>NC_057849.1:35755933-36380933 GCF_015237465.2 Chelonia mydas
CTCTTCTGGTTCATGGATTGCTCTGGACTTAGGCAGGAGATAGGTGCCCATATGCATAGAGGGAGGCAGCAGTGTGCAAGCCCAGAGGCAGGAACAAAGGCCCCTAGTTAGCTTTTACTCTGAAAAACATCGGCACCTACAGGGTTCAGTCGGTGTTTTGTCGATCACAGTGGAGCCAAGACTGGGACTTAGGCTCCTAAACCCACGACTTGGTACTTTCGTGGATCCCATCCTTGTTAATTAAAGAAATGATCCATGTTTCCCTGCAACCTTTAGTTATGATACATGTGCTGTGAATAACAAACAATTCAAAAACATTGTTTCAGAAAGTAGTGGATACACTTCAGTAGCTTGGGAGAACATGCCTAGGAAGCCCTCTGATGGAAAAACTGCTCCAAACTGTTTGTTCTTTAACAGCAAAATGGATCTTCTATGTTTGCATTTTGATTTGATTTTAATTTAGGCACAAATAACTTTGTGAAGGGTTATATGAATTACAGTCGTAGAGACTTAACTAATAATACAGAAAAATTCAGTTTACAAGAGTTGTACTGTCAAAAGGAATAAAGCATATTTTTTCCCATGATGAATAACAGCAGTTTTGCTTCAAATCAGTTTCTTTTTTCATGTGGCAATTTCTGTGACATTTGAATTGATCTTGAAGCGAAGTGAGAACAGGCTGAAGTGCAGCTAGGAGACATGAATCTATATTTCTTAATCCCGGGGAACTAAAACATGCCCATACACATGAAAAGATTAATTAAGGAGACAGGATGGGTTCAGATCACTTACAATAATCTCTTCTGTGACATGCATCAAATATTAATTCACTTGTTCTATTCTGATGAAATCCAGCCCTTGTGACAGTTAAGCAGGCACCCTTTGAAATACCATGGTTCTTCCAAGACGTCTACATCCCGGTTAGATACGAAATGAGTCTTTGTGGTCAAGTGAAACGTGTTCCACTAACAAAGTTTATAAATCTGAGGAAAGAAACTCCAAAGAGAAATAGCATTTACCTAAAATACATGAAAAGAATATACAGACAACCCCTGAAAAATAATTTTAAAGACAAGGGCAATAAAACCTATTCTGCTGTGCAGATTTTACATTTTCAGCAGCTTGATAAGGGGAAGGTTGCACTTAAATTTTCTGTTAACAGTTGTGTTTAGCCCCAATCTGAATTCCACAAAAGCATTGAGATTTGCCTGATTTTGGACTTCAAGATGCCTCTGGTGGCAGCATGTAGTATATGTGGACAGGCTGTGTCCACATTGTTGTGTGTAGCTCTGTGAAAGGCTCTGGCAGGGGACAGACAGTGAGGAAAGACTCCGGCAGCTCCCTGCTGCCAGTGCCTTTCATGGCAGCTTCCTCCCAGCCAGAGCTTTTCCCTACTAATGGGGTCTTTCCCTGTGATGAGGAAAGGCACCCTCAGCTCTCTGAAGCAGAAAAAGGCTCTAGCAGTGCGGAGCTACCAGACCCTTTCCCTCCTGCCTCCCTCCTGCCAGAGCCCTTTCCCTTTCCTGAATGGGGACAGACTGGTGGCAGGGAGAGCGTGACTAAAAATAGCAGGGTAGATGGGGGAGGCACTGCGGGGGCATGTAGAAAGCTGTTTAGGGCACATACCCCCATTGTTCAGAGTGTCCTTACTTCCTTAAGCAGTGCCTCACCATCTACACTGCTATTTATACCCATGCTAGGGGGGCATGCAGCATATGTATGAGGGATGGCCAAACTTATTGATGATCTGAGTTGCATGTGACAATCTTCTGACATTGGAGGGCCAGAGCGTGCCTGCTGGGTCTCAAGACTTGAGCCCTGCTGGGGGGCATGTCTCAGGCTTCAGCCCCTTGGGAGGTGCCTGTCGGGGCTCAGGGCTGAAGCCCCACTCCTGCCAAAGTCCCAAACCCTGGCAGATGTACCCCACAGGGCTGAAGCACCAAGACTTCCCTCTCTCCACTGGGCAGAACCAGAGCTGATGCATTGGGGGGGGGGGAGCACATGGGGTCATGTGCCCCCCCCAATTTTTGCCAGGGTTTGCTGGCCCCAGTTGGTCAGATGCACAGCAGCTGCTGGAGCCAGCAAGCTGGGAGCTGCTGCGGTGGGAACTACAGGGAGAGCCACTGCTTTTGCTGCTGCCTCTCCCTAGGAAGCCAACGCAGCAGCCCCTCCTTGCAGCTCCCAGCTGTTTGCTGCTGCCTCTCCATGCAGTGCTAACACCTAGAAGCTACAGGGAGGGGCTGCTGAGGGTAAGAGCAGGGGCATGACTCAAGCTGTTGGGGGAGCTGAATCTTTAAATTGTGCCCCACCCTTTTCAGCAGGTACCAGTCATCTCTGGTAGAAGCTCCTAGTCCCACTACTGGGCAGAAGCCCTAAGGTCTGCTCCCCCAGTCTGGTAGGTGGAGAATCGGTGGGTGTGGGGGGCTCTGTGAGTCACACTTTAACTGTAAAAGAGCTGCATATGGTTTGTGAGCCACAGTTTGGCCACCCCTGATATATATTCTATACCTGCAGTAAGGAATGTGCAGAATAGACATACTCTTTGGGTGAAATTTACTCCTATGCAGGGAGCCTGCTCAAGTCTTATGCACCATTTAAACTGTGATTTGGAGCCTTGGAGGGCATAAATAGGGCAAATGCCTTGTGCTGTGTCTGCTGGACAAGGGTGAATATTAGCCTGTCTGTCAGATACCTTTCATAGCAGTAATTAACACAGACTGTTCCCAGGGCTTTGCAGATTCCTGCCAATTAAAATAAAGAATGCTGATTTAGGCATCCCTGCAGAAAGTAGCAGAATGTTTCCTTAAATGACTGGGCAAAAACAAAACGGGAAAAGGACTTGTACTGTAAGACTTAAAGGTTGTACTGTATTACAAATAGTAAATTAAACAAGGCATTTAAAAGGCAAGCAGAAAGTGTTACTATCTTCATAACTCTGGAGGGGAAACATTTCAGGGCTTAGGTTTTGTTTTGTAATTAATTCATACAAAGCTGAAATATTTTAATCACTTACTTTTTTGTTAGTTTGCTTTTCATTTAAACAGAGGGGCTCATACGTGCCTTACTCAGGCATGTCATTAAAATTGTTGTAGGACTCCAGCTTTGGTTCTGTACTCTTTAGCTAATTACTTCACTTTTCATATCTTGAATGGGGTTGAACTTCATGCAAATGACTGGTCACTTCCAACTTAGCTGTTATGTCCATGAACGTATTTTTAAAAGACAAACACTGACCTGGATTGGAAGCCACAGGAAATGTAGTATTTCTCCATGCTTATGTTTGCCTATGCCCTCAGTGTCTATCATCTCACATCTGCATGGGAATTGTCAGCTGACCAATTAGGGCATATTTATAGCCCTTTGTGCTGTCAGAGGAGTGCTCCAGGACCACAGGGAGGTCTAGGATCTGGTCTAACTGTGGTGCATCAAAGAGGATCCATAAACTGTGCTGGACTTTTGGATGACTGTTGCTCTACATGACTATTTGCAACTGTTAGCGGTTATTTGGTTGTTCAACAAGTTCCCATTTTCCTAGAAGTGGAGAGAATGTGTTTCTTTTCTCTCACCTGGCTGCTTTTTAATTGCCTGATTATTTCTTGGAATTTTTTTTAACTTGTTGAACTTGCAGATATTTCATTGAAATATCAACTATTAATTGCACTTTTACAGATAATTAGTTACAGCCTTTTGAAAATGACATCAAATTAATCTAGGGATGTCGACTGGAATGTGCCAGTTTCTGAAGGTTGTTGCAATCTCATATCAAAGATGCCTTTTAACAAATAACCTAGCGGTGCAGCAGCTCTTTGAAATATTGTATCCTCACAATTTGTATAATGAAAAATTGATTTATTTTACTTTGCCCATAAGAGACTTGTGATGGGGTGTCCACTCCACAAAGGACTGGAAGGGGTTAAGATGGCCAGGTAGGCCTATTAACTCTACAGGCTGCACCTGGAGAGAGAGTCAGGAGAGGTAAGAAGCAGTTTAGGAAAGGAGCAGTGAGGACTGGTAGAATCAATCCAGCAGTTCTGGGCTTTAAGATCCCTGGACTGGAACCCAGAGTAGAGGGCGACCTGCGTTCCCCTACGAGCCACTGAATGAGTGGCACCTGAGGCAGTGAATGGACAGACAGCCTAGGACTGTTGAAGGAAAGACTTTGGTGTCCTGTGGAAGGGGGGAATTCTGGCTGGAGGGCTGAGTCATGAAGAGGATGCTGTGGTTCCTGGAGTTGCTGCAGAACAGAGAGAGAGATGGTGTTATGGCAGACAACCATGGGAAGGGGTGTCGGCCTTGAGAGCTAATCCCCAGAGTGATATGGGGAGGCGCCAGACAAGCGGTGAGTGGTGCACCCTGTCACAGGGCTGAATACAGAACATAAAATAGAGCAGGGGTTCTCAAACTGGGGGATTGGGATCCCTCAGGGGGTTATGAGGTTATTATGTGAGGGGTTGCAAGCTGTCAGCCTCCACTCCAAACCCCGCTTTGCCTCCAGAATTTATAATGGTGTTAAATATATAAAAACGTGTTTTTAATTTATAAAGGGGGGTCACACTCAAAGGTTTGCTATGTGAAAGGGGTCACCAGTACAAAAGTTTGAGAATCACCGAAATAGAGCCTCCATGACTTTGGCAGAAAATCCCAATGTGCCATTTCCAGCCTCTTTCTCATGTGGGAAAATCCTGTTTCTGAAATGAACATTAGCTTCTCTCTGTGATATAGCAACTGGGAGAACTCCTCTCCTAGTGCAAATCAGCCCAGCTCCAAGATAATATCAGTGGAGCTACACTGACTTACAATAGTTGAGGATCTAGCCCGGGGTGGGCAAACTTTTTGGCCCAAGGGCTACATCACCATTGCAAAACGGTTTGGAGGGCTGGGTAGGGAAGGCTGTACCTCCCCAAACAGCCTGGCCCCCACCCCCTATCCACCCCCTCCCACCTGACTGCCCCCCTTTAGAACCCCCAACCTATCCACCCCCCCTGCTCCTAGTTCCCTGACTGCCCCTCCCTGGGACTCCCCTGCCCCTAACCACCCCCCTGGAACCTCACCCCCTATCCAACCCCTGAGTGCCCCGACCGCTATTCACACCCCTGCCTCCCCAACAGGCCCCCTGGGACTCCCATGCCTATAACCAACTGCTCCCCACTCCCTTACCATGCCACTCAGAGCAGCAGGAGTTCACAGCCCTGCTACCTGTCCGGAGCCAGTCCCGTGCCGCACTGCCCAGCAGGAGCGGCAGGCCATAGCGCTGGTAGCGCAGTGAGCTGAGGCTGCGGGGGAGGGATGACAGCAGGGGAGGGGCTGGGGGCTAGCCTCCCTGGCTGGGAGCTCAGGGGCCAGGTAGGATGGTCCTGTGGGCCGTAGTTTGCCCACCTCTGATCTAGCCCTAAGGTTTTTAACCAAGTATGGCCCATTATAAGCCTACGGTTGCTGGCAGTCATTTCACTGGGGATTCGGGGTAGGGAAAGACATTCATGTGGTCATTGTGCTGATGAAAGAGATCATTTTAGACCTGACAACAGAAGAAATTAAATACCATGCTGTCAAGGTTCCTTCCCCACTCTGAACTCTGGGGTACAGATGTGGGGACCTGCATGAAAACCCCCTTAAGCTTATTCTTACCAGCTTAAAAACTTCCTCAAGGTACAAACTTTGCCTTGTCCTTGAACCCTATGCTGCCACCACCGATTGTGTTAAACAAAGAACAGGGAAAGAGCTCACTTGGAGACGTCTTCCCCCCAAAATATCCTCCCAAGCTCTACACCCCCTTTCCTGGGGAAGGCTTGATTAAAAATCCTCACCAATTTGCATAGGTGAACACAGACCCAAACCCTTGGCTCTTAAGAACAATGAAAAAGCAATCAGGATCTTAGAAGAAGAATTTTAATTAAAGAAAAAGTAAAAGAATCACCTCTGTAAAATCAGGATGGTAAATACCTTACAGGGTAATCGGATTCAAAACATAGAGAATCCCTCTAGGCAAAACCTTAAGTTACAAAAAGACACAAAAACAGGAATATACATTCCATTCAGCACAGCTATTTTACCAGCCATTAAACAAAAGAAAATCTAATGCATTTCTAGCTAGATTGCTTACTAACTTTTTACAGGAGTTCCGAAGAGCATTCCTGATCTGTTCCCGGCAAAAGTATTACACAGACAGACAGACCCTTTGTTCCCCCCCAGCTTTGAAAGTAACTTGTCTCCTCATTGGTCATTTTGATCAGGTGCCAGCGAGGTTACCTTAGCTTCTTAACTTTTACAGGAGAAAGGGTTTTACCTCTGGCCAGGAGGGATTTTATAGTTCTGTGTACAGAAAGGTGGTTACCCTTCCCTTTATACTTATGACACATGCCTTGACATGATTGAGGAAAAGAAGAAAAATGAAAGCAGATTAAGACATAAAGGAATTGTTTTTAAAAAAGTAATATTACTATAACAAATGTTAAAAGGTGTCAGTGGAGTTAAACAGTGTCTAGCTTTTCCTGTTGTCATTTGATTGGTTCCCAGTACTAGCCAATTTGTAGCAATAGAAACCAAGAAAGAGGATTGAGTTTGGGTGGTTGTGTTTTTTTTGGTTTTTTTTTGTTTTTTTGTTTTTTTTTTGGAGTGGGGGCATAAATCTTTAGTGCTTCTCAGACATAATGTACAGTGTGCCAGAGAAAAATCAATAGCATCATGACAGTGCATCCTTAAAATATATTTAGGCTCGCAGTTCAGAAAAAGAATCCAGATAAAATAAGTGCTTTAAAAAACAAAACAGAGTATTTGTGTTTGGTGGATTGGTAGGTGGCAAGAGAGATACAATTTAGAAAATCTCATGAGTTGCATCACAGCCAAATAACCATCCTGAAAATGATACTAGGAAGATGCTCTGCTCAGAAAGGCAGATCTCACTGCCCTCTTTGAAAAATATGGGATATAATCTTCAGAAATCTTGTCTGAATCCCTCTCCTAGTCAATGCTGCTGCCGGTCACTAGACATTCACGCTAATATTTCTGACTACCCATAGAAAAATATTACTGGTGAGTGGAAGGAGTATAAGCTTTTTTAAAAATTACAGAATTTGAGCTCCTCTGAACCACCTTCTCCCATGATTTGGAGATCCCTCTAAGCCTGCCAGAGAAGAATCCCTGCTCCAGGGGAGCTGCTGATTTCTGCAGGGCAGACTCCTCCCCCAGATGCTTGCCTGCTAAAGAGTGCAGGAGTGAAACTTCCCTCCTGTGCTCCTGCCAGGGCCACAGCTATGAGAACTCCTGAGTGCCCCTGGGAATTTGGGATCAGAGCAAATCAGGGCAGATGGAGGCCAGGATTCAGTCCACCACCTGAGATGTAAATTGGTACTGACCTTGAAACTGAGGAAGGACAGTTTACACTTGCTCAGGGAAGAAAATAGCAGCCAGTGGAGAGATTCAAAGAGGAATCCGTGTACATCAATATTAGCATATAACAATTTTGCACCAAGTACCTGTGTATATTCTTATGTAGAACAATGTTGTGCCAAGTATAGGTGGTGTTACCTGTATACAGTAATACCACACCTAAAACCTCTGTGCACCCTCTGTGCATTGTACATGTACATTTATGGACATATTGTAGCAAACTGTAAATATTCCTGTAAAAGTAACCAAAAAGGAGACAATAAATACCCCTATTTACTTGGGAGGCATGTACATCAGATCATTAGTCAATGTCAAGTACATTGCCTAAGGGAGAATTCTGACTATTGATTTTTCTGTTTTGTTGGAGAAGGAGGAATTGACTCATGGTGGATTTGCTATTTTTAAGATTTATATATAAACTGAGACTTTTTACAGTTCTATTAGAATGCCTACAGCTGTCGGTTAGGCTTTCTCTGTACAAATCCAGAGGAAAATATAAACATTAAATAAATATAATGGTTATGGTACAGAACTGGGAGCCTGATCTTCTAGGTTCTATTCCTGGCTCTACTAAAGTCATACTGTGTGACATAGGCAAGCGATTGAAACTCTGGCCTTGATTCTCCAGTGCTTTGAATCTAATGTTGCCATTTACACCTATGCAAAGTGAATGATTGGGTAAAGTTCTGATAATGTATTGTTTTACACCAGTTTGCTCAGGATACAAGGTGAAGCAATGTCCCAATTCCCATCTGTGTAAGGGAGATCATACTTCTCAACCACACAAGCGTATTGGATCGGCTGTGTTTTACGTAAAACGTTTTGTGACCCCTCTGATCAAAAGCACTCTAGAATGCAAAGCGGTAGTCTTAGCATAATCATTAAAGGAAAAGCTATAGTTATGAGAATAATCTGGTAATAGATCATGTGCCATAGGAAAATGGGAAATCATCGGCCTTAGAGAGATTCAGGGATCATCTCTCAGGGCTGATATAGAGAGCGAGTGTGTGGTCTAGTAGACAGGGAACTAGAGTGGGAGTCAGGAGACCTAGGGTATGTCCACATTGCAATTAGACACCCGTGGCTGGCACATGCCTGCTGACTCAGGCACACAGGGCTCAGGCTAAGGGGCTGTTTAATTACAGTGTAGACGTTCGGGCTTGGGTTGCAGCCCAAGCTCTGGGACCCTCCCATCTTGCAGGGTCCTAAAGCCCGGGCTCCAGCTGAAGTCTGAACATCTATACTGTAATTAAACAGCCCCTTAGCCTGAGCCCTGCAAGCCCGAGTCAGCTGGCAGGGGCCAGCTGCAGGTTTTTAATTGCTGTGTAAACATACCCTTAAGTTCTGTTCCTGGCCCTGCTGCTTAGGACCTTTTTATAAAGTCACTTCATCTCTCTGTCTCTGTCTTGTCTGTGTAGATTGTAAGTGCTTTGAGGAAGGGACGATTTCATATTATGTTTGCATCACAACTGATACAACACAGCCCAGATGGAGCCATCAGACTCTACAGAGATAAAAATAGAAATAATTTAGGGATAATAAAAACTATCTGCAGCTCCTTCACGCTGAAATGGTGTTCTGTGGTGGAGGAGATCACTGTATCTCATTGTCATGATATTAAAACATGTTTATTCATAAACAGGTAATGTGCTAAATGGCTCTGTACTTCCACTGGATGGCTACAGTGTGTAGACGAGCCATTGGTAGATGGTTTTGCCATTACACGCTGCACTTCTCTGTATAACCTACAAATGGTTTTCAGTTGGCGTTTGTAAGTAGTTTCATGCTGCCTGCTCCTCCATTCAAATTAGTAGCTCTAATAAAATTATGGATTATGCAAGCCAGAAATGTTTACACAGTGGGAAGCATGCCAAAGGCTCAACAATAGTATCATAATTTCATTAAATCAGGAGTGTACTGTATGGCCTAAAAGATGATTTGTTTGTGCTACAGTATGTGGTCCGTGTTTATCTTGCATCCCGTTTGTTTAACATACGGCCTCTCGTCCATAATGCTTTTCTCCTTTGCTTGTCAGGATCATCCATATGTGGTCTGGGCAGGAGCGCAGAGCATGACAGACCCCGATCACTGCCCTAGGCTGGCTGTGTGTGTGACACCCCTGCTGGTCCACTAACCTCCATAAGCAGGCATGACCTCCGCTAGGAGGTGGAAGCGGGGCTGCTGACGCAACTTTGCCTCCTCTCCATCCCAGAATTTTTCTGAAATGATGCCCCTGGTGACTGAACATGTTCCATCGCCTCAGAGCTCCTAGATGCCCAGTTGGTCAGTGTTTTCCCCATACAGCGACTGAGCTGGCTCCATTCCCTCACAGCTGCTAGTGCTGACCAGACTGTGCATGCATCATCCCCACAGAATGACTGAGCGTACTCCATCCCAGGGCACAGATGGGGGCTCAGCAGGACCTGCACTGTAATGGCTGTTCTCAGCTGCTCTGGGCCAGGGACAGGGTAGGGCTAGGCACCAGAACTGACAGCAGGAACCTCTTTCCTCTGCTCTCATGACCCTCTTCTGGGTCCAGGCAGCACAGAGGAGGAAGCCATCTGATTCAAATGTGGAGGGGGAAAAGCCAGCTGGGGAGGAGGGAAAGGAGTAGATTGGGACAAGGAGTCTGGTGAGATGTGGACTGGCGAGGGGGGGAAAATGTGGCTAGGGTTTTGAGAGGGGTGACTGACACTGGCTGGGTTAGGAGTCTGGATCTGGAGGGGAGGGGAGGCTGGCACTGGGAGCTGGTGGGGAAAATAGGGGGTGAAGATACTCAGATCGGCGAGACTGGAACTGGATGGTCAGGGAAACCGACAATAGGAACCATTCGGGGCGGGGGCGGGGGGGGGGGTTCAGGGCAATGGGGAGGAGAGAGAGATCTGAAAAGCAGCTGGCATGCAGGTCCAGAACTAGAAGTGACTGGGCAAAGGGACTGGGACTAGAAGCCAGGAAGGAGGTCTTGGGGGAGACTAAGATTGAATGAGCAGTGCAGTGAGGGAGACTGGGACAGAGAACCAGTGATGGGGAGGAAGGGAGAGAGTGAGATGGGTGGGGAGGGGTAACTGGGACTGGCTAGGTAAGGAGACTAGGGCTGGGCATGGAGAGGGGAAGAGACTGTAATTTGAGGATGGGGGTGGAGACTGGGATTTGGACAGTGAGCCCAGAGTGGGACACTAGGATTGGCCAGGTAAAGAGAATGGGGCTGGGACAAGGAGCCGAGAAACAGAACTGGGCAAGAACAGATTGTAGGGGTCAAGCTTGGGAGGAACAGGCAGAAGAGTCTGTGCCTGCTAGACACACTCCCCTTGAAAGCCTGAAATGAAACTCAAGATTCTTGAGTCCTACCATTTCTCTGCTGTCAGCTAATACCTGTAAAACCCACTGGCCAAGTGAGTGTCTCATTCCACCTCTAGTGCTGATCCACAGAAAGCACTAGTAGGTTGTTATCCTGTATTAGCTCAAGTGGCATAGGTCTGTGTGGTGGACCCAAAGGTTCCAATCCTGCTGATGACCCATGTGGGTGTCAAGATGATACCACATGAGGGAATTTTTGTTTTTTTTTTTCCGTTTGCTTTTTCAAAACAAGGAAGTTGCATCCAAAAATGTTAAAAGAACATTACTAAGGTTGCAAAGTCAAGCATTCAGAAGTTAGGAAATGCCAGAATTAAGATTGCCTGTGCAACCTTAACTTGGCTTCATTGTGCATTGTGATTCAGTCTCTAATTACATGATGAGGTACTATTTTTTTCCACAGGACTACTACCTCATTCAGTGCACAGGATGGACTTCCTCTGGGGAAGAATCGGTTGTGTAGTAAAGAAGGTTGTTGTCTGTAGGATTCCCTACCTCATTTGTTACAGAATTTGGAAGCTGTGTAGCCAATGAGGTAGGAAGAAAAAGACGATGTCTCCACAGAATTCCTGTGTGATTCTGCATCGGTATCTTAAACCAAACTTTTCAGAGGTGGTTACTAAATGTTCCTCATGTTCTGGGTGCCCAACTTGAGACCTTGAATCTGAATTGCAGAAGTGTAGAGCACTCACAACTACAACTCAAGTCTACAGGAGTTGTGGTCAAACGTATAAAGTGCTGTATAATGGGAAGTACTCTGAAAAATCACAGTCCAACCCTCTCAAATTGGGCACCCAAAATTAAAAATGGAGACTTTTGATCTCAATCCCTCTGTACCTCAGCGCCCTATCTATAAAATTGGAATAATCCCACCTTCTCACGTCAGAAAAGTGTTGTGAAGATATTTATTGTTCGTGAATCACTTGGGTATTATAGTGATGGGTGGCATAGAAAAAAGCCTATGAGGAAATTAATAATTCTGTCTTGGCAGGACTAAGTATTATCTAGACCATCCCTGGCAGGTGTTTGTCTAACCTGCTCTTAAAAATTTCTAATGATAGAGATTCCACAACTTTCCTAGGCAAATTATTCCAGTGCATAACTACCCTGACATTTAGGAAGTTTTTTTCCTAATGTCCAACCTAAACCTCCCTTGCTGCAGTTTAAGCCCATTGCTTCTTGTCTTATGCAAAGAGTTTAAAGAGAAGGATTTTTCTCCCTCTTCTTTGTAACAACCTTTGATGTGCTTGAGAACTGTTATCATATCCCCTCTCAGTCTTCTCTTCTACAGACTAAACAAACCCAGTTTTTTCAATATTCCCTTCTAGGTCATGATTCCTAGACCTTAATTCATTTTTGTTGCTCTTCTCTGGATTTTCTCTAATTTGGCCCCTCTTTCCAGAAATTTGGCACCCAGAAAGGACACAATACTCCAGTTGAGGCCTAATCAGTGCGGAGTAGAGTGGAAGAATTACTACTTATGTCTTGCTTACAACACTCCTGCTAATACATTCCAGAATGTTTGTTTGTTTGTTTGTTTTCCCCCCAAGAGTGTTACACTGTTGACTCCTATTTAGCTTGTGATCCACTTTGGCCCCCAGATCCATTTCTGAAGTATTCCTTCCTAGGCAGTCATTTCCCATTTTGTATGTGTGCAACTGATTGTTCCTTCCTAAGTGGAGTACTTTGCATTTGTCCTTATTGAATTTCATCCTACTTACTTCAGACCATTTCTCCAATTTGTCCAGATCATTTTGAATTTTAATCCTAACCTCCAAAGGACTTGCAACCTCTCCCAACGTGGTATCATCTTCAGACTTTACAAGTATACTCTCTATACCATTACCTAAATCATTGATGTAGATATTGAACAGAACTGGACCCAGAATTGATCCCTGCAGGACCACACTTGATATACCCTTCCAGCTTGACTGTGAACCACTGATAACTACTCTCTGGGAACAGTTTTCCAACCAATTATGCACCCACCTTATAGTAACTCCATCTAGGTTGTATTTCCCTAGTTTGTTTATGAGACAGCATCAGAAGTATTACTAAAGTCAAGATATACCATGTCTACTGCTTCCCCGCCCCATCCACAACACTTGTTACCCTGTCAAAGAAAGCTATTAGGTTGGTTTGACATGATTTGTTCTTGACAAATCCATGCTGACTGTTACTTATCACCTCATTATCTTCTAGGTGTTTGCAAATTGATCGCTTAATTATTTACTCCATTATCTTTCCAGGTACTGAAGTTAAGATGGCTGGTCTGTAATTCCCTGGGTGATCCTTATTTCCCTTTTTATAGATTGGTAATATATTTTCCCTATTCCAGTCCTCTGAAATCGCTCCCATCTTCCATGACTTTTCAAAGATAATCACTAATGGCTCAGATAGCTCCTCAGCCAGCTCTTTGAGTATTCTAGGATGTATTTCATCAGGCCCTGGAGACTTGAAGTCATTTAACTTGTCTAAGTAATTTTTAACTTGTTCTTTCCCTATTTTAGCCTCAGATCCTACCTCCTGTTCAGTGGCATTCACTATGTTTGATGTCCAATCTCTTCTAACCTTTTTGGTGAAAACTGGAGGAAAAACAGTCATTTAGCACTTCTGCCATTTCCACATTTTCTGTTATTGTCTTTCCCCCCTCATTGAGTAACAGCCCTACCCTGTCCTTGGTCTTTCTCTTTCTTCTAATGTATTTGTAAAATGTTTTCTTGTTGTCTCTAGCTAGTTTAATCTCCTTTTGCCTGGCCTTTCAAATTTTGTCCCTACATATTTGTGTTATTTGTATATATTCATCCTTTGTAATTTGACTTAGTTTCCACTTTTTACAGGACTCTTTTTTTTTTCAAGCTTCATATAATTGAAGATCTCCTGGTTAAGCCAGGGTGGTCTCTTGCCATACTACTTATCTTTCCTACTCTGCTTTATTAATTGAGTACCATCTATCCTCTGCAGCAAATGATGCCGGGGTCCTGTGGAAAAAATAGTATGTGATCATGTAATTAAAGACTGAATCATAATGCATACACACTGGCAATCTTAATTCTGGCATTTCCTAACTTCTGAGTGGTTGACTTTGAACTTTAACAATGTTCTTTTAACATAGTAATTTTGTGTGTAATATATACAAAGCGCATATACTGGTGCTAATGAATAGGCTGATTTTAGGTTGCTGACATTTTTATATTTGTAACCTTTTTATCAATGAATTCTATGAACAATTAGTGAACTGACTGAACGGCACTGATTCTGTTGAATAACTTCATCCAATGAGTTTAATATTTTTCATGTATGAGTATGAAGGACGACAAGACAGTTTAACGTTTACGTTGGGCATGTTGATCCTGGTTGAAGGGTTTCAAGTTAATTTAAAAAAAAAACCCGCTAGTGCCACAGTGTGTCAAAATGAAAACAAAGCTGCATTCAGTGTGTGTATGAGCATTTTGAATATAATTAGAGCATGAGATGAGGTTATTCAACATTGGTTAAAATGGTACGTGAAGCGTAATTATTATTATTTTAATAATTCATGCTCTGGAAGTAGAAAGGTTTTGTTTTTTTTTTATAGAGGGATCAAAGTATAGCTGATGGCAAGAGGCCAGGGCTGCTAACCTGCAGTATTTGGATAAATCCTTAATTATCTGGCAAATAAGCAAACTGTCGTTTGTGAGGTAAATGGTTTTGAAAGACTGTGACTTAATTACTCATAAAAGAAGAAAAACTTCATATTTCACTGTTTTCTTTAGAAAAGAACACGTCTAAAGCATCTTCCAGTGAAAATACAGCTCTTTAGAAAATGTACAATGAACATCTGCTACTCTGACTCCAATATCTATCTAGTAAAGTATGTACATAATTATCCATGCTATCTGTGGTGGTGGATTCTGTGATATAGACACTGACCTACTGAGAACTGAATTGAAATCAAGGCTTACTTCATATGGACAATAAGCAACATGATGGTCATCCGTGAATGCTTAAGGTTGCTTTAGAGCTGAAATGCTGTGTACCCCATTGCTGATCTCCTGAGCCTTTTAGCCTCTTGACAGTTAATCTGCCCCTTACTCCTGTTTTAAATGTTCAGTATTAAAGAGAAATTGGGTAGTACCAGCAGATGTTAGGGGGATTAAGGAAGCATGTGTTTGTGTGTATACATATGTATATCTATCTACATATATAAATATATGCACTAAGGATCGGGCGCTTTACTCGGCATCTAATTTTGAAGCATTTCTGAATGCTTGAAGCCACCCCTTGGCTTCCTCATTTACAGGAACAGTATTCAGGTTAGTCCGTAGTATATTCTCTGCTCCTGGGTGGAGACAGAGAAAGGAGGACATTGTACAGAGGGGAAGGTTTCAGAGTAGGGAAGATGGGATGGTATAAGCAGGAAAGTCTTTGTACGGACTCTGTTAGGTGTGATACAATCTTTAGTTTATACAGCTGTCCCTGATTCACAATGGGAAAGGACTCCGTCCACAAAGACGTCAGAACACTCACCTGACCCACGTTTGCAAGCTAACATTCCCTTTGATACTTTCTTCCTTTGGATTACAGTGGGGTTTTTCTGTCACTACTGGGAGTCAAAATCAAGAGTTCCCACATTAAGCTGTTGTACAAAAATCTTTATTTTTTTTAAAAAATAATCTTCCTGACTTGTCTCAGTTGTAAAAGGAGAAAACAAAACCAAACTAGACTTCTCTTTAATTTTTGTTCGAGGCTCACAAGGGCTTTTCCTCTCCCTGACTCACATCAGATATAATCACAAAATCTTAGTCTCTGGAATGCTTTCTGGACAAAAGCCACCTAAAACTGCTCTCCTCATTCCATCTATTAAGCTCACAAGAATTTTATGTCTTCAACTTTTGTCCTTCATCTGCTTTTTGTAAAAAGTTCATACAGTTGATGTCTCATCAGGCCAATTGGCTTCTACACCCTCCAGTGCCTCAGTAGTACAGGTTATTTTTAGGATGACTCTTCATTACCTCCATGTGTGTACATTCTATTCAGACTCTTCTTGAAAAGCAAGTTTACAGAGTTGATGCCAGATAAGCCTCTCAAAGCTCATAAGTTATGTGAAGAGTGCTTCCGAATAAGGCTCCAGTGCTGCAGAGTGAACCGTATGTATGGACTTGTTTGCTGACATAGAGCCCACTGAAGTCAGTGGGGCTTTGCGCAGGCACAGGGGCCAGCCCACACAGTTCTCATTGCAGGATCTGGAGAGACGCGTATGGATAACATAGGCCTGCTCCTAAGTGCATTGAAATAAAAAGAGAGACACCTATTGACTTTAGGTATCGGCTCAGATAAGCTGTGTTATGCTTAAAATAGTGTTTATGGTTTGGGTTCAAATTGAAAGTACGGTTTGGATATGATCGTGCCAAAATCTTGCAATCTAACTTTCTCAAGATTTCAGTCTAAAATGGCAGAAATCTCATGAGATAAACTGATGAAATGAGATCTCTAAAATGTGTGTTGTCTCCTGTAGACTTCTAGTGCAAGCATTTACATAGAATAATTTCCATTTTGTCTGACTGTAGTAGTTTCATTTAAAAAAATACTATTTTTATGGTAATTCTCCCCCACCCCCCCCAAGGTTTAGGTTACTTATGTATTTCCAGTCTTCCCACTCCTCTCTCTATGCAATTTAATGCTCTTTATTACTATTTATTTTGTGGAACTACAGAATGTTTGTGTGTGAGGCTTGTTTTCCTTGTTTGGGGATTTGTTGAAAACTGGTCCTGTTTTCTCATTGTTTTCTTTTTCAAACAAATGAATAAATTATGTCCAGATTCTTAGATGGTGCAACTTGATGTAACTCCATTACAGTCAATGGAGCTACACTGAATTACACCAGCTTAAATCTGGCCCTATATTTCTTGAAATAATGACTTGGTTTTAAAACCAGCTCCCTGTTCTGACACTATTCAGATGGCCTTGTTTTGACTGAAATTACAATATGCCCATCAAAAATCAGAGGCTGACTTAAGTGATAGGTTACATACCACAATTAGCAGTTCTGTAACTTTCATATTTGATTTTCCTTCAGAATTCTTGGGTGAATACCATCTGGTCCTGGTGACTTAGTGCTGTTTAATTTGTATATGTTTGTTCCATAACCTCCTACTACTAACACCTCAATCTGGGACAGGTGTGGGAATCTCGCATCTTCTGCAGTGATGACTGATGCAAAGAATCAATTTAGCTTCTCTGCAAGAGTCTTGTCTTCATTGAGTGGTTCTTCTGGCACCTTGATCATCCAGTGGCCCCACTGATTATTTGGCAGGCTGCCTGCTTCTGATGTACTTAATTTTTTTCTTTTTTGCTGTTAGTGTTTCATTTTTGTTAAATTTTAAATCATTCAGAACAGCTGAAATACAATTAGATTATTTCCTAAAAAGTATTACTTGCTGGGACTAGGTGAAATTAAACAAAGCATGTCTTCAGCTGATATCTCTGACATAAGGAACCATTTATGCTGAAATTATAGGTAACGTTTCCAGGCAAAGGTATCGCCAGTTTTGCAGTGAGAATTAGTGCGAGGATTAGCACCTGGCATTCAGAGCCATGGCTATAGGAGTCTATTCCCAGTTCGTCTACTGCTGTGTGACCTTGGGTGTACCAGCCATAACATGCAAGTGCCCTGAGGAGCTGTTTGACTGGGGGCTCACCGCCCATATAATCATCTGCTCTCCCCCAGCCCATGCTTTTAAATAAACCTGTGAAGCGGTAGGAACAGACACAGGTGGGAACAGGGGAAGAAGAGGCCAGTACAGGAAACAGGCAGCATGTAGATTGTAATCATGATCGGGCAGTAGCACAATCCAGCCCACAGTAGCTGTGTCCCTGATTCAAGGGAGGGAACCAGCTGACAAAGCAAGTAGGGAGGAAAGTACCCTAATGACAGCAGGTCAAAAATACTCTGTCAGAGCTGGTTTCTGACAGAACACTGAGTTTTCAAGAAACAGGAAGTTTCCCATGGGAAACTTTCTGTGGGGAGGGTAATAACTGAATAAATCATTCCAGCCCCAGGCAGTCCTGTTCTCCCCACCTGCACAAAATAAATTCTCCCTTACCCCTCTGTACAGGAAAAGGCACCTTTCTTGCTACTGCTGCCTCCCCTGCTCCCTGCATGCAGAAGGCCCTTAGCCTCCCATCTTCCCCCTCCTGCACCTGGGACTTCCACTCCATGTTCTCTCCTACCTTTTCAAACATTCCCCCCCATTGCTAATAAACCAGTTCAGCTCCACCAGTATCAGCAACATTAGGAGGCCCTAGTGTAGTCAGGCTGTGGCCACTCTTTTAAACAACATTGGCCGGATTTTTCAGAAGGGCTGAACTGCCTCAAATCCATTTCAAGTCCAAGAAAGCTACAGCTAATCAGCACATTGGAAAACCAGCCTATGTATTGAGAACAGGGTGAGATGACATGGTGCTTAAAAAGGTGTTGGTGGCCAGTGCCCTGTTTACATTAGGGCTCTCCGTGTGGCTAGCACCAGCCTTCAGCGGTTTCCAGGCACACCCACACTGTAAGAGCACAGATTTGTGGTCTCCCTGCACGCTAGCTCTTAGCCTCCATGCTTTGCTCTTGCTTCTTGGCTGCAGAACGAGGCCACACCTGTTGCACAAGGAGAAGGATATTCTTCTGCCCTCTGTGCTTTCACGTCTCTGTGGCTGAAGATTACTTTGACTGATTTTTTTACAGGCCCCTAGGGAATGGTCACTTTTTGGTACCTACAAGTGGTGCTCTGGAGCAGGGAGCTACGTCCACAATGGCTTGTTTTTGAACTTTGTTGGAGTCCAGTGTTTTTCAGCTCCTCCAACAATATTGTGTTATGTCGGTCATCCAGCTGACCTCGTTTTGGAACTCTGACGTCCTCCCAGGACATGAAAGAACGCCACTTGGAAATCAGAGTTCCAGTTAACACTCTGCAGTTGAGGTGGAAAGGTACTCAAAAGGGATTTGTACTCAGTTGTCAAGGAAAATGAGAATGCAAAATATCCTGGAAGGAACACAGTGTCCAGCTCCTCACTGTGAGAAATATTTCTCAGTTCAGAGTGCTAGCCAAGAGAGGTAGGGCAGCGTGGGGGCAAGGATCTATGGGGTAGGAAACAACAAGCTCTGGGTTCTAATCCCTGCCCAGCTCACTGATTTGTTGTGTGCCCTTAGGGAAATTGCTAATGCCACCACCTTCACAGTCGGATGCCTAAAGTTAGGCTCCTAATCCCATGTGTAGGCAAATTAAATGTTTGTATTGCTGTAGCATGTAGGAGTCGCAGTCATTGTACAGTGCGTAGCAGCCTGGTCCAACACACAACAAAAGATGGTTCCTGCCCCCAAAAGCTGACAGTCTAAGCAATATGTGTTCCACTGAAGTAAAATGCTTCATTAAGTGGAAGTTGTTGGTGCTCAGTTGCTCTGAGAATTAGGACATTTATTAAGGTGTCTAATTATGGATTTAGGTGCCTAATTGTAGGTCACGAGTTTGCTAGCGTTTGGCTTAAGCCCTCTGCTGCAATTTCCCCATAGATTAAATGGAGAGAATAATATTGTTAACCCTTTTGGCCCCTGCAGTTTAGCCAATATTTGGGGGCTTGAGGGGTGTTTCCACTTGGAGGAGAAATTGATGATGGAGTCAGGTATTTCTTTGCTGCAATTTGCTTAATTACAAAGAATGCCTCACACAGTCCTGTTTCCCTGAACACAGTAGCAATTGAACAACAGGAGCCAGTTTCCTTGCTTACTACTCCAAGCCTTTCTTTCCAGCCAAAACTCTACCCAAAAAGCTCTCTCTCTCTTAGCTTTCTCTAATCATGCGACACACGCTTCTCTGGCTGGCCTTGCTTTTCTGCTGCTTTTTCTGCCAGCTTCTGGGGTGTTTCTGCCTGTGTATGCTCACACACCCAGTTCCACCAAAACAATACCCAGCAAAACTACTCCACGGCTTGCAAAGTTTCTGACTGGCCTTGCACGTGGCTTCTGTTTTAAGTGGAGGCTCCTATTGTTTCAACTATCTTACTCCAAAAAGGAGCTTAACTGCTTCGTACATTTATCCCGAATGAGGGACAGCTATTATGCCCACTAGTTTCAACAATGT
Source organism: Chelonia mydas (assembly GCF_015237465.2). Classification (NCBI taxonomy): domain Eukaryota; kingdom Metazoa; phylum Chordata; order Testudines; family Cheloniidae; genus Chelonia; species Chelonia mydas. Next base: position 35,775,781 of record NC_057849.1, read on the forward strand.
TTCACTCAAACCCCAGCATAACAATACTCAATTACTTCCCTAAGAGGGGTTCTGGGTACTCCTCTGAGCAGTTAAAGAGTAAAAGTTCATACAGCCATTTGAACATGTAAAATACTTAGCATTATTAATAAATACTTTAATGTTCCAGTTGAGTACAGTAACTAGATATGGGGAAAATAATTGTTTTAAAAGCCATTTTAAATAAAAGACTTTAAGTTGCTTACAATATATTTAAATCTATTGGATAATGCTGTAAATTATCCAAGATTCCGAAAATAGACTGAGCAATGGATGGAAGCTTATTATGTAGTCATCAATGTTTTAAAAGGCAATGATTACACAAGTGGTATCTTTTCCCTTGCCTAGCACTGCATTTCATAAAGGGCATGTGATGAACTGTCAGAGGCATAGCAATAAAGAAGCTTCAAAATCTGAACTTGTTCAGATATTAGAGTGAATTGCACATGATGATGACTGAAACGGGACTGAGGTGACATGATTTCACTCCTACACTTCTGAAGGTCTGCATGCTCCAGGTTGTCCTGCTATGTATTCCATTGCTGTAGGAAATGAGTTAGCTCTTAGGCTATGAAAATTAAGGTCCTGTAAATGGAAGTTTTGTCAGTGAGTGCAGGAATGGGCCCTAAATTTGTATTCAGCCAGCTTTAAGGCGTAACTGGATTATCATCAGCTGCCTTAATATAAATTGATCCCAGAACTGAGAATTAAGAACTCCCTGATTTCTAATCCGAACTCAAATGCTGATTGCCTCTATGGTATGGGCAACACCTTGTTACCCAAAAAAAATTAGTTTTGGGGCACTGCTACGCTAACCTGCCAATTGCCCCATTACTCTGTTTTTCCCAAGGTAAAAGTGCCCGGGGTTGCTAAGGTTGCTAAGACACCCTAACACAGTGCATCCTAAAAATCCTAAACAAGGCACAAAAATCACTAAGACACAAACCCCTTATTGCAAATTAAAGAACACTTGAACTATAATAGCATATAGTCAAATGATACTATACTAAGTGAAGCAATTTGTTGCAAGTGGCCAGTTTGTAACAAATTGCCCACAGCAGATCTTACGTGGCTTTAAAATTAGCATAGATAAAATACAATTCTCACACACACACACACACCTCAAGCATACACATCTTAAATACTATAAAAACAATCCTAAACTAATAATAAAACTATTATTAAGCTTACTCTGTAAATCTGCCGCTTTATTTTAAAAATTAAAGCATGGCTGCTGTTCAGCTCCTAGTCAGTCAGCTGCGTTCCACTCCAGCTTTCTTCTCTTTCTGCAGCAGTTTGTCTTTTTGGCTTTTCTTGCTGGCTCTTTGGCTGCTCCTGCACAACTCTTGCCTCTTCAGATGCAGCCTCCAGACTCCCAAAAATGTTACATGGAGCTGTCCTTCTATAGCTTCTTATTCTTGGCTACAGTCAGGGCTGGCCTTACCATGAGGCAAACTGAGGCGGCCGCCTCAGGTGCCAAACTGTAGGGGGGGCACCACTAGGACCCAGAGTGTAAAAAATTGTGTCTGCTGCTGGGTGCATGTGTATTCTCTCTGCTCTAGATGCACAGAGATGGTGGAGTGCTGTGCTGGAGGAAGGAGGACACAAGGGACGTAACAGGCAGGCAGGAGAAAAGGTGAGAGGGAATAACAGAAAGCAGCAGGAGCTGCAGGGAGAGCGAGGAGGAGGAGCCTCTTATCTACCTCTCTAGCATCCCCAGGAGCCTGGACTGATTAACTTCTCAAGAAGCTTCCTGTTTCCTGCTGCTTCCCTAAACCCCCTTGAGGAGAACAGGCAGTCAACTGAAGTAGTAGGAGCCAGTTAGGCCCTTAAGACGCTGATATCTTCCCTCATTCAGGCCCTGCTACCAGCCTGCTTATTTGTCCCCTTCAACTGAGTGTTGAGAGCCACTATAGCTGGCACAGAACAGCAGTCATGAGTAAAAGAAGAAAACGTCCCTCTGGGGCAACGTTCAGAAAAAGCAAGCAAACAAAGGAAGCTTTTCTATCTAAGCAGGAAGGAGTCTCCTGAGATAGATAGACACAAATGTTCACGGTAAGCCTTCCAGCCCCAGTGAGGATGTGAGGGGTGAGGAGATGCCTGATCTTCCAGTTAGTCGGAGTGCAGGTGACCTGGCAGCTACTGCAGCATCCATATCTCCTTCTCAAATGGATGTAACCATGCACATTCCTGAAGAAAAGTGTAGATCAGAGAAGAGTTTGGTGGACACACAAACAGCTGCTGCTGAGTTTAGTCTAGATGATCCAGGACTGTGGACACACTTGAGCAGTCGCCTGAGGGACTTCCTTGTACTGCATGGGCCACAGCAAGTGAAAACTTCATGTTCTCCAAAGACAATGAATATAGAAATTTCCATCCAACACATTACTGGCGTGAAATCCCCAATGGTGACAAAGTGGAGAGGCCATGGCTTATGTACTCAAAAATCCAGAATGCTGCATGCTGTTTTTTTTGCAAACTCCTCCAGTCTAATATTCCAGCCACATTGGGTTCTACAGGAACAAAGGACTGGAAAAATCTGGCTAGAAATCTGGCATGCCACGAGAAGGCAGCAAATCACCAGAGAGCATTCCATAGGTGGAAAAAGCTTGAGATGAGACTAAGGTTAAAGGCCACCATAGATGATCAGCATCAAGAGAAGATTGCATCAGTGTCTCTTTACTGGCAAAATGTTCTGAAAAGGCTCATTGCCATTGTGAGAATGCTTGCTGCCCAAAACCTAGCACTGCGTGGCACTTCAGATCAGCTGTATGTGCCAGACAATGGAAACTTCCTTAAAATTGTGGAGCTGAGTTTGATGCTGTACTACAGCAGCATCTAAGAAGAGTCACCTCCCAAGAAATGTACCCACACCACTACCTTGGAAAAACCATTCAAAATGAGATCATACAGTTACTGGCAACAAATGTCAAACAAAAGATTGTGGCAGATCTGAAGTTGGCAAGATATTACTCTGTTGTTCTGGACTGCACACCTGACATTAGCCATACAGAACAAATTACTTTAATGGTGCGTTTTGTAACAACAACAGAACCTAGTAAAAATGTCCCTGCAATGGTCACTGTCAGAGAGCATTTTCTAGAATTTATTGACATTGATGATACTACAGGAGCTGGTATGACAAATGTGCTTCTTAAAAAGCTGGAAGATACGGGAATTGCGATAGCTGACATGAGAGATCAGGGCTATGATAATGGTGCCAACATGAGAGGAAAGAACAGAGGAGTGCAGACACGGATCCGAGAGTTAAACCCTCGAGCTTTTTTTGTCCCATGCAGTTCTCATTCATTGAACTTGGTGGTCAGTGATGCAGCATCAGCTTCTAGTGAGCCTGCTGAATTTTTTTAATGTAATTCAAACCATCTATGTGTTTTTCTCTGCATCAACTCATCAATAGCAAATTTTGAAGCAACATCTGGGAACATCCTCTCTGAGACTGAAACCACTGAGTGCCACACGATGGGAAAGTCGAGTGGAGGCAATAAAGCCTATCAACACCAAATTGGGAAGACAGATGATGCCATAGTTGCCATTATGGAGGATAATGCTATGACAGGAACTGTTCGTGGGAGAACAGTGGCAGAGGGAAATAGAATCACCAGAAACATACATAACTTAAAATTTCTGTGTGGCTTAGTGTTGTGGCATGACATACTGGTTTGAAATAAATGTTGTAAGCAAGAGACAGCAAGGTGTTGACCATGATATATCGGGAGCAATGGAACAACTGGACAAAGCCAAGTCAGACCTACAGTCTTACTGGTCAGATGAGGGATTTCAAAATGTTCTGAAGAGTGCACAAAAGTTGGCAGAGGAACTTCACACTGAAGCTATTTTTCCACCCATTCAAGAATACAAGAGTCACCGAAGAGGAAGACATTTTGATTACGAGGCATGGGATAATCCTATCAGAGATCCCAAACAACAATTTAAAGTTGAATTCTTTAACCAGGTGCTAGATTGTGCAATACAGTCAGTTGAAGAACATTTCATGCAGCTCAAGGAACACAGCAGTATATTTGGGATGTTGTATGATATTCCAAAACTACTTCTTACTATACCTGAAGAAGACCCACACCAGCAATGCAGGGCACTAGAGACAGTGTTGACACATGTTGACATGCGCGATATTGATGCGAGTGATTTTAGGTGATGCTGAAATGTATCTTGAAAGGGCTTTCAGTTCAAGATCAACTCCAAAGGCTGTTCTGGAATGTATGTGCACAAATAAGATGACCACCATCTTTCCAGATGCTTTTGTTGCTCTGTACATACTTCTCCACTGGCAACTGTTACAGGAAGTGTTAGAACGCAGCTTCTCCAAGCTGAAGTTAGTAAAAACACATCTACGCTCCACAATGACACAGGAGAGGCTGGTCAGCCTTGCAACCATCTCAACAGAGCATGAGCTGGCCCAGACTGTGGACCTTCAGGAAGCAGTCTTTGCAACCAAGAATGCACGGAAAGCACCACTTTGATTATTCAAACAGATAAAAATGCCAGTGTTTACTATGCAGACAAGAAAAATTACATTTGCTGTTCAGGAGTTTGAAAGTTAAGTGTTACTTAAAATTTTTGAACAAGGCATTTTAAGTTGTTCTCCTTTATTGGGGTAGGTAGCAGAGCAGTACCATGAGAGGAGTAAATCAGGAAGAACTGAGACCTTTCAAAGTTTTGGCCCAAGTGAGCGGGCATGGGGGCATCATTTGAGCTCCCCACCTCAGAATGTTGCCAAAATGTTGTGGGCCGGCCCTGGCTACAGTTACCTCATTTGCATATCCTCAGTCTTGACCATTACCTCAGAATTCTGATTGACAGCTCTGACATTTAAAACCAAGTTGTGGCCAGTATGAGTGGGTTCTGACCAGTTAGAGGTTTAACAGCCTGAACTCTGTCACCCCATACTGCACATGCTCAGTAGTACTATACTACTGAGCATCAGGTCTTTGCCTGGACATGTGCTTGCACGTGTTCAGTAGTTGCCAATCTTGCACATGCTCACTGATGTCCTTTACTTCAAAACTGCAATTCTTCTTAGCCACACTCTCATACAATTGACTTTTTGCCAGGGCACATTTTTTTTTTTCCCCCTCGAGAAACCCTAAGTTTTCACTGAGCGTGCTCAGGGTCAACAGCATCCATCTCAGAGTAGAATGATTTTTGCTTATTCAGAACGGAGATCAGAAATACGAAGTAGAGCCTGGAGAGTTTTTCTCTGGTAATAACCTAACCTCTCTTTTCCAGTCTCCCCATCTATCAAATAGGACTAATAGCCCTTCATTCAGAATAATGTAAGAAGCGGTTAAGCTCCTTTCTGGAGTAAGGTAGCTGAAACAATAGGAATCATCACCCAAAATATCTACTTGCCTAACTCTCTGTGAGAATTCATTAGTTACCTTTTGTAAGGTGCATTGGTATAATGATGGATTCAGCAAGGTCCTTAAGTGTGTGCATAACTTCAAAGATGGGTATAATTCCACTGATTTCAATGACACATTTCTGAAAAATGTATACTGACTTCAGTGGGACTACTCACATGGTTCAAGTTAGGCATGTTTGTAAATACCTTGCTGAAGTGAGGCCAGATGTGCAAATCCCTTTGGAAGGTAGAAGTATCCAGAGCAGCACCATTGATGATTTGTGTAATTGATCTAAGTCTTCACTCTACCACAGGGCTAATGTAAAGGTTTCGTGGCACTTCCTTTGTTTACTTCTAAAACCCAAGAGATTTTCACATGTTCCTTTCAAAATTGGGGGAAAGCAACACAGGGACTCAAAACCACTCAGGTTATGTCTACATTGCAAATTCAGATGTAATTGGAGTGTAGGCAGCAGAAGTAGTGAAGACACTGGCAAAGGCTTCAGTGCAAGCCTGCTGGGGAGCCTGGGTACATACTCGGGTTGCTAATCCGCACTGAAGCCCATGCTGCCACATCTTCACAGCTATTGTTATCCATGGTAGCTAGATTAAAGCTAGTGCAGGTCTGCTTACCCATGTTACAGTCAGACCTTCACTTGCTGTATAGATGAACCCTATGACTACATTGTTCAGGGAAGTGGGGAAATTGCAACTTTTCATCATTAATGGAGAGTATTTCAATATAAATGTTGGACAGTTATTGTTAGTAACTCACTATTAAACCCTAGGACAAAAGAGTTGCCATGCAGATAGCAGTTTATGAAAATCTATGAAAATTAGCTTATTTTTTTTTATCTGCTTCTAAATTACAGTACGTGGCAATTTTTTCCGCTGTGCCAAGGTAAGGCTTAAATAGTGGGTCCTCATCACTTCTGAGAATCTGGCTGTTAAAGACTTAAAGCTAGTGCCTTAAAAAATCCTGAATCTGCGTTGCAGATATGGTGTGATTATTTCTTTGAAATAAAACAGAATTTTCACTGCAAACTACTCAACTTCAGTGTCTTGCATTTTCAGATTAAACCATAGCACTTCATAATAAGAGGATTGTTCCCATAGAACTTGATACAAAATGTTTCACACTGGTTTGAAACCTGTTATTTCTAAGACTGCACCATCACAAATACAAAACTTCATGACCCATCCTCTGACTTAATCTTTTCTTGGGCATAACCAACAAATTTAGTTATTATTTATACAATGTTAGAAATAACATGAGAGAAAGAGTTGGTGTTGATTTAGTTAGTGTTGATCCTGCTTTGAGCAGGGGATTGGACTAGATGGCATCCTGAGGTCTCTTCCAACTCTGATATTCTATGAAAGAGAGAGAAGAATTCAGAGCAGTAAGGAGCATCAAGAAAATCCACAGATTTATATGTTGCCTTGAAATAATTGTACTTCCTCTATTGAGCAAGCAATGGCCAATTCAAGGAAATCAAAATAGTACAATGATTAAAAATAAATTGCAAATCTTATTATAAAAGATATCTAATTTAGCCAACAAAATTGAATGTGCTTATTTGTAAACAGTATCTCCATAATCCAATATAAGAAACAAGTGGCTGCCCAACTTGTAACACTTTCTGGCAGGCGGTCTGGGTTTAGAACTGCCAGAAACACTCTGTGTTAAATTTTGAATGTGCAAGATAAAATTGAATGATACATCAAAAATAAACCTGATTATTAAAATCTCTGCGCACTTCTGGATGAAGTTTACTATCTGAAATAAAACTCCATTACACAGGAAACCATGTGCTACAAGGTAATCCAATGAACACGGTCATGGTGTTTCTTGAGTTTAGCTGGTGGAGGCTGGTGACCTTTGGAAATGAATAGATAACCTCTGGGAAAAGCTCACCTAAAAAATGTTTGGTATTTTTCATGAACCTTAGTGCAATGCTGCTCATTTTAACTATATGTTAGATATTATTAACTATTCATATGGTGATAGCCCTAGTCATGGGCCAGGACCTCACTGTGTTAGGAGTTGTACAAACACAGAACAAAAAGACAGTCTCTGTTCCAAAGGCCTTATAATTCAAATGTAAGAGACAGCGGATGGATACAGAAAGACAGACAAAAGAACAAGGAAACAATATTGGTCAGCATGAATCCGTACACATCAGCATAACTAATTCTTGGCCATGCCCCTCATATATATGTGGTACAAATTGGGCCTTCATGGCCCAAGGAACAAAAGGCTTGCCAGGCTTTCATTCATGGGCACTACCACAATATAAATATTAAATAATAACCATAATTGAACAGAACAGGATGCTTGCTCATTGATAGTATGGATGTCTTCAAGGAAAATATACTAAAGTAGAACCCATGGATGTAGATAATATTCAGTGATCCTTAATAATCTTTGCTAATAGTACAAAGTGGGCCAGATTCTGGGGTCTGGGTGAAAGGCATGCAACTCAGTCGGGGTATAGGGTGTACGTGTGCGAATATGACATTAAAGATCGTCTTTGTACTCCCCCATTCCTGTCCAATTCTCTGCTAAACTAGGCTTCTCTCCTTGCTTTACCTTATGCCAGCCAATCCAGTGGGGGCTGAAATGGCAATCAGCAATCAGTCTGTCAGAAGGAAGCCTCACCCATACCCCTTTGTCCCAGCCATGCTCCCTTACACTTGTAGCATAGACATCTCTGTGCCACTCTGTTCTGGGGTGACCTTTCTGTCACTGGTTAAGCCAGTTTTATCAGTATATCCTTTTGACAATGTAAGACAAGCTGGCAGCACCACTGGCCAAGGTCTGGCCCTCTGTGTCTGGATTTGTTTTGTCACTCCATTTGTTTATCTCCATCTCTTTCTCCCGCTCCATCACTGGCTCGTCCCAATCCCATCTCCAGTTTAGTCTTCCTCTCATTTCTGTCTTGTCATCTCTGTAGGTTTAGAATTTCCTCTTTTCATTGTCACCTTTCTCTTATTTTCTTTCTTTGAGGACAGCGTCTCCTTTTCTGTCCTCTTTCTTTGTCTCCTTTTTCTGTTGCCAACCCTTTTGCTGATTTAGGATTTCCATTAAATAGACCAGATTGCAGTTGCCTGCCACTTTCATATGAAAGTGTGGCCCATGGAGTAGTGTGACCCCTATAGCTCTAGGGTACATCTACACTGCAATGTAAGCCCAGGCTCAAGCCTAACCCCCTCTTCCATCAACACACAAGTTGCACTAACCTAGTTTCAGATCCAGGGTCCCAGGACTCCACAGGGATAGAGGGTCTGAGCCTGAGTCAAGATGGGACCCCAGGATTCGAGCCCTATTGTTTTGCAGGGTAGACGCAGCCCAACTGGACTTATGCACTGTTGGTCCACCAAACATATCTCACAGTTTTACAGGCCTATTTTCTTTGTCCTCTGGACAGTCAAGTATGGTGGATAGTCAGGTTTTCCCACACTGCACTATGAACAAAGGGCTAGAGTGGCCACATTTTGGTGAAGGTGCTAGGAAGTCTCAGATATAGGTGGTTGGACTCTGGCCTGTATAATGCAGTATGGATGCTGGCGCCCCACGTTGGGATCCAGGGTTCCACAATTACTAACCTGGGGTTACAAATAAGTGTAGACACTCAAGCCCTAGGTGAACAAATCCAGGCTTGGTCTACACTACAGAGTTAGGTCAATGTAAGGCAGTTTACCTCAACCTAATGACATCAGTGTACACACGACAGCCTTGCTCCCTCTGATGTAAGTGCCCTATTACACCGACATAATTACTCCACCTCCACGAGAGGTGTAGGGCTTATGTAGGTGTAGTTAGTGTCAGTGTCGACACTATATTACTTACATTGGCTGTTGACTGTCACCAGGGTGAGTGGGGGGCTTTAGCTAGAGCCTGGCTGTCCCTGGGCTCTCTGCTCCCAGCTGGGCTTTGCCCACCCCACTTGGAGCACAGCTGCTCTCCCTGCCCCCAGCGCAGCTCCTGCTTAGGCTCCCCACTCCAAGCTGGGATACACCTGCCTAGCTCCCTGCTGCCAGCCGGGCGGCTGCACTGAGGCTCCCGGCTCCCTGCAGGGAGACCAGCAGCTGCACCGAGTCTCCCGGTTCCCCATGGGGAGCTGGGTTCTGCCTGGACTCCAGGCATGGAGTTCACAGCTGGGAGCCTGGCTGTGGCGGGGAGCTGAGAGCCCGGGTTGGGGGAGCAACTGGGCTCCCTGTGGGGAGCTCGTATGGAGCTGAGAGCCCACCCTCGCAGCCCTCCACACTGCTCCTCTTAAGTCAGTGAAAGCGCTACTGTTGAGTACGCACACTACCGAAAGAAGGAGGGTAGTGTGGACATGAACCACCGCAGTAATTTCTGCAGTAGTGGTAAGTCAACCTAACATAGGTCGACTTATATTTCTAGTGTAGTCATGCCCCCAGGGTCTGCTAATGTGAGTGGAGATGTGTGTAATGTGATCTCTCCTCTCTGATCAAGGTGAAGTGTTGCACCCTGGGATCCCAGGATCTGTACCTTGATATTAATGAAAAAGGCAGTAACAGGCCAGATTGTAGAGCTCTCTTGCATTTGCTGCATGGTCTGTGCTTTGGCCAACCACTGCCCTGTGTACAGTAGATGTGATATGGATGTTTACAATCTTTTTTTATTTTTTTACACGCTGCTTCACTTTTGTATTCACTTCTGTAGTCCTGCTGCCCATGTTCAGCATAAGAATTTCACTGATCCTGGATAAGTTGTATAACATTGTATTGATTTATGTTTGGTGCTCAGTAAGAAATTGTACTTTGTTGTGTACATTCTTTTCATTTTGGGGGGACATGAATGGATCTGTAAAATATAAAAGAAAATGACCCTTGGAAAGGCGTCAGTGGAATTCTACTGCAAAGATGAATGCAAGCAGCATCTTCATTCTCAGTAGCAATCACTATTCGTTTTGTATTTTTTTCCTCTTGTGAAAATGTCAAGGGTCTTGGTTTTCATTGTTTTCGTGGCTGTTTTGCATTCTGTTCAGTAACACATTTACAATTTCCCATAAAATCCAAGCTATTCTATGTTAAAATAAACATAAGAGTCAGGTTGCAGCCCTGAAGTGAATGAAAATGGACATCTCCGTTAATTCCCAGAGAAGCAGTCAAACAGCCTGTAAGCTGCTGACAGTAGCTAGTGGCACTGAAACAGATTATTTTAGATTTTAGGAAGAGTGAATTCTGTTCATTTGAGGGGAATGATACATTTTTCACCCATTAAAAATCACCTTTAAGATGATCTGAAGTGAGGACTAACTGTCCCTCATGCCAAAAGCTAGACACTCCCTCCTGGCTGTATGTAAACTCTTAAGTTCTAGTCATGGAGAAATTTGAAAAAAAAATGTGAAGATTTGGGCATCTGTAAACTACAAAGGATTCGATTATTTCTTGACAGAGGCATGTTGGGCTTCTGCTATTCACTGAGTAATACAGCAATCAGTGTGTGATACATGAGCACCTTCCAGGGCTGAAAAAAATACTCAAGGTGACATAAGTTCATCAAGTCGTTTTCTCTCCCTCCCATTTCATCCCACCTGCATTCCTCCCCGGGAGAGTAGGTTACATGAATTAAGTAATTATATATAAAAAGGCAAATGGGTTATGAATTGCTGTGTGGGACAGCAAGGTCCAAGGAGTGAATTGTCCATGTAAACCTGAAAATGATGAAGTTTGTAGGCATTCTTAGTTCCTGTGGGAGTAAACTCCGCAGTCTCAGGCCAGCCTCTGAGGAAACCTTGTCTCCAGTGCACAGGAGCATTGCCCTTGAAGTCCATAGTTCTGTTGTTCCTGAGGAGCAGAGCTGTTGAGGCTCCCAAGGGTGAGACCTGGGCCTAGGCTACTGAAGTGACCTTAACACTTAAGAAACCTCAGTGTTCAAGAAGGATTCAGTAAAGTGAGTGAGGTATAGGGGGGATGTACTCTGGTGACCAGTGTTACTGACAAGGCATGCTGCTGCATTCTGACTCAGTTGTGGCTTATTCAGGGCTGAGGCTTATAAGCCTATTCTGAAGGTAAAAAGGCATAGGATGGAGGCACCGTAGGTGGTACAGGAGTTTTGTGAGAGTCCGGTGTCAGTGAGAATTGGCGAAGTCCAGAAGGACTCCTAGACTGTGGACTAACTTGATAATTTGGAGACATATATCCTTGACTCTGTTTCATCTGTGTGCTGATCACTGCCAGACATTGGGATAACTGGGTGATAGTGGTGTTACCGTATCCTGTGAATGACAGACGGAGCTGTGCACTGCATATTGTTGACATTGGATCACAATGGAGACTCAGTATTTCTCCCACCAGCTACACGTAAATATTGAATAGAACAAGAGAGAAAACTGGATGCTGTGATACTCCACAGATGAGGACTTTCCTAGCAAATGTGCAGGTGCCCATCACTACCCTCAAGATGAGTCAAACTATTTTAGAGAGTCTCCCTTGACACCCAATAGTGAAAAATAGAAAGTGACCACTGGAAAGTCAAACAATAATATTACTGTAGATTCCAGTAGTCTTGTTATAGTCCTTTGTGTCACAGAGAGAACAGAGCCTCTTGTAACATGTTGATTATTGTTTTCCTTTTGGACCAGGAAATATTTGATATCTGAGAAATAGCATCTAGAGCAACACCCAGAATCTTTAAATTTGGACAAAGTATTAGAATGGGTTATTTCTACATTAAGAATAAAAGAACATAAGAATGGCCATACTGGGTCAGACCAAAGGTCCATCTAGCCCAGTATCCTGTTTTACGACAGTGGCCAATGCTAGGTACCTCAGAGGGAATAAACAGAACAGGTAATCATCAAGTGATCCATCCCCTGTTGCCCATTCCCAGCTTCTGGCAAACAAAGGCAAGGGACACTTCAGATCATAGTTTTGCCTCTCTGCCCATCCTAGTTAATAGACATTGATGGACCTATCCACCATGAACTTATCTAGTTCTTTTTTGAACCCTGTTATAGTCTTGGCCTTCAACATCCCCTGGCAAAGAGTTCCACATTGCTAGAAAACTCAAGGACTTCTAACAAATCTCCTGTGGCTGAGACACACAGCCAGAGAAACCCTTCTGACTCTGCTGCAAATAGGATATTGTCTAAGAAAATTTTCTCTTAAGGTCCTTAGGAGATAAATCATGAGTCTAAAAACCATGGTAAATATCCTTGGGGCAATGCAGAGCCAAGGACCATACCCTTCCTCTGTTTCAACATTCCTTTCCCAGATACTCTTAAGAATTTCTTGTAGTTTAGAAGCATGAGAATCCTGAGGAACGCTTTGCTTAGGTCTATTTTTGCAAAGAAATTCCTTTTGCTTACAATAATTTTTAAGTCTTGCCAGATGTTTATGTAGATAAGATGTTCCTTTATGCAAAAGTTAGTGATTTGAGGTTTAGAATGAGATTATCTCTAGTGGGTTTGGGGACGGAACATGGAGATTATTCATCCTTTGGAATATCTCTATTTTGTACCAGATTGACCTGGGCAACAGTAATCTATCAATATATTTGACCTTCCATTAGGCTTAACATTCATCCATGCTTCATAAAAGATAATATTCTTCCTTTAAGCTGGGATTCTTCAGAGATACTTAGTTTTCCACTAGAGTTATAAGCAAACCACCAGTCTCACAAAGGGCCCCTCAGTCCATACCTTCTACTGGAAAGCATGCAATATGCTATCTTGTCCCAGAGGTTGGTGTATATCTTCTGTTAGGCATTATCTTTCTGGAGATTAGAATCTGAACAAACTCCTCCTCTACATAAGGGGTATTAAGGCTATCTAAATCCAGGGTGCCCATTGTGTCTTTTATCATCTTCTAGGGTGACCAGATGGCAAGTGTAAAAAATTGGGAGAGGGGGTGGAGGGTAATAGGCGCCTATATAAGGAAAAAACCCCCAAAATCGGGACAGTCCCTATAAAATCAGGACATCTGGTCACTGTATCTTTTTCTCATGAGGCTTGCCTGTCTCCCATTGGTGTTGTGAGGCTTGATTAACTAATATTAAAATACTCTGAGAAGGCACAATATTAATGCAAAGTATTATTTTAGAAAAAGCTCTTGTTCATACCTTAAATTACCCAGATAGTTAAAATTCATGGTTTTATTCAAATCGTCTTTAGAAAAAATTATCATATATATCTTGATGTAGTATGCGTCAGTAAATCATAACACACTGAAGTCACTCCATTGTGAATGCATTTACATTTTCTATCATCTTCCACATAAAAACTCCATATATTTATTTTCAGTTTTCAGAACTATAGAATTAGGGCATATTTACATGGGCATTTTCAAGATGACCAAATAGCATGTCTTTCTGATTCTTTTCAGCAAAACAAGGAATATTTTCTTCTTAGTAGGCTCTCTATGTGGGCTTTGTAAATACCTTTGATACACCCTGAGAAAGCTTAGTCTGTGTTACATCTGCTTAGAGAATTATGAAATTGCATCCAAACTCTGGACAGTTGTAATTTGTTGTGTAAACTGGACAGTGACTGAAATCCACCCTTTAGAACATGATATGATCTTGTAATCAGATCAACTGCATTAGAAGTGGTTTAGAGAAAAAAATAAATTTAATGGCAAATGAATTAATTGTCACAGGAATGTGAATATTTTCTCAAACTAAGGTCAGTGGATGTTTTCTGACGTGGCTCCATCTACTGCACCTCAACCTCTATTTTAATCAGTGGCCCTGACTGTAGACCGTGTTGTGATGGGTTCGGTCACAGAGACCCCCTTGGGACTGTTACCTGATGTGCTGAAACTACCACTGAGCCCGTTTTCCCTACCAGCTTGGGACTCCAGAACCCTGCCTTGTTGAGCCAGACACGCTAGCCTGCTGCAACACAGACCCAGGCCTGGTCCATGCCCCCAAAGCTGCAGACTTTCACCAAAAACTGCTCAGCAAGTCACCTATCTTCAGCACCCAGACACCCAGTTCCCAATGGGATCCAAACCCCAAATAAATCTGTTTTACTCTGTATAAAGCTTACACAGGGTAAACTCATAAATTGTTCGGCCTCTAACACCGATAGAGAGATATGCACAGCTGTTTGCTCCCCCAGGTATTAATCACTTATTCTGGGTTTACTAATAAACAAAAGTGATTTTATTAAGTGTAAAAAATAGGATTTAAGTGGTTCCAAGTAATAACAGACAGAACAAAGTAAGTTACCAAGCAAAATACGCAAGTCTAAGCCTAATTCATTTAAGAAACTGAATACAGGTAAATCTCACCCTCAGAGATGTTCCACTAAGCTTCTTTCATAGACTAGACTCGTCCTTAGTCTGGGCCCAATCCTTTCCCCTGGTACAATCCTTGTTAGTTCCAGCTCAGGTGGTAACTAGGGGATTTCTCATGACTGGCAACCCCCTTTGTTCTGTTCCACCCCCTTTTATAGCTTTGGCACAAGGAGGGAATCCTTTGTCCTACTCTGGGTTCCCACCCTTCCTTCTAAATGGAAAAGCACCAGGTGTAAGATGGATTCCAGTGTCAGGTTACATAATTACATGTCCTGTGAGACTTCATTACCCACTGGTTGGCACCCACGTATACAGGAAGGCTTACAAGTAAACAGAGCCATTTACCACCAATTGTCCACCAATTGTTAACGGGAGCCATAAAGATTCCAAGCGACCATTAATGGCTCACACTTTGCATAGTTACAATAGGACTTCAGAGTAATACTTCATATTTCTAGCTTCAGATACAAGAATGATACATTCATATAAAGAGGATGAACACACTCAGTAGATTATAAGCTTTGTAATGATACCTTACAAGAGACTTTTTGCATAAAGCATATTCCAGTTACATTATATTTATACTCATAAGCATATTTCCATAAACATATGGAGTGCAACATCCCACATGTTCCAGCCACTTTGCAGTGTTCCACCAGCACAAATCTGCCAGTAAAGTGGAGGATCTCCCTTGTATAGGGGAGTCCTCTAGTGGCACAAAGTGCCATCCCTCCTGGCAGTGGTCAGTATAGGCGGAGGAAAGGAGCTTTGTAAAGGCTTCCCTAGATCTCTAGCTGGCCCCTTGGTGTCACTGGCAGCTGACACAGGTAAAGAAGCCATCAGTCTAATGTGAGGTTACGAATATTCCTTGTTGCGCACACACACCTTCCATCTGCCCAGCCCAAACATGCGCTGGGCTGGGGGAATGATCAGTGCAGGCCCTGGCTTTGGGGAGTGCAATGTGCATGTTCTTCAGCTGGAATGGCTCACAGTAGAGGATCTGGCTCCTTGTCTTTTCAGATGATTTCTGGGAAATGTTATCTGCCTATCTATCCTTAATAAAAAATTCAAACTGCTCACACCCATCATACATTCTTAAGCTGTCTGCCAAAAACCTGATGCATGTTTGGTGACTTTGTTTTAATTTTGTGACATAATACACAGCATATTCATTTTCCCAGAGCTGTTCTTCAACATAATAGCACTGGTTGCACTCACACAATTATTAGGCTTTCCCACTATGAAGCTCAGTTTTCAGGTTTTCTTAGCTGTTTCACAATGTATTAGGCTGAAGCTTAGGAGATCCAGAGAGTTTGTACTCGTGATTCCGTAGGTGCCTCTCTTCCTTCTCAGACCATACTGAACAAATGACCAGTGTGAGGACACTATACTGCTGGAGATGGCACATTTCAAATGAGATCTAAAACTGTAGTCATTAAAATCCCATGGAATGTTTTGTTTTGCAAGGGTAGGGTCCTAGCCCAATTTCACGTTGGGAAAGTTGTATTTTGTCTACCTAAGTTCCTGTTGCAGTTCAACTTCTTGTCTTAAAATGTGTCTACACTACAGAGATTATACTGGCATAGCTATGCCAACATAACCCTGTAGTGTAGTTGCAGTATACCAACATAAGGGTTTTTTCTGTTGTTGTAGGAACACCTCCTCCACAGACAAAATGAGTTATGTTGACAGAAGCATTCTTCCATCAACCTAGCTGCATATACATTGGGGGTTAGTTCAGCATAGCTGTGTTGGTAAAGAACGGGGTCTTTTCACACCCCTGACTGACATCGGTCAACAAAGCTAACTTTTAAGTGTAAACCAAGCCTTAAATTGCTGTATAGAATTGTTAGTGGGTTTTCATACATTTGGCCTAAATTCTCAGTTTCACTAAGATGCCTTCCCACCATTTTGGCATTGTAAAGTGGCCTTAGACTGGATGTCTACTTTCAGACTCCTTTCCACTACAGTGGTCATAAGTGATTAGGTAGGTAGGGTTGATTCAATGGAAAATTTTCAAAGTTTTTTGATGGAAATTTGGGAAATCAACTGAACAAAATGTTCACCAAAAGTATCTGCTTTCTGCAGAGAACTTTTGTTTGTTGGTTTGTTTTTGTTTCTGGTATAAAGATTTTTCCCATAATGCACCATGATCTCCTATCTTGGCGAAGAGAAGCTATGCAACATGGAATCCCTGGTTGTGGTGCATTATGGGAGAGGCAGTTCAGCTGGGGATCCAGGACCAGTGAGGAGAATTTGGACAATAGGAGCAAACTACAACTCCTGTGAAGCATTACAACTCATAGTTTCAGTCAACAAGTTTTGGTTTTCAGTTAAAACCCAAACATCTGTGGAGAAAAATAATTCATATTAGCTCTTATTATGCACAGGTGGGGGAAATTAAGGTTACACAGGCAGCTTTAATCCTGGCATTTCCTAACTTTTCAGTGCTTAACTTTGCAACTTCATTTGTGTTCTTTTAACATAGATTTTGTGCATATATGTGTGTGTGTGTGTGTGTGTGTGTGTGTGTGTATACACAAGCACAAAATCTGTTAAAAGATATGTGTATATGTATATACATATACACATAATATATTAATTATATATGTATAGTCTGCTTGTTCACATATAACATATAATTGCTATTTTGAAAATTATATAATTGTAATAAGGAGAGAAGATACTTTTTAAAAGCCTGATAAATATGGGTTAGAAAATGAGTAAGTTGCAGAAAGGAGGTAAAATGAGGGAAAAATATAGCAATATAAAAATAATACTGATAGTCAAAAACTGTAGTTCAAAACATATCCCAGTGACTCAGCAGGCATTGGCAGCATGTATACTGTTACTAATGAAGCTCAATTTGGCTGACCTTTAGATTCATATTCATTTGAAATGAAGTATTTTGATTTGATTTTTATATTTTCAGAATGGAACATTTCAATTTTTTATTTAAAAATGATTTGTTGTGAAATTTTATTTTATATTATAAATTATAATAAATTCCAAATAAAGAGTGTCAACATTCCAAAATTTTTAAGATGACAGTCAAAATATAATTTCATGGGCAATTTCAAATTTCTTTGTTTTTCGTTCCAATTTGGAATGAAAACAAATTTCAAAATTGTGGAATTTCCCACAAAACGGAAAGACCTGTTCCTTCTGGACTCAAGACCTTTCCTCCGTGACAAGCTACAAGCTTCTTCTCTTGCCCGTCTTGTTCTTTGGCCAGTTCTGATGTCTGTAAATTCACTGTAAATTGGCTGAGTTACTCTGGCTTTACACTAGTGTAACTGAGGTTAATATCTGGATCAACTATTTTTCTTTATTAGCATGAAAATGACAATTACTACTCATCTGTATATGCCTTCTGACACATTTAATTCCTCCTTGTCTATACATTCTGCCTGCACTGACCAAGCACACCTGTGGCTTCATCTCAACCTTGATTAGCAGAATATCTCCAAAACAGAAGAAGTGCTTGCTTCTCTTGGCAAGAAAGAGACTCTGCAAGCACAAATCTTTCCTTTCACCTCACTCCTCAGCTCTGATCTCTTTTCCTCCACTTTCCTTTACTTCCACCTCATCCTTGGCTGTGAACTCTGTCTTCTCTCACAGTTCATAAACCTCCACAACAGCACCCGTTTGTAATCTCACTATCAGGCATGCCTTTACCTCCTCTTGGCTTCACTATGGAATGCTACACCTCCTGTCAAGGTTCCTTCCCCACTCTGAACTCTAGGGTACAGATGTGGGGACCTGCATGAAAGACCCCCTAAGCTTATTCTTACCAGCTTAGGTTAAAAACGTCTCCAAGGTCCAAACTTTGCCTTGTCCTTGAACTGTATGCTGCCACCACCAAGCGTTTTAAACAAAGAACAGGGAAAGAGCCCACTTGGAGATGTCTTCCCTCCAAGGCCTACACCCCCTTTCCTGGGGAAGGCTTGATAAAAATCCTCACCAATTTGTACAGGTGAACACAGACCCAAACCCTTGGATCTTAAGAACAATGAAAAAGCAATCAGGTTCTTAAAAGAAGAATTTTAATTAAAGTAAAAGAATCACCTCTGTAAAATCAGGATGGTAAATACCTTACAGGGTAATCAGATTCAAAACATAGAGAATCCCTCTAGGCAAAACCTTAAGTTACAAAAAGACACAAAAACAGGAATATACATTCCATCCAGCACAGCTTATTTTACCAGCCATTAAACAAAAGGAAATCTAATGCACTTCTAGCTAGATTACTTACTAACTTTACAGGAGTTGTAAGGCTGCATTCCTGATCTGTTTCAGCAAAAGCATCACACAGACAGACGAACCCTTTGTTCCCCTCCTCCAGCTTTGAAAGTGTCTTGTCCTCTCATTGGTCATTTTGGGTCAGGTGCCAGCTAGGTTACCTTAGCTTCTTAACCCTTTACAGGTGAAAGGGTTTTGCCTCTGGCCAGGAAGGATTTTATAGCACTGTATACAGAAAGGTGGTTACCCTTCCCTTTATACTTATGACACCTCCTATCTCCACTAGGGGGAGAAGCACAGAACTGCTAGATCTCCAGGCTAGGATCCCAGAGGAGAAGGTACTGGGAGAAAGCTAGAGGGGTGGGTGGGTTGTTTTTTTTTTTTTGTTTGTTTGTTTGTTTTGCTGTCCCTTCAATCTTGCCACCCTATGCAGATGTGTGGTCTGCCTACACAGTATGAATGGCTTTCTGCACCAGTTCAGCAGGTCCCACACCTGTGCTCTCACTAGAGAGCAAATGGTCATTATTATTATTTATTTGTATTACGGCAGCACCCACTAGCCCCAACTAAGAATGGGGCTCTGTTGTGTTAGGCACTGTATAAACACCTACTGTGAGGCAGCCTCTGTCCTGAACAGCTTACAGTCCAAACGGACGAGACAGGCAAAGGATGACAAGGACACCATGGACCAAATAAGTTGTTGAATATCTGGCTGGCTACAGGGCTGGACATAGAAGTGTCTAAATTGAGGTTTATGCAAATGGAATTGCCTGTGTGTACTTCTGCTGTTGTTTTCACCATGTCTGTTCAAGGTAAACAGGACTGAGGTGCATTTTGTAAATAATAAGAAACTGGGAGAAAATCCCCTGAAGCTATCAAACATTTCTCTGCCAGTGGGAAACTGAACCACTAAGAAGCCCCAGTGTTCTATTAGGGTAAACACTGTTGTGGGTGGGTATTTTTTGTTTTTTTGTTTTTGGTGAGATTACATTTCCAGGGAGAGAATTTCTGAATTAGTAATGTATTCCTGTTGAATAGAGACAGAGCAATCAGCTGAGGTGCTTGCAGAAATCAAAGCCAGCCAAGTAGCAATAAAAGCAGGCCTGGAAGAATTAAAATGAGGTTGGGTGTGGGGTTGTCCAAAGGAATTAAATCGGGGTGGAAGCTCCTCAGAGAAATTGAGAGAAGACCTGAAAGCAGAGGTCACATCCACTCAGGTGGAAATTAAATCTGAATTGGATCAGGAGATACAAAGTGTTTGAAAAAATTCAGAAATGCAGGTTCAAAGTGCTTTGGTGTGCTAAATAGACCAAGGAGGTGACCAACAAGTTGACCACCAAGGACTATAAAATCTTCCATGAAATATGGAAGAACCAGAAAGCTTTGGTGAACATGGAACTTGCTAACAGACATGAGCTTCCACAAGGACTTAAAGTCCTGGGAAAATGCCCAGCAAAGACGCTCCTAGTGACACAGTCCATTCTGGAAGTCAGCTGCTTGGATTAGGAATTGGGACAGCCATGGTCATTGAGTAAGATAGAGGAATGTTTTAAATGCTCCATCTGATATGGACAGGTGCTCAGATGAAGTAAAGTAAACTGTACTGAAGGTAACTAATAGATCTAATGACAGGTTTCAGAGTAGCAGCCATGTTAGTCTGTATCTGCAAAAAGAAAAGGAGTACTTGTGGCACTTTAGAGACTAACAAATTTATTTGAGCATAAGCTTGCGTGAGCTACAGCTCACTTCATCGGTTGCATTCAGTGGAAAATACAGTGGGGAGATTGATATACATAGAGAACATGAAACAATAAGTGTTACCATACATACACACTGCAACGAGAGTCATCAGGTAAGGTGAACTATTACCAGCAGGAGAGCGGGGGTGGGGGGGGGGAAGAAGGGGAAATACCTTTTGTAGTGATAATCAAGCATTCTTACAACTACAGTACCCACCTGCTGAAGTGAAGAAACAGATTGACAGAGCCAGAAGAGTACCCAGAAGTTACCTACTACAGGACAGGCCCAACAAAGAAAATAAGAGAACGCCACTAGCCATCACCTTCAGCCCCCAACTAAAACCTCTCCAATGCATCATCAAGGATCTACAACCTATCCTGAAGGACGACCCATCACTCTCACAGATCTTGGGAGACAGGCCAGTCCTTGCTTACAGACAGCCCCGCAACCTGAAGCAAATACTCACCAGCAACCACACAACAGAACCACTAACCCAGGAACCTATCCTTGCAACAAAGCCCGTTGCCAACTGTGTCCAAATATCTATTCGGGGGACACCATCATAGGGCCTAATCACATCAGCCACGCTATCAGAGGCTCATTCACCTGCACATCTACCAATGTGATATATGCCATCATGTGCCAGCAATGCCCCTCTGCCATATACATTGGCCAAACCGGACAGTCTCTACGTAAAAGAATAAATGGACACAAATCAGATGTCAAGAATTATAACATTCAAAAACCAGTCGGAGAGCACTTCAATCTCTTTGGTCACTCGATTACAGACCTAAAAGTGGCAATTCTTCAACCAAAAAACTTCAGAAACAGACTCCAAGGAAAGACTGCTGAATTGGAATTAATTTGCAAACTGGATACAATTAACTTAGGCTTGAATAAAGACTGGGAGTGGATGTGTCATTACACAAAGTAAAACTATTTCCCCATGTTTATTCCCCCCACCTCCTCCCCACTGTTCCTCAGACGTTCTTGTCAACTGCTGGAAATGGCCCACCTTAATTATCGCTACAAAAGGTTCCCCCCTTCCCCCTGCTCTTCTGCTGGTAATAGCTCACCTTACCTGATCACTCTCGTTACAGTGTGTATGGTAACACCCATTGTTTCATGTTCTCTGTGTATATAAATCCAGTATGCATCCGATGAAGTGAGCTGTAGCAAATGGAAAAACCTCACGCAAGCTTATGCTCAAATAAATTTGTTAGTCTCTAAGATGCCACAAGTACTCCTTTTCTTTTTGCGGATACAGACTAACACGGCTGCTACTCTGAAACCTGTCATTAGATCTGTTAGTTACCTTCAATACAGTTTACTTTACTTCATCTGAGCACCTGCCCATATCAGATAGAGGAATGTTTTAAATGCTCCATCTTCTTGCCTTTTAACACATCTCCTTAGCTGTCTGGTTGGGAGTTTCTCTGTAATTTTAACCAGGTTTATTTTTTTGCTATGGGGTGGTCTTTTCTGGGGTGGAGGGAGTAAAATAATATAGATTATTTTGTTCAGCTCTAGTCCCATATCTTCTCACCCCCATCACGTCCCAGGCCATGGTCTCTGGCTACCACTTCAGCTTCTGAGATGCAGAAGCCTTCACATTTCCTTTTAAGCTGGATCCATGTACTCAAAGAAGATGAACCTGTTTAAGATCATTGCTGCTGGTGTTTTAATCCTTTATTAGAAGGCTTCTGTGCATTTTATATAGGATTTACAGTATTTGTATAAATGTGTGCACATTATGCTTCTGCAACTTTTGCCTCTTCTGCTACAATCTTATTCATTTAGTGTTCAGACTAAATTTCCCAGCATTGAAATCTGATTATTCAGAAATACTTGTACATCATCTAAATTCTGAGCCCTTTTCCTCCAAAAGTCAGAAAGGACCCGACAATCCATAATTGATTGAATTGTCATTGGCCCTTTACCATTGTAATCTAAAACTGCCTATCACAGAGTAAGATTACGAACCTCCTAAAATTTTTAATCAAAAGGCCCATTAACTTATAATATACTACTAGATCTGTCTTAAAAACGTCACTAGAAAATTGCCACATCTCTGATTCAAATGATCACTGGAGGCAAGTGCTGCAATGCTAACACTGCAAATAGTGAGTTTTGAAAACTCTGGATAAGTTTGACCTCAAAATGATGAATTGTGCTCCGTGATAACTGTCTTTCAATGATTAATTCCTGTTTGTCAGAACTACAGTACCTTTTAGGAACTCACATGAACAGACTGTGGCAAGGTTGGATGCCAAAATGTCATTAGTTTGTTAGAAAAGTCTTTGCTGATCATTTAAGTATGCCTTAAATTGTGCCTCCAGCAAGTGTAGCTTCCAGCAGAGAAGCTTTAAATTAATAGAGGACCAATTAGAATGAAATAAGAACTGACTGAATCTTTGTACCAAGGTGTAACACCATTTTGGAAGATGAAAGGATTCTATAATTCGGACTCCATGACCTGTCTCCTGAGAGAGCCCCCAAAGGGTATCACTTTGAATTGTGGCTTTATCTATACAGTTAGGTATATGACCTTCTTCACAGCAGGAGCTGAGCATCTTTTGCCCTTTATGGAGTGGAATGAGACCAGCACTTCATTTCACAGAGGTTGCTGAGTTGCCTTCAGATGCCAATGACTTTTGCTCACTACTGAAGACAAATCTTTTTTGAGGTTCAGAAATGTCTGCTGCCTTCCCTTCCTCTTCCATATTCTGTCAGCTCTGTATTCTCTAAATGTCTCTAGAACGTGGTATGCTGAAACAATTCAAGGTTTTTCTCATGATATTTCCCAAGCGGCCAAAGCCAGAAGGTCGATTTCATATATCTTAAGGCCAGAAGAGCCCATTATCATGTAGTCTGACGTCCTGCATAATTCCTGCCAAGGAATTTCACCCAGTGATTCCTTCGTGCATCCTAATAACCTGTGCTTAAATTAAAGCACATATTTTAGAAAAGCATCTAATCTTGATTTAAAAATGCCAAGTGATGTGGTAAATTCTCCATCACTTGGCAATCTGTTCCCATGGTTAATTAGTCTCACTGTGAAAAATTTGAATTTCCTGTTTGAACTGCACTGACTTCAACTTCCAGCCATTGGATCTTATGCCTTTATTTGCTAAATTAAAGAGGTTGCTAATATCCCTAGCTATTATAGCAGAAATGTGGTGAAAGAGCCAATTGGTAGATAAAGAGGTTTGGGTAAGTATGGTGAGTTAGTTGAACTTTTTGAGGTTTGCCCATCACTAAGACATATGTTGGTTCTGCTAGCTAAATAAACTGCAGTTTTATCCATTGCTGATTCAAGATAATGATGGAGATATTTTTCAGCCCCTACAATTTTATGTGACTGAACCAGACTACTCCAACCTAAAGAAAGATATTTAGTTGAAAAGGCAAGATCAGAAATATTGAGGGTAAGGTTTACAAAGAAGAGCATTACGTTTTCTTTTGCAGAACGAAACAACCTTCAGTCTGTGACAATTTTTCTGTTACAACAAAGAGAGCTGCTTAGAGGATGTGTTCTGAGAGAACGAGGGATGAGCTGTTGTACCATGAGGCATTATTTCCATTAAAAACATCTAGCTGCTGCAGTAACTTATGGTAACATGTGATATAACACTGTGAGATCTTATGACTGGAATAAAATCACCTTTTGAGACCATTGTGCATAGCAAAAAGCTAATCCATGCTTACAAAATATTAAAAGATAGGGAAACCTCTCCCAACCCCATCCCAATGCTATCAAGTCAGTCTCTGGGTAATTTCAGAAGTTCAGAGTCAGATAATCAGATGAAGTACTCTTTGTGGTTGATTACCTCTTAAGTGTGTTCAAATGTGTGGCCTTTTATTACAAAAGAATGAATACTTTCCCCATTCTAGATGATAAGATTCACATTGACCATATTAAGGATAGCAGAATAACACAATCAAGCAGAAACACAAAGATTTCTGACTCATTCAGCTCCAAGCAAAAAGATAAGACACTAGAATACAAACCCATGTAGGATTCCTCAGCTTTAACAATAAGATACATCTTTGGAGTACACAGACCCATCCGGGAGCAGTGAAAGACCAAGCCAGACAAAAGGAACATTGTCTAATAATAGCATCACATCCATGCAGTATTAAATCCATCAAACACTACAATATGAATAGAAAAGGATAAAGAATTTTTTAAAAATCACCTTCAAACCCACACACTGGGAATCAGAATGCTAAGGCCCCAATGCCAGGCTGTATTGGAGCTAGGTTCCGTACAGCCAGAAAGAAGGGTGGGGAGCAGGGGTAGGCAAAGGTAGACTCTAGAGGCAGACAGAAACCAGAAGGGGCTGTGGCCTAAACTGCTAGGGTTCTCCCAGGGGCTGCTCTAACACTGAGCTACTGTGGCTCTCTGGGAGCTATTAAGCAATCCGCACATGCCAGAGTCCTGTGTGCTCTGGCCAAACTTCTTCCCTCGATTTCTCCCTGGGAGCTATGAGAGACCCACTGCAGGGTTGTTTCATCTGTTCTATGCTGTCTGGGGTACTGCCAAGGGCCTGGCTAATATGATTTAATAACCCCTGTATAACAGTTCTACACATATCTGCAGGGGCTATTGTAGAAGCCATTATTGGGGCCTAATTTTTGAGGGCCAGACTGTGGTGACAATGCCAGAGTTGCCATTGCTTGTTATATTGGGTGTTTTTCTGAGAGCCCCAGCTCCTGGAGTCATGTGACTCTGCAAGAGTTTTTGAACGTTTGGGGTTGGCAATGCTGCAGTGCAGAGGCACCCTGCCTGCACAGCTGCACCAAGATGCACCCCTGGCCCACAGGGAAACCTCTAATAAGGGTGCAGCATTTCAGTGACAGCTGAGGCAGGTGTTAGGATAACTTCCAAGCCTCTGTTCTGGGAAGTAGTGACTCTGAACGAGATTTGGAGTTTGTAGTGAATAATCAGCTGAGCACGAGCCCCCAACATGATGTTGTGGTCAAAAGGGATAATTCAATCCTGGGATACATAAACAGTGGATTATTGAGTAGGAGACAGAACATAAGAGCGGCCACGCTGGGTCAGACCAAAGGTCTATCAAGCCCAGTATCCTGTCTTCTGACAGTGGCCAATGACAGGTGCCCCAGATGGAATGAACAGACAGGTTATCATCAATTGATCCATGCGCTGTCACCCAATGCCAGCTTCTGGCAAACAGAGGCTAGGGACACCATCCCTGCCCATCCTGGCTAATAGCCATTGATGGACCTATCTTTCATGAATCTCTCTAGCTCCCTTTTGAACCCCGTTATAGTATTGGCCTTCACAACACCCTCTGGCAAGGAATTCTAGAGGTTGACAGTGCGTTGCATGAAAAAATACTTTCTTGTGTTTGCTTTAAACCTGCTACTTATTAATTTCATTTGGTGGCCCCCTGTTCTTGTATTATGAGAAGGAGTAAATAACACTTCCTTATTTACTTTCTTTATACCACTCATGATTTTATAGACCTCTATCATATCCCCCCCTTAGTCGCCTCTTTTCCAAGCTGAAAAGTCCCAATTTTATTAATCTCTCCTCAGACAGAAGCCGTTCTATACCCCTAATCATTTTGTTGCCCTTTTCTGAATCTTTTCCAATTCCTTCCAATATATCTTTTTTGAGATGGGGCGCCCACATCTGCATGCAGTATTCAAGGTGTGGGCATACCATGGACTTATATAGAGGCAATATGATATTTTCTGTCTTATTATCTATCCCTTTTTTGATGATTCCCAACATTCTTTTCGCTTTCTTGACTGCCGCTGCACATTGAGTGGATGATTTCAGAGAACTACCCACAATGACTCCAAAATCTCTTTCTTGAGTGGTAACAGCTCATTTAGACCCCATAATTGTATATGTATAGTTAGGATTATGTTTTCTAATGTGCATTACTTTGCATTTAGCAACACTAATTGCATTTATCAACATTAAGAGAGGTTATTTTACTTCTGTATTTGGCACTGGTGCGACCACAACTGGAACAGTGTGTCCAGTTCTGGTGACCACAATTCAAGAAGGCTGTTGATAAATTTGAGAGGGTTCAGAGAAGAGTCCCAAGAATGATTAAAGGATTAGAAAACCTGCCTGACAGTGATAGACACAAGGAGCTCAATCTATTTAGCTGAACAAAGACAAAGTTAAGAGGTGACTTGATTACAGTCTATAAATATCTACATTGGTAAATATATCTACATATATTTAATACTGGGCCCTTCATTCCAGCAGAGGAAGGTATGACATGATCCAGTGTTTGGAAATTGAAGCTAGACAAATTCAGAATGGAAATCGGGCATAATTTTTTAACAGTGACAGTAATTAATCCTTGGAACAGCTTACCAAAGGTCATGATGGATTTTCCATCACTGGCATTTTTAAATAAAGACTGGTTGCACAAAAGAAGGGCACTTTGTGCTCCCCTGACTTATGAACTTGTTAAAGGACCAGGTACAAACTGCTCAGAGTGTGCAGGCCTCACTAAAGAAATCAAATCGTAGTCAGTGTTGGCCTTGTCTACGCAGGCCTTTAGATTGGCTATAACAACTGTGCTAAATTCAACTATGACCTGTGTTGTAATCTTCTTTCTTATATATTGTACCTTTAAAAGGTGCCTGCCTGCCATCTAAGGGTCAGGGCTATGGGAGGATCTTACAAAGTGAGAAAAATGCTCTGGTTTTTCTGTCTCCTGGAGATTTTATATTTATTTTGAGTGGAATTCATCCCTGTGCAAAAGGGGTTCAAGAAGTTAATGCAACCGAAGAGTATAAGTGGAACGGAAGTGGTGCACTGGCTTTGTCCTGGCCCTATGCATGGGGGTTAATTTCACCTTCTTTCCCTCTGTCTCAAATAAGCCAGTTAGATCGAAAATACATGTTCTTTGTATATGGGGAAATCTGACATGACTGACCCTGGATAGGGCCAAACAGCATGTAATAACCAGGCTCAGAAATGGTGTGGCAGGCTGTAGGTGGGGCTGGCACTGTAGACATCTAGGGCTGAGGTTTCAAAGGTATTTACACCCCTATGTGCATCTTTAGATGTCTGCATACCTTTGCAAATCTGGCCCTTAGACTACTGTGGTACTAGGGAAAACATATGGGGCAGGAGTGGAGCCTAAAATTCAGCCCAAGAGTAAGGCTAAGCTCCCCAGAACAGGGCGATATCCACAAAGGAAACAAAGGTGACTAAAGCTGCTGAATACAACACTATGATACAAACCTCTGTGTTATTAGTAACTTGGGGCAAGCTTCCTATAAAGGATTTTTCAGGCATCCACATAACAAGGACTCCCAGAAGCATCTCAGCATTCATAAATCATCAAAGCTCACAGATGGGAAAAAAAGAGCCCATTGCATATGTAATGAAAGCCATAAAGCTTCTGGAATCGAAAAGGATGTACGCAGTATTTTCTGACAGACACAGTTTTACTTGCTTCACAAGGAACTAGCTCCCTTCTTCAGGCCATTCCAAACAAACCATAAAACATGTTGGAACTGACAATTTGTCACCCCTCCGTGATCAAGTCTCTTGAAGAGTCAGAATTGTCATCATGGCCATAAGCATGAATTTTAGCTGTTGGAATATAAGTAAGGTGTCCAACAAAAAAGGAGTTTTAAAAATCTTAAGCATCATGCCATGGCTTTTTGTAACTGGAGAGTTGAAAGAACAGGGCCAACTTTTCTAACTGCATAACTTCATGTATGACTGCCTGCATGGATTGTCAGCAAAGATTGAGCCCTGGGATCTTCATTGCAGCACACACCTAAGCATCAGAACACTTACTTGGGCACAGGTAGGGGTTTTTGGAGGGAAAGTACAATGGTTGTACAATGGTTCAAGGGAGAATACTAGATTTGTTTAGGGTAAACTGATGACTTAAGGGTTTTATTTAGGCTAGACAATAGGAGCTGATCACTCTTGGCTATGGGTGGTGTTTTCTTCCAGGGAGCTCACAATGCAACTAGGCTGCTTCAGTATTTTGGATATCAATCAAGGATTTATTACTAGAATTGGTCTGATAATTGCTGAGCTGGGTGTGTGCAGGCATAGGTTCATTAACATCTGGAGCAGAGATTCCCATGACGCAGTTCATCCCTGCTTTTCTGGTCCCAGAGTTCAGTGAGGTTCTCTGTTCTTCATTCTTTATGCTAATCCCTGTCCCATCTTTCATGCAGATGAGGCTAGGGGAGTTGGCTCTGTTTTTCATTCTGTATGCTAATGGAGATATCTTAATCGTATCACCCTTGTCAGAAGGGGTCTAGGTGTGTCTCCCAATGCTCTTCACTGCTCTCTGCAAGCCTTTTTCTCTGATGGGTTTTGGTTTAAGCAGAGGCTGGTGGGGGGGTGTCTTTCATGAGTCAGACAGGCTAGATACTGCTCCCTGTTTCCCCAAAAACACAGATCTGACTGGTATCAGGGTGGAATGAAGTTTCTGAGTGGAGGCATAGCTCGTCCTCCTTCATAAGCAAAGTGCACCCAGGGATGGTGAGCAGCGTTCTGGAAACAAGTTTTTAGGGCAAGGGAAACCTTTAATATGTTATTAAAAAGATGCCATATTTAGGGGAAGCAGGCACGGTGGTTCTTGCTATTTGCTGACTCTAATTTTCAAATGCAATTGGATGTTTTTTGTAATACATTTTGGGGAGTCCAGCTGTACAGGGAATTGTTCTGAATGTTAAGGAAATCTGAGAGCAGGAGCTTTCTTCGCTCTCCAGTTATTTTGCTGTCAGTGGAACCAATCCCCTCCCCCTTAATGATTTCAGCCTTTGCTCTTTATCTCGGGCTGTGCTCCTTGCTGATGCTGGCTGCCTCTGGAGTAGAAGAAAGTCTACTTTGTGGGAATCTCTATCACCTTACCACTCCTGCCAGTTACCAGTAGCAGCTTCCTCTTGTGCTCCTGCATGGTGTTCATCTGCTTCCTTGAGGGACATTGTGGATGTAAGCTATCACAGCATACTCTTCCCCCTTGCTGTAACCCAGGGATTTCCTGCTGCCAATTGGCAGAAGGCACAGGGGATGCATAGGATTTGATGGGGATCCCCTAGGTTGGATATATGCATAATAATTGACTAAATGGTGACATGAGATGTCTCTATTGACAGCCAGTAGCTCACTGGCTGTCATAATCATTATGAAATAAATGTACAGAAAATATTTAAGGAAGTATGTGTGTCTACTGAAAATTATGTTCTTAAGACAGACACCCAGACAGGTTCCTTTCAGGCAGGGGTAATAGAGGCTTATCTCCCTGTCTGGTGTCCTTTACAATGTAGGCCTATTTGCATACTGAGCCAGATGCTGATTAAGAGATTGCAAAATCTACAAGAAAGGTGTATACAGGAAAAAACAACCAGCAGGGGGTACCCTGCTTATGAATAAGGACGGTGGATTGTTCTGATATATCTGGGCTGAAAAGAGACTGAATCTTTCACTGAGGAGGCAAGTTGACCACATGGCTTGTCTCATGAATGGAAGATCACAGCCAAGCTGGTCTGTAAAATCCTGGAAGGACTTTCTGTCACTATTGCTCTATAAGACATGAAAGTATCTAGTGAATTGTCTAGGGCTTAGAATATGTGTTATGATTTTGTAACCCTTTGTTTCCAATATTTCTACTTGCTATATCATTTGAATCATTATGCTTTTACTGGTTTTCACTGTAAACGTATCAAAGTGCTGTGTGTTAAGCAAATGGTGATTTAATATGGAACTGGTAAGCTGGAAGCTTTGGAAGCAGTGAATCTGTGAATAGTGTGAATGTCCAGTGGAATAGGGGTTGGACACTCCAGGGAGATGCCGGGTGGGCTTGGGGGTTGGTATGTGCCTCTTGCTAACCTGTAGAGCAGTGGTGGAAAACTTGCAGCCCATCAGGGTAATCCGCTGGCGGTCCGCGAGACAGTTTGTTTACATTTGCACGATCATTTGCAGCTCCCAGTGGCTGTGGTTTGCTGTTCCAGGCCAATCGGAGCTGCAGGGGGCTGTGCAAATGTAAACAAACTGTCTGGTGGCCCGCCAGTGGATTACCCTAATGGGCTGTGTGCGGACCGCAGGCCGCAGGTTGCCCACTATTGCTGTAGAGAAAGAGTGGGGCCTGCACAGACCTAGAGGGGAGTGTTTGTGTGCCGGACACTGGTGGAGCTGGGGAGCTGGTACCCCCTGAAAGCACACGCTTGCCCACCTTCCCCATAGCACTACCCTCATGCTTCTCCTCAGGACTGTCTCGCACTGTGGCTGAGTCACCATCATCTACTCACTGACCTGATCGGCATCTTTTTGTGAATGGACAACAGTATCATTCTCTGTACTCTGGCCAGAGGTGAAAGTGGGCTGGTACAGGCAGGTTCGGTGTACTGGTAAGAAGTAGCCGCCGGTATCGACCCATACGCAGCCGACATTAAAGTGCTGATGTGGGAGCGCTTTAACATTGCTGCCCATTTTGCACCCCCCAGGGCCACCGACGGGGGGGCAGGGGAGCAAAAGGAGCAGCTGTCCTGGGGCCTGGCAATTTAAAAGGGCCCGCGGCTCCCAGCCACCGCTGCCGCTACCACAGCAGGGCCCTTTAAATCGCCACCGGAGCCGTAGGCGGAGCGTGCTGGGCAGCGTGGAAGAGCTGGCTGGGGGAGGCTGATCCCCCCCACCCCTTCCGCCCGAGGCCCCCGTACTGGTAAGTCTTTTATATTACTCTCACCCCTGATTCCAGCGGAGCCCCTCTAGGCAATTTGTGCCAAAGAAGTGGATACTTTGCTACGTAGTAGATAAAAGTGCCCCTTTCGCCTCCTGTTTATAAGTTCCCATAATCCATCCAGGGAACAGAAACAATACCATGTGATTTAGATGACCAGTCATACAGCTCCAATTGCAAATTCTAGATATCTGATACGTGCAGCAGTATTTTACAGCTCCCGAAAAATTCATATGCTGAAATAAGTTTGCATGAAACATTAATTGACTAAATGTGAATAGCAAACAACTCTGAAAAGAATGAAGGCACTGTCTGCTCAGGGACATTCAGCAAACAGAAACACAAGCTAAATTCAATCAAAGCAATCATAACAAATAATTCGTACAGCTCTGCAGGGGAGACCACTGAACTGTACTTTGTTCCATTTTCAGACCAAATTCATGGGGTGTTCAGTCCCCTAGCACATGTTGGGCTGTCTTGTCTGCATGTATCTGGGCATTTGCCGAAACAGAATTTCAAAACAGTTATTAGAGATAAATCAGTTTTGACCGTAGCGAGCATGTTCTATTGGGCACATGCTGTAGTTTAAGTTAAATTGACACTAAAGGGGTTTGTTTTCCACTCATTTCAGCTGCATACACTCTGTGGCCTGGGCCACAGAAGGCCATTTCCCCCGCAACAATGAGCCTGATCTTGCAAGCTGCTGAGCACCTCTCTCAGAAGATAGGGAAGAGATCAAGGGCATCATGCAGGTTCAGGTCCAGTATAGTCCCTGGTGAGCCTGGGGTGAGGCCAAGGGAAGTGGCTTGTGTCTCTTGTAGTTAGGGACTGGTTGGAGGCCAGTACGGTTCCTACTGCAAATGAAGGGCAGCCCTGATGGTTACCCTAACTCTCACCTCTGCTTCAGTGGCCCTTCTGCACCATTGCAGGGGCACAGTATCACCAGGGCATGATAATGCCTCAGCCATGCTTCCTTCTATCCCCAGTCTTCCCCCTTTCTTCTCCAGCCTGCCCTAGAACTTGCCCTGCACCAGGGAGGCCCCTATAGGGGCAGTATAAGGCTGGCTGAGCCATTTCTGTACCTGCAGTAGAGGGATTATCCTAGCCCAGTAGTCCCTTTTGCACCACCCTATCAGGAATAAAAGGGCCATCCGAGGCAACTGTGCTGCTGGACCATATTGCCTTTTTGATCCTATTGAAGTCAAATGCAAAATGCCTATTGATTTCAATGCGGCAGTACTGAGCCCTTAGAAATCTACTGGTTTTGTTTGTTTGGCTGTGTTGACAGCAAGTGAATATATTTAAACCAAGCACTCCAATTGGCGATGGGCACCAGAGTAAGAACCTACACAGCTAGCAGACATTGCTTACCAGACAGGGAATAATAAGCACCTGGGTGAACTCCATGAAACAATGTCAGCTCCACAGCATTCTCTCTGAACAGCTGGAAACCACCAGGATTCCAGAAGCACTGTTTGTTTAAGATTCCCTGTCATTATTATGAGGGGTTTATGAAAAGGGAATATAACAACCCACTGATGGCAAGTTATTTTCCACCACAGCTAGGTCACTAGTTTCACAGCTTTCAGAGTAGCAGCATTCAAATGAAGGCCCAATTAGCCCTAATACCAGAGAAGGGTTATTGATTTAGGTCATCTAACATCCAACAAGAGAAATAAAGAGCTGCTCAGAGATACCCCATGTGAAGAAAAAAGGCACAAAATATGTATTGGGAGTTTGCAGACTTTTGAGTTTCTCTTTCCTTCAATAAGTGAAGCAGTGAATTCATCAGCAGCGCCTAGTGCTCTGCTTCAGAGCCTTCGATGTGAATGACAGTGGTTTTCATGCTATCTTTAAATCACAATATGTCAAGGCTTTTATCATGTGAAAAATAAGGAAACCTCAAGCGCACACTGCAGTCAAGAGCCATATTAGCATCCACAGCACAGAATTGGTTCCAAGACATTGCACCTCACTCTGATCACACGCACTCTGATTTGACACCAGTACACCTCCATTGACTTCAGTGGACTTACTCCTGACTTACACCCATGGGTGTGAGTTCAGAATCAGGCCCACAAGGTCCTTACTGTGGACTGCTGTTAAGCTTAGTGATTTAATGTTTGTAAATGCTTTGAGATCTTGGCTGAAAGTATCCAAAGTATCACAGAGCCCAAACCTAAAATGTGTTAAGCTACCATGTGTTACCTATCCTAAATGTGTTACATATCCTAAGATTCTACTTCACCCTCCATCTTACGTTTTTATACTGCTACCTCTCTTTGTGGTATCTGAACATCTTACACATGTAATCTATAGCAAAGTCCCTACTGGACCTCATGGCAGCTCTGTCTCTTCTCCTTTTTCGGGTTACAGCCTTTGCTTGTATTAGGGTTATCTGATGTATTGATTTTTGGTTGGTTGGTTCTTTTAATAGTTTCAGGTCATTTGTTGGTTTGTGTTGGTGTTTTATATTTGTTGAGTTTCTTTTTTTGGAAGGGATGGGTAGAAAGGGTTCTCATCATTGTGAGGGTAATTTTTATTATGATGGGAAAGCTTTATCACACAGGAAGGTGTTGCTGAGTGTGATGGACTCCAACAGAAGACTGAGGAGTCAGTGAGAATTGAGGGTGCTCAGCAGCTTACAGGATGTGTCGAATTATTTACAGGATCTGGCCCCAAAATCCACTAGGGCCCAATGCTCCTCCTTCTAGTAAAGTCAATGACAAAACTGCGTCGTGGGAGCAGAACTGAGCCCTTGCTGAGCAATCACAGCTCTCCACTGACTTCAGTGGATTCTCAGCACTTCTCCAGACTGGCCCACTGTGAAAGAGAATGAAAACTCCAGACTGTTTCAACTGCATCACAATATGCAAAATAGAATTCTAACTATAGCAAACCTGATCTGAGAGGGGAAAAAATCTTGTTCTGTGGGAAAAGAAGTCTTCTGCCGTAGGAGGGTACCGCTTTGCAGATACGGCAGAATAAACACTCATCTTTTGAGTATGATGCTGTTCACCACAGTAACATAAAATAGGGGGTTGGGGAGCCCTAGAAAGAACTTAGTAGTAGCTCTTCAAAAAGGGAGCATTTTGCTGCTTATGAGGGAAAAGTTCCCAAAATTTAGATCTGACCTTTAAGTATCTTTGAATAGTATTATTATACATAATCCTTCATTCTCTACCACACTTTACATTTCAGCAGCTGCTTGCTTTTGACAGAATACATTCCCTTTCCAGCACAATTTCTACAGCCTGAAAGTTCAGTAGCAGGTTAACATTTATAAAAAGTTTTTTAACATTATTGTCATGAAAATATGAATGCCACAGTCATGATGAGATTAATTAATTAACATTTGCAAAGAGTTTTGAAGATGAAAATCTCTGTAGGAGGGCTGAGCTGAGTACTATGATTTCAGATTCAACTAAGGTTTCATCCTATATATTTTCAGATTAATTAACTCTACCTACTCTCCAAACAGGCCCTGATTCAGGAAACCACTTAACAATAGGTTTGAATTCAACCCTATCCAGGGCAGCAATCATGCATGTGCTGATATGCTGTCCTGATTGGAAAGGTTTCCTGAACTGGGGCCATTCAGAGTACAGTAGAAGGAACGATGTGCAGAATTGCACTTCATAACAAAAGCCAATGTGAAGACATAACAACAGTGCTTTACAAATGCCATTTACTCGTTTTGTTTCATAACAGAATATAAAGTTCTGCTCTTAATCTGTAAGGCCCTTAATGGACTAGGTGAGCTATTTCAGATAGTCTCATCATCTGTGACCCTCCAAGACAACTATTCTGCACAAGAACAAGGCATCTGGGGAAACCAGGCAGAGACTTTCAGGCACTGAAAGCAGTGTATTCTTAGTGGTGGCATCCCAACAATAGAATTCTTTGCCATCAGAGATCAGACAGTACATAGATTTTTTGCATTGTTGTTGTAGCCATGTTGGCCGCAGGATATGATGGAGATGAAGTAGGTGAGGTAGTATCTTTTGCTGGACCAACTTCTGTTGGTGGAAGGTACAAAGCGCTTTTCTTCCAGTCTGGGGAAGGAAGCAGAGTGTCTGAGCTAGATACAACATGTTGGAAGTGGTCACCTGAAATGAAGTAGCAGCTGGGGGTTAGATTGTATGCATAATGGAGTTGAAGTGGGCAATTAACGGTAGAAGGCAGCGTGATGTGTTACAAATCATTGTAATGAGCCATAAAACCAGTGTCCCTGTTAAGTCCATGGCTTTTGATATCTAGCAGAATTATGAATTTAAGTTACCAGGCTTGGTTCAAACAATGCCCCAACCTTGCCAAGCTCGCAATCAGAAGGAAGCTCCCCACAGACCAGAACACACCAACTCAAAGTGGTACCAGACCCTACCAGAACAACAGACACAAAACCTGAAGACATACTTCCACGGCCACTATGATCAATACTCCCACAACACACCTTTCAGGGTCCATGGTCCTACACATGCTTATCCCAACAAGTAGTATACCTCATCCAGGGCATCAACTGCCCAAATAAAAACTACGTGGATGAAACCAGACAATCATGGCATTTCAAATGGCCTTACACAGAAAAATGATAAAAGAAAAAAACACCATATCTCACCCGGGTGAACACTTGTCACAAAGTGTTCATTCCATATCTGATCTTTCAATATTTGTCCTCAAGAGAAACCTGGGAACTTAAATTCATAACTCTGCTAGACACCAAAAGCTGCGGACTACCTCCAACATGTGTTACCCCTTCTGATTAACAATCTGTCACAACTTGTATTTAGCTCAGACATGCTGCTTCCTTCCACACACATAAAGAAGAGCTCTGTGTAGCTGAAAAGCTTGTACCATCTGTGACATGGCTCCACTCACCAGGCTGGCACCTCGTGCTGGCCATTTTAGGGATTAGCTCCGCTTATCAGTATGGTCTCTCCCAATGGTGCCTCGCCCACCCTCACCTCCACTCTCTGTGACCTGCATCACTCCAGAGACCAGAGCGTTCTCTTCATGACATGGCCCTCTGACTGTGTCACCATCTGTGCTCCCCACTTCCGGGGGTTTATTACAGCTTCCAACTACACAGCCATTTCCCCAGTGGTGAGTGGGGTGGACCTGGCCAGCCCACTATTCCAGGTCCTGGCCCAGGGACCCTCTGAACTGCAGTCACTTACTGTGTTTCTATGCCTTGACTACTGCTGCATTTACCTGAGCCATTTCCCCGTGGCAACAGCACCCTACTCAGTCCCTGCAGCCCATCTGGAGCTCTTTCTCTACTCCCCAGGTCCCTGCCTGCACAGCTCTGTCCCAGGTGCTACCGAGTTTCAGCCTACTAGAGACACAATCTTGTCTCCTCGAGCTTCCAGCAGCCACTGACCCTGATGTGCCCTGAGGGTCTTCTTATATTGGCCTGCTGGGACTAGATTTGCTGCTCCTCACTGCCTCTCTCCTATTGACCGCTTCCCGCGCAGCCACCCCTAGGGCTCTATTAACCCCTTACATGCCAGTGTGGGGCGGATGCCCCATCACACCTGCTACCAACAAAAGTTGGTCCAATAAAAGATATTACCTCGCCTACCTTGTCTCTCTTAGTATTTAGATCCGTAAGGAGGATATACCTTTTCATTTGAGTTAGTTAACAGAAGCCTCTAAATGAAGATTACAATACTTCTATCTGTTATAAAGTTTTCAGAGGACTCCTTGCCCTTTGGGCCTTGCCTGAGAAGGTACAAACCCAGGCAGTTTGAGTCAGATCATTTCTCCCATCCTTCACCTCACTAGTAGACTCTAGAGGAGCTGTGCATTTCCCCATGTTTTATGCCCCGTTTCATCCGCTCCATTGTGTTGGAAGAGGTAGTAATGACAACAGCCATTTGCTCTGGTGAGCTATGTGAGGCACTCCCTTCAGACAATGAGCACATTGCTCTGCTCCTCATTCCATCCCAAGGACAGGAAGGGAGAAATAGAGACAAGAATGGAACCCAGGTCTTCCTTATGCCTGGGCAGATCACAACTAGCAAGGCTCCAATCCAGTCATCTGTCTGCCATTTGCCCCCATTTCTGAATGCATAACAGATGAGAAGTCATGTGAGCACTGAACGCTTTGGTTAAGACTTTCCCATTAATTTTCATGGGAACTGGGTGTCCAAAACCTTTAGTTGGCTTTGAAAAGTTCAGCCTTGTTTTTAAAATATGAAGTGCCATAAGCTGCCCAACTGTCATCAAGGCATAGGCTATGTCTACACTTAAACCACTACAGTGACACAGCTGCAGTGCTGCAAGTGTGCCACTGTAGCACTTCAGTGTAGACACTTACTACAGTGATGGGAGGGGATCTCCCATTGGCATAGGTAATCAACCTCCCCAACCTCCAAAAGGCAGTAGCTAGGTTGACAGAAGAATTCTTCCTTCATTCTTCCTACCATTGGCTACACTGGAGAAATAGGTTGGCTTACGTACGGTCACAGGTGTGGGTTGTTCACATCCCTGAGAGACGTAGCTATGCCAATGTTACTTTTCAGTGTAGACCAGCCCATAGAAACCCTTCTTTATTCACCACAACAAACAGGAAACCAAAATTGAATTATCTGAGAAACTCTTAGTATACTTTTTGATGTTCCTTTTATTTAATTGCTTGCTTTAAAGAACCAGTCAAGGAAATGCTTTATTTACCGGAATCGTAATTGGAGTGAGACATTGTTGGAGTCTAATAGAGTCCAATCAACAATGATCCTGTTTCAGTTGATTGTTTATCGTGCTAACATTCTTCTTATCCTTTAAAAGAACTCAGTTACTTAAAATTATGCACAACAAACCACTTAAACTTGCAGGAATTGGTCCAATGGGACCAATAGTCTTTTACCCGATTTCTGATGCTGTATGTTAAACACTGAATCCCTCTCTTACCATAGTTCTTCTACAAGTAGGTTCTCATGCATGGCTGGTCACCCCTCTGCAATAGGAGATGTGGAGATACAAATGTGGACAAAGAAAGCAATCTCATACTGATATAAGTGGTAAATACTATTACTGATTTTTCACCAAAACAATAATCATTTTTATATCTCTTTTAGTGGTTGGCCTTGCAGAATCTTCTGAGACCCAGGGATTGCCCTTTCAGCCATGAGGTGAACAAAAACAGCAAGAGGTGAACAAAAGGGCAACATTTTGTTTGGGATAAATTCAGTGAAATTTAAAAAATCATTTTGCTTATCTGAATTTCTTGTATGCTTGTTTTGGGCATATCCGAATTACATGTCTTTAATGGAGAAACTATACAGCCGGATAAGTGAAAAAATTCTTTTTTTTTTTTTTTTTTTGTAATTTGTGAATGCTTCCCTAAATTCAAAATGACCAAATTTGGTCAGAATCCAATTTCTTTTCTTCCAGGAATTTTTACTCAGTTCTAGGTATTACTTTAAACCTCAAATTTAAATTCATTTTAAACTCAAAATTATATATATATAGTGAACATTATTGGGGATGTTTAACCTTTGATTCTGATAAAACCCAAAGCAAAAAGAATAACTGGGTGGAATCTGCTTCATTTGGTGTTTCACAGTGTCTAGCTCAGCACAGTCTGCTGGATCTATTCCGGGAACCTTATTTTCACAACCCTGGGGTGCTGAATATCTCTTGCATTGAAACAGTTGCCTGACTGTCTTCATTGCTGTGCTTCATCTTGTGCAGTTGGCATATGCCATATTAATCTTGGCCACGTGGAGATGGGAATGTGGGCCAACACGCTCCTCTCTTTTGTGGTGGAAAGGAAAGCTTCGGGGATATTCAGTGGGTTGAAGAAGGAGGACACTATGATGTTCAGTGATCCCTCAGTGCTTATGGCACTTGCAAGAGACCTCTTTGTTCTGTGGTCAGTTCCAACTGGCTGTGCATAACAAGAGTTTGACAGGGCCCCACCCAAGCTGTCTGTCTGGGATGTTCAGTCCTTAAAGGAACAGCCTCTAATACCACAAACACTATTTGAGGTGGGGTTTTATGGATGTTAATCCAGTAGATATTATATAAATTAATGCTGGCTCCACAGCTGACATATACTGATTAAAAACATTGGGCCAGTTTTCCCTCTGAGTGACACTGGTGCAAACCCATTGACAGTAGAGGAGAATCCCTCCTCTTCCATGATGGGAAAATCAAAATCACACACAAGATGGATGCCTAATGCTCCCCTCATGCCTGGATGCCGAAATTCTTGTTGAGGGCCAGCTTGTAACCCTTTGCCATGACCCTGAGCATTCACCTGTGAGGGGAGGGTATTGATTTCCAGTAGGGTTGCTTGCTTTTCCAACCTGCCCCTACATTTTGCTGGCATAAATATTTTGTCAAAACCAGACATTTATCTTCTGTTTGTTCTCAAACAAAGCTGTGTTACGGCACGAAATTCTGTATTCCACTGGGTCTGAACAGCGGGCACCAGCTTCTCTGTGATGCACATACTGTAATGGGAGCTCCCCTGAGACGGTGCAGTCCAAGCAATGCCACATCACATGCCTTTAGTTGTCATTCCATGCCGCAGTGACAGGGCTAAGACCGAGAAGAGGCTACCCAGTCTATTAAGAGGAGGAGTTGAATTTTCTTTTGAAAGTCTCTATTTGTAATTCTATAAACAGGCTGCTGTTGCCAAAGGGAAACAGGGATGTCTTAAGGGTTTGTGTATTTTAGAGTTTTAATCTTTCTAATTTTGGGATTTGGCATAAAAAGCAGAAAAGCAATGAATCGTGTTAATGAAATACAAACAAGAATTATTCTGGATGAAGCTTGACATCGAGGCAAATTAAAAACAAAGATTTGATATCAGTGAATTAGTTGAAGGCCCAGTGGCAGCATGGGCATGTCAGTGGGTCTTAGCTAAAATGACTGGGCCGGTACCCTGAGCTGAACTGAACTTTAAAAACGAATACACACAGCTGGGCTCTCGAAAATCTTTAGTAAAGGAGGAGAAACACTGTTTTAGGTGAGACCTAAGCACACTGGACAGAATTGCTTGTGATTACTCCAGTGCTTAGATACTTCAATATGAGGCACTCTATAAACCAACAGAGACAAAGTTTGAACAAGTAGATTAAATATACAGGTACATTGGGGTCAATATTTCATGATCAGGGTAAAGAATTTGAAGAACTATCATTTTTTTTTCTCTGTCTAACCTGTTTTTTGGCTTCTGTGTTTCTCACTGTCCCATGATTCCAAATCTTGGTGAGGGATATCCTTTGGAGTTCTGATGAAGTTAGACTACAATCCTTAAATAAAGCATTTGACATTGGCAGATGTAGGCCATTCCCGCAGTTCCCCACTTGTACTTTTGTTTGATTGCAATAATATGTCCATTTTTAAACTGACGATTCTGTGCTGATTCCTCTTGTTTCTGTTCCTAGTTGTCCATAACTACATGGCCTTGGTCTTCTACAACAAGAATACAATGATGGCCTAATATGCATGCAATATTTTTGTTCTAGATAACACTAATAATGGGAACTTTGCTGCTGAACAACAGTAACTCATTTTGGAAGTTTGACAAGTGCTACTTATTATTAAGGGGATTTTAACAATGATTTAAACATAGACATTCTAGAAGAGCAAAGTTTCCCAAACTGTAGGCCATG
Source organism: Chelonia mydas (assembly GCF_015237465.2). NCBI lineage: Eukaryota > Metazoa > Chordata > Testudines > Cheloniidae > Chelonia > Chelonia mydas. The sequence goes on from NC_057849.1 coordinate 35,816,760, forward strand.
ATCCCCAGATGATGGATCATTTTGACTTTTGGAGGATAGTGGTAGAAGTGTTGGAGTTCCTATAAATAAAATGTTTGTGTTCTGTGTCAAAAATAAATGGAAACCCATCACCTACGTAAGCACATATATATCTTATATATTCTTCAAGACAAGCAAGTGCTATAGTCATCTATGACCTGGCTTTAAGAAATGTATTGTTAGAGGTTAAGGCCAGAAGAAACCACTAGTTCCTCTTGTACTAGCTGTCCACAGCTCCCACTGAAATCAATGCTAGATTAATAATCACCACTCCTACCACTTCATTCCCACAACTCATTTTTGTAGGGATGTCTTTATTTTATTAATAGCAAAAGTACCAACCACATTATTATTAGGGAGACTTACAACCTCCACAAAATAGCAATTCAGAGCATAAGAAGGAAAAAAAAATACTGAATTTTGGTTGCCTTTTTTGGGATAAACTAATCAATCTTGCCCCTAGTACAATGGACCTTGCTAGTTTTGGAAGATAAACTTTATATCTATACAACTATATATCCCCATTCCGGCTTTGCTGAAGTAATTATTTTTAATTATTTATACTACATTAATGACTAACTGTCCCAGATCAGGGCCTCATTGGGCTGGGTGCTGTACAAACACACACTAAGAGACAATCCCTGCTCTAAAGAGCTTATAGCCTAATAGACAGGATAGACAAAGAAAGGATTATTCTCCACATTTTTACAGATGGAGAACTGAGACACAGGAGAGATTCAGTGACTTTCCCAAGCTCACACAGGAAGTTTGGGGACAGTGGCAAAATTGGACCCAGATCTCCAGTCCAGAACCTTAATCATAAGACCAAACTTCCTCATTGTGGCCAAATTTTTAAAAATTTATTCTCACAGGTAGATACAAGAGCACATTAAGGATTTGGACAATCAAAAAAGTGGTCATAATAGGGAAAAATGGGGAACGTTGATATAATTAAAAAAAATACAATGAGGTGAATCTAGGCCTGATGTGTGCAAGCAGAGCTCTCGATTCAGTCTGTTGGAGCCATACCAACTTACATAGGGCTGTATTTGACCTATTGCTCCTCCGTCCCTAATGTCTGTGATTCTCAAAAGAATATTTGAGTTCCTTGTTGTCATAGCTATGGTTAAACAATAGCTAGTGAAGTTCTATCATAAACTCAGTTTGAATAACCTCACTCTACCTCTGCATGTAGTATTATATTTCCACTTAACAATCAGGCAGAAGTTTTTCTCTTTTACTTCCAAAGACATAAACATTTTCCCAACGGGCAAACAGATTTGAATGAATTTGAAAAATCTGCAGAAATAATACAATCGTGTTTTATTTGGTCTAAGGAATATGCCCTGGGGCACTAAGCTTTTTGTCCTATATGGTAGTTCTGGGAAGAAGAATAATGACCTATCGTACATGGGTTATTCTACCAGCCCATTATTTCAGGCTCTCTATGTACTCTTTTGAAGGCTTAACTTCTTGATTACTTGTGGGTGAAGCAGATGTCCAGTTAGATTCAAAGTCCACATATAAAGGAAATCAGAAGCAACAGATCTAAGACCCTGGTTCCTAGGTGGTTCTGCGGTTTTTCTCCCTACCTGCAGCCCCTGCAGCCTGCTGAGGCTTCAGGAAATAATCAGCATGCTGCTGATCAGCTCTCTGCTTAGCTTGCCAGTCTCACAGAATTTGACCTTGACAGAGAGAAAGGGGAAACTGAAAATTATGCCAGTTGCTGAACCTGGGCTGATAGGGAAGCATGACTGGAACCTGGAAAGGGGATAGAGGCCAAAAGTCAACACAAACCAGACATTTAAAAACAAACAGACCTGAAGCCGACTGCTTTTATTGCGTGTGTAACGGCCAATGGGAAAGGAATATCTGTAAGAAAATCCGCTGAGCTGTCTGCTGGTGATTGTCAAGAAAATAAATCTACACAAACTGAAAAAATAAAGTGCTTGGGGAAGTGGCTCTGTTAAATGAATGGGATGTTTGGAAAAAAATGTAACGAGACATTTTCTATAGTACAGCCCGGGACAAGGGTAATATAATGGATGTCGGGCTACCAAACCTAACAGAAATTCAGCTCATGCTCCTGAGTAATTTAGTCTGTTGCCCTTTTGAGCTGTCACTTGCACCAAGCCATCTAACCTGAATTCATCTGATAGCTTACTTACCTCATCTATCTTTCTTTGGGAACCATTCCTGTCTCCTGGAATGCTCATCACAGAAGAGAAGAAAGGAGATGCAATTATAAATAAAATGCCAACGAGAGAGGGTTCCAGGGTTAGCCAGGAGTTGAAACTTTAAGAACTCTATTCCAATTACAGCAATTGTGTGCACCGTGTATCTCTGGTATTCAAGTCAATTTAAATGAAAAAAAAAATTAACAAAATAGCTCTCCACTATTTAAATTCAGTGAAGGAATTTAAGGATACTTTCAGCTTGAGAATCAAGACACATTTCTAAAGGTAGGATTGTCTTGAGGGTAAAGCACTGGATTGGGACTCAAGAGGCCTGGTTCAAATTCTGGCTCTACCATAGACTTTTTATGTGAATCTGGGCAAGTTGCTTAATCTTTATGTGCCTCAGTTCCCCCTCCAGAAAATAGGGATTATGCTATTTCCTTCTGTCTTATTTATTTAGAGTATGAACATTCTAAGGTAGAGACAGTCTCTTACTATGTTTTTATACAGTGCTTCGCACAGTGGGACCCTAATCTCAGTTAGAGGGTCTTGGTGATCCTGTATTACACACAATAAATAATAATAATATATAGAACTGGAGTGCATAGTGAGAAAGGAACTAAAGAAGCCTTTGAAAAGAGTATGGAGAGTGTAAAACAGGAAGACCTTGCCAAGGAGGCAGATAAATAGATCTAGCTATGTATCTGTCTGCCTGAATGTATGCCTATTGACCTATCTGTCAGTCTACTTTTCTGTCACATTTCTAAAGCACCCATTATTGGATCTCATTTTCCAAGTCGTATTTCGTTATTCTTGAAGATTTCTTTTCTTGTCCATCACCTACACTCCTGCAGACAATCAAAGCATTTTAGTAAAGTTTCCTTTGTCATCTAGGTTAGATATATTCTTCCTTCCAGCATTTTGAGAATGTTTTACTAGAACACTGTGTGTGTTAAAGTTATATGAAGCACTAAACCTGTATATTGTTCTCAGTGGCAAAACACTGGCAAATCAGCTACTTCAATGCCTTGAGCAATGAAATATTTCAGAAGGGAGTTAAAAACTAGGATTGGTTGTGGGCACAAAACTAGAGGCTGGGTTGGAGCCCCTTTTAAAAATAGGTCCCATTGGTGTAATTAAGGATGACTCCAGACTTAATGAGATATTTAGCTCCTTTAGAAAATCCATCCTCAACAAATATATAATTTTGGACAATGAGGAAGTAATGAAGTAACCTTCTTAGCAAACCCGCTGATGTCAACTCTTTCACTTTTATCACAGGTCTTGTCATACTTGGTGGTTTTCTGAAATCCCCCAGCCCCTGGAGTCATGTGATTACCTGAGACACTCAGTTTTCATTTTTTTAAAAAAGGTAGAGCTCCTAGGCAGTAACAGAAACAATTATAATGTCTCCAAAAGCAAATGAGAACCCCAAAGGTATAATTTTTTAAAATCTCATGATTTTAAGTCCATCGTAATTTTCTGGGACCCTGACTCATTATTTTGGAACACTTGGGATTGACAATTCTGCACGGGTGACTGCCTTTTCTGACCCAATTACAAAATATAGGGATAGGAGCAAATGCAGCAGTGGAACAGAGCTCGATTTTTGTAAAGCATTAAGGTAATAAAGCCTTGCGTACAGTTAATTCAAAATGGCTGGTAGATGAACACTGTTTTATGGAGTGAAAAGTGGCTGAAGGAGTGAGTAATGACAGCTAGCTATGGGCTGAACTGGGGGAGGTGACAATAGGGGGGCTTCCAGGCTTAGTGTTAGGTCTAGTCTTATTTAACATCCTCATTGATTAGCTGGAAGTGGAGGTAAACGATGAGCATCTACTTGTTTGATACTAAATTGATTAATGATGTGCATCTCCAGAAGGCCAGAGATCTAATGCAAAGGAACCTTGAGAGCTAAGTGGGGCAGAAAATAATGAAATAAAGTGAAACTTGAGAAAGTACAAGCTAATATACCTGGAGAAAAATAGTCTGGAAAACAGACATTTAGTATATGGGAAAACGTAGGAAAGGTAAGGCTGAAAGAAATTGAGAGGTGATTGTGGCAAGCAAAGTGGATGCATTTGTAATATCAGTTCAATAATGTTAATCTGTGCAGTGTACAGAGTTGCATTTACAGATTCCTTAAGGCATGGATGGCTTTTTTCTACATGGCTCTGGTGAAATGGTATCTAGAAGCAGCTTGATCTTGTGCACTGAATATGGATGGGACTGTGAGCCTGAACTGGCTGCAGTTTATTCCCGTTCTGCCACTGATCTGGATCAGATAAGCACTTGGTAAAATAGGCCTTTGCTAGATCCCCAAATTCAGGGATTACATGACATTGTGATGGGTTGGACCCCGCATCTGGCATGCCACCTGATGTGCTGGGGTCTCACTGAGCCAACCCGTTCCACCAGCCTGAGCTTCCTTACTCAAGCCTGCTCTAGCACACACACACAGGTAAGGCCACACCCAGCTGCAGATACAGACTGAAGTCAGCTCTGTGTGAGAGGATTAGCTTGGAGATTCACCCAGTATTCATGTGCACACCCACTTTGGGGAGTAAACCCAAAATAATATTCTCTTGCACTATATAGAAAAATCTGCATAGTGCAAGCTCATAAAATCACCCTCTCCCTCAGCGTGGAGAGAGGGATGCACAGCTTCTTGTCCCTCCCCTCCCCCACCTCCCCCAGATATGAATTGTACAAACTGGGTTATCTTATAAATAAGGAATAAGTTTATTAACTACAAAAGGTAATTTTAAAGTGATTATAAGGGATAGCAAACAGTACAAAGCAGATTACTGAGCAAAGAAAACAAAACACAGAAACTAAGCTTAATACACTCAAGAAACAGATTAAAAAAATTAATTTCTCACTCTAAATGTTGTTTTAGGCAAGTTGCAGAGTTTCTGTAGCTTAGAGTTCCAGTTATTTCTCTCTACAGACTGGACCCCTGTCTCAGCCTGGACTCAACCCTGTCTTTCCCTTCAGGTGTTCTTAGCAGTCTTCCTTCCTGGGCAGGCAATGGAGAGGAGTCCTGAATGCCTTCCTTCCCAGCCTTAAATAGAATTTACAGAAGGCGGGAAGCCTTTGTTTCCAGTGGGAAAGTATCAGCAGTGTCCAGTGTGGTATTTTGTACCAGGTGACCTTATTACCTGACTTTGCAGTGTCAAAGCAACCATGAAACAAGGTTCATTTGCAATGTCCACAGGAAGGATCTCCAGGGAATATGGGAGATCCACATCTTTGAAGATTCATTGTCTTTTCCTAAGGGCCCATTAAAATAGGTTGATTGCTTACTGTCTGGTGGGCGTTTCCCAAGTACACACACAGTTGTAATTGTTACATAGACAATATTCCTAACTTCAGATACAGATACATGCATACAAATTGTATACTCACATTCAGTAAATCATAACCTTTCCAATGATAACTCACATGACCCATTTTGCATAAAGCATATCTTAGTATTGCTATATTCATATCATAACAATATTTCTATGAAAGATATGGGGTTAACATCACAGTGATGGCATAACCGGGCATCATTTTCACTATGAACATCCTGGAAAGCTGGAGGAGCAGACTACTGCCTCAGGCTGTCTGCTCTACACAAGGGAGGAACAGCAGTAGTTGTTGCGCCACCACCCGAAGCCAGGTAGGAATGGACAGATGCCTGCCCTGCTCTGCCCAGCCACCTCCTCACCCTCCAAATATGCTAAATCTCCAAATCCCACCCCAGCTGGGGTACATGCATGGGGAGACCATATTACTATGGCTGCTACCATTATTGCACTTACAGCAAATGGGGAAGAGAGTGGGGCAGAGAGCCCCAAACCATTGACTCTGCTGCTCTCTGGGCATCAGGGGAAGGCAGAAGAGCCTCTGACTGCCCATTCTGCCACTCAGTGTCTACCTTGAGGAAAGAAGAGGCCCTAGAACCATTGATTCTGTTGCTTTTCTGCTGGCCAGGCATGCTAGCGTATTTGTACTGTTTCTTTAATTCTGTGTCAGGAAACCATCAAGAGTGGACTGGGGAAGGCTCCCGGGGAAGCTTTACAGAGGAGCAGAGAGAGAGAGAGAGAGAGAGAGAGAGAGAGAGTGCAGCTTTGGGGATAATATTGTTTACTTTATTCTAATAAAGTTCCTTGTTCAGTGTTAAGAGCAAAGAGACTTACCCACCAGCCCTTTACAGTATTCTGGCCATGACAAGGAACCTTATTTATGGACATAAATACTTCCAGACCCTTTTACATTAACTCAGTGGTATAAAGGGGCCTTCGTATAAATGAGAGTTGGACCCTAAAATACCACAATGAATCGCTCAGATACTATGGTGATGGGGGCCAGATCAGAATCTAGATAGAAGCCTCCCATGCTTCTTTACCGTTGGCACAGAACGTAGAGTCAGAAGGCGACAAGAACTTAACCTCTGCCCAAGCATACTGGGAATTTGACCACAGGCTCTCTGGCAGGGGAGGCAAGGGTCACAACTCCGGTACGCACAATGGATTGACAAACCCACACAATGACCTGGGTGGAAGTTCTTCCCCAGAACCTGAACCACAATGAAGCTTAACGCAGAGAGCATCAAATGGTAAAGCAACTCATTAACAGATATAATGGGAAGTGAAGCTGAAAATATTTCTAATTCATTTGCTCCTCAAGGATACACTGAAAAGTGATGGGACACAATTCAGAAAAGGAACATTTAGGCTGAATATCAGGATGCTCTTCGCCACAGTGAGTTCTATAAAAATGTGGAATAGTCTCCCAAGGGATTGCTCAAGATAGAAACGGAAGCTCCATTGGTTTGGATGTTTAAAATCATCACAGCTCTACCAGTCACCTCCCCTGTCAACCAGAGTTTGAATATTTTATAGGAAAAAATTGAGTTATTTAAAACTGCTATAATAATTAAAAATCTTTCTGTACCACTGTAGATTGACATCAGAAAAGGGGGCATCTGAGTTGAAAACCAAACAGAAGTTATTTACAAAGGTAATGCCATAACTACGGGTTTGTTGTATAGTGATGTACCGTCCATTGAGACTAATTGTATGGTAATTGCCTCTAATTGGTGTTTCATTTATGTTTGGAAACTTGCGTTCTTTCCAATTGACGATTTCATCTGTCTTAGTGGCAGACTGAAATAGAAAACCTTCTGTTGACTTTAACAAATGTGACTTCACAATGCATTATTTTATTACTGTTTTGATAACAAGGCACCAAATACCAATGGGATTATCCAGTAACAGCTATTTTAACTGCTTTTGAATGCATCTCATCATGCAGATGTTTGCAAGCTAAGAAATTAATGTGCTTTATCAAATGTGAGCAAAATGTTTTACCAACATAAAGCAGCCCCCTCCCCCCCCCCACCTGGAGTGTTTAAATTTAAGTATACAGCTATGGGACATAAAATGAAAAACATGCATATATTGTTGATATCGAAGCTTTGGGTCAGTATGATAATCATAGAATATCAGGGTTGGAAGGGACCTCAGGAGGTCATCTAGTCCAACCTCCTACTCAAAGCAGGACCAATCCCCAACTAAATCATCCCAGCAAGGCCTTTGTCAAGCCTGACCTTAAAAATAGCTAGGGAAGGAGATTCCACCACCTCCCTAGGTAACGCATTCCAGTGTTTCACCACCCTCCTAGTGAAAAAGTTTTTCCTAATATCCAACCTAAACCTCCCCCACTGCAACTTGAGACCATTACTCCTTGTTCTGTCATCAGCTACATATAGAGCCTGGAGGGTTGGATTTTGTTTGTTGCCATGAATATAGCTATAATTAAAAAAAAACCAAACCCTTTAACGAAGCATGCTGCTTAATTCCCCAATGGCCTCATCTCAGTGATATTTCAAGGTTAGGCTTGATACCCACAGATATTACCATAATATTTTATTTCAGTTGCACCGATTGTACATTTCTCTGGACGTAGCCCCTTCCTGTGGATCTCTGGAGTATGGCACATAGATTGCTATGCATGTGGCAATGGTCACTTGTGATTAATGTTCCTGATTGGCTAATAATTTCACACATTTTTGTTACCCTGTCTCCCCAGCCCCTTACCATGGTCCATTTATTTGTCTCCTCCACTAGTTATGTCTTGTCTTTTAGATGAAAGCTCTTTAGGGAAGGGACTATTGTTCTCCATGTGTTTGTACAGCACCTAGCCCAGGGGTGGGCAAACTTTCTGGCCTGAGGGCCACATTGGGTTTCCAAAATTGTATGGCAGGCCGGTTAGGGGAGGCTGTGTCTCCCCAAACAGCCAGGCGTGGCCCGGCCCCCGCCTGCTATCTGACCGCCCTGCTTCTCACCCCCTGATGGCTCCCCCGGGACTCCAGCTCCATCCAACCCGCCCTGTTCCCTGACGGCCCCTCGGGGACTCCTACCCCATCCACCACCCCCTGCTCCCTGTCCCCTGACCACCCCCAGACCTCCCACCCCTGACTGCCCCCTGCCACCCCATCCAACCCCCCTCTCATTCCTGACTTGCTTCCCCCCGGGACTCCTGCCCCATCCAACCCCCCTGTTCCCTGCCCTCTGACTGCCCTGACCGCTATCCACACCCCTGCCCCCTGACATCCACCCCTATCCAACCCCCCACTCCTCTCTGCCTCCTTACCGTGCTGCCTGGAGCACTGGGTCAGGCCATGGCTCTGCAACTGTGCTGCCCAGAGCATTGGGCCAGCGGCGCGGCACGCTGAGGCTGCGGGGGAGGGGGAACAGCAGGGGAGAGACTGGGGACTAGCCTCCCGGGCCAGGAGCTCAGGGGCCGGGCAGGAGGGTCCCACAGGCTGGATGTGGCCCGCGGGCCGTAGTTTGCCCACCTCTGACCTAGCCTGATGGGAGTAATGTATTGAGGCTACAAAGGCATAGAAACCAAATTTGATATGTTCTGGAGAAAATGATGCATCAGGTCTTGCCGATCATCTTCCTGAAGCTGCATTCTGCTAACAGTATCAGTCTTTCCAGGTTAATGTTGATGCAGGCAGTGCTGTCTGAAGTCTCATTGCTCAAACAAGGAGGAGAGAATTTGCATTCACCTCTCCCTAGATACTTCCCAGGAAATCCACTTCACGTGTATTGTCCCAATACTTCATTCTTGTCTGCTACTTTGTTCAAGTCCTTTGATCATCCAGGCCCACAATAATACATAACCTTTATATTTAATACACCGGACTCCAAAGATACTGAAACTTAATTCAATAAGATCTCCCAAAGATAGTGCAGGAAATTACCATCTCTGTCACATGGTCTGAAGTCAACAAGATGAAATTCAGTAAAAACAAGTGCAAAGCATTACACTTAGGAATGAAAAGTCAAACATATAAATAGAAAATTGGGAATAACTGGCTAGAAAGTAGTACTGCAGAAAAGGATCTGGGTGTTATATTGGATCAAGAGAGAACATGGGGGGAAATCAAATCAGTATCTTAGATGTCTGTATACTAATGCGCAAGGTATGGGGTAGAAGCAGGAAGACCTAGAAATGCTTGTTAATAAACACAACTATGACATAGTTGGCATCACAGAGACTTGTTGGGATAATACACATGACTGGAATATTGGTCTAGAAGGGTACAGCTTGCTCAGGAAGGACAGGGAGGGAAAAAAGGAAGGAGATGTTGCCTTATATATAAAAAATGGACTGAGGTTGAGATGGAAATGGGAGACAGACTTGTTGAATGTCTCTGGATAAGGATAACAGGGGTAAAAAAACAGGATGATGTCATGGTAGGGATCTACTTCAGACCACCTAACCGGGAAGAAGACGTGGATAAGGCTTATTTTAAACAACTAACAAAATCATCCAAAGCCAGAGGACTTGGTGATGATGGGGGACTTCAATTACCCAGACATCTGTTGGGAAAATAACACAATAGGGCACAGACTGTCCAACAAGTTCTTGGAATGTATTGGACATAACTTTTTATTTCAGAAGGTAGAGAAAACCATTTGGGGAGAGACTGTTCTAGATTTGATTTTGACAAATAGGGAAGAACTGGTTGAGAATTTGAGACTGGAAAGCAGCTTGGGTGAAAGTGATCATGAAATAATAGACACATTTCAGAGGAGCAGCCGTGTTAATCTGTATCCGCAAAAAGAAAAGGAGGACTTGTGGCACCTTAGAGACGAACAAATAAATTTGTTAGTCTTTAAGGTGCCACAAGTCCTCCTTTTCTTTCTTTTTTTTTTTTTTTTTTTTGAAATAATAGACTTCATGATTCTAGTGAATGGTAGGAGGGAAAACAGCACAATCAAGATAATGGATTTCAAGAAAATAGACTTTAGCAAACACAGGAAGTAGGTAGGTAAGATTCCCATGCGAAGCAAGTCTAAGGGCAAAACAGCTGAAGACAGTTGGCAGTTTTTCAAAGATACATTATTATGGGCACAAGAGCAAACTCTCCCACTGTGTAAGAAAGATCGGAAGTATGGCAAGAGACCAACCTGGCTTAACCACGAGATCTTCAATGATCTGAAACTCAAAAAGGCTTCTACAAAAAGTGGAAACTAAGTCAAATTAAAAAGGATGAGTATAAACAAATAACAGAAGTATGTATGGTCAAAATTAGAGAGGCCAACACAAAAAATGAGATTCAACTAGCTAGAGACATAAAGCGTAACAAGAAAATATTGCACAAATACAGCAGAAGAAAGAGGAAGACCAAGGACAGGGTAGGCCTGTTACTCAGTAGGCAAGGGAACAATAACAGGAATGTGGAAATGGGAGAGGTGCTAAATGACATTTTTGTTTCAGTTTTCACCAAAAAGGTTAGTAGCAATTGGACATCTAGCTTAATGAATGACAGTGAAAATGCAGTAGGATCAGAGGCTAAAATAGGGAAAGAACAAGTTAAAAATTACTTATACAAGTTAGAGGTCTTCAAGTCACCAGGACCTGATGAAATACATCCTAGAATACTCAAGGACCCAGCTGAGGAGATATCTGAGCCATTAGTGATTATGTTTGAAAAATCATGGAGGATGAGAGAGATTCCAGGGGACTGGAAGAGGGCAAATATAGTGCCAATCTATAAAAAGGGAAATAAGGACAACCTGGAGAATTACAGACCAGTCAGCTTAACTTCTATACCCAGAAAGATAATGGAGCAAATAATCAATTTGCAGACACCTAGACCCTAGAAGATAATATGGTGATAAGTAACAGTCAGTATGGATTTGTCAAGAACAAATCGTGTGAAACCAATCTAATAGTTTTCTGTCACAGGGTAACAAGCCTTGTGGTTATGGGGGAATCGGTAGATGTGGGATATCTTAACTTTAGTAAGGCTTTTGATACAGTCTCGCATGACCATCTCATAAACAAACTAGAGAAATACAACCTAGATGGAGATACTATGAGATGAGTGGTTGGAAAACTGTTCCCAAAGAGTAATTATCAGCGGTTCACAGTCAAGCTGGAAGGGTATATTAAGAGGGCTCCTGCAGGGATCAGTTCCAGGTCTGTTCAATATCTTCATCAATTATTTAGATCAGTGGTGGGCAACCTGCGGGCCACATGCTGCCCATCAGGGTAATCTGATTGTGGGCCGCAAGACATTTTGCTGACTTTGACCATCCACAGGCGTGGTCCCCCGCAGCCTGGTGAACTGCGGCCACTGGGAGCTGTGGGGGGCCGTGCCTGCGGATGGTCAACATCAGCAAAATGTCTCGCAGCTCGCAATCAGATTACTTTGATGGGCCACAGGTTGCCCACCACTGATTTAGATAATGGTATAGAGAGTACATTCATAAAGTTTGCAGATGATAACAAGCTGAGAGGGGTTGCAAGGGCTTCGGAGGATAGGATTAAAATTCAAAATGATCTGGACAAAGTGGAGAAATGGTTTGAAGCAAATAGGATGAAATTCAATAAGGACAAATGCAAAGTACTCCACTTTAGAAAGAACAATCAGTTGGACACATACAAAATGGGAAATGACTGCCTAGAAAAGAGTACTGAGGAAAAGGATCTGGAGGTCATAGTGGATCACAAGCTAAATATGAATGAACAGCATAACACTGTTGCAAAAAAAGCAAACATCATTCTGGGATGTATTAGCAGGAGTGTTGTTAGCAAGACATGAGAAGTAATTCTTCCACTCTATTCCATGTTGATTAGGCCTTAACTAGAATGTTCAGTTCTGTGTGCCACATTTCAGGAAAGATGTGGACAAATTGGAGAAAGTCTAGAGAAGAGCAATAAAATTATTAAAAGTCTAGAAAATGTGATTTATGAGGGAAGATTGAAAAAAATACTATTCCACTGAATGCATCCAATGAAGTGAGCTGTAGCTCACGAAAGCTTATGCTCAAATAAATTGGTTAGTCTCTAAGGTGCCACAAGTACTCCTTTTCTTTCTGCAAAAAGGGAAAGCCCTGAGGTGGCTGGCTGTCCCGGAGCTGTGGACTCTGGGAATCCAGGCTATCAAGAAGCTATGAGCTTAGAAGCCAGTGCTCCTAGGGCTTCCATACTCCCAGCTCCCTGGGGGTTGAAGAGAAGCCGAGAAGCCTGGGAGCTTGGTAGCCAGGGCTTCCAGGCTCTTGATTCCCTGTCTACTCACCTGGTGCGCTGATGAAGAGTCAGTCAGGTGAGCTGGCAGGAAACCAGAGAGGGTTCCATTAGAACCCCTCCTGCTTTCCGACCGACCTTTGCTGAAATTGAACTTACAAAGCAAATTCAGATGATACACTCATCTGGAGAACCCACCACCATTTTGGGGACATGCCAACATACAAGCAGAGGTTAAATTTGGCAAAGAAGTAGTGGTTAGACCTTATGTTCATAAATAATATATTGCCAAATTTTGGAGAATTGGGGTGTTGACAGTATCATGTGACCCAAATAATTTTAAAAAATCTTGGGCAGAAGAGCCCACCAAAATCATACCACATGCACACATGCTCACAAAGCTGTGCTAATCAGAAGATAGACAGAGACAGTGACTCATAGTTATTCTACTGCCCTTATAAGCATGCCAAAATTTGGCTTTAATAATAGGGAGAGATAGCTCTTGCTTTAGTACATCTTTAAAACAGTGTAACCAACACTTTTTCAATGCAACCATTTGGTGCTGAAGGAGGGGATCCATTGTCCTGCCCAGGCATACCCGAGCTGGGGCTGATGGCGCTGTTAGATGGACCCCTGATAAAGCCAAATTATGGCTGCTCCCTGTGTAAGTTTTTTTTTTTGTCCTCTTTCCCCACTGTTCCCTCTAAGCTGTGCGCATGTGCATGCACACACAGATCCTAAACTCTGAGCACACGGCGAAACACCACATGCACAAAAAATGAAATACTACATCGGAGCCAGGACAAAATATCATTTACTGGTGACTTTTGACATTGTTCACCCACCATCTATCAACACAGCCAGATTCTACTCGCTGGCAAGGGGGGGAAAGGGAAAGGAGGGCAATGAATCGTACCCCTCCCCACCAGCATTTCAAACGTGGAACGCTGATCACGTTGGGACGGTCGGGACCCACACATCTCCTTGTAGTCTGTTCATTTGGCTATGTACGAACTCAAGTACGTGCGAATAAGTCAAAATGCCTGGCCGTAGTTGCTAAGGAACTGCAAAGATTTCCCAGAAATGAACAAAGGTAAGTGTTGTTTTCGTGACTAAAGTCTTTCAAAGGCATTGGACTTCATACATTTACTCGTTATGTTTTACCATTTTCCCACGTTTTTTTGCCGCAGATGCATGGATGTGATCGGAGCTATGCACAAACTTCTGGTATCCTGATCTGAATGATCTCCCGTTTGCCCTTTTGTTGAGTCACGCTGTTAAGTGCATTGAAATAGAGTCATATTATAAAAGTATTAATTTTAAATAAACCAATCTGGTAAAAAATCAATCCCAAAATGTCACTGTCTAGAGGTCTAAAGTGTAAAAGAACAGTGACTTCATTTAAATCTGGATGGTTGGATGAGACTATAGAGACGGTTACACCGAAGTCACATAGTGTAATGCTTGTTAACCTGCATGAAATATTTACATATGATGAAGACAACGGAGTGGTTTGTGTATATTGTCGAGATGCCGGAGCTTTGGGAGAATTTTCAACAGGAAGAATGTGGAACGATGTATGGAAGTTGGATTTCTTAAAGCGTCATCTGTCAAGTAAGTCTCATATAGATGGTGTAACAAGACTTAGAAACTTTACCTTACAGAGTGGATTGCTTAGCATGATTCTTGAAAGTCCAGCTGAAAAGCAGAGGAGGCAAATTAATCTTGAACGAAAGCGCTCAAACCCAGAAGAAATCAAGGTTCTTATTGACAGTGTGTTGTTGGCTATTAATATGAACAGCTCAGTGCTTTCTGTTCGGGATATTAATGACCATATGGAAAAGTATGTGTGCATACTATAAAGAGAGCTTAATTTCTTTAGCATTCAAACAGCAGAAAATGTACTGGTCAGAAAAATAATGACTCTTTCTGGGACCTTTCCAATCAGCATTTCGAGATGGAATATATATTTGTTTTTGTATTTCTTTTAGGTTTTTTCCTGTCAGTTATTTTTAGCTTTAATTGTTTGGACAGTTTTGTTAATTCTTTGTTTCGTTTTCATTGCAAATGTTATTTCATCATTATGAGCAGGTTTTATGATGGTTTTATTCCTTTAATGGTGTGTAAACAACATAGTATATCAACCTGAAATGACTATTATCTGCCTACCACTGAGAGAAGGAATAAGTGCCTGAAGCATATTCTAATATATAGTGACAATGTGGGAGAAAAATGAACACTACCAAAAAATATCAAATGGCAAGTGGTCAGTGTGAAGCTTTAATGGGGATTTACAGTACTTTGCACAGACTTGGGTGACATATCAATGCAGAGCTACGAAACAGGGTTTACCAGTGATCACTGGTGTTTGTTTCTTTTTAAACGCCAGTATTATGTGAATCATAATATGGGCATGATCTCATCTCAATGTGTTCCTCAGTGACAGGCAAAACCATTAAAGCATGCTGACATTTTGACTGGACAGGAGGCTTGTCAAACATTTTGATTCGCATCAATTGAATTATTCATTGTGATTCCATTTGCAAACTGATCCTCATTTCTACCAAGGTTTTCACTATTGCTAAGTATCTGCTGAGTAGTTTAGGTAACAAATTTCAGCCTGTGGGTTGTTCACAAAATGTATATGATAACAATGTAATATTTGTGGCGAATGATTGGTCAATAAAGTCACATTGGCTGCGTTGATTTCTCCCCACAATCCAAAATTTGCACTCTGAGATTTGCACTCCTCTGCACAGAATTCCCCCTCCCATGTGAAAGAGGAGGTGGTCAATAGAATTCTTCCTGGCCCTAACCACGCAGGGTGGCTCTGAGCCCCATTACTCAGGATCATGAGCCTTTTGCACAAGCCAAGCCACAGAAATATGAAAGATTGACTTCTCTGATCATTTGGTCCCTTCTCTGGTCATTTGCTTTGTTCGGTCTTAAGTGTTTCCAGTGATGGGGCTTCCTTCTACTATCTCCCTAGGGAGAGGATTCTACCGTCCACTAGATCTCATGGTTAGGAACTATTTCCTATTTAGCTTTTGTTTATTTTGACATGTGATTCCTAGTTATACTCAGTTGGGCAACCCTAAAAATTCCTCTTCCTCCTCTGTGTTTACACCATTCAAATACATAGCATGCAAGATGCCACAACAGTGGTACGGCTTCAGTAGCCCTTAATGGTCACTGTTTGTGACCGGGTGGTCACTGCTTAATGAGAGTCACTGTGGCTGGCAATCCTTGGTGAAAGTAACCTTTGGGCCCCGCTCACAATAGTCCACAAACTCATTAAAGCTTAAGCTGTCATGGGATAAGAGGGAAGGTCCTCTCGTGGATTGGTAACTAGTTAAAAGATAGGAAACAAAGGGTCTGAATAAATGGTCAGTTTTCAGAATGGAGAGAGGTAAATAGTGGTGTCCCTCAGGGGTCTGTACTGGGCCCAGTCCTATTCAATGTATTCATAAATGATCTGGAAAAAGAGGTAAACAGTGAGGTGGCAAAATTTTCAGATGACACAAAACAACTCAAGATAGTTAAATCCCAGGCAGACTGCGAAAAGCTACAAAAGGATCTCTCAAAACTGGGTGACTGGGCAACAAAATGGCAGATGAAATTCAACATTGATAAATGCAAAGAAATGCACATTGGAAAACATAATCCTGACTATACATATAAAATGATGGGGTCTAAATTGGCCTTTACCACTCAAGAAAGAGATCTTGGAGTCATTGTGGATAGTTCTCTGAAAACATCCACTCAACGTGCAGGGGTAGTCAAAAAGCAAACAGAATGTTGGGAATCATTAAGAAAGGGATAGCTAATAAGAGAGAAAATATCATATTGCCTCTATATAAATCCATGGTACGCCCACACCTTGAGTATTGCGTGCAGATGTAGTCGCCCCATCTCAAAAAAGATATATTGGAATTGGAAAAGATTCCGAAAAGGGCAACAAAATGATTAGGGGTATGGAACGGCTGCCATATGAGGAGAGATTAATAAGTCTGGGACTTTTCAGCTTGGAAAAGAGACGACTAAGGGGGGAAATATGTTAAAGGTCTATAAAATCATGACTGGTGTGGAGAAAGTAAATAAGGAAGTGTTATTTACTCCTTCTCATAACACATGAACTAGGGGTCACCAAATGACATTAATAGGCAGCAGGTTTAAAGCAAACAAAAGGAAGTATTTCTTCACACAACACACAGTCAACCTGTGGAACTCTTTGCCAGAGGATGTTTTCAAGGCCAAGACTATAACAGGGTTCAAAAAAGAATGAGAAAAATTCATGGAGGATAGGTCCATCAGTGGCTATTAGCCAGGATGGGCAGGTGTCCCTAGCCTCTGTTTGCCAGAAGCTGGGAATGGGAGACAGGGTATGGATCACTTGATGATTACCTGTTCCATTCATTCCCTCTGGGGCACCTGGCATCAGCCACTGTCGGAAGATAGGATACTGGGCAACATGGACCTTTGGTCTGACCAAGTATGGCCGTTCTTATGTTTAAATAAAATATTCCAGGATGTCTTTCAAGCCAATTGTAGCTCTACACTGTCTTGAAAAGTACAGCCACAAAAGCATTTTCATTTCAAGAGAACTCCAATTCTCTCCTATGACACCCCTGCTTCATTTACGTGCATTAAGTTGTGCATTGGTTTAATTTGTATGTGAGCTCCACCATTTGGAAGACTCACAAGTTATGCAGGGAGAAGAAAAAAGTCAGTGTTTTCTCAGGAGGATCGTGCCAGTGAAGCCGCTTAGAAAGGGACACTCCTATTCTTTTCAATTACAAGTAAGTTAGTAAAAGCAGCTGGTTACTAAGCTTTTTTTGAAAATCAGGTCATCTGGGCCCCACTCTTGTACAATACTGCACCCAGACAGGCCCATGTGCAGTCATGTGAAGTCAATGAGGCCCCATGCCAGCACATCACTTTGTACAAAAGCTTATTTAGGAGCCAAATATTGTTGTTCTGTATTATTTATTATGATCATTATTGTTTGTGTTATCATAGCACCTAGGAGGCCTAGTCATGGACCATGACCCCAGTGTTCTAGGAACTGCACAAACGCAAACCAAACAGACAGTGCATGCCCCAGAGAACTTACAATCTAAGTATAAGACCTGAGAGCAGCCCATGTCCCCGCCCCCTACAGGGCCCCCCTACAGGGCAGGTGGAGGTGCAGGGCTCCCCAGAGTGGCCTGGGCTCCCTGGGAGGCTCTTACTAGTGTCCTGCTCTGGCTTCTGGACTGGCCAGCGGGCAGGGCCTCAGGGGGGATAGGAGGAATAGGGGGCTGGAAGGGTGGGCTAAGGCCCAGCTCAGCCATCCCCCACCAGGAAGAGGCTGGCGCCACCCTTGAGCCTTGGGCAGGTATGGATCATTGCAACAGGGAATCTGGGACAAATGCTGTCCTGGAGTCATTCAGCCTGGGACCGGGACTTGAACTCTGCATTTTGGGACTGTCCTGTCCAATTCAGGATGGGCGGTCACCCTACATATGGACCACCCAAATATAACTCCCATTGCTTATTAAATTTAAAATTCGACCAGAGCTAAGTTGCTTTCATATAATAATCTGCTTTGTGCTATTCTGGAAGTACTGTCAAACATATACGTTCTGTCCACCTACGAAGCTGCCACGTTGTATTCCCGGCGGAATCAGCAAGAGTCTGGTTTTTTTCAGGTATAAAGTGAAACCAACTTGTGTTTGTATTAGAACAAAGCAAGTTGACCACAACAGTAACAGCCATTCAAATACCAGGCATTCAAAAGTTGTCAGTCAGATTGTTTTTAAAATCAAGATTTTTTTAAATTAATGCATTTTTGTTTTTAAACTTGGGGCACATTTTCAAGCATTTAGTTGCAACTGTAAGGGCCAGGAACTTCTTTTTTTTTTTAAAGACAGCTAAGATCATATTATCATTACAGGTTTCAGAGAGGTAGCCATGTTAGTCTGTATCAGCAAAAAGAACGAGGAGTACTTGTGGCACCTTAGAGACTAACACATTTATTTGAGCATAAGCTTTCGTGGGCTAAAACCCACTTCACTGGATGCGTGCAGACATTAGGTGGGTTTTAGACCATGAAAGCTTATGCTCAAATAAATGTGTTCGTCTCTAAGGTGCACGAGTACTCCTTGTTCTTTTTATCATCATTACAGGCTCTTGTCAAATTTTCTTTCTCCCTGCAGGCAGAAAGGGAAATTGACAAGAGCATTCTAGGTGGGCTGCTATCATTTCCCGTGGAGGATTTCAATTTTGAGAAAAAGGCATTCTCCATTAGGATATCATTCCAACGGAAAATTCCCGACCTGCTTTAGTTACCAGTGTCTAAATGTAGATTACACACATACTGCTTCATTTAGTGAAGAGATGCAAAGTGTCCGGACAGAGCTGCTACGTTCTCTTTCTTGCTTCTCCAGATTTAGAACCTGAGTTGTGATGGAACTTCCTGTTCTCTGTGTGTGGAGCCGACAGTCAGGCTGCAGAGAAAATTGGAGCTAAAGGCTCTACTTACACGATAAAAGTACTTGGAATCAGCCTTGGTGCCAGAGAGAGCTGCTTTGTGGCAACTTTAGGGTGGTTCAGTAGAGCTTTTTCTGTTGTGATGCTGACAGGTCAGCTTAGGCCAGAGACATAGGCCCATTCACTTGCGTGTGAATATGAAAGGAGTTAAATGTATTAGTATATATTCAAGCCAATTCACTTGTGTGTTAATAGAGATCAAAGGAGATGTTAATTGTATTGTTTCCGCCTATCTATATCCTGTTGTTTGCTATTACATTACATTTACATTATGTATGCCCAGTAATTAAAGAACCCTAGATCAAAGTGTGTGTTAATGTAAGAGTGTACACAGGTGTTAGAACTTCATGAAAATGAATGGTATGTTACTTGTGTTGTTTTCACTTATCTATTCCTATTGTAATGTAATGGCAGGCATTTACATTATGTATATCCCTGTAACTAAATAACTCATCGAATGCAAATGAAGAATAATGCTAAATTCAAAGCAATTGGTCATTGAGTGGTTACAGACACTTGTCAAATTGTTGTCTGTGAAAAGAAGCTATAAGTACTGATTCAAAGAGAGATCCTTTATCTCTGGACTGTTTGGATTCTAACAGGGCTGAATAACTGAACGGAAAGACAGAGATCCCCAGAATTATTCTGGGTAGCCCTTGAAAAGACTTTTGGGAAACTGGCAGTCTATTACATCACTGCCACCATTTGGAGTTACAAACTGTGGTTTATCTGTTTATTATATTTTACCTGCGTTAATCTCTCAATACCTCTCATTCTTTTTTCTTAGCTAATAAAGCTATAGTTAGTTTACTATAGAATTGGCTACCAGTGTTGTCTTTGGTGTAAGATCTGGAGTACCAATTGATCTGGGGCTAGTGACTGGTCTCTTGGGACTGGTAGAAACATAATATGGTGTGATTTGAGGTTTAAGTAACCTTTTATCACAAAGTTCAATTTGTCTGGGTGACGAGATAGACTGGAGAGTGTAAGGGGACTGTCCGTGACTCCATCATAAGACTGGTACCGTGATCCAGGTGTTCACGTGTGTTACTGGCTTGGTGAAATCTAACAATAGAACATTGTTAGTCTGGGGCGTCTGCCCTTGTTTTCTGACAGTCTGCCCTGAGGTAGGCACTCACAGTGGTGAGCCACGCCAGACAGCATGACACACGAGAACTTTTTCTGTGACTACAAGCTGTCCATGGAAGCATTTTGCGATCTTGTTTGCTCTGCCAGTCACGGTGTATATTGAATTTAATAAGGTTCCTGGGGAATGGCCACATAGGGCTAAAGCCCCGTAGTATTTCTCCTTGTGCCATGAGCTTACCTCACTTGATTTTCAGAGCCTGTTTTCACTTCTTTTCTCAGAGTGAAAGGCTGTATTTCAATTGTGCCCTGTGAGCCCCCTTAAAAATGAGAGAAGATCCTCCATGTGCACACATTTCCCCCCCTAACCTCAGTCTGTCTGCCTGCTACAGACAGTGGCCTAGTACATGACAACAGTCTCTACGGCCTGCAGTTACTTTAAGCTGATTTTGAGTGTACGGTACATTCGGTTGGCTGCATGAGACCTATGCAGCATTTGTGTATTCCTGCTAGAGTCATATGAATGCTACATAATTGTCTCAGCTGCTTAAAGGCATCTGACCATTTTTAATTGAAGTTATCATCTCATCGCATGCTGGTTTCCTCATCAAACGTAGCGTCCAAAGGGAACAGTGCTGAGGACAGCAGCAGTAGCAGGAGAGGTTTCTCCACATGCAAAGTCAACAAAGCACATCTTCCCAAAAGGCATCCTGTCATCAAGGAGGGTGTAGCTGTGGTTGCAGCAAAGCTTCTTTTCCACTGACTCTCTTTTCGGGTAGACAGTTCTGCCTCCAGAAAGCTCCTGCCGGACAACTTCTTTATAGTTTAATAAGGAAGAAGTAATCAAAGAAGGAAAGTTTTAGAGCCACGAGCTGGAGCACTGCTCCATACGGAGGCTGCTGCTGATTCTGGAGAAAAGGATTGATTCTCCTTACCCATTTCAAGTTGATGATGATACTGACAGAGAGGCCCAGGAGTGAGGGTGAGAAGTGCAGGGACGTAAATCTAAACTATAAGTAATTTGTTACATGTAATTGGAGCTCCTTGCCAGGATGTTGTGAAGGCCCAGACTATAACAGGGTTGAAAAAAGAAATAGATGCGTTCATGGAGTATAGGTCCATCAATGGCTTTTAGCCAGGATGGGCAGGGATGTAAAACTATGCTCTAAAGTGTTCCTAGCCTCTGTTTGCCCGAAGCTGGGAACGGGTGACAGGGGATGGATCACTTGATGATTACCTGTTCTGTTCATTCCCTACGAAGCACCTGGCATTGGCCATTGTCGGAAGACAGGATACCGGGCTCTTGGTCTGATGCATTATAGCTGTTCTTATGTTGCCCATGACAAAGAGGGGCAACAAAATCTTGATGCCCAGGGAAAGGAAGAACAGCCTGACCTATAGTTGTGTATGGCTGTGGAGGTGTAGGTGACAGTGTCGCCTTAATATCTTACTACTCCTTGCAGCAAAAAAAAGAAGTATTTATGCTTTTCAAAAGAGGGAGTAGGAGGGCAATAAAGCTGATGGAGCTGGAAGCAGAGCCCTACAGGAATGGTAATCACAGGGATAATGTTGATACATGGGTTTGTTGTGCAACCTCTACTTATTTAACCTTAATTCTGCTCTGTGGTGGAATTGTTTTATGTTCCCAGATTAGATTCAGCTGATTTGTAAAGATATAGATTAACTTTCTTCGTAATTTGTTTTCCTCATGGCATCTCTACAGCGCTGAGATTGTTTTGGTGCCTTAATTGTCCATTTCCATGCCTTAACATGTTTACATTTCTTTTAAATTAACCTTAATGGTCAGATTCCTGGGTTTATACTGCTTATTTTGGGGATTATTACAACATTCGTGGAGAAGTTTTTACTCTTAAACTATTTATATGTACACTCAACCTAAACATGGGGGCGGGGAGTAGGGGGGAGTTGCCTGGGAATATAGATACATGTTGTACACTGATGGAATTTCACAAGTACATTTTATATCTTTACTTGGAAATAAATGATATAAATAGAGAGGATAAAATGTGCAGCTTTGCAGTCATCCAAGCTTAAAATTCATCATTTTAAGCAATACAATAATCTTTTAAATCTCCTATTTGGAGATAAAAGTGACTGAGTGCCCAGACTCAAGGGGCTGGCTGCAAAGGTTTATTAGTAGTCCGCTCACTTGCGCTAGTGTTGTTGAGGTGTATTCAATTTCTTCTCTACAATTCTGCTTTTCTCCTCAAATAGTTCCAGTTATATGAAAGTCCCAAACCTCTGACTTTCTAGTCACCCCTAAATGGCAACATAGAGGACCAGAAACACAATTTTATATCTCTGTTAATTAAGATCCCAAGCATGGTGGCTGAAAGCCCTTTGATTTCCTCCTCTTCTACCTTTTACTCTGCAATGCACTTCCTCATTAGGCTCTTTCTCATTTTTGCTAGTTAATGTATCAGCCCACTCAAAGATCTCTTTTGCCCCCTGAAAACTAACCACTGTCCCCTTTACAGGATAGCCTGTCTGCAAAGTGGACAATTTATATCCCTAACCATAAATTTTCAAAGTGCTGTGCCACACAACAGCCATTAAAATTAATTCCTTCTGAATAAAAGAACATCCACATATTGTCAGGTGGCCTTTCCTTTTGAGTGATTGTCCGGAGACCAACCTGTCCCTCTAAATCTGTGAGTTGATGTCTTAGAATCACGAGAAACTAACCATGCTAAACACAAAATGTGCGCTTGTGCCTCGTCGGCTTGTCAACCTGAACCATTTCATTTTTAGGGCTGGTTTATGGCTTCTAAAACTTCTGCCTAGGTATGGGTGTGGGGGAGGTGTGCTGGTAGTAGTGACTGGAGGCATTTGGCTTGTGGAAGAGTGTGGCACACAGAATATATGTAGGAACCTATATCAGTGGTCATGGGTGCTCAGAACCTTTTCGGGTGTGGCAGTATCAACAGGAGTGCACAAAGGAGCAACAACTGGTTTTGTTCAACATCTTTATGAATGATCTGGATGATGGGATGGATTTCATCCTCAGCAAGTTCACAGATGACACTAAGCTGGGGGAGAGGTAGTTACACTGGAGGGTAGGGATAGGGTCCGGAGTGAACTAGACAAATTGGAGGATTGGGCCAAAAGAGGTTCAACAAGGACAATTGCAGAGTCCTGCACTTAGGATGTAAGGATCCCATGCACTGCTACACTCCTCCAATGCCACCCCCAGATTCCCTAATCAGTGTCATACTGATACAGTGTTGCCAACCCCAGCATTAAAAAAATGAGTCAAGCATGAAATAAATCATGTGACTGGCTTTAAAAAATCACAAGTTTTTTTGTTTTTGTTTTTTTAAATATTTATGTAGGACACTTTTTATTTGTCTTCTGTGTTTGAGCCTTAAGGTTCCCTTGTTAGGATATAGATATTCAGGCCTGCGTGAAAAGGCCTATACTTGAAGAATTTAGGTATATGTTTATCATTTAGCTAGTAATAGAGGCATACAAGAAAGAATCTGTGTAAGGGCCTTCTCTCACTGTGACAGTCTAAGGCCCTGTTCTTAGGCCAATGCCTTTGGCTAAGCAGCAGAGGCAGCCATAAGCTGGGAAGCGAACGGTCACATCCTCACGTTCCAAACTAGTCAGTCTGTGGCTGTTAGGAAGGTGATCCGATCTCTCACCTCCAGAGAAAGGGAAGAGCCTAGAAGATGTAAAAGGAAATTTAGTTTGATAGTTTTCTGTCTGGTAAGAACTCAGTTATCAATAGACACAGCTGGGACACCCTTTATAGATGTAGTTGTGAAATCCTCACTTCTGTATTGTTTTGTCATTATAGTTTCCACTTTGCTATTGTTTATTTGCATGGTCTCTGTCTGGTTCTGTGATTGTTTCTGTCTGCTGTATAATTAATTTTGCTGGGTGTAAACTAATTAAGGTGGTGGAGTATAATTGGTAGCTAATCATGTTACAATATGTTAGGATTGGTTAGGTAAATTTCGTAGAATGATTGGTTAAGGTATAGCTAAGAATATTACTATATAAATGAGGGGCAAACAGGAAGTAAGTTGGGATTCGAAAATAAGGAAAAAGGAACTTGGATTTAAGCTTGCTGGAAGTTCACCCCAATAAACATTGAATTATTTGCACCTTCGGACTTTGGGTATTGTTATTCTCTGTTCATGTGAGAAGGACCAGGGAAGTGGGAGAGTGAAAGAATAAGCTCTCTAACATCCCTGTTTCCCAGGTTTCTTCTGGAACCATGAGGGTAGAAAAACAAGGAGTCCGGTGGCATCTTAAAGACTAACTGATTTATTTGGGCATAAGCTTTCTTGGGTAAAAAACCCATGCATGCATCTGAAGAAGTGGGTTTTTTACCCACGAAGGCTTATGCCCAAATAAATCAGTTAGTCTTTAAGGTGCCACTGGGCTCCTCGTTGTTTTTGTGGATACAGACTAACACAGCTACCCCTCTGATACAAGGGTAGAAACATTTTTTTAAAAAGAAAGCTAAGGTTCAGGTGTACTAACATGATTCCATGAGCAGGGCCTTTAAGAAAAACACCAAATATCATATGACTCATGGTAATACCACTTGAAAAGGGGTTATCCGTCCACTTTGAAGTGTCTAGCCCTGTAGGTAGCACTAAGACCCTGCTTTTCACTCCCAACACTTTTGGTACACAAGGACAGTTCACAGCTCTCAGTACCTTCCCCCTTGCATCCTCACACAGCAGGAAATAGGCCCAGACTCTTCATTCATAATAAAGCATCCATTATAAATCCCCCTTTGAGTTTTGGCTGCTCCCTCTCCCCCACCCCTTTGCCAAACTTCTCTCTGCTCCTGTGGGAATTGAGCAGGAGAGCTCTGTCAGCTTCCTGCAGCAACCCTGATTGGCTGCTCTTCCCCAGGAGGAGGCAACCAAGTAGAGAGGGCAGCCAATCAGAAGGGGATTTCCCCCAGGCAGGGTTGAAATTCACTAGAAGGCTGGAGCTTCTTAGGTCATTACAAGAAGGGCTCCTATCCCAGCCAAAATTAAGTGACTCAGCAAGGGAATTGTAAGAGTTGGCAGCACTGAGTTAAAGTGTACACTGTTGTGTCCAGGAGACCGCCATGTTGAATCATCCTTCTTTTGCGTTTCAGAACCGGAAAACAACGTCTCTGGTTGTAGAACACTGCTGTATGCTACTTAGCATTTACAGGTGGGGCACTGCCTGCATCTGAGCTGTACCTCTCCTCCGGATACCACTCTCACTGCGATGGCCAGTCCAGCACCTTTCACAAATGCTGCATTTGCTTACAATGTAAAGGTATGAATGTGTTGCCTATGTTATAAACGAGGAAGCTACTGAAGAATCATAGTTTACTTCTCAATTGGCACTGTAACAAAAGGTTACAAATTACCAGTTCGGGTATAAAAATAGAAACAATTAAAAACCATTCAGGGAGGGGAAAAAAAACCTACAAAAAACTCTCTTGTATGAGCACTAGCTTTAAACTTCCTAGACTTTAAAGTCCTGGTGAGAGTTTAGAGCAAATTATTTCCTTTCTATGTAGTGACTTGGTGCCAGTGTTACCAGCCAGCTGCTGGGTCCCAGAAGCATCCTGCTAGCACAAGGCAGGATGGCACAGGGATATGAAGGAGGAACAGTTGTGTTCTCCCTACAGCACAGTGCAAGATTTGACTCTCAGCTTTACTATTAGTGTCTACTGCTTTTTCATGATTCACTGCTCATAATGATTTCATTCATTATTAATAAGGCTAAGATTTTGTCACGGATATTTTTAGTAGAAGTCACAGACAGGTCATGGGCAATAAAGAAAAATTCATGGAAGCCCGTGACCTGTCTGTGACTTTTACTAAAAATGGGGAGCTCAGCTGCTGGGTCCCCACAACGCCTGCAGTAGCTGGGCAGCTCCATGGGCTCTCACCACCCATGGCTTGGAGCTGCGGGCTCCCCTCGCCGCCCACAGTGATTGAGCAGGGGGCTGCGGCAGGCCACAGCGGCTCACAGCTCCGTGGTGCTCTGCCGCACATGAGGGCCAAGAGCTGCAGGGTATCCCTGCTGCCTTGGAGCTCCCAGGGCTCCTGCCGCCCGAGGAGGTGGGTGCTGCAGAGTTCTCCTTCCGCCAGTGGCAGCTTGGAGCTCCGGTGCAAGGGGTACCCCACAGCCCTCAGCCACCACGGGTGGCTTCTAGCTACCACGGGCTGAAGTCATGGATGTCTCTGGAAGTCACAGATTCCATGACCTCCATGATAAAATTGTATCTTTAGTTATTAACAAGGGTCTTATATTCACTGCCACTGAAATTCTATGATACTCCAATAGTAATGAATCATGAATTATTCCTAAAACTTGTTACAAGCTCTGTAAAAGATTGCTTTTACTCTGTCACTAATTTATATTTGATACTGAAAGAGAGCGAGTGTTGAGACAAGGCTAGGAATCAGGTGAGTCTCATCTCTTTAAATGAAGAGGCAAAGCACACAATGAGTTGAGGTTAGCAACTTCACTTTGGAATTGTGGTTAATTGATACCCCCAAAATGACTTCTTCCAATGTGGGCAATCACCCAACATGTGTAGAAGGGGTGGGACAGAGGTTAGTGGGCTGAAAGTCCCTATTTTTGTGGGTCCATCTTCAAAGGAAATTTGGGATACATAAATTTAACAGGAACCCAGACTTGTTTACCCAATAGCAATGATGGTCATCATGAGTGACTTTAAATGGCAAAATGGGCATTTCATAAGGGATCCTGATTATCTCCTCAGAAGAGACATGATTGGGGATTGGTCCTGCTTTGAGCAGGGGGTTGGACTAGATGACCTCCTGAGGTCCCTTCCAACCCTGATATTCTATGATTCTATGATTCTAAATACCTTTGTGAAGAATGCTTGATTTTTATAGGGCCAGATTTTGCTATCCTTCCCCTTAAGTAGTACCTTATTATGTGAATAATCCCAGTGATTTAAATAGGACAATTCAAGAAGGTGCTACTCAGAATGAGTAAGGATGGCAGAATATGGCCCGCAGTGAACAAGCTCCCACCATTTGGGTCACATTGTGATACCTTTCTCACTTTTAATAATGTCTCACACCTTGAGTAGTTCTACTGAAGTCAATGGGACCACATGTAGACTGAGATGTTACAAAATGTCAACAACAGAATCATGATGTGGCCCTTTAAGATCAAAGGGATCACATCCTGTAACTGTGAGGTGACAACACAAGACAGGTAAAGATGATAGAGCATGTACCTCTTACAGGTCCACTCAGAGAGGAAAGGAGAAAGTGCTCTTGAGATATGTAAGGCTGTTACTTTACTCAGCGCAAACCTCAGGTGTACCAAACGTATCTGGCTCAGCATTTCCAGCATACATAACTAATTACATTATAGAAAGGATTTGTTTGTTTTACATTTACATTTAAAAAAAATAAAAATCTGTGACAACTAAAAAAAAATAAATTTAAAATATGTCATCTCAGATCTTTTCACCTTTCTATGGGCCTGATCCAAAGTCCACTGAAGTCAACAGAAAGACTTTGGTTGACTTCAGTGACCTTTGAATCAGGTCCTCTGTGCATATGTCATTGGTATTAAAATAAGAGTACACACATGCACGCAAATTTTGCAGTCAAACGAGATGCTTCAGTAGTAATGATTTAGAATAGTCTCAGAAATATTTCTCTTTGAATCACATTCCTTGTTATAATTGTACCGTACCTTCACACTGCATTTATTTCTGCTATAGCAGCCATTTCCATGGTAACTCTAAATTATACAAACACATATGCATTTTGGAGCAAATTCTTTCTTAAAGAAGAATGAAAAAAGAAAAATATCTCGGGGACCAGAGCAAGAGAATGATGCCTATGTAATACATGCATCTAATGACACACTTGGCGTGACAATTGGTGAACACTGGTGGTCCAGTCCTGCTCAAGTTAATAAGAGCACTTTTCCCTTAGGTTCTAATGGAAGTGACATGAGATTATTTACATTTTAGCCGACATTTGTTCCTGGTATAAACAGGCGAAGTTTAGCTGAAGTCAGTGGTGTTAACGGCAGAGCTGAATTTGGTTTTCCAGGAACATTAGATTGAGCAATCAAAACTGCAAACTGATCAAGGTGCAAGTGACAATGTGTGAAAGGATAAAGTTGTAAGTACCCTCGGGCTATCATCCATTCAGCAGAGAGAATGGCAGAAGAATATGCAGTGTAAGGGGAAATTGGCCGTCCAGCTTGAATCCTGGGGATTCACAAGGTATGGGTTGTAACCTGGAGAGTCAGCTCCTTTACACTGCTGCTATGCCCTCCTCCCACTACGAAGTGTCTCCTTCTGTAACAGTGTTGCCACTGGCTGTGTTTCTTCAGGCAGAATAGCTCTCATTTAGAGATCCACACGGGTAGCCTCCGGGCCAACCAAACATGTTGCTATGCAGAGTGGCTTCTCCCTGGCTCCACTCATTCCCACCCCATAGCCCCTTCTCAGGTCCCAGTAGAGCAGCAACCTGTAGTGCTCCAGAACAGGAGCTTCTGTGGGCTTGGGGTGATGGATGGTTGGACAACACAGTGACGGTTTTACTGGCTTGGGAAGGATCTGCAGGTATCTCACCCCCCTCAGCTTGCAGAAATGGAGGAGACTATCTGAACCTGGATTTTTAAAAATCACTGAAGCGCATTCAAAAGGTTGCTTTTATTGGTCTTTGAAAAGTGGAAAATATTGACCTTTCTTTCAGTCTGGCTGAGAAAAGCAAGTTTTATTTGATTCAATAAAATGACTAAACAGCAAACAAGCGAGTGCTATTGTACACCAAAGTGGGGGGAAATCAAATATTGAACGAGGGCACATCCTGGGAGCAAAAGAATGAAAGACCCTCTTTTAATGCTTATAAGGGGCCAGAGTTAAAGTTACCATGGTAACCTTAATTCTGATTTTCCTGTCTTTTGTGTGATTACAACCTCAGCTCCATTATTGTATTGAAATCAATGGGATTTCACTTAAATGTGAATAGAACTGGTCCATGGAAGTTTTTTTTGTGTTCATGTTTGGGTTTTTTGCATATGATATAATAGAATTGGAGATTGCTCTTTTGAGAATCATTTGTACCATTTACAGGACTAGTGGGAAAGTTTAACCAAAAGATCTATCAGCAATAATTTAAGGGAGGAAAAGTTCATGGGAAATTTAAGCTACAGTGCACCTTTGAACTGTATCCTCACCAAGATAAAACTGCATCTGTTACAGTCCAAGAAAGATATTCATCCTACATATTTTTGATAGTTAGGCTTGAAACACCTTCTCTGCATGCTGTGCTAGCATTTCTAATGATCTGGGATTGCTATTCAGACTGATGACTTGTCTGAAGGACTCTGTTTTCCATCAAGTCATTCTTCTTTCAGCACTGATAGCTTGATAATTAAGTAGCATTACTTGGTCCTGAATACAGATGATTTATAGGAATTATTTTTAATAAATAAACAATTTAGAATGTATTGAAAACAAAACCAGTCTGCTAATAAAGCATTTGTCTTTTTATCACATCTGCTTTCTTTCCTTTGCCTTAATCTGAAAAAAATGTTTTTCCATTCAGCCCTTCTATTTGCTGGGTTGTTTTTATAATACCAGTGTAATATGCCTGATGTCCTAAAAACTATTCCTTCTATGCAAAGAAATGAAAGATTCTTAAAACTAATGAACTGAAGGTAAGTGGGAATGTGAGAAACACAGACTGTCTGAGGTCATATATTAGTGGTTCATGTTCAATAATCAATTTATCACAAACCACATTTTCTAGTTAAAGTATTTACCAGGATTATTTTTCTCCTGATGTTCAGGGCCACATTGGCTGTGTTTAGACTCAAGGGCACACTGTGATAAAGAACCATGAAGCACAGATGCATTGTGTTGTCATCTCCAAGTATAGAACTGCTTTATGTAAGGTAAGTATTATAGTGTGGAATAGCTTTTACATGCACTATAGTATGATCATTTCACATGATCTTAATGGGTCATTTCAATTTCTTTCATTATGGGCCAAGTCCTTGTACCTGGTGCAAAGCTTGATAAAATGGCCTTGTGTCGCAAATCTCAGGAGACTGAGGGAATGAAACCTCTATGACCCAGTGTGGCCATGAGCTGTAGCAGTGTTCAGTGAGCTGTTCCTACCAGGCCCTCCCCTACAAGGGGTTTTGGTCTTTGGAGCAAAGTCACCACCAGCTGATGAGAATACAAAACATTTTAAAATATGTTTAAATTCAGAAAATTACCATGGGAAATATTTCTCACAAACAAACAAAATGGAGCACACCAATTTATTGAATCAGTTTTCTGGTCTCATAGTCCAAGTACTGATTTAACAATGGAGGGTAATATTCATTCCCCAGCCCAGGCAGAGAGCTCACACAAAGACCTCTGAACAGGGGTTAAATTTCACCCTGAAAGCAGGTCACTATTTTAGAATGAAAATGTTTAAGGCAAAAATGGACTTCTAAACTCTGCCCTCACATATGAGTGGCAAATTCCCATTAAACTCAGTGGGAACTGTCCACATGTATCTAACAACTGAATCTTTCCTTGATCAAACCTAATATGCATTTCAAACCAGTTTGTTAGAACCATCATTTTTAAAATATTTGTATTTAGTTAGGTTTTTGAGGAAAACATCAACTGCCACTGCTCCTACTATTTAAATCTGATCTGGGCAATAATATTCTACATTATGAGGTTTCCTAATATCAAGGCTATTGAAAATAAATCATTAGGCTGTTACATTTGAGGCTCATCATCTAAAACTACATCTAGTGCTTTGTACAATTTATTTCAATAAATGAGTATATCTAAAGTTCCTTTCTTTATAAAAATTAATATCTTGTTCTTCTGCTTGGTTTGTATTGATTGATACACTGGATTAGTTGAGGATTTTTTACACTGGATTAGTTGAGATTCCCCCCCCGCCCACCTTCAAACAGATTGGAGCTTTAAACCTGAGACTGTGTCACCAGCTAACCTCAATCTCTTTAAGTAGGTTCTCAAAGAATTGCTTTGTTCTGGGAAACACATTTTGTTTTCCATGGTCATTAGCAAACTGCTAAAAATCCAGGCATAATTTCATTACTCTATAACAGCTGGCTGGCAGACAGGTAATGGTCACCACTGCAAAAATGAAATCTGGGTTATCTGGAAATCATGCTGCAACTAGTATTACAAAACTTAGGACAAATTAAATCAAACAATCTCTAGCTCATTGACATTTTATCCAATAGCCTTATTTCCAGGGATGTGCAACTATTTCCCAGAAGGTTAGAACACTACTTCTTGGGCTTTATGAAGAAGCCATCTTTTCACGGAATCATAGGACTGGAAGGGACCTCGAGAGGTCATCTAGTCCAGTCCCCTGCACTCACGGCAGGGCTAAGTATTATCTAGAACATTCCTGACAGGTGTTTGTCTAACTTGCTCTTAAAAATCTCCAGTGATAGAGATTCCACAACCTCTCTAGGCAATTTAGTCCAGTGCTTAACCACCCTGACAGTTAGGAAGTTGTTCCTAATGTCAAACCTAAACCTCCCTTGCTGCAATTTAAGCTCACTGCTTCTTGTCCTAAGGTTAAGAACAACAGTTTTTCTCCCTCCTCCTTGTAACAACTTTTTATGTACTTGAAAACTCTCAATCTTCTCTTTTCCAGACTAAACAAATCCAATTTTTTCAATCTACCTGCATAGGTCATGTTTTCTAGACCTTTAATCATTTTTGTTGCTCTTCTTTGGACTTTCTCCAATTTGTCCCCATCTTTCCTGAAATGTGGCACCCAGAACTGGACACAATACTCCAGTTGAGGCCTAATCAGTGCAGAGTAGAGTGGAAGAATTACTTCTTGAGTACTTTTGTGCTACTTTTTGCAACAGACGTCATTCGCCCAGGTTGGTCCATAATCCACCCGTAGAGGAGATTGTTGTAATTGAAGAAGTTACAGTTGGACATTTATTTTGTGTATGAAAGAAGTCAAGGATTTAGGGCCCAGTACAAATCCCACACTAAATTCAATAGGAGTTTTTTGATTGACTTTGATGGGCGACAGATATGCCCCTATTGCCAATAAGGATTTGGAGTCCATTTCCTGAAAAAGTACATTTACCACCTATGCCCTGATTAAGTTGGTGGCAGCTAAATAAAATTGCCAGCATCTCCTTATCTACTTGTATGAAAATAGGTCTGGTTTAGCAAGGTACTTAAACATGTGCTTAACTTTAAGTATGGGATTAGTCCTGTTGACTTCA
The DNA here is from genome assembly GCF_015237465.2 of Chelonia mydas. Classification (NCBI taxonomy): domain Eukaryota; kingdom Metazoa; phylum Chordata; order Testudines; family Cheloniidae; genus Chelonia; species Chelonia mydas. The sequence continues at coordinate 35,849,372 of NC_057849.1, forward strand.
ATGGCAATACTTACATGCTTAAAGTTAGGCATGTGTTGAAGAACCTTGCTGAATCTGCTCCCTACTTTGTATCTCTTTCAGACCTTTTGAAGTACATGCTGCTGCCTTTCTAGTTTTTTAAAAAGGATAAATATCAATGGTCTTTGTGATTCTTCCAGTTGTAACATATTTGGATTATTTACATCCTGAAATGTTAGGGCAATCTCTGTCCATTCTGTTAGTTCCGTTTTGTTGTCATCCATTGCATGTAATTCCACTACCAATCTACGCCCAGTGGTTTTGTAGAAATGTCCTTATATTTGGAGTATGTCTTCACTGTCACGTGCAAGTACTTACTGTGAATGTGCCCTCCCCTATATGCAAATAGAATAGCTGTTTCTCCTCATATTTTCTTAAATGTTGATGCTGTAAGGAAGTTAGCTTGCTTCACTGTCAGGTTGTAGGCTGATGGGGATGATGTTACTATGTACATGCATTCATGAGTCTTCCACAGTTTAAATAAAAGTCTCTTCCTTTATCAATTGCTCAGGTCTTATTGTCTTGTTACTTAGGAGATAATACCACATAATATTTCTCTTTTAGCCTGCAGAGCCTTTCAGTAAAAACAGGGTAGGCAAAATATGCATTTCTAATGTAAAATAAAAGCAGGAAATTATAATTGGTGACAAAGAGGTGGAGGAAACAATTTATCTGATCACCTTGAAACATTATACAGAAGCAAGAAGGACATAAACATTTCCTTCCCTTTCCAGGTCACCTTTACTTTTCTACCCTTGAAATTAAGTGATTCTGATGCATTATCTGAACAGGCTTGATTTCTAACTATTAAACCCAAATTGTTGCTCAAACCAGATGGAACACATGGGGGAGGGTACTGCATGGAGGGTATGTGGGGTCGTGTGACCCCCCCCTCCCCCCAGATTTGCTGCTTGGCTTGGACTGAGCGTGCTCAGTAACACTGCTGAAGCTGGCTGCCCTCACTCTGCTGCCTCCCACCCACATCAACAGACGCATGGGTTGTCTCTGCTTTAAACACACATTTTCTAAAATCACTCCTCATCCGCAAGTCCTGTCCTCCCATGCCCTAACAACTTGTCCCCACTCACCTCCCATGAGCCCTCAATAGCACATGGTACTGCACACACCTACAGTGAAAGTTTGAGTCACCTTTCAGACCATCACTCAATGACGAGTACCAGAAGAGCAAGAAAGAAGACTAGTGCTTTTTATGCTTGGTTGAGACATTGCTTTAATTTTTCACAATGATCCATTCAACAGAAGCAGCGGGGTTTCTTCCTACATGTCTCTGTGTCCCTGGTTTTTGCAGGGGTTTTTTTGGTGTGCCGATCATTTTGGTTCTAAGCACAAAATCTGCTAATTCCTTATCAGGACAATGGATCCACGTTTTTCCACAAACACCATGTAAAGTCCATAGTTTATATTAATATTCTGCAGATTCTGAAAAGCATCACTGTGTTCAGGGAGAATGAACTGTGTGAGGTAAGTACTTCTCTTTTTTTCTCTACTGAACAAGCTCTTGGGGAATTATTTTTCATTGCTCAAGATTGGTCCTCGATTCAACAAAACCTATTCAGCCTTTTTATTATCACATTAATTTGTATCAAGAGTTCTTCAAGTGTTTTATTATAAAGAAAAGGTGACGCTGATTGTGCCAGTTCCATCCAATACTGATTGATTTGGTCTTGGCAGTTCTAATGTGTTCATTCTTCCAGTTCTCTAGTTTGGTGGCTGATGTGCTGATACAAATAATGGGAGAGTGTGGGACAGTAATTTATGATTTCTAAGTTATTCAAAAGGGGCCAGAGAATTCATTTTTTCATGTTTGCTGACTGGTCTGTGTTGTCATCACCTAAGTCTGGAGAGATGGTTATTAGAAGGAGGAGACAGACAGAGTCTGTCAAAATGGAGTCTAAAGAGTAGTAAACTTTATTGATTGCATCTTGATAAACTTGTAGGCTGGGGCTTCAAAACTCTGTGTTTCGTACATTAAAACCCTCTGCCAGATTCTGAACTGATTGGTGTAGCATCAGTGACGTCAGTAGAGCTACACTAATTTACAGCAGCAGGGGATCTGGTTCGTAGCCACTTCCTGCTTCCTCTGGATTTTGTTAGTTTTCAGCCAGTAAAAATCACTGTAATAAAACTTGTTCAATAATTAAGCAATCGTTCCCTTAAAATTCATCTGTAATGTGCTGTAACCCCAAATGATGATTCCTCTTCTCTCCTCTCAATAGCAGGTTACATTGAGGCCCTCAAGTCTTACGCTCATAATTCTGCAGAAGGACTTTGGGTTTTCCAGATACACTCTATTTCTTTGGAAGGTTCCTACTTTGGTTTTGATCCAATGAGATGAGATTTCTACTTGAACAACAATCTTACCACGTTACCTGAGAATTAGGCACAGAAAATATCTTTTGCTTTTTTCATTCAGACAGCTCTTTATCTCTGTGGAAGACCCTGTACTGGCTCTTTGCACTAGTTTAAAAATTCGTCTTCCTATTTGCAGGCTGACAGATTTGGTCATTTGGAGTGAATTTGTTTTGAAGTTGTGAATAATAGAGAAAAAAGAGTTTGAATGTAGTGGAGAGGAGGGAGGCTGCAAGATTCTAGTTGCAGCTCCCTGACCCTCTGACACCTAGCCCCATACAATAGGGAGATACAGGAGAGCAAGTTACATCATACGGCTATGGCCCCCACCGTGACCTTATAAAGGCCATGCCCCAGAATGCCTTGCCCTTTCCTTTACACTGCGGGTGAGGAAAGTGGCTGGCACATGAAGCAGTAGAGTCACCTCTGCTGGTTGTATGCCAGCAGCGTTCCCCTGAGCAGGGAGAATACGCCACTGGCCACCCCCAGTGTGTCACACTATTTATGCAGCACAAAGTGGCCCTAGTGGATTTGAGAATCTGGTTCAAAGTCTTCTTCCTATTACGAGTTCTACTGGAGAATCTCTGTGTACCAAGAAATTGACCCATATGCTAATAATGCTTGAGCTGCCTTTCCATTCAGTGCTGTGTTTATGGAGTCCTCAATGTTCTTTGCACCTCCATGTTACTCTGGGGAAAGTGGTCATGTGTTTTGAAACCAATGGAGTTACCTCAGACTCGTGAATCCCCAAGGTAGCGATGTCTCACAGGAACAAAAGCATCAGAGAGAATCAGGCAGAGACTATTTAGCTCTGTGGGGGAGAGAATTCACTGATGCAGGACCCAGCAATAGAGCTGCTTCCCAGAAGAGAAGAGTGAGTACAAGTCCAGCGGTATTTAGCTTCTCAGGGGAATGGAGAAAAATAACACCTTTTCTGTTTTCAGCTCTGATTCTTCTTAATCTTTTACAGTGCTTAGATACCAAAGTGCCTTAGAAAGAGAATAGATATTATTATTATTTATATTACCATAGCATTTTGGAGCCTTAGTCATGAACCAGGACCCCATTGAGCTAGGCATTGACCACTGCCCCACAGAGTTTACAATCTAAGTGTAACACAAGAGACAACAAGGGGATACAGACAGAGACAGGGAAGCACAAGGAAACAGGGAGATAGATATATTCAGCACATAATATGACACACCAATTGACCAGATGATAAACTTTCCTTAATATATATAATCTTTTAGATCTTTCTCTCTATATGCAGATAGATCAGTAGAGATCAAACCAGTATATTTTGTGATTTAACCAAATTGTCTAATAGTGTCTAATAAAGTAAGTTAGCACAAAGACTGGCTTCCTTTATTTACTGTACAGTTCAGCGGACACTGAAAATAATGCAGATAAGAGTGAAACGTTTGTACGCCCCCACTGCTAGAGAGCCCGTGTCAGTATCTGTGGGAGCACAGGGCCCAATACATTGGTGCTACCATAATTAATAATGAATAGTAATAATAGAGATTGCATTTGCACTGTTGGCAAAAGTCTCCCTGTTTAACCAACACTACTGGTGATTCCCCAAACTTCCCATCCCACACGCACATTTTTGTTGAGGAAACAAAAGGCAATTTTCATGGGCGTAAAACTGTCATTTCTTAAACCAAACACAAGAGGCAGCTCTGGTTTTAACGTTTCCCAGTTCCTGCCAGTGCTGAAATAGCTCTCCATTTCTCTCAAATAAAGTTTCTCATGGCATAGATAGCACAGTTAGAAAAATCTTCAAGAAACCTTTCCATCAGACTCAAGCAGATAGAGTGATCTCTTGCCATTGTTGTGCTAAATGTTGTCTAGTGTGTTGGGATAGACTCAATCGCTGCAATAAATCATATTGTCTTACTCTATTAGGTTCAATTTTCATTCCATAGAGTCTCTGAAACTCTCTGCTTGTCACAAGATTAAAAAAAAACCCACCCTTTTTCTTTTGGGAATGGAGGTTGTACAATATTCAAACTGGACTTTTCACACTTATGCAATAAACAATCAGCTTCATATTGTATGTATCCAATGTATGTATTGCTTATGTTCATGGCAAATTTGTCCATGTGTGTACTTATATATCTCCTTTACACCAATGGCAAAATGGCTCGCCGACACCCACTCTTTACTCTTTATGTGCCATACTCCTTTCAACCTCATAATCCAGTCTGTTACATCAGTATTTTAGTACAGTATATTCATAACCTCCAGTTTGGCATGTCTTCGTTGCATGTAATAGGATTACAGCCCATTTTATCATAGTATCCTGTTACTTTCCCTATATTCAATTTATCATGTTATTTGCACTTGATTAAACATTTTTCTCATTCTAATGTGTGCTAGGTCTGTTTGATTACTGTTTGAAAGTTAATTTTAAATGCATTTCATTTTCATTGCGTATGCTTTACAATTTCTCACATATTTCACTCCTCACCCTTTTCTCCTGTAGTTCAGCATAAAATGCAGTATTTTATCATTTCAAGTCCCAGACTCTCCTTGCTCCCAAATAGAAAGACCTCCTGTTTGTTGCACCATTTCACCCAGGGCTCAGCTACCAACAAGCAGCAGCACCTAACACATAAACTGCTGTGTTTTACAGTCTAGCACGGAGAGCCTGCTAATATATTTTAAGAGGGTGCAGAGTAAAAAATTGATGAGTCTGGTTTTAAGAAGATATCATCTGGATAGGAGCTAGGTCATGACATGGGGGAACATTTGGGGACCATATTATCAGAGGTCTTGAGCACCTCAATTCTGACTGACTTTCACTGGGGTTGTGTTTCTCAGCATCTCTGAAAATCAGGCCCCAGCTCCCTGGACAGACGTGCATGGAAGTTGGAGACTTGATGTGGTTTTAGTGTGAGAAGCATGGGGATTGTATTGCTGGAATATTGAGAATGAAGGTGAGAGTGCTTTGCTTCTTACTGGTTGATCTAGTGGTGGACAAAGTTCAGTTGTCCATGCAAATTCTTTTCGAGCTAGCACCAGCCTTTGAGTCTTCTTGAGTTGTCCTATTCGTTCCTTTCACAAGGATCCCTAATAGTGGTGTAGCTGCTCAGCCACCTGGAGGGGTCCTTTATGTGCAGTCCCCAGGAGTTTTGTTCTGTCTCCCCCTGCTGTTCAATAGGCATGGGAGGCCACCAGACGAGAGATCATTGCTGCCGTAGGAACCGTGTCTTACTGTCTGTTTGAACAGTACCTAACACATTGTGGGTGCTACTGTAGTCCAAATAATAATTCTGGTGTTGACAAAGGCCCATATGGCTACCCTAGACATAACCTCTCTCCTCATTCACCACTACAGCAGTTGCTGATGTGTTTTCACTCCCCGCTCCATGGGGGCTGGCCCAGGCTTGGAGCAGGACTGGGGGCTGAATGGGGTTGGGGAGGAGCAAGGCTGGGGGGTGGAGCTGGGCTGGGGGCAGAGCGTGGCTGGAAATGTGCTGCTCCCTGGTCCAGGCCTCGCCATTGCCCCGCTGAATGTTCCTCCGCATCCCTGGGGGTGGATTAGACTGTGCAAAGTATGTGTATGTATTGTAGAGGTGGCCAAAATGTGGCTCACGAGCCACATGCGACTCCTGTACAGTTAAAGTGTGGTTCATGGAGCCCCCCATCACCCCCTCCCATTTTTCACCTACCAGGGGGGAGCTCAGGACTTCTACCCTGCAGTGGGGTGGTGGGGTTAGGGGCTTCTTCCCAATGGGGAGGGGGTCTAGGGCCTTCAGCCCCGCTCTTGCTGAGGTCCTGAGCACCGGTAGGATCCTTCCACGGAGCTGAAGGCCTGAGACTCACCACCCTGCCTCAGGGCAGAAGCTCCGAGCAGGTATGTCTGGCTCCCAAACTTCTGAAGATTATTGTATGCAACTCGGAGGATCAATAAGTTTGGCCACCCTGGATATATTGACTGCTTCACAACTTCTGAGTGCCCTTGAGAGAGTTAAACATAAACCAGAAGCTTCACACATTTTGGGTGGAGTTCTGGGAGAGAGGTTATTTAAGTGCCAGGGAGTCTGTAGAGTCAGCGCTGCACCCAGAGGGGCTAGGGAGCTGGAGTGGGAAGTTCAACTCTCTGAAGGGGGGACTTGATAGAAGATCTGTGCCCTGAGAGCGTGCCTAAGGACCCCACATTGGGCTGGACTCTGCTCAGACTCCTCATATGCCAAATAAGATACAATCTGTGCCCAAAGTTTATGTCATACACCCAACGTTTATACAGCCTCGCTCTGGCATGGATTTTTGGATGTTGAAGAAATGCGATGCTTTTCCCGTGGTCATGACAGTTGGGATGGAGGCTCTTCTCATGGTCATGGCAAGGTTTCTCTGCTGCGCGGACTCCCGTGTGCCAATTCAGAGATGATTTCTGACTGAAGCTTTGACCACATTCACTACGTACAGGAGGTTTCTTTCCCTGATGTTGAAGCTTTTTTCACAAACAGAACATGTATGGGATGTCCCCCCTCATGGATTCTTATCGATTCTGCAATCAGTGCTAAGGCCTATGAGCCATCTGTAGCTCTTCCCACAGGAGCGACGTAGTCCTGCTCTTCTGTATACACTCACGGCAGAGCACCAGATGATGTATGTTTGGTCTCTTTCCTGTGCAGATATTCTGAGCGTCTGTTTCTTCAGGGTTATGGAATCCTCTGTCATGGTGGGCAGATTTCCCCTGTCTCTTCCTGACAGGATTTCTCTGTGGCTTATCTGACCTGCATTTACTCTTACAGGCTCTTCCACTCTGAGAAATGTTCAATGTGGATTTTTCTGGTGATATCTCATGTGGTTGTAATTTCTCAGGGATTTCCTTGACAAACCCCCTCCCCACTTCTCATTCATGATTAGAGCTGGGTGATGTTTTTCTGATGAACCACGGGTAGGACACTCCCCTAGGCTGTGAGATAGCTAATGAACTTTAGGCAAGACCCAGGCATACAGGCCTTTTGTGATTTTAACTCCTTTTGATGCTCACTTTGTGCCTTTGGGCAAATCGACAATAAGCCTCTTTAGAAGGAGCTGTTCTGAGTCACTTTAATCAGTCACTGGTCAGAGGCTCCTAGAGAGATGTGCCTTGCAGGTACCAGTTAGATTTGGGCCTGTTGCATTAAGCAAGGAAGTTGCCCCCATGTGATCCATCCAGGAGTGGTAAAACTGCAGGGCTCCTCCCAGAGACAAATGAAGACAGCAAAACTGTACCATGTCTCTCTAAACCTAGGCAAGCCAAGTAACTAGGTAAAATGCTGCAGCCTGTGTTATACAGGAGGTCAAACTAGATGATCCAGTAGTCCCTTCTAGCTCTAATCTCTGTGAACACCCCCATCCCATAGCTGCTTTGTTCTCACCCTCTCTTCACCTGGAGATTTGGTTTCCCTCTCCTCACCCAGGCCGCTCCTCTCTGCCCAACATCCGTTTGCCAACTGACACAGCGCTTTTCCAAGTATCAGAATGGGAAGCCAAACTGATATAACTGACACACTCAGCCTCGCCCAGATAAAGGAAAACAAGGCTGCTGAGAAAGGGAAGCAATATGTTGATGTTTTTCTGTGTGTGGATGCAGGGACCATTTACACTTTTATCTTCAGTAATATTATACCTGTATGATTTGCTATTGCAGCAGGTAAAGTCTGTAAACAGCTCATCTAATAACTCACCTACTGCCAAAACATAGTTGGAGGTGCTGATCTCCAAAGTGGTAACCATAGGCCCATAAAGTTACCTTCCTTATGCAGCATTTTGAAGTGACATTTTTCATAGGCAATTCTTCTCATTGGAAACTCAGTCCATAAATCAAAGAAGGGAGGCTTTGGTTCTACCTACTGGAGTGTAAAGCATTTATCTGCTCCCACCTGTGTGGTATGAATGATTTTTTGTTCTCTCTTTCCCTATTTCCAAACAGAGGCAGAGAGATGATTCGATTCCTTGGAGATATATATTCCCAGGAACTCAGGAATAACTAGTAAGCAGAAATGTTTGATCTTTGCACAGGATTATTGCATCTCCCATTTTAAACCATAAACACTTCGTTTTAAAGTGCATTAAAACGTGTGGCGAAGGGAAATAAATGCCCGTTTAAAGCCCTGCATCAGTCTTCTTTATTTAATGATGATGTTATACAAGAGGTCAAACTAGATGATCCAATAGTCCCTTCTAGCGCTAATCTCTGTGAACACCCCCATCCCATACCTGCTTTGTTCTCACCCTCTCTTCACCTGATGATTTGGCTTCCCTCTCCTCACCCAGGCCGCTCCTCTCCTCTGTTTGCCAACTGACACAGAGCTTTTTAAGTATCAGAATGGGACGCATGAATGTGCAGAGGAGGGCTCTTGCACAATCGGGTTGTGGCTTTCCTCCGTTCACCCCCACACTGGTTCCCCTCCTATGGAGGAGAGGGTTGGATATTTTTAAGGATCTATTCCCTAGAGGTACAGAATGCTTCCTGTGAGGTGCTGAGAGCCCTCAGCTCCGTTTGACTTCAGCACTTTGCAGAATCTGGCACTAAAACATGTTAAAGTTTCACTTCAGAAGGAAGAGGCAATTCCCTCAACACCTTCACACTCCAAGGGGATTGTACCTGGCAAGTTCCAGGTCTTGACTGGAGTCAAATCATTTCATAGGAAGGGGGACAGAGGAAGTGGGGTGGAGATGGGCAATGCACAAGAGAGAAGCATGCTCCCCACTTCTCTGGGACCTTGGTAGGAATTTCCATGACCAATAACCATTCTTTTACCACCTGGGATCACAATGCTTGTTTTCCAGGATAAATCTTGCAGACTCTGGCAGGTCTTGGAAAATACCATCCCTTCATCCCCCATCCCAAAACTGCTCTGACCTATCAAAAAGAGTAACCCCCAACCCCCGTCCCAATCTGACCTTTCCTAACCCAGCAAACAAAATATCTGAAGAAGAGAGAATGCTACTACAAGTTGGCCTAAGTTTGAAGTGGTGCTACTCCAGCAAAGGAAGCTAAATAAAGAGATCTGAGGAAAGGTGTTGCTTCCATGGCTAAATGCAAGTGGAGACTAACACAATGCTCATCCATGTTGGTCAGCTGGCATCTCCGTATCTAGAGACAACTCAGCCTCTGCAAAGTCTGTTTTCTGTTAACCATATCCCAAGATCCTTACTCAGGACTCAGTTGTGTTTTTAAAGTAAAGCCCTGAACTGGGGAGCTATGAAGCCTTACCATTCCCAAGGGACGTTTCTCTCCAGGCAGTGTCAGGAATAAATCAATGGAGGCACAGCTTATCCATCTGATAAATTGACACAAGCAAAAGTGCTTTAATCTAAAACTACTTTTTTTATTAGATCTCAAGCACACACACACACACACTGTTGCAATAGGTTTATGCAACTTTAGCACCCTCGTGGCCAAGATGGAGTCTGCTCTGCAGGCAGCTCTGGCCAAGAGAAGGCACGCGCAGGAATGCAGCAGGAAAAATCCCTTCCACCCCAGGAGCATCGGTTCCAACCCGCCCCCAGAGTGAACATACACACACCGGAAAAGTACAATGGCTATAAGGAAGGGAAATATTTATTTACAAAGGCATGAGAGGAGAAAAACAACAAGGGGAAATATAGGGGGAGCGGTAAAACTGGGTTGCATCCAAACCAAGGCCCCACAGGCCCAGTGGTAGCAGACTCTGAAAGGGCAGACACCGAGCAATGTGTCTGCACACAGAGTCCAGAGTCCTGAGCAAAGTTCCAATCTGGCAGTGAGTCTTGGGTGCTCTTGGTCGTCTTCAGCGCCAGTGAACTTTCCCCAACAAACCCCTCCGATGCCCTCTTCTGTTGCTCTCTGCAAAGCCACACGACCACCTCCCCACTTAACTAGCTATAGCCTCCCTCCTTATTCCCAATGCAGAGTCACAAGCCCCAGTACTCACAGCCCCATGCAGCTCTGGGCAGCAGTGATACTGGGTCCAGCTCCGGCCTGTCCTCGGGCAATTCCTGCGTGGCACAGTGCTCCTCCTGGCTCCTGTCCTGGGGGGTCTCCGATTGGCCGCGCTGTCCTTCCCAGTCTTCAGGCAAGTTCTTGGCTGCTTCACTTTGTGAGTGCCTGCTTGTTGCAGCCCTTCTCTCTGGATTTCTAGTGCCACACCCTTGAGTTTCCCTCCTTTCTTTCACTGCCCCCCCTTATGAAAAAATTTTAAAGGGGTCATGCTCTCTAAACCCCAAACGGGTTACAGATCTTCCCAAACATTTGTAGTTACCCAAAAAGTCTGAAATGGTTCTGAGGGATCAGCAGCCAGGCTTCAGGGGGGCCCCGCCTTCCGTCTAGCTGCTGGGGAACTTTGCCCTCAGATCCTTGCCCAAAGAAAGCTTCCTCGGACTGCTCCAAAGCAAATGCTTTCACCTAATCTTTTATAGCTAACTTCAGACAAAGCACATAACCTAGACTGACTCCTAGTGGGTCACTATAGTAACCCTTAAGGGGTCACCAATTCTCCTACTTTCAGCAAAAACTACTCAATATCTCTTATCTTCAAAACATTTCTAGTCATAACAATGATAAAACTTACATATCAAAGGTGTCAGAGGTAGTCAAGACCAAGGACGGCCGTCCAAACACTCCTTCTGTTCTTACAATGCATTCACTTCTTGTCCCATTCTAACAGCAGTAACTGCAAACAGTTATTTGGCCTTGTTTCTCGGGGCCTAAGATTTTCCTAGCTATGTGATTGGATTTCAGCTGGCAGTGGCTGGACATACACAATGGCTGACTGCAGTACTGGGGTAACACACAGAGAATGTCAATTCTGGGGTAACACACTGTCTCAAATGTATAGCGAGTAATGTGACTACAGTCTTCACTGCAGGAGCACTCACTGGTGGATGATCCAATTGTAATCAGATGACACAGATTTGTATTAGATGCTGCCTGATGGTGCGGAAGAGTTTACAGCTTCTCCTCAAACCCAAGAATTCCAGTTAATTAATGCTGTGCCTCTCCAAAGCTACATCTGCTTACTCCCTACCCAGCAACCAATTATGCAACCCCAGGCCCCATGTAAATTCCATGCCGCTCATCCCCATATTAATTAATTGTGTAGCCCCAGCCCTACATCAGTTCTGCCCTTCAGCCCCACATCTGCCCTTGCCCCTCAGTGCATGTCTGCACTCCTAGGGGATTGTCAGTCCCCCAGTCTGGAGCAGCTGCAGTATGGCCAGCCCTCTTATCCCTGTTCCCAGGCCTGGGTGCTGTAGTATGATTAGGGAAGAGGGGCCAGACTGACCCCTTGCTCACAGGACAGCAAGGGGGAAAAGGAGCAGAGCCAACCTGAACTGCTTTTTCTGCTCCCTCCTGCCATCCTATGGAAATAGCGTTGGGGTTTCCTCTACCCCACCCCAACCCAAAAGCTATTGGGTTCTTGAGGGGAGGAGAAGAGAGTTCTGCTTGCCTCCTGCAGCAGTCCTGATTGGCTTCTGTTCCCCAGGAGGCAGGGACATGGGAAAGGCAACTAATCAGAGCTTCTAAGCAGGGCTGGAAAGTGGGTGAAGAGTAGAGCCTCTGGAATCATCTCAGACTGGCTCTGGCCCTGAGTGCAGGGACTGCAATTATGGCTGGGCGTGCGCAGGCAATGCAATAGGTGGTAAAGCTCCTTGGGCTCTGTGCACCTCACAAGGGCCAGTGTTATGGGTTCCTATGCCCACCACTGGAGCGCCTCCTTGTGGCCTTGTCCAGGGATTAGCCAGTCTGATGTCCCCTTTTGCAGGTACTCACTCCATCTCTTGGTCTGTCTCAAGACTCAACTGCTGCTGCTTCATGGCTTGGCCTTCCAGCCAGGTCACTGTGGTTTACCCCTTCTGGGGAAATCACATGCATCTAAGTCTCTCCGGACCCACTGTCCCAGCAGTCTTCTCTTTCACTGTCCCTTAATGGTGCCACTTTTCCACAGTGGCTGGTGGGGGAACCCAGGGCCACCCTCTACACTTGGTTCCAGCCCAGGGAGTCTACAACAAGCACTCAAGGTCTGCACAGTCCTATCCCTTACTGCTGTGCCCCTGGACTACTTCCTACCTTGCCTTCTCTCATCCTGAGAGTGACTACTACCTCAGTTTCTGCAGCCACCTTCTACTCTCAGTTACTTGGGCTTTATACAGGCCTTTCTTTTCCTGTCTAGCTGAGCACCATCTCTAATTAGTCCTTGCTCCCTGGCTGCTCCTCCAGGTGCAGTCTAGGTGGTTAATTGGCCCACCTGGCCTCCTTAACCCCTTCAGGCCTTGTGTGGGCTTGACCCTGATCACAGCCAGGCACAGTGTGGCCAACTCTCCAAATTTTTTCACAAGCCTCACGATATGTAAACTGTTCTGCAGACTCCAGCTGCCGGAATCATAAATCTGCCTGACAATCTCAACCTTAACTCTAGCCTTTGTGGTTGCAAAGACAGCTTTAAAATGTGAGGAGACTGCACCTAAAGGCTTAAAAGCTAGAAGGCAAATGAAAAATCCCCAACATTTATTATTTAAAAAAACTACCCCTCATTATTTTTTAAGCCTTTCTTATGATTATTGAACATTTGGGTTGGCAATCTGGCCCTCTGCTTTTACTCAGCTCTCGCTAAGCCACAGAAGTCCAGCTCTTCAGTTTAGGCAAGTCCATGGCATGATTCTGTTTATAACAATAGAGGTTTTGGCCCACTCCTTTTAAAAGTTGTCAGGGGAAATCTTTAATCTCTGTTACTCCTGTCTGAGTGCAATAGCTGAGACTGGCCTTTATACACAAAGGAGAATCAACCATTTTTCTGGAGGTAGCTGAATTTTTCCTAGGTGACAAGACTGGAGGAAACGAGAATATGGTAGGAATATGAGACCACCACCACGAGCCTTCTCTTCCTTTTTATTCTGCTGGGTGATGGAGATCATAGAAGGGACGGAAGGGACCTTGAGAAGTCATCTAGTCCTGCTCCCAGTGCTGAGGCAGGACCATATATTTCCTAGCCCATTGTTGACAGGAGTTTTTCCAACCTGTTCTTAAAAATCTCCAATGATGAAGATTCCACAAGCTGCCTTGGAAGGCTATTCCAGAGTTTCACTACCTTTAAAGTTAGAAAGATTTTCCTAATCTCTAAATCTCCCTTGCTGCACATTAAGTCCATTACTTCTTGTCCTACCTTCAGTGGACATGGAAAATACGATCACTATCGTCTTTATAACAAACCTGAACATATTTGAAGAATATTGTCCGCATCCCCTCAGTCTTCTTTTCTCAAGACTAAACATACCCAGTGTTTTTAACTCTTCCCTCATAGGCAGGTTTTCTAAACCTTTTATCATTTTTGTTGCTCTCCAATGGACTCTCTCTAATTTGTCCACATTTTTCTAAAAGTGTGGTGCCCAGAACTGGACACAGTACTCCAGTTGAGGCCTCACCAGTGACAAGTAGAGTGAGACAATTACCTCCCATGTCTTACATCTGACACTCCTGTTAACACACCCCTGAATGATATTAGCCTTTTCCACAACTCCATCACACTGTTGACTCATATTCAATTTGTGATCCACTGTAAACACTCCTCCCCCCGCCGATCCTTTACAGCAGTATCACCACCTAACCAGTTACTCCCCATTTTGTAGTTATGGACTTGATTTTTCTGTCCTTTTCTTTACTGAATTTCATCTTGTTGATTTCAGACCAATTCTCTAATTTGTCAAGGTCACTCTTTATTTATTTAAAGAAAAATAATGACACACTGAAAATGAAAAATACACAACTCACTCCTTTACCCTGGAGATAAAAATGAGCTCTGCCTTCCCTTCCTGTAAGGTCCTGACTCCCCATTTCAAAGAAATCAGTCCTTCTCCCTAGCAATTACCTGGAAAATAACATAGTGAAATTTTTCTTCCAGCATTTACAATTCTCTATTACTCTGTAATATCTGCAGTATGTGCTCAGGTTTGCACATCATCAAAAGTGTGAGAGAAAGTAGCTCATCTATCAAGATGTCATACATTTGTACGTGTTTCAGGCATCCAGATCTCATCTTCTCTAATGAGGCCATGATCCTACAAAATCTCATGCATGTGCTTAACTTTAAGTATGTGCGCTATGCCATTGTGACTGCACTAATGCTTAAAATTAAGCATGTGCATAAGTGCTTGCAGGCTCAAAGACTAAATTATTAAATTTCTGATGTGAAATCTTGTTGCCCTATGTATGGACTGTAATGGTTGCTCACTAGATTCTTGGTCTAGGATTAAAATGTTAATATTTAGCTTGGTTCCCTGAATCCAATGTATTAAAACAAAATTGATTCCACATTAGGATCTTTCATGTATATATGAAACTAGATCACAATAGTGAACAGATCTCTTATATAAACTTTTTGCCAGTTACTGCCATGCTCCATATTAACGTCACAAAACACTGTAACACTAATTTCATTCAGGTTGCATGCATTACACTAGAGTTGGAGCAAAAATTTGAGCCTCAGATCCAAAACCCTTTCCATTTGAAGTACAGAAGGGGAGTTCAGTTCTGAATTTCTAGGTCCAAATCTACCTCTAATGTTTTGGTTCTGAGTCAGATTTAAGATTGGAAAAATCCTGTTTACTAGCTCAACTGTAGCTGAAGTTTTCTCATGAGATTTCATGATGGTGGAAATTGCAATAGAATAGCTGATTGCTGGCAATATTTCCACCATTTGATTCTGAAATTGCATGAAAACAACTCATAGGTGCTGCTGGCTGCAAACCCAAAACTTAGCCTATACTCAACCCACATCAAAACTCTACCCATTTCTTCAGAACACAGTAATATTCCTTAGTTTCCTCCTTTATTCCCTCATTAAATAATCTCATTTGCTTCCTAGTCCTTCTGGTCCTGCAGTTCTCTGTTTTTATAGAGACAGGTTTGGGAAAATGCACATAGTCCTAATGTAAGCAGGGTCTGCATGAGGTCTCCCCTGACATCTAGTGATGAGCTGGGGAAGAAGACTTCATGAACTGACCTTGTTTGCATAGACATGCCCACTCTGCCTAGGTGTGCAGCGTGATGGGGCTGCTTTGCCCAAATGATCACTTTTGGCTGGTGTTGGATCACAAGTCACCTTTTTATTGGGGGGTGGGGGGCAGGAGTAATAAAGGGTTGTTATCCTTGTTGAGTGAATCAATGGCAGCAGAACTGTGGTTAGCATACCTTGATTGAGGGATTCACCCTCACCTAAACTGCACTTGCTAGGCAGGGGATAGGAGTGCCAAAGTTGGTGGGGGAGGGGAGGGGGCATGATGAAGGAGATAGGTGCTTGTACTGAATGGTGTGGGTATTGTGTAAGGGTCATAGACACCATTTGGTCTTTCCCCTCTCCACTGTGTAATAACAGAGCTGATTAAGACTCAATTGAGCATTTTTTGTTGCACATCAACAGAGCTGAAATCACTGATAATCAAGTATAAGTATTAGACCTGATTTTGGACAATGTCTCTGATGAAAGGGACTACCCAGCCTGCACTAGCAGCTTCCCCAATAACAGCTGAAATCACTGAGAGCTGTGTTAAGTGGGGAGGCTTCAAGACATCCGAGAAGGTCCAGAGTGGTGAGTGAAGTGAGCACCTGGATAACAGAGCGAGTAAGGTGCCTTTCTTCCTCCCACCCAGGGTGGGAGGTGAGCTCATGCAGATTCATCTCTGAACTCTGGGTCATTGATGACCACGGGGCGTGGTGGAGGGAGAAGGAAGGGGCATGTTAAAGGAATTTTGGTCGTTGGATTCAACAACCTGAAGCAAAAGGACACTGCTTGTGGTTTTATACTTAGGAATCCTGTTTGCAGTGTTTTCCCAAATTAATGCTGGGTTTTTTGCCTCCTTTTTATTAAAAGTTTCTCTTCCACACTCAGACTCTATGCTTGCGAGAGGGGAAGTATTGCCTATTAGAGTTGCCCAGAGAATGGTGTGTAATTTTCCCAGGTTACTGGGTGGGGGCTCAAGTTGGTTCTGTGTTGTATTTTTGAAAAGGAACCCCTAGATATTGAGCCTGGCCCTTACAGCAGCTGACTCCATCTGGCAGAAGGATTACACTAGATACACAGCTTCATGTGTCCATGTTGCCCCACATGGGCACGTAAAAAGCTGTAGCCGGGATATAGGGCTGAGATACAGAATAAGGATTATGTTTTTCCTTTTTAAGGAGAGAGCATGAGGCGCTTCACATGGAGTAAGAGAGGTAAGAAATGGAGAGGGAAAGGAGAAAACTTGTGCCCCAAAGCAATTTTCACATCTCTAAAAATATGTAAGACTAGCACTCTCATGAATACCACATTAGTATTTGTTCAGGACCTCTGGAGATAGAACTTTATCTACCTCTTCTTGATCTCAATTTACTAGAGCTCTTCATTCCCGCACCTCTGCTCTGGCGCTCACTCTCTCAGATAACCCTTGTCACACCACCTCCCTCTCCCTCTTCAAATCTCATTAAAAAAACTATTTAGTTGTGCTTCAGCCTAGTTACCCCGATCTGTTTCCATGATCTCTAACGATATTGTTTCTGCCTCATTCTGTGCTGAATGCATGAAAAGCGGTCTATAGGAACAGGCTGCATTGTTAATGTCACAAAAGACTCGGATTCATAATTAACCAATTCATGAAATGAATGTTAATTAATCCATCTATATATAGTGAAGAACAAGCAGAAAGTTTCACAGGGAAAACAGCATCCTCCAACACAATGGAAACAAAGTACTTTCACATCAGGCATGATTTAGACCACTGTAGCCCACAATGCTATTTATTCCTGTGATCTCCTCATTGTTCCCAGACCCCAGCCGGCTTTTAATCTATTGTTCCTTATCTCAATAGTTTTCTATTTTTTTTTCTTTTCTGAATATGGTTATTTTCTTTCTGTTACCACTTTCAGAGTTTATTAAAATATTTTTATTACCTGTCTGTATCCATACTAGTTCAGAGTGAAGGTAGCTTCCTATTACAAATTCTATTATGACACCCTCCCTTATATAGCTGAACTGAGCTGCCTAAAATTTCACATGCAGGGCCTTAGCTCAGGGTAGAATTAAAATTGTTCTGTAAAATGTAGGAGAAATCCCACAAGGTATTTTGGAAATATGGAGATTCAAAACTGAAGTAGACTTTACTTCGTATTTTCCTAATGTTGGACTTGTCATACCTCTAAAAGAGCTTAGACAGGACACTCTAAATTTGTTCCAGTCTGTTGGTTTTGTTGCTGAGTCATGCTTTGGATTGGCACTTGGGCAAAGAGGTGGGATTACTTAGCTACTGACAGGTTTCCAAAATCTTAGTATTTGTCCCATGCATTGTATAGGAATTATGCATGAAGGATATGTTGCAGAGGGAGTTCCTGAGATGTGCATAATCCTGATGCATGGCTTGATAAGTTTGCATCCACTTTTCCACAAAGAAGGTGATGATGATCTTCCCCCTACTCCCCACCAAAACACCTCCTAGCCTAGAGAATAAATGAGCAAAGGGCTGTCCTACGATGACAAAGACTATTTCCTAGTCTAGAGAAATGAGCAAAGGGTATCCTGAGTTTAATTCAGCCTCTGTCACTGAATGGACTTAATAATACATTCCAAATGCTATTTACTTACAACCCCCCAATACTCTCATGAAAGAGACAAAAATTCTCAGTTTACAGGTGGGATAACTGCAGATCATAGAGGTTAAAGCCACCATTTTCAAAAGCAGCCACCTGTGTTGGATCATATTAAAGGAGTTCTGTATTACAACCACAAATGAGTTTGATTCCCCATAGTTTAAATTCCAGGGTATTACTAATTAAGAGGTCTCTTGGTTTTTGGTACTGTTTCTCTCCCTCTATGTGTGAAACTTGCAAGCTGCTAATTGTGTTAGTACATTCTAAGACAGAGTCTGTTCTCAAAGCAATTCTTTGTAACAACAACTACTCACACAGAGAGAGACTCAAAGCAATACTCTGTAACAACAGAAACAGCACCCAGAGACTCCCCACCCTTTTGTTGTATTCTTCTCGCTTTGTTAACAATTGTGATTAAAATAGAGATAGAGGATGTATGTGGATGGATGGTTGGTGTGGATAATAACTGAATGATCAGGGAGGTGCCAGCCTAAGAATGCAGTGTCCATCAGCTGAAGAAGGCGTCAAGTGGAAATAACCAGAGGACCCCGGAGGGCAGACTGGAATCCACCTAACAGCCGCAAGAATGGGAGAACCAAAGAACAAGATAACATCTGGCAGCACGGAGCCGTCAGGAATGTGCCATCTGCTGATTGATTCAGTAACAGCATGATGAAGCAATTCCCATAGACTGGCATAGGAAGAAATTCCTGTAAAAATGGACTCTAGAAAGTGAGAACTTTGGGGTCTGATTCTGCAAACCAACTTCCAGGAGCACAGGAGCATCAGATGTGCATCTGACAAGGCCCTGCTCCCTCCTCATGTCCAGGCCACCTGGCCAGTGACTTGGCATGAGCAACTCTAAGGCTGGTAACTATGATAACAACCTTGCAGAACGTGTGTGTATGAATGAATGTGCGAATAAATATGAGATTGAATGGAATGTTATAGCTATAACTAACTGCTTACTATGATTCTTTCTGTATTCACAATAAATGTGGCATTTCGCCTTTTCCCCTTTAATAAGATCCTGCTGGTTTTTATTTTATTAATATAACACCTGCTCTTAGGTCCCCTAGTTTGGCATGCCCAACTTGAGACTTGTGACTTTCAGTGGTGCAGCTTCCATTGCCTTTAATGGCTCAGCACCAATAAAGTTGGGAAATTTATAATCTGAATCACCCAAAGTTAATTAGGTCAAAATTTGCAAAAGTGCCCAAGTGACTTGTGCTAGGTGACCCAGCAATGCAGTGTCAGAAACTAAATCCTGCACTCCTTGCTATTAAAGCAGAGCCTAATGTGCTAGACCACCGTGTCTCATAGCAAAGTCATTTACTATTCCTGTGTCCCATTTTACTTATTTGTCATTTCTTCTTGGGTTTTTGTACAGGAGGTGGGCTGTGGGGGGGCTAGAAAAGGGGACCAATTAGATAGGGGGCAATTATTATTTTATTAAACTGGAAGGAAGGAACTTTATTATCTACACATATGTTTTTGTACTGTATCTTTTACGTTTCTTTAAGTGTCTAGAACTCTAGGGAAGTGCTATAAGTATAAATAAATAAACAGTATTAAAGGGGTAATTAAACCTTCCTACCAATATGTGTCTGGACATCTTAGGCAAAGATTAGGGAGTTTGTTCTAGCTGGCAACCGTATGCTTGATTCAATGCCCATTGAGATAAATGGAAAGGGAACCACTGACTTCAAAGGCCTTTGGATCTGGTCCCAATTTAGCTGTATGGATGACACACATGGGCTTGTTATAGTGGTATCCCCATGCCAAAACCCCAGGTGATCAAAAATGCTTGTTTTAATACTTTTGAATGGAGTATAAGGAGAATACTGGGGTCAACTATTTTTGTTCAAATAAAGTGTGCTGGAAAAGGAGCAGAGATTTCTCCTCATAGATTTTCCCTTGAAAATAAAACACAAGACAAGAATGAATTGAATTCATTTGGCCTTTGAATGTCCTGAATTCTCTCCTAGTGTTTTAGTTATTAATTTGTGGATGAATAAAATTTCCCTGCACCATAAAACATTGGGGTGTGCTGTGATATATCTTGCAGCATAGCCAACTTCCTGTGCCCAGCATTAAAAAAAAACTATGTTGTCTGGCCTCAGACCCGAGAAAGAAGCTGTGACTTATTGAGTCAGCTCTCATGGTACAGCAGTCACCATTAAAAAGACAATACTTAGCAGCAGTTTCCCCACATAGCAGGCACACAGGAGATATCACTTTTATTTTCCACTCTAAAATACAGGAGTGAACTGAACCATTTCAGGTACCACGGTGTGGCATCTGTTGGAAAATATGATATTTTCTAGGCGGGCGGGGGAGGCGACCACCCTTTGATTCCTCTGGTAATGGAAACTTGAAGATGAAGTCTGAAAGAGTTAAAATCACAGGGAAGAAGGCTGCTACACTGCCAGAAACTCACTGTCTTTCAGCAAGGCACAACCTCTTTATTCCTGTTCTTTGCCCATGGGTAAGATGGAGAAATGTTGGCCTCTCAAGAGTATTGTGAAGATTAAGTTCATGTCTACTCTATGGTCACTGCAGAGGTTTAACTATGGCCCTGCAGCTATACTGCTTTAACACCAGAGTATAGACTGACTACATTGACTGAAGGGTTTTTTTTTCTGTGACTGTGGGAGTTCCACCGCCCTGAGCGATGGTAGCTGGGTCACTGCAAGCATTCATTCATTGACCTAGCTGCATCTACTTTGGGGGTTAGGCTGGCATAGCTATAGTGCAGGGAGGTGAGGATTTTTGACTTCTCTGCAAGTAATGCCTACGTCGCCTAAGTTTTAAGCATAGACCAGGCCTAAGGAAATATGTCCGAAAGAGATTTGAGATCCTGCATAAAAGGCATCTGTGATGCTGTATGATTGAAATATGACCATTTATATGATTAATATTGCCACTGTTAGACAAGTGCATATCATGTAAGGTGTCAATGGAAAAGTTATGATTCACTAAAGATGACTACCCTGTTTAAATCCATGTATCATCACTATATCTGAAACTATGAATATTTGCTATAGATCTGTATCCTAACCCACCAGTCTAATCTTATCTCAGGTGTGCAGCAGTGATATTACAGACTGCTGGCTTGTAAAGGCTCTGGTAACTTCCGAAAGATTGGAAGCCAATTGAAATTAACAGAAAGGCTCTGAATGAATCAGTGGGCTTTGAATCAGTCTCTTTGTTCTCTGAGATACAGACTGGTTTCCTGTTTTCACATCCTGAGTGGAATATATGCCTAAATATAGCATGTTTACATGTTTGTTTCCTTCTACATGTTTTCCTTTTCTTCAAGCTGAGGAGCCTCAATAAATTCCACTGGTACCCCCAAAAAATTAGTTCTTGTAACCTGCATGAGATAGCGCTAAGAGAAAGAATGTCAGCACTTTCGTGTTTATTACCTCGTCTCCAAGCTGTGCCAATTTGTTTTCCTTCTCCGTACAAAGGGGCATCTGTAACCTAGAGCTGTCTAGATCTGACACTCAAACATTCAAAGAGATGAGACAGTCTAGCCGCAGAGTCAAATTAGACAGTATTTGTGATTTGTCATTGTATTTATGATAATGGATTCTTAGACATCGTCACATACAGTCTTAAATGCTAGTGATTATAAGCAAGCATAATACAAGAATACAATGAAAGGGTGCTTACAGTACTTACTAACCATTGCTGGTTGCAATCTAATACAAAAACAAATAGGAAGCTATCAATCACCCTGCACAATATACTTGTATGTTGCACTCATTTCTGCTGTTTTTTGTTTATGTAGCTTGTTATCTAGGCTTTTGGGGGCAAGGCTGTGCTTTCCTATCATCATTGTCATCATTAATAAATAATAATAATGCATTATTTCTAGTGTGGTAGCAGATAGAGGCCTTAATCAGATGAACGCTCCATAGTGTTAGGCTCTGTATATGCATATAACAAAAATTTAATTTTAAATATACACAATTAATGGAGAAAAGTGCCTCATTACATTCATAATATGTGTTAGGATAGAAATAGGATGGTCTTGGCTAGCTAGCTAGCCAGCCAGCCAGTCAGTCAGCCCTAATGAACCTCAATTCTACTTTTTAGTATAACCTTGGAAAATTTGTAATCAGTGCTACAATCTAAGACAACCTGTAGGCTGAAAACACTGATTGAGTGTTAGATGATTTGAGATGGTCAAATGCAGTAGCAGTCTTTATAAAGTAAAAGAAAAGCAAATCTTGGATCACATGGGTCAATTACTTTAACCTTAACCCCAGGTAACATGCTAGAGCAGATAATGAAGAAATTAATTTGAAGACATAGCGAGCTAAATAGCAGGCGGCATGTAGTAGACCATGGGATGCTAACGTGATATCACTTTTTGACAAGATAACTTTGGTGGACAATGGGAACATAGTGGGCACTCAGTATAGACATCCACATAGATTTGCAGTTGTGTGTACAATTACCCATTTCATGTATGCAATTTATGCGTGATTCATTGCATATTTAGTCCATTATATTTAGACTTCATAAGGCATTTTAATAGGATTTATCTAGAGAGCTGGAATAATGTGGTTTTGGTAAGAAGAATAGCATGGGACATGTAGAATGAGTTATGGCTGCCTAGAGCTACTGTTTAGACAGACCACAGGGGAGCCCGTATGTGGAAAATATAAACGCTCTAGGCTAACAGGAAATAAAGGCCATTCAGTCACTCATCCTAACCCTGGTGTCCCAAGTCTTTGTGCAGGATGGATCATGGAGAGAATCTGAGTATTGAACTTGGAAGAGCTGTTGCAAAGAGGTCACAAGAGTCAACTTTGGGGGTCAGTATTATTAAATGTCTTCATAAACTACCTATAGCAAAGAGGGGGCTGTCTATTGCTCAGACCTGATGATATGATGCGAAGAGAAATGCCTAACAATAAAGGAGATCAAGTTAAAATAGAGGAGCTAGAAAAGTCAGAAAACTGGGATCCATTCCTAATTCCTCTCAGATTTCAGAGTGGTAGCCGTGTTAGTCTGTATCAGCAAAAACAACGAGGAGTCCTTGCGGCACCTTAGAGACTAACAAATTTATTTGGGCCTAAGCTTTTGTAGGCTAAAACCCACTTCATCAGATGCATGGAATGGAAAATACAGTAGGGAGGTATAAATACACAGCATGTGAAAAGATGGGAGTTGCCTTACCAAGTGGGGGGGTCAGTGCTAACGAGCCAATTCAATAAAGTGGAAGTGAGCTATTCTCAACAGTTGACAAGAAGGAGTGGGAATCACTTTTATAGTGCTAATGAGGCCAATGTAACCAAGGTGGCCCATTTCAAACAGTTGACAAGAAAGTGTGAGTATCAGCAGGGAGAAATTAGTTTCACATGCATCCGATGAAGTGGGTATTCACCCACGAAAGCTTATGCTCCAATATGTCTGTTAGTCTATAAGGTGCCACAGGACTCTTTGCCGCTTTTACAGATCCAGACTAACATGGCTACCCCTCTGATACTTAGTTTTTGTAGTGACCCATCCACTCCCAGTCTTTATTCAGGCCTAATTTGATGGTGTCCAGTTTGCAAATTAATTCCAGTTCTGTCCAGGGAGATTGAAGTGTTCTCCTACTGGTTTTTGAATGGTATAAGCCATCACCTACAGCCCCCAATTAAAACCTCTCCAGTGCATCATCAAAGATCTACAACTTATCCTGAAGGATGACCCATCACTCTCACAGATATTGGGAGACAGGCCAGTCCTTGCTTACAGACAGTCCCCCAACCTGAAGCAAATACTCACCAGCAACTACACGCCACACGACAAAAACACTAACCCAGGAACCAAACCCTGCAACAAACCCCGGCGCCAACTCTATCCGCATATCTATTCAAGGGACACCATCATAGGACCTAACCACATCAGCCACACCATCAGGGACTTGTTCACCTGCACATCTACCAATGTGATGTATGCCATCATGTGCCAGCAATGCCCCTCTGCTATGTACAAACCAGACAGTATCTACGCAAAAGAATAAATGAACACAAATCAAACATCAAGAATTATAACATTCAAAAACCAGTAGGAGAACACTTCAATCTCTCTGAACACTCAATAACAGACTTAAAAGTGGCCATTCTTCAACAAAAAAACTTCAAAAACAGACTTCAGTGAGAAACTGCAGAACTGGAATTAATTTGCAAACTGGACACCATCAGATTGGGCCTGAATAAAGACTGGGAGTGGATGGGTCGCTACAAAAACTAATTTCCCCCTGCTGATACTCACGCCTTCTTGTCAACTGTTTGAAATGGGCCACCTTGATTACATTGGCCTCATTAGCACTACAAAAGTGATTTCCACCCCTTCTTGTCAACTGTTGAGAATAGCCTGAATTGAATTGGCTCATTAGCACTGACTTGGTAAGGCAACTCCCATCTTTTCATATGCTGTGTATTTATACCTCCCTACTGTATTTCCCACTCCATGTATCTGAGAAAGTGGGTTTTAGCCCACGAAAGCTTAGGCCCAAATAAATTTGTTAGTCTCTAAGGTGCCACAAGAACTCCTTGGTTTTTTTAATTCCGCTCAGAATCTCGCGCTAAAGTATCAGGATACACGGAATGATACTGAATATAACTGCTGACGTCGTCTCTTTTCCAGCTGTCAGACTGCTGTACTACAAGTACAGTCAAAGGATCCTATTTAATGAGCTTATGGGAGAAAACTGCCCCTATTATATTTTTGAATTAGACACTTTTCTCTATTCTTCCTTGGGTGGAATTCCACCTTCTGACTTAGTTTGTTATGTGTGGAACAGCACCCATCATGAGACTGTCTTTTCTGGATTTGATGCCATTATGATTGTTGATCAGGCCATCCTATCTGACGTGATGAACTACCCTAAAGCTGGCTTGGATCACTCCAGGATTTATTTAAAAATCTGCTTTAACTTGGATGTGTTGCTTTATTTTAAATTAGTTAATACTGTATAATGTAATTTTCACTTCTCTAGCATTTTCCATTTGATGCTCTCCAGCCACATTACAAACAATAACGGCCAGATTCTGGTACCCATCCTCATGATGAATAGCATAGTAGTCTGCAAGTATTGCTGTTGAAATCATTCAACTACTTCCAGAGTAAGGCACTATTCAAGCTGAGCGAGCGTGGCAGAATCTGGCCCAAGTTAATTAAATCTAATCTCTCTCTGAGGTACTATAGATAAAGGATAGCGTCATTCACCACTGAATTGCAGACAGCTCTGGGTTCAACACAGCAGGGGCTTACCAGTGTACAATACCATTTCACAACAGTTCAGGGCAGAAAGCGAAGAAGAATAATATTTGCAATAGAAATTGCAGGGGCCATTTAACTGGCAGAATGTAATTACCTGAGTTGCAGTGAAATTTGGCCAGGACCCTGAGGTTAATCTTACAAAAATGCTATGGGCATTTTCATGACAAGTGGGAAGAATATGTTTTACACCTCATCCAAAAAGCTGTTCCCCTAGAAGCACAGTGCTCCCTATACTATGCTGGGATATTGATTCAATTCAGACTCGGAGGGGGAAAATGCCACTTACTAAATCACCAACTCTACTTCCAGAAACACTAAGCTGGTCTATATGTGTGCATGCACACTCCCTCCCCCGTCCTTGTATGTGGCGGGGATAGTCATGTGTCACCAGTACATGTACAAGCAGGCAATAAATGAACATATATTTTGGCTGGGTATTGGCACCCAACACCAAACTTAATAGAGTGGCAGAACAGGGAGCCTCCCTCATGGGCTTCACAGAGGCTTCAGCTCTTCTCCCATCTCATGCTATGCAAAGCTCTATGTGGGCTAGGTTGCTGGTTTTCTTTCATTCAGCACAGGTTTTCATGTATATGACCCCCTCACCTGCCCTCTGCCAACTAATCTGTCTCCTCTGGGATTCATTCTAACATTCTAAGCATCTGAGCAACTTCAAACATTCTCCCCCTTCAAATCAACCTGCCACAGAAATGTTACTTTTTTCTCCCAGAGGAGGATTTCCTCCCCAAAAAGAACTCAGTTTAAGGTTCAGAATGGGCAGGATTCAGTCCTGGGACAGGAACAGCTTTTCTATATGTACGTAAAGTCACACTTTTAAATTCTGTAATCTGCCAACAATGCATGACATATGCACATGGAGAGGTTTTTATTAGGAATGCTTGGTTTTACCACTCATGAGTTATGTGGTCACCCCAAACTCATGCTGCTACCACCTTTATATCACACCATCATGTAGTGTGTCTCTGTGTACGTAGGTACATAGCTATCTCTCATACATGCACATACATACAATTATTATAACTAACAAACATACAGAAAAGTGTTGTACTGAAAGAACATTCCCGCTTCCTACTAAATACTTCATTCAGATTTTTAAAGATTTCCATTTCATTTCCTCTAAGTGACCTCAGTAGGGACAGATGAATATTTAATGCAATCCCCGCCCCCCCATCCACTCCCCCAAATGTGCAGACTATTCTATAAAACACCTTTTGTGTAAATCAATGTCATTATTTTCCAGTTTAAAACCTTAAGGACGCTGGCATCATTATTTCAGGTAGTGTTGGGAATATAAAGTTAATGGATATTCTGAAACTCTGCAAAATATTCTTTTCATGCTATTATCTGGAGTGATCCAAAGACAGTGTGGTGCCGTGTGAATTTCTCTGACGTCCAAGTGCTAATGCATTTACCCAGTGCTGCTGGAGTGCAGCATACCCCGATTCAGCATTGTATGTGCTTGACCCAAGAGAAAATTAATGCCAAACACTGGATTATTATAATCATTCATGATATATGTGTTATGCTTATAAGAAGCACACGGAATCCTTTTTCTAAGGCAATACACTGTGTTTATTGAAAGTACAGTTAAAATCAGCATATGCTTACACACACACACACACCCAAAGGTTCTGCAGCTGGATCTTATAGTTTCCAGTCCTTAGCGTTGTTCGGTCAGTTCCAGTAGCCAGCTGAAACTGCACAGGAGGGAGGGGAGGAGCAGGAGCTGGGTCTCTGTTGATGTTGATGTAGAACGAACCCAAGTCCCATGACAATACACCCTTCTTTTATAGTAATACATTCTCATGCAAGTCTATGGACCTTGCTGTGTCACACCAGAGCTGCTAAGCATGAGGTAGCCAAGGTTGCTCCCAATCAGCATTATTTTGGGTTGTTACTGGGAGTGTCCGCAGCCTTAGATAACAGGTTGTGCTCAGATATAAATTTGACGATTAGGATGAGGAAATGGAAATCTTCCCCACCAGCTATTCTATGGTTCCTGCAGCCAGACTATAATCACAATTCCATAACAGCTTCCCCTCACCAGCGCTTGCATTGAGACTAGGGGGTATCCCAAGGAACATGTTTCTATGCTGTCCAAGAACTTTGGTCCAGATGCTCAAAAGTATTTAGGCACCTGAAATCAGTGCGAGCTAGACTACTAAATACATGTTAGGATCTGGGCCTTCCTTCATTCTGCATAACCATCCACAGCACAACAGCAGTATGGGGGACAAGGGTCAGGTTTGACCCAGTTAAGTTTAATATTAATAGATATATGTTTATACTCATTTAATCGTTTCATGCCACAGTATTCTAAAATGTATTTGTTAGGATATAGATATTCAGGCCTGTCTGTAAAGGCCTATACTCTATACATCTATACTTAGATGTATTCTTATCACTTAGCTAGTTATAGAGGTATAAAAGAAAGAATCAAAATCACTGTCTGCTGGTGTAAGGTCCTTCTCTTACTGTGACAGTCTGAGGCCCTGTTCTTAGGCTAAGGCCTCTGGCTAAGCAGCAGAGGCAGCCATAAGCTGGGAAGCGACCGGTCACCTCCCCACATTCCAAACTAGTCACATTGAAAGAAGGTGCTATTGGGCTGTTAGGAATACAATCCTGTCCTGATAGTGCCTATCGCCTCCAGAGAAAGGGAAGTGCCCAGAAAATGTAAAACGAAACTTAGTTTGATAGCATCCTGTCTGGCAAGAACTCACTTATCAATAGCTGGGATGTGAAATCCTCACTTCTGTATTGTTTTGTCATTATAGTTCCCACTTTTTGTTTGCTATTGTTTGTCTGTATAATCTCTGTCTGGTTCTGTGATTGTTCCTGTCTGCTGTATAATCAATTTTGCTGGGTGTAAACTAATTAAGGTGGTGGGATATAATTGGTTACATAATCATGTTACAATATGTTAGGATTGGTCAGTTAAATTTCAGGAAAATGATTGGTTAAGGTATAGCTAAGCAGAACTCAAGTTTTACTATATAGTCTGCAGTCAAATCAGGAGGTGGGTGTGGGGGAAATGGGAACAAGGAATGGGGGTGGGGAAATTGGAATCATGTTTTGTTAAAGGGGGAAATGGGAACAGGGAATGGGGGTGGGGAAATTGGAATCATGTTTTGCAAAAGGGGGAAATGGGAACAGGGAATGGGGGTGGGGAAATTGGAATCATGTTTTGCAAAAGGGGGAAATGGGAACAGGGAATGGGGGTGGGGAAATTGGAATCATGTTTAGCTAAAGGGGGAAATGGGAACAGGGACACAGTAAGCCTCTGTGGTGTCAGAGCTGAGAAGGGGGACACTAAGGAAGGAAACTGGAATCATGCTTGCTGGAAGTTCACCCCAATAAACATCGAATTGTTTGCACCTTTGGACTTAGGGTGTTGTGGCTCTCTGTTCATGCGAGAAGGACCAGGGAAGTAAGTGGATGAAGGAATAAGCCCCTTAACAGTATTCCTTTTTGGTATTATGAAGACAATAACAATAATTAAAAGCTGAAGAGATAATGTAATTTTTGAACTGGAGTCCCGCTGCTATATGAATTGCACATCTTTATCTGTTTAACACAGTACTGTGAAAATATTTAAGTTATAAGGACAACATGTAGCAGTGAGATTAGTAACTGACAGCGTGCATTTCAGAACCAGAGCAAGGCACAATAAAGCATTTTAGCTGAAATGACTGGTCCAGTGCCCTTTAGATGACACAGTTCCATCCTGTAGACTCATGCTGTACAGGAATCGATTGACAGCAGGGATGAGCTGATTACACTGCAGGCAGGCAGGTTTGTTTATTAGTCGGGAACGTCCTCACAGAGGTGACCAGAGTTTGAGAAACTTGAGGATCAAATGTATTTGGCAGTAGCAGTCATAATATTGCGCTGACTAGAAAGGGTGGGGAAAAGCTAAAACTGCGAATACAGTGATGAATACCGAAGGAACCTATCAGAATTCATCAAGATGTGCTTGAGTCTGGACTGGCCTCTTAGGGAAGGAAGGGGGTTGATATAGTGGGTAGAGCACTGGACCTAGGCTCAGGAGGCAGTGTTCACTTCCTGGTTCAACTACCAACTTCCTATGTGATCTTGGGAAAGTCACTTAATGTACCGTGTACATCAGCTCCCAATCTATATAAAGGGAGATAATACAACACTGCGGACTTGTGAGGATAAAATCCATTAATTGAGGAGAGGTCCTCAAATACTAGGGTGATAAGGGCCATATAAGTAGATAGACATATCAAAAAAATTAGACTTATGCTAAAGTGGTTTGGGTCAGAGTGGAACACTTTGCAACAGAGCCCTTATAGACCATTTCTGTACCATATTTATTCAAGTTTCCCTCTTCTAATTGTAGTTAATTTTTCTTTCTCCAAACTACTGTGCCACTGTGTCCAGAAATCAAAACAGCATATTATATGCTAAAAAGTAAGTGACCTATTATTATTCCCTTCATCAAGTTAGCAATCTTTAAGATGCATATGCTTTTTGAGATTTTATGCAAATATTATAAGCAGCAATATAACTAGCTAAAAGTACAAGATTTTTATATTCTTGAAACTATGGTACTTGGGAAGGTCTATTTTTGGCTTTATCAGTGTAATGCAAATACCTCAATCACAGTATGATTGTACACCCATAGCATTTTTTTTCATTTGGAGCGTCCAAGGCCAGACAGGACCATTGCGATCATCTAGTCTGGCCTCCTGTATGATACAGGTCATAGAACGTCCCCAAAATAATTTCTAGAGCAGCTCTGCTAGAAAAACATCCAAACTTGATTTAAAAATTGTCAGTGATGGAGAATCCACCATGACTTTGATAAATTATTCCAACAGTTAATTACTCTCATTGTTAAAATTGTATGCTTGATTTCCAGTCTGAATTTGTCTAGCTTCAACTTCCAGCCACTTGATCCTATTATACCTTTCTCTGCTAGACTGAAGAGCCAATTATTAAATATTTGTTTCCTATGTAGGTACTTACAGACTGTAATCAAGTCACCACTTACCCTTCTCTTGGTTAAGCTAAATAGATTGAGCTCCTTGTGTCTGTCACTATACGACAGGTTTTTTTTTTAATCCTTTCATCATTCTTGTGGCTCTTCTCTGAACCCTCTCTAATTTAGCAACATCCTTCTTGATTTGTGGGCACCAGAACTGGACACAGTAGTCCACCAGTGCCAAATACAGAGGTAAAATAACCTCTCTCCACCTACTCGAGATTCCCCTGTTTATGCATCCAAGGATGACATTAGCCCTTTTGGCTGCAGTGTCACAGTGGGCACTCCTGTTCAGCTGGTTATCCACCAGGACCCCCAAATCCTTTTCAGAGTCACTGCTTCCCAGGATAGAGCCCTCCAGCCTGTTTGTTCCTAGATGTATACATTT
Organism: Chelonia mydas; assembly: GCF_015237465.2. Lineage (NCBI taxonomy): Eukaryota > Metazoa > Chordata > Testudines > Cheloniidae > Chelonia > Chelonia mydas. The sequence goes on from NC_057849.1 coordinate 35,880,062, forward strand.
ACATTTAGTCATATTAAAATGAATATCATTCACTTGCACCCAGTGTACCAAACGATCCAGATCACTCTGTATTAGTGACCTGTCCTCTTCATTATTTACCACTCCCCCAATTGTTGTGTCATCTGCAAACTTTAGTAGTGGTGATCTTATCCTTTCTTCCATGTGATTAATCAAAATTTTAAATACATCTGAGAACTACAGTAAGATGATGCATAATTGACATATTTAAATCGTTTTCTGGGCATTAAGACAACACATTGATCTCATGATACAATTGTCATAGAATTATTTCTATTTGGTTATGTATTGACAGGAGGTTTTTTAGCCAGGATGGGCAGGGATGGTGTCCCTAGCCTCCGTTTGCCAGAAGCTGGGAATGGGTGACAGGGGATGGATCACTTGATGATTACTTGTTCTGTTCATTCCCTCTGAAGCACCTGGCATTGACCACTGTAAGAAGACAGGATACTGGGCTAGATGGATCTTTGGTCTGACCCAGTATTGCCATTCATATATACATTCAAGATCTGATTTTTTAAGGCATATATTCACATTTCTGTCATCATAGTAAAATAAGAACACCCCAGTACAATTATCCTCTATTTTGACCTACCCACATTTTAACACACTACAGCCTTGGAAAGACTGCTCAGCCATAATTGTGTATTATTCTTCCTGCTGTCACAGCGGCCTTGAGGAGGTGATCACAAAGATGCTATGTATGTGGAAGTGTTTCTAAAAAGTTTCCATTAGCCCAGAAGGACCATGTTCCTGAATCATTCATGATTGCTTATTATGTCTCCACACTCTATCAATAGCGCTGGTCCTTGGTCTCACATCATCACTTCTCTCCTGAAATAATCCATACTGTTCAAAGCTTGATCAAGCACTATAAGTCTTCAAACTGTGCTTTAAGGTCTTCAAAGGCAAATATGAAATACTGTGAATTATGCTAATAATTTCAAATTCCTGCATAACCGAAGATTATATAAATTATTTGCTGCCTTTTGCACAAACTGCTCCTTCTCATTTACTTGTTTCTGGCAGAGCCTACAATGTTTTCAGAAGCCCCAGGGCCAGCGGGATAGGACTAACTAAAGATCCCACCCTCAGAACCGGGACTTGTGAGGCAGTGTCTTGTTTCCCTAGAGTACAATGTAGGTTGGACCCCGCTATGGAATTTCACTGGATGAATGCCCCTTTAAGAAAGCCCCTGCATCCTCTGGGAACAAGTGGCATAGCAGAAGCAGGAGGTGGTAGCAGGAGGGAACTAGTGAGTCCCATCTCATCTCCACCACCCTTGCGGAGCCAGGGCTCTGCGTCACATGACCCCTTACAGGTCCACCCTATCTCCCAGCAGTGCCAAAGCCAGCTCCTTTACAGCCTCAGAAGCCCTGCTGGGACACAACTTGCACAAAGGGCCCAAGGTAGCAAAAAGTTACCCTCACCTCCCCCTTGGGGTCCACCAGGCCAGAAAAGTGGATAGCACTGACTGAGGATGGGGCATAGCTGAGGTGAAAGGCCTGAGGTGGGATGACCACAGACACCCCTACAAGGCAGAGAGCCTTGCTGGCATAGAGAGATGCAATCTGGTTCCCTCAACATCAGCTGCGGAGAAGCTGGCCCTCTGCATGTCTTTTAAACAGAGTATCAATCTCGTAGTAGTTCCACCTAATCTTCAAGTCTCTAATTGCCTTAGGAGCTTGCCATATGGAGCCTATTAAATGCTTTACAAAAATCCAGCTATAGTAAATCCATTGCATTTCTTTACGCAAATTTCCCTCCCCGTCATTCCACAAGTTGTTTCCCTCAGATTATTGCTATTCCTAGAATCCACATGCATTTCTGCGGGCATCAGCTATTTAAATCAAGTCATTTATTGATCAGTCCCTTTAAGGTTACAGCAAATTAGCTGAAAGGAAATCAATTTCTCAGATTGCCCACAGCATCCTAAAAATATCTTGGCTGCTGCAGCAGACTGACTTTACAGCCTGAGTTATAAAAGCAAATTTAAGGGAAAGCAAGAGAAGGAGAAACCTTCAGAGTACAATTAGGCTCTATCTACAAATTCCCAAGATGTGGTAGATGAGGAAATACTGTGCAGTTCGTCAAGGTTGAAGCTAAGTGCCTTGGGTTGCTTCACTGTCTGCTTACAAAACTGAGCTCTGGATTTTACCTGCCACTCTATCACTGTGGGCCAGACACGCATACCTGTCACCTGGCTGTCAGCTTTGACTTGGCCCTATTTTTAGACCCACACTTTCAGGTTCTATCTAAATCTTGCGACACCATATAAGGCCTTTCCTCCTTCTCCACACAGATAAAACTCTTATCCATCATTTTGTGTCTTGAATACTGCAGCCTTCTCCTCTCTGCCATTGACTGTTGCAATCTTTACATCCATCAAGTACATTTGAAATAGATTCCCAACTCACATAGATGTAACACCACTAGTTTGCTTGAGGTAGCACCAAAAATAGCAGTGTGACTACAGTAGCATGGGTGGCGGCTTTGTCTAGCCGCATGAGGATGTACCCAGGGGATCGGATGGGGTTCTACTTGGGGCGGCGAGTCTGATCAGCTGGCCGTGCTGCCATGGCCACAGTGCTATTTTTAGGTGCTAGCTTGAGCAGAACTAGTGTGGGTACGTCTACGCAAACTGGGAATCACACCTCCCAGCTCATATATAGATGTACCCTGCATCAGGCCAACCCTGAGCACTTTAGAAAATCTCGCCCTAAGTGTTTATGATACAGTGTGCCGTAAAATTTTTGTGTCTTTTTTATTAAAAAAAAATCTTGTTTTCTGCTTCTTTGCCTTCCCATACTTTCTAAAGCGTGCAGTTCATTATGGATGATTGATTACAGATAGTCTTCTTGGACAGTCAGAGCATTTCATTTTAAATCACATGTTCTGTTCATATTTAAGTAATTATATTTTCTTATCTTGAAATGATTTATCATGTTGAACAAGAATCTGATATCGACATGGATTCATGCTATAGCCTTTAAAAGTAATTGAAAAGATTTTATTAAAATCATGCATAGCTTGCCACTGCATCTGTCTATCAAAAGCAGTGCGAACATTGAGAAAAAAGTATTCACAAACATTTATTCAAATAGAAAATGCAAATTTGATGAGGACCGGGACACCTCTTCATAAACATATTTACTAACAGAGGTTTGTCTTTGAGAATGTTTGGAGAAAGGGAAAGTGCACAAACGCATATCCTGTACAAGTGTACATGCATCCATTTTGTGGACTGCCATTCAGTTAGGGTGAAAGAACACTACTATATTATCTAGGGGACATCCAACAGCATGAGTAGTACCTGACAAATAGCAAAAGACTCAAAGCAGTTGACACTGTCAATGATTATTGAGGAATATATAGGCTGAAATAAGCCCACATGAATTTGGAATAATAAACAACTTAGAATTTGGAATAAGTTGGAACAATACAATTTGGAACAAAACAATCTGGAATAATAAACAATAAATAAACTCAAAGCTGGTTCACAGATAATTCACCACAAAGGGAGCAGTGCAAAATTCTTCTACTAAATTATTCATTACAAATAATTCACCCAGTTCTGTACAAAAGCTTTGAAGGTAACTTGTCTCCTCATTGGTCATTTTGGTCAGGTGCCAGTGAGGTTATCTTAGCTTCTTAACCCTTTACAGGTGAAAGGGTTTTGCCTCTGGCCAGGAGGGATTTTATAGTTCTGTATACAGAAAGGTGGTTACCCTTCCCTTTATATTTATGACAGGGCCAAAGCCTGAAATCCTTATTTACTCTTTATTCATCCCTTATTCAGGCAAAACCTCCCACAACTTAATACATTTGGGACCAATTCAGTTAGCCCAGTGCTAAAATGCTTACTGATTATGCAATTGTTGTCATTAAAATTAAAGCATGACTCACCTGAGCCCAGATGGCATCTTTGTTTTCTGTTTAATTCCAACCAGATCTTCTGTGAGGTTCAAAAGGGAATTGCTATTGTATTCCTGTGGATCAGTTTGACCTGTAAAATATTGCCTACTGATGCTTACAAGGACACTTGTTCTTTTAATCTAAACCCAAAGATGCATTTTAGCAGCTAAAAGACAGACTAATTAGAGGCATTTGTGCTTTTTATATACTTCTTCTATACTTTTAAAATCATTGTTTGGTACTTACCAATGTCTTTATAACCCGGAGCTTCCCTCTCCATCCCTCCTTCTCATCCACTTACACAATGTCTGCTATGCAAGTGGAATGGTCATGGTTCCTGCTTTCAAAAGGCTTGTCATCTTTTTACACTGGGGTTCTGGTACAGATTTGACATGACTAGTGGATGGAGACTAAAAATGACTGCTAAGCATCACCTGTCATCAATGTCCCCTTGAATGGTGCATGTTGAGCTAGGGACATGGAGGAAAGTGAAATACTGGTGAGTCTGCCGTGCAGGAGAATAAAAATATATTACCGGTAATAGAGAACTGCATTGTAGCAAGCAGCATTTGGTATGGAACACGTCACACTGCAGGAACAGAAGATACATTTATTTCCAAGGGCTGGACCTTGTAAATTCTACATTAAAATGCAAACCATTCCACAATCTTTCAGTATATTACTGCATAGCAGCAAATAGAAAATAAGTTTACATTTCCGCCCCTATAACCATGCGGGAGATTTGGTTAATGAAAAGCTTTTCTAGTCAATTCCTCTTACAGTCTGTTTGGAATAACCATGTACATACTTGAAGCACATAAGGAAAGGGCTGTATTATACACTGGCTAGAGCACAGAATCTGGACATATGAGCCACTGGCTCAATATGTGACCTTGGGCAGGTCATTCATGCCTTACTGAATAAAAATCAAGGACCTCTTCGTAAACCAGATGCTGCTGCATATAAAACAGATAGTTTCCAGGCACATACATTGCACATCACATGTTCGCTGTATGAGAGAGAAAGATGGATATTGCAACAAAATAAAACCCATACTAATTACAGTGGTACTGTAGTTGTGTCTTAAATATCACATTATAGCCTGAAAAACAACCTGTAGTCTCGTCACTTACTTGATGGTAAGCATGCATCATTTTCAGAATAAAAAATCCTAGAGGACTTTGCACAATAGAGCTACAGCTACCCAGCTTTGCTACTAGAATACTAAAGTAAGTGCAACAGCTAGTTATTTGGCTTCTGGTAAAGAAGCTAGAGTTTGAGGGGGGAAAATCTGTCATCCATCTACACTGCCCATCACCGTAGTATGTGAGTGATTTCCAGGAAACTCAGCACTACATAGCAAAGTCCAAGAGCATGCACTTTGCCCTTCCTAGGTGCCTCTAATGATGATATATATGTTTATTTACCTCAGGGGAGCACATGCCCTGACACAAGGGGTGATGTTGGGTGTATGGCTAACTGCAACCAGGGATTCTGGGCTCTGGCATAGCACATAGGCAACCATAGGGAGATTGTTATAAATTAAGAGCAGGACAGTGCAGAAATGGCTTAAAATCGCCTTCCCTATGAGTGCTTCACCCTCTGTATTTTGTTTTTTTCAGACAGGGCAGCAGGGAACGTGCCCTGAAGTATTTCTATTTGAAATGCAGGGTAGTGTGCAGTATTTCCGTGTGCGCTTAACCGAATAAATAATAATTTTGTCTAAAATGCCCTTAAATAATGGGATTTTTATTGATCCATATTCTACAAATTTCCTGTGAAGAGAAGGTGTCCTGCTGCTCTGGCTTTTTGTTCAGAGAGAGTGTAGCCATCAGGCAGGCTCCCACTGATTCAGTTCCATGTAGCTGGCCCATGTTTTCAGCATCACTCTCAACATGCCCTCCTGCTGTACAATCTTACTGTGGCTGTTGCTTCCCACAAGGCTGCGTAGAGTGTGCATCTTGCAGGGAAGGGACTTGACACCCCCAGGGTAGTCATTGTGAGTCCCTCACATGACTTCTGGACCCCACATGATCTTGCCTGCATAAATGTTGCCATTACAGAAAATTCTGAAAGAGCTACTGCCTGATTTCTATCTACAGCTGATAACAGAGAATTTTTTTCTGTAACTGTGGATGTATTTCCACTAATGTCAGAGCTTTTAAAATTTATATTTAGTGCACCATTGCAGAATCAAGTAGGTGAGGTGCTGAGTATGCTCAGCTTCCTCTTCACAGAAGGCACTTGATGAGTCAGAGGGTCAGACCATTTGACAAGAAAGCTTGAAATGATGGGCCATTTTTTTCAGAAATAGGTGCCTAAAGTAAGACTCCTAAATCTTTATTTAGGGCCTTATAGGCAGGGCTGGTAAAATGGCCTATAATTAGGGTTGCCAGAGATAGTATCTCCCATTAAAAAATCCTGTTTTCAGTTGCTTATAACTTTCCTGGTTTGGGCTGAAATTTTCCATGCTGGGTGACTGCCAGAGGCTGAATGTTTTTGGAAAATTTCAGCCAAAATGGTTTACTGGTTTCAGAGAAAGAGGCTAGGGGAAATTTTGTTGTTTTACTCATGTTAAAATATTTTGGTGATCTTTTCCTTGGGATGCTCTAGTGCCCCTATGCTTTGGAATAGGGACTTAAAATTTGGCAAGGGGTGGCCTTTGTGTTAGAAAGGTGCCTTTTAAAATCCCCATGGAGAGCCACCCAAATTTGGCCAAAGTATAAGCCTTTGAGTAATTGCAGTTGGTACACACATAGTAGAAATTTGATAAAGCTTCAGAGCTAAATTCTCCAAAGATGGGATGAAGAGCCAGGGCAAAGAGCTCTAGCGGTTTAAAAGAACCATAAAGCAGGTGTATGCTACGTTGACACCTGCTTTAAGCCCCCTTTTCCATGCCAAGGTAGTGTGAAGAGGAATTAGTGTAAGTGAAAATGCATTAGCTTCCGAAATGCATAGATTCCAAGGCCAGAAGGAACCATTGTGATCATCCAGTCTGACCTCCTGTATAGCAAAGGCCATAGAACTTCCCCCAAATAACTCCTAGAGCAGAGATTTTCTTTAAATTAAAGAATCCACCATGACCCTTTGTAAATTATTCCAATAGTTAATTACCCTCACTGTTAAAAATGTACACCTTATTTCCAGTCTCCATTTGTCTAGCTACAGCTTCCAGCCATTGGATCAAGTTATAGCCTTCTCTGATAGACTGAAGAGCCCATTATCAAATATTTTTTCCCCTTGTGCGTACTTATAGGCTGTAATCAAATCACCCTTTAACCTTCTTTTGGTTCAGCTAAATGGACTCAAGGAACTCAGTCTATCACTTTCAGGCATGTTTTCTAGTCCTTTAATCTGTGGCTCTTCTCTGAACTGTCTCCAATTTATCAACATCTTTCTTGAATTGTTAACACCAGAATGGGACACAAGTGGATTTGTGCCTCTGAAGTTACTGATGAGAATGTGGTTACCTACGCAGGCCCAGATTTTTAAAGGTATTTAGGTATCGCTCTGCTCAGCAATGCACTCACTAACTGATGTAGGAGCCTAAATCTCATTTTCAAAAGTGATATAGGCATTTAGGAGCCTAAGTCGCATTGACTTGCAGTGACACTTGGCTCTGAAGTGCCAAAATCACTTTTGAAAATTAGACTTAGGCACCCAAGCCAGTTTCGGTATTACAATGCTAAACTGAGAAATCCATAGCTATCATTAAAAATCCAGACATAAGACGCCTAAATTTAGGCTCCCATTTTTGAAAATCTTGGCCACAATATTAAAGCTTCTGTTAAACATGGACAACTGCAGTTTTAGTATGTAACTTTTTCAGTAAGCATCCAAGGAGCCTTTACTGAACCCTATTCATGACGTATGTTGCTTAGCACCTAGCAGAAATGAAGGATACATGGTGTAAATCTGAGTTGCCACCTATAAGAACTCATTGGCAGTCCTTCTCTTTTTCCTTAGATTCTGTATATATATAGGATAGCATGCCATTCACTACAGTCTCGTGTCAGCAAAGAATTAAATATATATTTTTTCTAAATGTGAAATTGGAATAACACAAAGATCATTTGACAATTCACTCTTGCTAAGATTCAGCTGGAATCATTCTATGTAACGCTAGTTTTGAACCAATATTCTACAGTTTAGAAAACCTGGTTTCACTTCATTACTAGATTAATATCTGCTAAAGACATTGCTAGGTATAGTGTCCTTTATTGCATGTTGGCCTGTGAAATAAATCCATAATGGTATCAGCTAATCAATCTGCATCACACAATGAGGAGTCCTCATAAAAAAAACTCCAATAGGAAAGAAGTGCCAGAGGAAATTCAAAATTCAGTGGTAAATTCAAAATATTCCCCCCATCGCCTCATCTGAGGTTGTTAAATGAGGTCATATTCAACTTTAGCAGATCTTTCAAGATCAGTTTGTGAATAGAGTTATGCAAAACAATACAGAGAAATTCAAGAAAAAATTCAAATTTTTGGCAAATACTTTTCCTTAACATTTCAATTTTTTGAAACATTTTGATCATTCTTGCAGCTGGCTGAAAATTTGCAGCTACCTCTATTTGTTGACCTATTTAGTGGTTCCAGTCCAACAGAATCTGGAAATGCTTTCTTCCAAGAGACTATCACCAAACAACATTCCAGCAGCTGAGATTCTCTGCAGCCCTCATTCAAAGTAGGGCTTCCCAGTTTGATTTTTAGTGATCCCACTTACATGATACACAATAAACTAATTCAGAATTACAATACATCTTTCATTTAGAAGGCTAGACTCTAGAGTTACGGCCCAGAGGGAAAGTTGGCAGATATGACAGAAAATTGGCCTAATCTCACTGAAAATTGGCTTCAGAACAAGAAGGGGTCACCATAATCCGGTTTTCAAACTACAAAACTGGATTATGTGTGGGGCAGTTGAAGGGTCAGTATTGAGATTACACTTTTTTTATTTTTAGAGAGAGGTTTTCAGATGTGGGACTGTAAATAACATTTCTAAAACACACCAATAATACTAATTTAGGCCCAGTGTGGGCTAGTGCAGTTTGGTCATTGAAGTTTTGCAGAATAAATGTAGAATGACAGATCTGGAAGCAATGAACAAGAAAAGGAAATGCAAATTAGCTAAGACTGGTAGAGCACAAAGACCAGATGAAGAAAGAATTCAGGAAGTTGCTTTGTAAAAGTGCTGAATGTAAAGCTAAAGCAGTGGCATTATGAACCCACATTTTTACCAAAAAATGTGTATGATGACAAAAATGAGGCAACCATATTTGTTAGTGTACCTATTTAATTATGCAAATTATGAGTTAGAGGTGAACACCATGCCCCTGCAAGGAAGTAAGTGGGCTACCCAGACTTTGGGTCTCTATAGCAGTGAGAGGGTATTGCAGACTCATGTGCTCCTGCCCCAGGGCAGGCGAGTGGGGACTGGGCTTCGAAGGGTAGGGAATGGGTAGAGTCTTGGCTCTACCTTCCAGATGGGCAGCTTGGCAGGAGGGCATCATAACTGCTGTTGGCCTGTCTTAGCAGTAAAATGATTTACACTTTATCCCAGAGTAAGGAGGAACTGGGGAGGAATTGTGATTTAAAATGATGTCTAAGTCACGATCGCCCCCGGGGCTATTCCTGGAGTGGTGCAACTTCTGCCCCATGCCTTGATAAGGTCTGTGTCTAATGCCAGACTCCAGCCCTAACTGTTTATTCAGAAAAGCTGAAAGTTGCCTACTCTACTTGCAAATGTCCATTTACACATGGAAATGAAAGTTGAGTGTGTTCAGCAGTGACACCAATTTATATTTTGTACATTTTGAACACATTTTGTATTCAATATTCCAGTTCTCATTCAGTAGCTTGACTGTGAAGGTCAACAACTGAGACTCAAGGTTCACCAGAATTTGATTTATTGATAGGCTTTTTTTTAAAAAAAGGGAGCATAGTCCCATTTATTCTCGGTATTTAACTAACATCCATCAGACGTTCTGCTGCCTGAGTCTTGAGTATCGGCCCAGAAATTTGTATCCCATGAACTAGCTCTGCATCAAATAGTTATTTGAATAGAAATGCCATGACAGGATATGGGGTAAAAATCAACGGTCCCTTTGAAATCAGTGGCAAAACTCCCATTGACTTCAGTGGCCTAGAATTTCTCCCATGCTGCATGGAAATTTTCCAGGTTTTCCCGTTTGGAAAACATAACAAAGTGAGGAAAACGCCACAGTTTCAAAACAAAAAGTGTTAGGAGTTTCCCTCTGAAATTTAGAAATTAATGGGAACTAGGTGTCCAACTCCTCTAAATGGTTTCGGAGGTCCCACCCAACAACTACGCAGTCTAAGTAATCTCCACCTCTGGATTTCTCAGCACTTCTCATCTGCCGTGCCTCATCTGTCTTTAAATTGCAAGCTGCTGGAGGAAAGCACTCTCTGTAGTTTTGGGTGTCGCCAGGCACTGAGCTCATTGACAGCACTAACCAAATAATTATAATGATGCTAGATGAAAGTGTGGAAAGGGAAATTTAAACTGAAACAGAAGCAAGGCAGTACAAATAAGCAGCCAGAACCTCAGGTGGTGAAAAATCAATATAATTGTGGAGTCTTTGGTGGAGCTATGCCAATGTACAGCTGCGGAGCACCTGGCCCAAAGTGTTTCATATTAATAATAGCAATCAGTCATATGTATAGCATCATGCTTTGAAAACATAGGACCTTGCCTCTGCACATAGCCCCAGCCTGTTAAGAGCAGCATGTTAAGTGCTGCAGATAAGATAGTATTTCTCATGCACATCGACAAGTTTTACTGGTCCCACAAAACCCAGGAACAATGCTGCATATTTTAGTGCCACCTACTGGCACCTTATCTATTAACCAGTTACTTATATACAACATTTATCTTTGCTAGAGCACTCCTGTAACACCTCCTCCTGCTCTCAAGACTCATATCGCCTCCAAACCATCCACATTGATACATTCACCCTTCCCACAAATTGCCACAATTTCCTGCTTGCCATCAGGCCCCAACCGTCATCTTTTACCTGCTGATAACACTGAGCAAAGTGTCCCAGTTTAGGAGAAATAAAAAATTGGTCACCCGAACCTGTGTTTAGCCCTGATTCTTGATTTGTTTGTTCCAACTGCATCCAAAGCTTAGATTTGTTTCTGCCACTGACTTAAACATGTTTAATATGTTTAAATCTCTACTACCATCCCATCAATTAATATTAGCATTCCACTAGATTGGTGGAGATCTTTATTTTATGAATACTATTTTAGAAACACATTATCTTCTGGGCTACACATTGTGACTGAAACGAAAATGAAATAAAAGTTTACATGGAATCAGGCAATCATAATCTCCAGTTATCTGGCAGTCAGGTTGGTGCAGACACAACACCTAACAAGCTATCGCTAGAGTAGCTTCCCTATTCTGTCTGCTATGAATTTTCCTTGTTTCTGAGCCTGTCCCTTTAAAAATCCTTTTCCTCTTCTCCCTCTTCCCCTGTGTGACAAATGTGGACTATTGGTTGGTATCCCAAAATCTGCTGCCTGTATTGGATAATAGGTTGGACTGTCAGAGGAGAGCAGACAGTTTCCACACACTCCCCCACAAGCAGATGCAGTCACAATACCAGTGACATGAAGCCATTAAGGCTGGATGGGTCTAATGCTAAATAGTGGAGCCTCCATCCCAGGGGTATTCTCCTAAATGGCCTGCCTGAGGAAAAACAGTCTCGGGCAGAAGGAAGATTTCATACTTTGGCCCTGTCGCAAAGACCATTGAACAAGATGGTAAGTCAGCCCACAGCCACACAGGGAGGGTGAGGGCTTTCAGAGAACCAAGCTTCCCTGTAAAGGCAGGGGGGGCAGGAGACACTGGGAGACATAAGGCAACCAGGCTGCGTCCCAGGCAGGGGCGTCATTTCAAAAAAATTCAGGGAATGGGGGGCAAAATTTGCTTAATCCTAGGCACCGACTCCATGGGTGCTTTGGGGCTCAAGCACCCATCAAAAAAAGAGAAAAATGGGGGTGCTCAACACCCACGAGCCACCAGTAGGTGGCAGGAACATACACATGCACAAGGGATTTTGCAGCCAGTACCAAGAGGAGTGCCCAGGGGTTGCTCCTGCGGCCGGTTTTGTTCAATATCTTTATTAATGATTTGGATGATGGGATGGATTGCAGCCTCACCAAGTTTGCAGATGACAGTAAGCTGAGGGGAGAGGCAGATATGCTGGAGGGTAGGCATAGAGTTCAGAGTGACCTAGACAAATTGGAGGAGTGAGCCAAAGAAATCTGATGAGATTCAACAAGGGCAAGTGCAGAGTCCTGCATTTAGGACGGAAGAATCCCATGCACCGCTACAAGCTGGGGACCGACTACCTAAGCAGCAGTTCTGCAGAAAAGGACCTGGGGATTACAGTAGATGAAAAGCTGGATATGAGTCAATAGTGTGCCCTTGTTGCCAGGAAGGCTAATGGCATATTTAGCTCCACTGGTAGGAGCGTTGCCAGCAGATCGAGGGAAGTGATTATTCCCCTCTATTTGGCACTGGTGAGGCCACATCTGGAGTATTGCGTCCAGTTTTGGGACCCCCCACTACAGAATGGATGTGGACGAATTGGAGAGAGTCCAGCAGAGGGCAATGAAAATGATTAGGGGTTGGGGCACACGATTTATGAGGAGAGGCTGAGGGAACTGGGATTGTTTAGTCTACAGAAGAGAAGAATGAGGGGGGATTTGATAGCTTTCAACTACCTGAAAGAGGGTTCCAAAGAGGATGGATCTAGACTGTTCTCAGTGGTAGCAGATGACAGAACAAGGAGTAATGCTCTCAAGTTGCAGTGGGGGAGGTCTAGGTTGGATATTAGGAAACACTATGTCACTAGGAGGGTGGTGAAGCACTGGAATGGGTTACCTAGGGATGTGGTGGAATCTCTATCCTTAGAGTTTTTAAGTCCTGGCTTGACAAAGCCCTGGCTGGAAAGATTTAGTTGGTGTTCGTCCTGCTTTGAGCAGGGGGTTGGACGAGATGACCGCCTCAGGTCTCTTCCAACCCTGATATTCTATGATTCTATGACATGGCACCCAGTGAAACTGGAAGTCAGGAAGCACTCACCAGCAAAAACAAAAGCTGGCGCCTGTGTTCCTAGTGACTATCCCAAGTTGGGCGAGAGGAAGGCAAAGTAGAGCATATAGGCCTATGAAAAGTCATGTGGGGGCAAACAAAGGCCTGGGGTGGGGAGGAGAACTGCCCCCCTTGCCCCATAGAAAATGGCGCTCCTGGTCCCAAGAGCTCGTTGGCTTCCTAAAAGAATGTAAATGGACTCTGTTCTGTTCCTGTAGCTGAAGAGGAAAGCCTGCCTAACTTAGCTTGTAGTGAAGGGTAAGATTAGATGAGAGCAAACATGCAGGCAGGCAGTTTGCTGTTTTAAAAATCCCTTTTTCCTCTAATGCTTTTTTCCAATTGCAAAATAAAAATGCTTTGTTGTAAGAAGGCTGTTGGCCACTATCCCTGATCACAGGATCCCCAAAAGGGGGAAATGCAGGTGCCCAACACCCTGCTGGACCTGCAAGGTAATAGGTGGCTGGTATACACTGTGTTGCATAGCTAGGGATTGGTCTAGGAGTGGAAGAATCACAGGGTCTCACCCCAGGATAGATATGCATAAAGGCAAGAGGCTGAGCAGCTGCGGGGTTTCACTCAGGCAGATGAGAAAGGGGGCAGAGGTGCAGCTAGCCCTGTAACCATGACACCTCTTCATTTCTTTTTCTCTCTCCCTTTTTCCTTGCTCTCTATTTTTCTACGGTTACTATTTATTATTTGCATTATAGCAGCACTCAGAGGTTCCAGTCAAAGATCAGGGCCCATTGTGCAAGGCACTGCACATATACATCCTAAGAGGCATTTCCTGGCCTGAAGAGCTTACAAACTAGTGGTTTCCCTTCACCATTCCTCAGCTGCCTGGAGAAATATATGCTTCTCAGGATAGAGCCTCTATCATAGAGGTTGGTGGAGCGTCCTTTGGTAGTTCTGAAGAACTGAGTTGTGCATGATTTCATGTTTGAAGTGAGCATTACTGCAGCAGCAGAGAGCAGCTTGAGCCAGCGGGGTGCAGCCCTTCTACATGTGAGCTGCTCTCGTGGTGGGCTGGAATCGGGGGCTGCCACAGGAAGGCTGGTGCAGACAAGGAGTAACCCACCAGTTAGCCTGTAGCTCTGCCAGCACACTAAAAACAGCTATATAGATATTTGGGCTCGGGCTGGAGTTAGGGCTGCAGAGTCTGAGCTCCAGCCTGAGCCCAAATATCTAGCCAGTTGTTTTTAGTGCCATAGTGCATCCCCAAGTCTGTAAGCCTGGGCTCTGAGACTTGCTGCTACGGGTTTTAAAACACAGTGTACACGTTCCCTTGCAGGGCATCTATGCATGTAGTGCAGGGCGGACGGAAGGGAGGAGTTTCAGGGTCAGCAACTTTCCCCACTCCCATTCAAAAAGCACTAGTTTAAAGGGAGAGGGGGGATTCTCTCATTGGGATGGATTGTATCTAGGTTGCAGTGTCCCTTTTTTGTTAAATGTATTGTGAAATAAATTCAGACAAAGACAGCAGGATTTGGCCCTGCTACCCTACTGAACGTTAAATCTCACTGTACATATTTTCAGGAGGAAATACTGCTTCATGGTCTTGAGGGTTTAATGAAAAGGGCATTATTGTGACTAAGGAAGAAAAAACAAACCTCTGTCGGAGTAGAAACTAAAGTGCTTCTTAAGAGCCCTCTTAATTCCACAGGCTTCTGCTGGGCCCTCAGGAACCATCAATGTTACCCTTGCTCCCATGTCAGGCCAACTGTCATTGCAGCAGAGAGTTTGAAGGGCTCCAGAGGGAGCCACAGCTATGCCATTTCTCTGGCGAGTCGCTGCACTATGACAACAGCCCATCCCATAGGACCCGAGCATGCGACCTGTCCAGCTTTCCTAAAACCTGCCAGCCCAGACCGAGAGACGAGCATGAAGCTCAGACTTTGATGCTCCACCATCTGCAGCAAATTTACTAATCTGAAAAAAAAATATTTTTTTGAACGTGGAGTTAGGAAGTAGAAGAAAAGAAGGAAGAAAATCAATAATAAAAGGCTAAGTTATGGCTGTGGTGTAGTTGGTGGCAGCTAGTAATGCGGGGTTAATGGGGCTAAGCCCCACACATTGGAGGAAATGGGTCAGAAATAATTATTTTGGGCCGTGGGGATGTATCTAATTCTCCAGCTGCCAGCCGCAGCTCCACCACTTATCTTAGGCACCAGCTGCCAATGCATTCCAGGATTGCTTAATCAGGGCCAGCATTTGACAGACCTGTGCAATAATGACACAAGACCAAACTGTGGTAGCGTTTGAGAATTAATAAAGAACCTCCTTTCTGTTACGACACCTCAGCCCTGTCACTAGGGATGCTACAATTTATAGCCCCTAGGCTGGTGGCAAGGACAGGAGGGAAGGCTCAAGGAATTTCTCTGCTTGAGACGTTGATCAGAATCCTTATGGGGCACACAGAATGTGCTCTTACCTAGTGTCCTTACGTGCCCTTATCACACCTGAGCCCAGTCCCTCTCTCGGGATGGACACCAGTCTGTTCTCATGGGGTCCAACCACTGAATCCAACATGCTTCTGGCCCCCTGGGTCTGGGTAGTGACTGCTCATTGTACCTGGGTTGGGATCTGTCAGGTGCATGCCCAGGTACAGACCATGTGTCTAAAACCCTTCTTGGCCAGGAGGACTCTGCAGGCTGGCTGCCACAGACCCCCAAACCAGCGCCACTCCCCTCCCACAGCCCCAGTTGCCTAGACAAATTTTCCCAGAATCCACCTGGCTGTGGGAACCGTGTTCCTAGTTAAACTCATCAATGACAATATTGCAGTACAGCAAGAGACACAGGCTTAGGAAAGGAATTTGTTTTTAGCCACAAACATTTTACTCTTAAAAAAAGCACCAAACAAACAAAGAGCCCATACAGACCTAGGAAAACAACAAACAATCCTGAACACAGCCCCCTGGTCTGATCTCACCCCCCTTGGGAGTCCTGTGGTCTGGTCAGTGTCCTTATGCCAGGCAGTGTCTCCTGTCTGCACTCTCCCCAGCAAGTTCTGCTTACAAGTAGTGATGGAATGGCCCCTGCTTAGCAAAGCAGCCTCCTTTTATAACATTTCTGCCCACTTGCTTGTGGCAGTGGGGAGTTGCCAACTCCATCCCCTATGTTGGCTTCTGTGTAGAGAGTCCATTGTCCCAAGGGATAGTGTTGGTTGTTACAAATCATTCAAAGTGGCCCTGCTTATAGAAAACCTGTTGCTCCAGGTGGGAAGCCATTGCTGGCCCTTGATGGCTCTCTCATTGTTACTCCGACACTCTACCATGAACACACAGTGTCCAGAATAGACTGACCCTGTCAAGGGTTTTGATGCCATGTCTTAACCCAACATGGAGGTTACAATACAGACAGAAGGTCATAGCTAAGGTTGCAATCACAAGATGGTGTTCTTAAAACAAAATAGGGTCCATAGTTTGACCCAGGTATATCCCCAAACTATTACAGCACCATGTGCTGGGGAGAGTGGGGCCATTGCTCAGAGCCGTCTGGGTGTGGAAGAGGGATGTGCTGCTCCCTCCTCTTCCAGGTTGGGATTGAGGCCATGATGATGTGTGCTGCCATTGAGACCTCAGAAAGGATTCTGGTTTAATCAGCAAACTACATTATTTAAACAAGCAAAAGTCCTGTCTTTTGCAGCTTATGGTAATGACATGCTAGTGGCTAGCTGTTAATGTGCCTTTTATCTCCTGTGTCAAAACAATATCAACATCCAGAGACCTTTGGAAAATAAGTCTGGTATAATACATTTTACATCAAATTCAGAGCAGTCATGTCAAGCCTAAAAGAAAGACACCATTCCCCACTGATGAGGAATAAATTGTGAACAGGACCAAATTGGATTAGGGCATACACAGGATACTTAAAGGTGAGCACTGATGGGTGAAAGCTGCAGGGCTTACGTGATGAATAGAGTCCTTCACAGTCTGGAGAATCAATAAAACATTAATGATGTTTGTCAAAGCGAGGCTGAGCTGTGTGTGTCTCCCATTCCAAAACTATTCTCGGCAGAAGCAAAGGGAGGAATGGGATGCCTCGAGGGATTGTTAGTGCAATATTGAACCTTTAACTTATTGATCACTGGTTAAAAACAGCCCATGGTGGTGCTGGCTGAAAGTCTGTGCTAGCAGACAGCTCTTTAATAGGCTCTGTAAAACAAACAGGCAGCCTTGGTCCAGTTTTTAATATATCTGTTTCACAGAACTGGTCAGGCTCACTTTGTGGGTGACTAACAGACTGCTGTGAGGGGATCCAAGCCTCTGGGTCTCAGGTATTTAAGCTCCCTCAGCCTGAACAGAGCCCAGCCCCTGCCTCAGACTTTGGGTCCCTGGGCACAGACTCTCTGCCTGGCACCCGCCTCAAGAGCTGGAACCCGCTGTTCAGTTACCAGGGCAGTGAAGAAGGTGGGTTCAAACATTGCCAGTGGAACTGGGACTGAGCCGGTCACGAGCCCATAAAAGGTCCACGGTCCACTCCCCACCCCTGCCCTCTTTTTTTGGTTTACTTCTTTTCTTCCATTGTGGGGCTGTAGCCTTCTCTGTGACTGATGCCTTCACTAGATCTCGATTGACCTTACGTGCGTTCCTGAGCTCCAGCTCATTGTTTCCAGCTCATCGATTTCACCCAATATAGCTCTGAGTTTCACAGTTATTATGTCCTTTCGTTTGATTTCTCTCAGTTTCACAGAGATATTGAGTAGATCTTTCATCCACTGCCACAGTCATTGCAACCCTAACAATTCATTTGCGAAGAGCCTGGTGGGGGAATTCTTACAGTCAATCATGATTTCTGCCATGAATACCAACAATCACAAGAGTGGGGCTCAAAAGCACAAGTTGCAGCAGGCCTGGGGGAAGAGGGCTTGGAATTAGAAAATTTGAGCGGTCTATAAAGTTTCTTGAAACATGTAATGTTCGACCATGTTCCTGGTTCTGCTGATGGTTCTGCTACTTGCACTTCTGAGCCTTTCTTAGCTAACAAGGACACTGATTTGAATTTATTGAAAACATTAATTTTGACTTTGGCAAGGCAGATATGGCTACTTGGCCACAAGTGGTAGATTGTATTCATTGTTTTTTTGGTAGAAAATGGCCCCATTGTTAATTTAGAGCATGAGCTTTTTGCCTAGTGAATGCAAAGGAAGGCAAGTTAAAACCCTGGCTCTTTGTCAAAATTCCTAATGGTGACTTATGCCAGCAATCTTGAAGCACAGTTTCACTCTTGCCTCCTTGTTCTGTTTCACTTGTTTGCTTTCCAGCCAAATTCCTTATCTTTCATAGTGAACTCTAAAAGTAGGTGTGACAGGGCAGCTGCCGTCACTGGCTGGCACAGGGTTAATAGCAGCCCTTGGAGCAGCTGTGCAGGACCCAGCCAACCAGAGGAAGGCTTAGAAGCAGCCAATCAGGGCCAGGCTGGGCCCTATAAGAAGGGCTGCAGGTCAGAGAAAAGCTCAGTCTATCCCTGGAGCTTGAGGGAGAAGGACTGGCTGCCTGTAGGGAGAAGTGTCTGGGCCAGAGCAGTGCTGGACAGAGTCAGGGGAGCAAGTAGAGCTCCGGCCTGGCTGGCTCCCAGACTGAGGCCTTGATACAGGGGCCGAGTAGGTGCTGGGGCTATGGGGAAGTGGCCCAGGGAAAGTAGGTAGCGGCAGAGGCGAAGGAGAGGCAGTGAGCGACTACCAGCTATAAGGTCCCTGGGTCGAGGTCCAGAGTAGTGAGTGGGCCTGTCCCCCCCCCCCCCGCACCGCCAAGGGAATTGGCCAGCCAAAGGACTGCAGTTTGCCCCTGAGGGCCTAGACTAGGGGCTGCAGCTCACCACTGTGATGAAAGGCTGGGTGAAGGACTGCCAGCTCCCCCAGAAGGGGTGAGACAGTGGAGTTGGGGCACAGCTGGAGGGCCATGCCCTGAAGAGGACGCCGTGGTCTGGGAGTGATGTGGGTCCCCACAGACAGCAGAGGTGGGAGAGAATAGCGACGAAGAGTGTGACACCACAAGAGGAGAGTGCCCTGCTGATGGACAGAGCTAATTCCTGGAGCAACCAGCAGGAGGAGCTGCGGTGGTGAGCACAACCCCTTACACTAGGTTCACAAACTTTTTCCACTTTAGCAAGTGAGTATCCCAACATGAAGGTTCAGAGGAACATGTGGAGGCAATTGCTCGCTGAATGTAACTTGCAGAATTGTTGGAAAAGGGTCACACAATCGACAAATGTGTGCAACTATGCGATCAGATGCAGAAGGACACATGGCACAAAATTCTGCATCATCGCTTGGATATTTTGCTGTATTTAGGTGAGACCCATTTGACTTATTTTTTGTGTGACCCTCTCAAAGCTAATATTCATAATGGTAATTTTTGGGGTTTACTTGTGCAACCCTCCTGCCAGGTGAAGTCGGCAGTGACAAAGGCTGAGTTCAATATCTAGGGGTTCCTTTTCAACAATACAACACAGAACTAGCTTGAGCCCCCACCCAGTAACCGGGGGGAAATTACACACCATCTCTGGGCACCTCTAAGAACCAATACTTGCCCTCTCTCAAGCACAGAGTCTGAGTGTAGAAAAGAAACTTTTAATAGAAAAGAGGAAAGTAACACAGCATTAATGTGGGAAAATGCCACAAGCAGGATTCATAAGCATAAAACCGTGAGCAAAACACTGTCCCCAGAGTATGTTGGGCAGTGTCCTTTTGCCTCATATTGTTAAATCCAATAACTAAAAGTTCCTTTAACATGCTCCTCCCACCTCTCTCCACCACACCCTACTCACAGTTGTTGTCCTTGGTCCATGAAGACCCAGAGTTCAGAGGTGCATTCTTGTGAGTTCACCTCCCAAACGAGCTGGGTGGGAGAAAAAGGCACCTTGCTCGCTCTGCCAGCCACTCTGCCAACCGCTAGTGCAGGCTGGGCAGTCTCTTTCCCCAGAGACACTCTCATCACAGGTCTAAGGTTAGGCCTGGTTATTAGTGATTTCAGTTCTATTAGTTGGCAACAAAAGACTCCCAATTGAGTCTTAAACTGCTCTGGTATTACACAGTGGGGAGGGTCAAATGATGTCTATGACCCTTAAGCAGAACCTACCCCACCAGGTATAAATCCCTGTACCCCACAGTCTTTCAACTCCAATTGGCTTTGGCCCCCTTACCCCACCTAGTGAGTGCAGTTCAGTTGAGGGGGAGTCCCTCAATCAAGATACGCCAAGCTCAGTTCTGCTGCCCTTGATTCACACACCTAGGATAACAGCACTTTATTATCCCTGCACTCAATAGCAAAGTGACTTGTGATCCAACACCAGCCAAAAGTGATCTTTTGGGCAAAGCAGCCCCATGATGCTGCACACATAGGCAGAGTGAGCATGTCTGTGCCAACATGGGCAGTTCCTGCAGTCTTCTTCCCCAGCTAGAAATAGGTGAGAGCTCATGCAGACCCTGCTTAAGCTTGAGTTGCTTGCAAGTTATGATAGTGTGTTGCAAGATCACGTGGAAGCTATTAAGGCCTGTACCACAAATAACATTTACAATGACTATATTGGTAGGGATCACAAGAAAAGTAAAGCAGACTATTTTCAACAAGGTTAGGAAAACTAAAAACTTCTCTATCATGTTTGATTGCACTCCAGACCTCTCCCAAATGGAACGAATGTCTCTGGTGTTCAGGTATGTTGAGGTTTTGAAAGATGGAGTGAAGGTTGTTGATAGCTTTGTAGATTTCACTGATATCCATACCAGAACAGGGGAGGGTATTACAGAGGTTATTTTACAGAAGCTGACAAGAGACAGTTTAAATATGGCTGACTTCTAGGGACAAAGTTATGACAATGGAGCTAGCATGACTGCAGCATACAAAAGGTGTGCAAAATTGAATTCAGCAGGTAAATCGGTACACATCTTCATCCCGTGTGCTTTCCACTCATTATATGTTCTTGAAGAAGCTGCTGCAATTGTTCCCCAAGTTGTTCTATTTTTTGGAATTATTCAGACTGTACACCCTGTTTTCCAGTGCTACTAGTCATTGGGAGTTGTTGAAAAAGCATATGAGCATTACGTTAAAATGCCAAAGCACGACAAGATGGTCAGCAAGGATAGAGGCAATCTGTTTACTACAAAATCAGGTTGAGGGTTTTCTTGATGCGTTAGAGGAGGGCAAGCCTTCATGAAATCTTATCCCAGAATTCAAGGTCAGAAGCTGATAGTCTGAAATGTTCATTTGTAAGCTTTCTGATATTTGTTTTGGCATACTATCTTATCAGAAATTATCATTGTAAGCCAGTGGTTCGCAAACCTTTACAATGGCAAGCCTCTGAGTGCGACCCCCCCTAATAAATTAAGAACACTTTTTTTATATATATTTAACACTATTATAAATGCTGGAGGCAAAGTGGGGTTTGGAGTGGAGGCTGACAGCTCATGACCCCCCAGGTAATAACCTCGTGACTCACTGAGGGGTCCTGACCCCCAGTTTGAGAACCCCTGTTGTAAGTAAAAATTGTAGAGTCCCATGGCTCATAGTTTGCTTGGTGACCTTTGAGATTCCTTATTGGAATTATTGTCTTCTGGGTTAGTTGCATATAAGGAAGCTGCTGTTTCACAGGCTGAAATGTTAGGAATATCCATGCAGTTGAAAGAGAAATGATCTTGAAGGAGGAAAGTAATGCCAGGGGAACTTGCAAAAGATGAAAGGTCATCTTTTGGAAAACGTTTTTGAATGAGAGGTTTTTAGCCCTGTTTAGACAGAATAGTAACACAATTGGATGATACTATGGTAAGTACGGTGGAGTTGGAGAAAGGTTTGTTTTTTTTGGCAGGTAAGAAACTGAAATTCTCAGCAGTGAAGACCTAAAGAGGCATGCTCTAAGATTAGCAATTAGCTACCCTGAAGATTTAGATGTAGAAGGCTAGGAGAACAAGACTGAGCTCTTCACCAGTTTTTGCAAGCAAATCTTTAAGGATGAGTTGGAAACACAGGCACCCATTGATCTCCTTAGCTACAGTCACAAAAGTTCCTTAGATGTGAGTTTTCCTCACAGAAACAGCACTGCATATTTTATATTGTCTTCCTGTGACTGCTAATGAAATGAATTTCAGCAAGAAATAATTAATCAAGACCTATCTAAGAACATCCCCAGGGCAGGAAAAGTTAAGCGATCTGGTTGTTTCTATGGAAAACTTGGAAGCAAGACTGGAATGAACTAATTAAGGAGATTGCCTCAGAGAAGGCTAGGAAGATCTCTTTGAAAAAGTACTTAGTGGCTTTCTTTTTTTATCTTTGGGGGGCAATGCTTGGGGGAGGAGGAGGATTCCACTAGGCGGCAGGGCACCAAACAATAGGCGTTGCAGCATCAAACCTTTGTGGATTTAGCCCTGGGTGGATAAACAGGCTTTAGCAGACAGTGTCTGTCTATCAGGCTAGGTACATATGCATTAGAATTCATCACCACACACTGTAGTCACAGCGCTCAGTCCCATACCTGTGCAAACAAATATTTCCTGAAAGAATAACGATGGGTCCTTGTGGCACCTTAGAGGCTAACAAATTTATTTGGGCGTAAGCTTTTGTGGGTTAGAATCCACTTCATCAGATGCATAGAGTGAAAATACAGGAGCAGATATGAATACATGAAAGGATGGGGGGTTGCTTTACCACGTGTGAGGTCAGTCTAACAAGATAAATCAATTAACAGCAGGATACCAAGGGAGGAAAAATAACTTTTGAAGTGGTAAGAGAGTGGCCCATTACAGACAGTTGACAAGAAGGTGTGAGTAACAGTAGGGAGAAATTAGTATTGGGGAAATTAAGTTTAGGTTTCATAATGACCCAACCACTCCCAGTCTCTATTCAGGCCTAATCTGATGGTATCCAGTCTGTAATGGGCCATGCAGATGGGAGGATGGTTTCATAAGCAGAGGGCTCTGCGCTAAAGGCCATGTCATGTCCTTCACCTAAGTTCTACAGTGAGAGTCAAACAAACCTTGTGAAACACCACAATACATTTTTGTTTTCTTAGACTTAAGGAATGAGACTTTGCTATCAATGCCGCTTCAAAGAGAATGTCCAGGGAACATCTCAGAGTCCAGAATACATCATGGAAATATTAAAAGTCATAACTCCCACAAGAGCAGCAGTGAACACTAAAGACCTATACTGATCAGCTGCCGAGAGTTGATGTGTACTGAGTCAAGGCTTCTGCTCATCCACCCGGAGCCCTATTTAAATTCCAACATCTGTACCAGTGGAAGATTATTTCTGAGGTGAAAATTCTGGGTATGTCAGTGAGAGAACTCATTAACAATTGGCAAATGAGACCTTGGCTGAAGCTCCCTCTTGTAGAAAATAATTTGCCTTTTTAATATTATTAAAATAATCAGATTGGCCTAGGATACCATCCGTTGTGAATTCATTGTTCCTTTTACTCTTGAAAACTAACATGGAAAATCATCCAGATTTATCTCCCCCTCAGATATACTCATCATGGGATGAAGCTACAGAGGGAGGAGTACATGGAGAATTCCACCCTCTTCGTAACTCGGTGCCTGATCCAAGTCACAGTGAAGTCAATAGACAGACTCTCATTGCTTTTAATAGAAGCTGGACCAGATCTGTGCAACTGAGGTATGGGAGCTATTCTGCCCTTAGACTCTGCCTGCCATTTAGGCAGCAAATGCAAAAATCATACATCTATGAGTACAGCATTCACGTCGAACAATAGCTGAGCTTCTGTGACTGTTACCATTAATAATGACTGAGATCTACACAGCACTTTTCCCACCCAGCAAGTTCCTAAAGGACTTTGAAAATTACAGGTCAAATAGAAATCCCATCTTCAGCCACTGCAATATAGCTGCCTCCTAGGTTGGAACATGACAACTATTTAGCAGTGCACAATATAAAAGCACATAGTTCAGGACTGGAAGTGAAGCATACTTTATCCAAGGCAAACTAGACAGACAATTTAGGTAGGTGGAGTAAGTTACTAGAGTTGGAATTTAACAAGGACATCAGGGATAATACCCCGTTCTTGTGAAAACTGCCACAGGAGCGTTAATGACAACACAGTGCCTGCTAACACCATGTTCGAGCAGTGGGCGAGTAGTAATTCCAGAGGAAGATACTCAGATACTATAGTGATGAGTGCTATAAAAATGCCTGGCAATTAAAGTGATTAAGATAAGATTCTGCCTGTTTAATCACGACCACTTCCCACAGCCTCTGGTTGTTCCTTGGACAGCAAACAAGCACTGAGCAGCCTTGGCTGTGCTTTTCATGGCTAGGCACATGCCACCTGCTCTCTGGTTTTCAGAGATGTTCAGGCCAGAAGGAACCATTATGATGATCTAGTCTGACCACCTGCTCAATACAGATGACTGAATTTCACTGAGTGACTCCTGCACCCAGTCCTTAACTTCTGGCTGAGATAAACCATGTATTTTAGAAAGGCATCCAAATCTTTACATAAAGACTTCAAATGATGCAGAATCCACCACATCCCTAGGTAAATTGTCCCAGTGGTTAATTACCCTCCCTATAAAATGTGAGCATCTTATTTCCAGTTTCAATTGGTCTAGCATCAGCTTCCAGCCATTAGATCTTGTTATACCTTTGCCTGCTTCATCAGAGAACCTTCTATTCTCTTCTTTTCTATATTAGATTTTGTAAACTACATCCTACTCTTCAGTATCTGTGTAGCTTAGATCTGGATACTGGAGAGAGAGAACCTCCATTTTCCCTTTACTGCTTCCTTCTCTTCTCCTCCCCATGTTTGTGGGATTTTTCTCCCAGGCAGCACTTTAAAAACAACCAGTTTTATTGAATTTCAATGAGTATATACAATATGTTGCAGTTGCATAATATTATTGCTATAGAGATCAAATTGGCATGTACAACTACTTCTTGTACACTATATTGTAAATATAACACATTTTGAGCTTCTTTGAAGTCTGATTTAATCTCTTAAGCCGTACATTTTAAAATGTTATTTTGTGAGTATTAAACATAGCACATATTTAGTCATCTGTTGCAACCATCTGCTGCAGACCTTATTTTGGTTTATCATCCTCAGTCTAACAGGGCCCAACAATGCTCCAATTGGAGTTTTCTCACACACACAGTTTCTGTCCTTGGTCAGTGCAGCCCCCCAGAGTTCAGAAGTTTACCTCCCAGCCTGGGTGGAAGTGGAGGGAGGTATGGGGGGGCATCTTGCATGCTCTGCTGCTCAGGTCGACGGCCAAGTGCTACGCCTCTCCATGGGGTTCTGCTGCAGTCTTCACCACCAGCCGTGCCTCTCTGTCAGCCACCCTGCTGTCCGCTCGTCTCTGCCAACCACCCAGCTATCCGCTCTAGCTGTCCTGTTATCCGCTCACCAACTTGTCTTCAAGCCCCGCCACACTAAACACAGCTTTCAGCAACTTCAGCTTTTTAGTGATTTCAGCTCCCAGTGATTTTTAGCTGGTAGTAGGGGGAGCCTCAGTGCTGGTGCCCCACTAGCTGAAAGTAGGTCTAATGCTTAGACCTAGGTGTCAGTGACTTCAGCTCTGCAGCATGTAACAAGGCTCCTAATGGACCAAAATTAGCTCTGTTATTACACCGTGGAAAGAGGAGTGGTCAAAGTAGTGTTTAGGGCTCTCAGAAAGGCCCCACACCGCCAGGTACACATGCCTGTCCCCAGCCTCTCTCAATTACCTGGGAATTGGAACCATGCCCCTAGCCTGGCAAGTGCTACTTAGTTGATGGAAGAAAAGGAGTACTTAGAGACTAACCAATTTGTTTGAGCATAAGCTTTCGTGAGCTACAGCTCACTTCATCCACTGCATGCATCCGATGAAGTGCTCAAATAAATTGGTTAGTCTCTAAGGTGCCACAAGTACTCCTTTTCTTTTTGCGGATACAGACTAACACAGCTGCTACTCTGAAACCTGTCATTAGTTGATGAAGAGTCCATTTGTTATAAAATGACAGTTCTACTGTGCTCGATTCACATAACCAGGATAACAACCCTTTATTACTCCTGCCCCAATAACAGAGAGACTGGGGATTCCACAGCAGCCAAAGTGACCATTTGGGCAAGCAGTCAATCATGGTAGGCAGGGTGGGTGTGCCCATGCAAACGAGAGTGCCCCTGAAGTCCTTTTCCACAGCTCACCACCAGATGTCAGGGTAGAGCTCATTCTGACTCTGCTTACATAATATAGAATCATAGAAGATTAGGATTGTAAGAGACCTCAGGAGGTCATCTAGTCCAGCCCCCTGCTCAAAGCAGGACCAACCCCAACTAAATCATCCCAGCCAGGGCTTTGTCAAGCCAGGCCCCAAAACCCTCTAAGGATGGAGATTCCACCACCTTCCTAGGTAACCTAGTGCTTCAACCTAGACCTCCCCCACTGCAACTTGAAACCATTGCTCCTTGTTCTGTCACCTGCTACCACTGAGAACAGCCGAGCTCCATCCTCTTTGGAACCCCCCTTCAGGTAGTTGAAGGCTGCTATTAAAACCCCCCTCACTCTTTTCTCTTCTGCAGACTAAATAACCCCAGTTCCCTCAGCCTCTCCTCATCAGCAGGGCCAGCTCTAGGCACCAGCAAAACAAGCAGGTGCTTCGGGCGGCACATTTCTAGGAGCAGCATTCCCATGCTGCCCCTAGAAATATGCCCCTGGCTGCCCCAGCTCACCTCCGCTCCACCTCCGCCTGCTCCCCTGAGCACGCTGCTGCCGCTCCGCTTCTCTCCCCTCCCTCCCAGGCTGCACAGCAAGCCTGGGAGGGAGGGAGGAGAAGCGGAGCGGTGACGCGCTCAGGGTAGGCGGAGGTGGTAGAGCGAAGGCGAGCTGGGGGGGTGGGGTGGTTCCTCTACCCCGCTCTGTTACTTCCTGCACTCCCCCCCACCCTCGCTCACCTCTGCTCCGCCTGCTCCCTTGAACGCACTGCCTCTGCCTCGCCTGAGAGAGAGGGGGGAGAAGTGGAGTGGCGGCGTGTTCATGGGAGCAGGCAGAGCGGAGATGAGCTAGGGTGGAGGGTTGCGGGGGGGGGGGGGGGGAGGAGCCGCAGGAAGCAATGGGGGGGGGGAATGCGGCATGCCCGAGGGAGGAGGCGGGGCCAGGGATTTGGGGAAGGGTTTGGGAAGGGGCGGAGTTGGGGCAGAGCCCGGGGTGGGGGAGGGGGGCATGAAAAAAGGCAGGGACAGCCAAAATTTTTTTTGCTTGGGACGGCAAAAATCCTAGAGCCGGCCCTGCTCATAAGTCATGTGCCCCAGCTGCTTAATCATTTTCGTTGCCCTCTGCTGGACTCTCTCCAATTTGTCCACATAATTTCTGTAGTGGGCAGAATACTCCAGATGTGGCCTCACCCGTGCCAAATAGAGGGGAATAATCACTTCCCTTGATCTGCTGGCAATATTCCTACTAATGCAGCCCAATATGCTGTTAGCCTTCTTGGCAACAAGGGCACACTGTTGACTCATATCCAGCTTCTCGTCCACTGTAATCGCCAGGTCCTTTTCTGCAGAATTGCTGCTTAGCCAGTCAGTCCCCAGCCTGTAGCAGTGCATGGGATTCTTCCATCCTAAGTGCAGGACTCTGCACTTGTCCTTGTTGAACCTCATCATATTTCTTTTGGCCCAATCCTCCAGTTTGTCTAGGTCACTTTGGACCTATCCCTACCCTACAGCATAGCTACCTTTCTGCCCAGTTTGGTGTCATTCATGAACTTGCTGAGGGTGCAATTCATCCCATCATCCAGATCATTAATGAAGATGTTGAACAAAACTGGCCCCCGGACCGACCCCTGGGGCACTCCGCTCGATACCGCTGCCAACTAGACATCGAGCTGTTGATCACTACCTGTTGAGCCTGATGATCTAGCCAGCTTTCTATCCACCTTATAGTCCATTCATCCGATTCATGCTTTTTTAACTTGCTGGCAAGAATACTGTGCAAGACCATATCAAAAGCTTTGCTAAAGTCAAGATTTTTCACATCCACCACTTTCCCCATATCCACAGAGCCAGTTATTTCATCATAGAAGGCAATCAGGTTGGTCAGGCATGATTTGTCCTTGCTGATCCATGTTGACTGTTCCTGATCACCTTCCTCTCCTCCAAGTGCTTCAAAATAGATTCCTTGAGGACCTGCTCCATGATTTTTCCAGGGACTGAGGCGAGGCTGACCGGTCTGTAGTTCCCCAGATTCTCCTTCATCCCCTTTTAAGGATGGGCACTATATTTGCCTTTTTCCAGTCATCTGGGACCTTTCCCAATCGCCATGAATTTTCAAAGATAATGGCCAATGGCTCTGCAATGACATCAGCCAACCCCCTCAGCACCTTTGGATGCATTAGATCTGGCCATATGGACTTGTGCATGTCCAGCTTTTCTAAATAGTCCTTAACCTGTTCTTTCACCACTGAGGGCTGCTCACCTCCTCCCTATACTGTGCTGCCCAGTGCAGCAGTCTGGGAGCTGACCATGTCTGTGAAGACTAAGGCAAAAAAAGTACTGAGTACTTCAGCTTTTTCCACATCCTCTGTCACTAGGTTGCCTCTCCCATTCAGTAAGGGTCCCATACTTTCCCTGACATTCTTCTTGTTGCTAATGTACCTGTAGAAATCCTTCTTGAACCCTTCACATCCCTTGCTAGCTGCAACTCCAGTTGTGCTTTGGCCTTCCTGATTACACCCCTGTGTAATCAGGGGGTGTAATTAAACAATATTTTTATACTCCTCCCTCATCATCTGTTCAAGTTTCCTCGTCTTGTAAGCTTCCTTTTTGTGCTAAAGCTCACCGAAGATTTCTCTTTTAAGCCAAGCTGGTCGCCTGCCATATTTGCTATTCTTTCTGCACATCAGGATGGTTTGTTCCTGTGTCTTCAATAAGGCTTCTTTAAAATACAACCAGCTCTCCCTGACTCCTTTCCCCCTCATATTAGCCTCCCAGGGGATCCTACCCATCAGTTCCCTGAGGGAGTCAAAGTCTGCTTTTCTGAAGTCCAGGGTCTGTATTCTGCTGATCTCCTTTTGTCAGGATCCTGAACTTGACCATCTCATGGTCCCTGCTGCCCAGGTTGCCACCCACTTCTACTTGCCCTACCAATTCTTCCCTGTTTGTGAGCAGCAGCTCACAAGCTTTTTTATTATAGCTCTGCAGTAAGGTATTTGCAATTCCCACACTGATGATGTAGGAGGATTGTAATTTTTTCATATTCTGGTTATACATCTCCTGCCTGTCACTAAACATTGCGACAGTCTCCTGTAGGTTACTAATATTTCAAAATTCTCAAGGAAAAAAAGCCCAAAATTCCACATTTATTCTGAAGGATTTTGAGGCATAGTCAACAATTTCTTTCAGGTGTCACTTAATTTTGTTAATTTTGTTTCAGCTCCTCAACACTGAGTGCATTAATGTTCTCCTTCCGTTTGTACTTGTTACTCAGAGACATACTTGGTTTATATGCATTCAGTTTCCCTGGGATATATTATCTACTGTCTGTAGAGTATAAAACAACTTACTTCTGTACAGTATTTAGAGTTTATTGTTTCTGTCTTATATTTACCTATACTTATTAATCTGAAATAATTTTCCCAAATATTGTTACCACTGACCATAACTTGTACTTGCAAACATCATTTTTCACTTGTAGTTACAATTCGCCCTCCATTTTTTAATGGATTGCTTTAAGCTTAGCTTACTGACTTCCTACAAAAACAGGAGGGCAGCATGTATTATCTAATTAACTATTAACAGTAGTAATACAGTAGTAACACACACTCCTATTATTTGTAAAGAGTTAAAAGCCTCTTCATATGAAAGCCGTATTCTTTTACAATACAAACATAGCAACTTCAATGGGCTTCAAACACATTCCCCCCCGCCCTTAGGCATCTATGCCCATCAAAGTTTTCTTGCTCGTATATCCCTCAGTCAGCACAGATACAAATTTAGAGGGCTCCTGCCTTTATGAGAAAGCTTTTGTACATCTGGGTTTCACAGAATTTTGTTCTAAATTAATTGTCTTAAATTGCAGCCGCCACAACAAACTTGACCACTCACAAGGCAGTTTCAGAAGGGAATCGGGTTCAACAAAGTAGGATAGTTCATATACCCCGTTAAGTTTTGATACATCAGGTCTAGGTGAGATCAGGGCTGTGTACTAAAAGCTCGCAGCAGTCCATTACCGTTCATGAGATTATTAAACCCTGTCTTTAATATTTGTCATACCTTCTCTCCCTGCATTAAAAATAAAGTTGATAGATGTGTGTAAAGAAGTGGTTGTGTGAGATAGCTTATGTGTGTAAATTGGAGGGAACTGTCTGTTTAATATGTTCCAAATCACAGTTTAAGAGCCTGTGAACATAAAACATTACTTTGTAAACAAGTGAAGTTGTGTATGCAAGTATGAGTCAAGTTGATATGAACAGTTACTTTAGCAAGTCAGTTAACTGTTTGGGCAAATTATGGATCTTAGCTCCATTGTGGGCAGAGTGAAATGTTGGTATCTGTAAAGTGCCAATTACTGAGGTGTCCAGATGAGGACCGATATTAGCAGAGCTCTCATGGAAGGAGGAATGATGTAATGCAGTGTGTAATCTGGGGGCCTGGTAGGAGCCTACTCAGTAGCTGAACTTACTGCACCTTTACAAAAGGTGCAATGTCTGCTCCCCCTGTGGTGCCCTCCTACACAGGCTGCTGTCCAAGGAAGCAGGGTCATGGTTCAACATCCTCAACCCACTCAGACATGCCCTTGGCATGTGCAGTATTGTTGGCAGTGTGAGTAGGCCAACCATATCCTCAGGGAGCATAAGCAATCACATTAGCATTACTTCCTGCAGAGGTGCCCTAGCTAAGGGGAAGAGGGGATTTTGTTCCTACTTCCCACAGCACAACTGCATAGGAGTGAGAGTAATTTGGCACCTAATTTTTTATTGCATACATAAGTGGATTTACATTTCTGGTTAATATACATTTACAGGATGTTTGTCAAATAATACATAGGCCTTGTATTATACGTACATACTGCATACATATTATACATACAACCTGCAAATCCCCAAATTGTGAAGTAAGTTGTCCCAGGCTGTTGAGCGCCAGAGAAAGTGTGCGTGAAGATTACTGTTATGGGCACAAGCATGGTTAATAGACAAACAAAAGAAAAGGGCAGAGGAAAGAGTTACCTTCATATTTTTCACACACACAGATTTTCCTGATCCTATTTTCTCCTAATCTTAACCTGAGATTTTATTTTCTTTCTCATGCCTGAGAAGAAATGGCTCTTCAGGATGTGTTGGGAAAGCAGACTGTCCTCCTTTGTCCAGGTGCTGGGCAAAACAAAGGCCACTAGGCTGCAGTGCTCGTTATTACAATTTTTAGTGTGAAAGCACCTAAGGAACCCAAAACAGGGATTAGGTGTTGTGTGAATACACACAGACATTCCCTGGCCCAAAGAGCTCACAAATCCAGGATAAGAAACTTCCTTTTTAAAGCACAGGGTCTCAAATTCAGCCACTGTGTAAATAGCTGTCAGTCCCCGTGATGTCCATAGAGTAGCATTTACATCATAGCAGAATTTGTTTCAAAAGCTTGAGATTGGCTGCAGATGGCCAATCACCTACTGTTCTCACTTAAGCACTGAGGCAACGTATACCTTCAAATCAGCGGCACTGCTATGGGTAACCGCATGGCCCCACAGTATGCCAACATTTTTATGGCTGACTTAGAACAACGCTTCCTCAGCTCTCGTCCCTTAATGCCCCTACTTTACTTGCGCTATATTGATGACATCTTCATCATCTGGACCCATGGAAAAGAAGCCCTTGAGGAATTCCACCATAATTTCAACAATTTCCATCCCACCATCAGCCTCAGCATGGACAAGTCCACACAAGAGATCCACTTCCTGGACACTAATAGTGCTAATAAGCGATGGTCACATAAACACCACCCTATACCGGAAACCTACTGACCACTATGCTTACCTACATGCCTCCCTCTTTTATCCAGACCACACCATACGATCCATTGTCTACAACCAAGCTCTATGATACAACCGCATGTGCTCCAACCCCTCAGACAGAGACAAATACCTACAAGATCTCTATCAAGCATTCTTACAACTACAATACCCACCTACTGAAGTGAAGAAACAGATTGACAGAGCCAGAAGAGTACCCAGAAGTTACCTACTACAGGACAGGCCTAACAAAGAAAATAACAGAACACCACTAGCCATCACCTTCAGCCCCCAACTAAAACCTCTCTAACGCATCCTCAAGGATTTACAACCTATCCTGAAGGACGACCCATCACTCTCACAGATCTTGGGAGACAGGCCAGTCCTTGCTTACAGACAGCCCCCCAACCTGAAGCAAATACTCACCAGCAGCCATACACCACACAACAAAAACACTTAACCCAGGAACCTATCCTTGCAACAAAACCCGTTGCCAACTGTGTCCACATATCTATTGAGGAGACACCATCATAGGGCCTAATCACATCAGCCACACTATCAGAGGCTCATTCACCTGCACATCTACCAATGTGATATATGCCATCATGTGCCAGCAATGCCCCTCTGTCATGTACATTGGTCAAACTGGACAGTCTCTACGTAAAAGAATAAATGGACACAAATCAGACGTCAAGAATGATAACATTCAAAAATCAGTCGGAGAACACTTCAATCTCTCTGGTCACTCAATTACAGACCTAAAAGTGGCAATTCTTCAACAAAAAAACTTCAAAAACAGACTCCAACGAGAGACTGCTGAATTGGAATTAATTTGCAAACTGGACACCATTAAATTAGGCTTGAATAAAGACTGGGAGTGGATGCGTCAGTACACAAAGTAAAACTATTTCCCCATGTTTATTTCCCCCCCTACTGTTCCTCACATATCCTTGCCAACTGCTGGAAATGGCCCACCTTGATTATCACTACAAAAAGGTGGGTTTTTTTTCTCTCCTGCTGGTAATAGCTCACCTTACCTGATCACTCCTTGTTACAATGTGTATGGTAACACCCATTGTTTCATTTTCTCTGTGTATATAAAATCTCCCCACTGTATTTTCCACTGCATGCATCTGATGAAGTGAGCTGTAGCTCACGAAAGCTTATGCTCAAATAAATTTGTTAGTCTCTAAGGTGCCACAAGTCCTCCTTTTCTTTTTGCCGAGACAGACTAACAGGGCTGCTACTCTGAAATCTATCTCCTATTGATTTCACCTAAGTATCTTTGAGGATCTGGGCCTGAGCTGTTTGTTAATTTATTAGTAGCTAGGTGTTTCTGCAGTGGCCATTTGCCTAGTTCATAGGTTCCCCATCATATCTATTTATTTCAACACCATTAGTTTGGTAACTTCACTACCTTTGCTACCTTTAGGGAATCTGTTTTGTGTTAATATAATAGCCTGGTAGCCTAATTCAGTAACAAAAGAGTGGAATTGTGAGAGAAAACCACACCATGCAAACTGCTGTTTATTACCTCCCATAAGCGTCACTCCCACTAATAGCCCGTAAGAGTTCTCAAGTGACACACAGCTAATATGTATCTATGCCCAACCATGTGAACCATTGCAGCAAGCAGTTATGTAAAGGGAAAAATGTCTGAATAAAAGCTGTAAACAGTATTTAGCCAGTAACAGCTTGACAGGAAGGTTCAAGTAACAACTTTTTCCTCTTCCTATTTATTTCTTCAGAAGTTCTAAGCTTTATTTATTTCTCTTTGCTCCCTATTTGAAAGTACATTAAAAAAATCCTTCAAGCTTAACAGAGTCTCTAGCCTGTTATTTAGATCAAAAATGTAATCAGAGTTTAGCAATTGTGAATGACAGAGAAGGAATTGAAGCCTCAAACTGTTATTTGAGATGTCAGCAAAGGTTGAGTGAATTTCAACTATGGGCACATTAGGTATGAGAGGGTTGGGGTTTTTTTTAATCTAGGCTCTAGCAGCCAAATTCTTCCCTGGTGTAAGTGGATGCAAATCCATTTAATGGAGGTGGGCTGTATTTGACCCTATGCCCTCAAGCACTTATGGGCACTGTTAAATTAAATGGGTAAGTTTTGTATTTCCTGCCTGCTGTGTGACCTTAGCCAAGTCAGTTCACCTCTACGTGCCTGTATCGCCCTCGCACCTTTTGACTATCTTGTCTATTTAGATTGTAAGCTCTTTGGGGCTGGGAGGGTCTCTTGCTCTGTGTCTGTACCGTGCTTAGTGCCATGGGCCTGCATCTTGATCAGTGTCTTTCAGTGGTGCTGTAAATAAAAATAGTCACAATTTTCCTGCTACAGGGCCATCTCTCTATTATAACTCTTTCAGGCGTTCTTAGCACTCCAGCAAGATCTAGACCCCATGGTCAGCAGGGGTGTTTCTGGCCCTCTTGGAGTCAATGGAAATTTTGCCACTGAGTTTAGTAGGGCCAGAATTTCACCCCTGGTTCCTAAAAGAAGGACAGTGCAAAGTATAGTAAGTACAGTACAGTAAGACACCAGCACAGTGTCATCTGTTAATGTAAGGCAGAGGGAATTTCAGTACTCTGCCAAACAGCTGTCAAATCTGAGCTGAACTATCTCAAGGTACCAGTAGGGTGGATGGGCTCTCACTACACCACTAGTGTAACAGAAATACAGATTTAGTTGCCCTCAACAATGCATATTAGGGGATTCATATACTAGTGGATTAAACCAAGACAGCAGTACTTCCCAGCATTTGGAATTCCCTCCCCAAAGGAAGGTGGCAGCCATCAACCATATACTGTGTTGCTTCCTTCATAGGCAAAAAAGTTGTGTTTTCAGAGATATAGCTTATAACGGGGGGAGGGATAGCTTAGTGGTTTGATCATTGGCCTGCTTAAACCCAGGGTTGTGAGTTCAATCGTTGAGGGGGCCATTTAGGGATCTGGGGCAAAAACTGGGGATTGGTCCTGCTTTGAGCAGGGGGTTGGACTAGATGATCTCCTGAGGTTCCTTCCAACCCTGATATTCTATGATTCTAATTCTATAGGTTCTTTAAAAAGAAAAGGAGTACTTGTGGCACCTTAGAGACTAACCAATTTATTTGAGCATAAGCTTTTGTGAGCTACAGCTCACTTCATCGGATGAATACTGTGGAAAGCATAGAAGATCTTTTTATACACACAAAGCATGAAAAAATGGGTGTTTACCACTACAAAAGGTTTTCTCTCCCCGCACCCCACTCTCCTGCTGGTAATAGCTTATCTAAAGTGATCACTCTCCTTACAATGTGTATGATAATCAAGGTGCGCCATTTCCAGCACAAATCCAGGGTTTAACAAGAACCTCTGGGGGGGGTAGGAAAAAACAAGGGGAAATAGGTTACCTTGCATGATGACTTAGCCACTCCCAGTCTCTATTCAAGCCTAAGTTAATTGTATCCAATTTGCAAATGAATTCCAATTCAACAGTCTTTCGCTGGACTCTGGTTTTGAAGTTTTTTTGCTGTAATATCGCAACTTTCATGTCTGTAATCGCATGACCAGAGAGATTGAAGTGTTCTCCAACTGGTTTATGAATGTTATAATTCTTGACATCTGATTTGTGTCCATTTATTCTTTTACGTAGAGACTGTCCAGTCTGACCAACGTACATGGCAGAGGGGCATTGCTGGCACATGATGGCATATATCACCTTGGTGGATGTGCAGGTGAACGAGCCTCTGATAGTGTGGCTGATGTTATTAGGCCTTGTGATGGTGTCCCCTGAATAGATATGTGGGCACAGCTGGCAACGGGCTTTGTTGCAAGGATAGGTTCCTGGGTTAGTGGTTCTGTTGTGTGGTATGTGGTTGCTGGTGAGTATTTGCTTCAGGTTGGGGGGCTGTCTGTAGGCAAGGACTGGCCTGTCTCCCAAGATTTGTGAGAGTGTTGGGTCATCCTTCAGGATCGGTTGTAGATCCTTAATAATGCATTGGAGGGGTTTTAGTTGGGGGCTGAAGGTGACGGCTAGTGGCGTTCTGTTATTTTCTTTTTTAGGCCTGTCCTGTAGTAGGTGACTTCTGGGAACTCTTCTGGCTCTATCAATCTGTTTCTTCACTTCCGCAGGTGGGTATTGTAGTTGTAAGAATGCTTGATAGAGATCTTGTAGGTGTTTGTCTCTGTCTGAGGGGTTGGAGCAAATGCAGTTGTATCGCAGAGCTTGGCTGTAGACAATGGATCGTGTGGTGTGGTCAGGGTGAAAGCTGGAGGCATGTAGGTAGGAATAGCGGTCAGTAGGTTTCCGGTATAGGGTGGTGTTTATGTGACCACTGTTTATTAGCACTGTAGTGTCCAGGAAGTGGATCTCTTGTGTGGACTGGACCAGGCTGAGGTTGATGGTGGGATGGAAATTGTTGAAATCATGGTGGAATTCCTCAAGGGCTTCTTTTCCATGGGTCCAGATGATGAAGATGTCATCAATATAGCGCAAGTAGAGTAGGGGCATTAGGGGACGAGAGCTGAGGAAGCGTTGTTCTAAGTCAGCCATAAAAATGTTGGCATACTGTGGGGCCATGCGGGTACCCATAGCAGTGCTGCTGATTTGAAGGTATACATTGTCCCGGAAGAAAGATATGTCTTTGAATAAACCATTTTACAAGATCATTCCAGCAATCCGAATGTGACACAATGGACAAATATGGCTGCTCACAGGCATAAACAGCTATGCCAAGATTATTGTGGCAATCCACCTTGGCCACATCTACACTAGAGAGCTTACAGAGGCACAGCTGTACAGCAGCAGCTTCGCCATGGTAAGATCTCCCATGTAGCTGCTCTATGACAGAACAAGGGGTAATGGACTCAAGTTGCAGTGGGGGAGGTTTAGGCTGGATATTAGGAAAAGCTTTTTCACTAGGAGGGTGGTGAAGCACTGGAATGGGTTACCTAGGGAGGTGGTGGAATCTCCATCCTTAGAGGTTTTTAAGGTCAGGCTTGATAAAGCCCTGGTTGGGATGATTTAGTTGGGGTTGGTCCTGCTTTGAGAAGGGGGTTGGACTAGATGACCTCCTGAGGTCCCTTCCAACCCTGATATTCTATGATTTTATGCCATCAAGAGAGAGCTCTCCCGTCAACATAATTAAACCACCTCCAACAAGTAGCGGTAGCTATGTAGGCGGGAAATGCTCTGCTGCTAACATTTTGCTGTCCACACCGGCGCTTCTGTTGGTGTAACTTATGTCACTCAGGGGGATCTTCTCACACCCCTGTGTGACAAGTTATACTGACAAAAGTGCTAGTGTAGACATAGCCTTCAACAATGGGTGTACGAGCAGAACAGCTGTATTATATTAAAGGTGATCCCCATTATAGGCCATGGAAATGCAGTTGCCTAAGGAAATGGCAGCAAGAGCAGCTATCTCAACTGGAATGGTCGGCCAAGAGATCACTACATGCACTTTTGGCTGGAATTACTCAGTAAAAGCACATTTTAAAGTGTGTCCACTGCGTGTGAAAATAAAGTGCATCTTAGCCTATTGCCACCAGGTATGCCAGCTCCACTCTAGTAGTGAGAAGTTGTGCCCATTCCACAAGAGTGAGTAACAGAACATTTCATGGGACCGGTAAATGAAGACCCTGACCAGAGTTATTGTGTGCACATCCTTGTCCTCCCTTCTCACCACACAGGGACCACAGGGCTGCAGAACCTACAGAGGGAAACGAGATGACTAGGAGCTGGGATTTAAATCATGAAAGTTACCTGGAAACCTAGTGTATGTGGGCAGCGAATCTTCCACCATTGCTCCTTCTCTGTCACTCGAAGGGGGAGTTCCACTTCTAGAAGATCCAATTCTACCTGTAAGAAACCAGCTGACAGAGGAGTGAAGGCAAAAACACTTGTTTTAAGATTGAGCTTGATAGGTTCGTGGAGGGGATGGTATGATGAGGCTGCCTACAATGGCATATGGCCCCTCTGTGACAACGATTAGCAAATATTGCCAATGGACAGAGAGTTTGGAGGCTAGATGGGGAGGGCTCTGAGTCACTACAGAGAATTCTTTCCCAGGTGTTAGGCTGTTGGGGCTTGCGCACCAGCTCAAGCTGTAATGGATCACCATATTGGGGGCCAGGAAGGAATTTTCCTCCGGGTCGGACTGGCAGAGACCTTGGGGGTGGATTGGCCTTCCTCTGCAGCATGGAGTAGGGGTCACTTTCTGGGTTCAAAGAGAGTAAATGGTGGATTCTCTGTAACTTGAAGTTTCTAAATCAAGATGTTGAGGACTTCAGTAACTCAGCCAAAGATTATGGGTCTACTACAGGCGGGGGTAGATGGGTGGGTGAAGTTCTACGGCCTGCAATGTGCAGGATGAGATGATCATGTTTGTCCCTTCTGGCCTTAAAGACATTAACTGGGAACAGGCTATAGAGATAATAAGAAACCCCAGAAGTTTAAATAAAGACACCACATAAATTATTTTATTTAATTGTGTTACCAAAAGTGAACAGTATCCAAAATGACCATTGTATCCCTTTTCCCAACTTTTGTCTGTCTCTCAGGCCCCAATCTTAGTGTGTGTTGCACATGGGCAGACTCCAGACCCTAGGGGAAGCCGCAGTGAGTTCAGAGGACACCAGGGCCAACCAGGTGCATAACACTACAGGATCAGGCCTGGGACTTTATAATCTTTGGAGCAGGGACTCTGCTTTCTTTTATTTTTGAAGAGCACAAGCACATTCTGGGCATGATCAGACACAAATAACTTGATAGTATTGATACTGAAGGTGACAGATACTGTCGGCTCTCCCCATGGGCCCTGACCAGGTGAGATTACAGTGTAAGAGACAAGAAAGATAAATAGAAGTAGAGTGACATATAAGCAATAGTCAGAAGCCCAGAACTACTAATTTACATTAGCTTCAACTTGCTTCTGATTCATGGAGGATAGGTCCATCAATGGCTATTAGCCAGGATGGGCAGGAATGGTGTCCCTAGTCTCTGTTTGCCAGAAGCTGGGATTGGGTGACAGGGGATGGATCACCTGATGATAACCTGTTCTGTTCATTTCCTCTGAAGCACCTGGCATTGGCCACTGTCAGAGGACAGGATACTAGCTTGATGGACCCTTGGTCTGACCCAATATGGCCATTCTTATGTTCTTATGTTCTGTAACATAACAATCTGCCCCACTCTCATTCCCTGATGTCCCAACACAGGGGGCAGGATCCTCCTCAGCTGAGTGATATGTGAAAAAATATTGAATGGGCTGCATACATTTTCCAAATGTCAGCTCTGAAACTCCAGTTTGCTATCTCACTGTAAAATCTTAGTGGAGATGAGGCACTGTAGTTTTCATTTCAATATAGCTAACCAAGGTAAACCTCAGGTCGGAAGTAGAGGGTTGACCTCACCTAGCTACAATGAGGTAAAGATTACCTGCACCTTGTCTCCACTAGGGAGTTCCAGTGAGATAAGTACCTTAAGTTAGCTATCTCACTTTAAAACACACACCTTTATTGGCAGCAGAGATATAGCCAAGGAAATTAATTGGGCAAGCTGAGCAGCTCGGGCCTTAGTCAGAGCCAAAGACAGGACTCGGCTGTTAGAAAGGAGTTTGCAGAGTGACAGAAGTAGTCATTTATGTAGAAAACTTTTCTTTTGGAGCAGGGCACTGCCATTTTCTCCACATTAGTACAGCAGCTAGCACAATGGGGCCTGACGTGTTTGGCCTCTGTGTGCTACCATAAACATCAGTGTTAAGACAAGTTCCATTACAGATATTTTTACATTTGTCAAGCATTTCTTTCCACTTTTGTGGAGTTGCTTTCCGACAGGAATAATAAGGTGTACAAAATGTAGTACAGTAAGATATTCAGATACTCTTTTTTGAACAGTTATCCTGGTGAAAGATATTTTAAAATGAAAAACAGCAGCGTCCCATTAGCCTATTACCCAGTGTGCATTACAATTTGCTTTTTAAAGGGCACATTCGCATTGATTGAAGTTAATGATTAAATCTTCTGCTTTAATTACATGTGTCAGAAGTAATTTATCAACGCAGAAGTAATTAATCTAC
Source organism: Chelonia mydas (assembly GCF_015237465.2). Taxonomy (NCBI): domain Eukaryota; kingdom Metazoa; phylum Chordata; order Testudines; family Cheloniidae; genus Chelonia; species Chelonia mydas. The sequence continues at coordinate 35,920,104 of NC_057849.1, forward strand.
ACTTTAATAAGCAATACAACAGTATCTGCAGAACAATTTTTAATCCCCTTTTCTGGCTTTCAGACATCCCAAGGATATTTTAAATGTGATTAAACGAGAATCATATTTTCATACCCTATTTACTATTAGTTGGTTTTAGGTTTATCTTATTAAGGGGGCCTGATAGGGAAACCGGAAATATTGATGAAACTCAGTCACTTTTGGTTCTTCAAACCCCAAAAGCTTTGAATGAATTTTAAACCTTGGAATGCCTGGCTACTCACTGTAGTTGTCAAATTGGGATTCATATACCCTAGAACAAATAAGGCTAATACTGTGCCCATTACTGTTCTTTTCACTTGATTAAGAAAGAAAATTAAAAAGGCACAAACCTGTTTATTCCAGGGGACAGGAAAAGACCGGCTAGTGAAGGAGAAAGAGAGCTCTGGAACAGGCCTGCTGAGTTGGAAAATGAAGAAAGGGCAAAGCAGGCTGTCAGTGAAGAAGGGTGGGCAAGGAAGAAAAGAAGAAAAGGAGTACTTGTGTCACCTTAGAGACTAACCAATTATGACAGCTTGTGCCACACGCTCTCAAAGAAACTGCGGAACCACCTGATCAATATCCTCTACAGCAAACAGGGAAAGATTAAGAATTGAGCTCTCAAAACTAGATACTCTCATAAAAAACCAACCTTCCACACAAACTTCCTCGTGGCTGGACTTCACTAAAACTAGACAAGCCATTTACAACACACACTTTGCTTCTCTACAAAAGAAAAAGGACACTAAACTTTCTAAACTACTACATGCCACAAGGGGCCACAGCAATGGTTCCCTCAGCCCACCCAGCAATATTGTTAATCTATCCAACTATACTCTTAGCCCAGCAGAAGAAGCTGTCCTATCTCGGGGCCTCTCCTTCTGCCCCTCCACCCCCACGAACATGATACAGTTCTGTGGTCACCTAGAATCCTATTTTCGACATCTCCGACTCAAGGAATATTTCCAACACTCCTCTGAACAACATACTAATCCACAGAGACCTTCCTACCAACACTACAAAAAGAAGGATTCTAGGTGGAATCCTCCTGAAGGCCGAGACAGCAGACTGGACTTCTACATAGAGTGCTTCCACCGACGTGCACGGGCTGAAATTGTGGAAAAGCAGCATCACTTGCCCCACAACCTCAGCCGTGCAGAACGCAATGCCATCCACAGCCTCAGAAACAACTCTGACATCATAATCAAAAAGGCTGACAAAGGAGGTGCTGTTGTCATCATGAATAGGTCGGAATATGAACAAGAGGCTACTCGGCAGCTCTCCAACACCACTTTCTACAAGCAATTACCCTCTGATCCCACTGAGGGTTACCAAAAGAAACTACAGAATTTGCTCAAGAAACTCCCTTAAGAAGCATAAGATCAAATCCGCACAGACACACCCCTGAAACCCCGACCTGGGATATTCTATCTACTACCCAAGATCCATAAACCTGGAAATCCTGGGCGCTCCTTCATCTCAGGCATTGGCACCCTGACAGCAGGATTGTTTGGCTATGTAGACTCCCTCTTCAGGTCATACGCTACCAGCACTCCCAGCTATCTTCGAGACACCACTGACTTCCTGAGGAAACTACAATCCATCGGTGATCTTCCTGAAAACACCACCCTAGCCACTATGGATGTAGAAGCCCTCTACACCAACATTCCACACAAAGATGGACTACAAGCCATCAGGAACACTACCCCGATAATGTCACGGCAAATCTGGTAGCTGAACTTTGTGACTTTGTCCTCACCCATAACTATTTCACATTTGGAGACAATTTATACCTTCAAACCAGCGGCACTGCTATGGGTACCCGCATGGCCCCACAGTATGCCAACATTTTTATGGCTGACTTAGGGGACGAGAGCTGAGGAAGCGTTGTTCTAACGCCCCTACTCTACTTGCACTATATTGATGACATCTTCATCATCTGGACCCATGGAAAAGAAGCCTTTGAGGAATTCCACCATGATTTCAACAATTTCCATCTCACCATCAACCTCAGCCTGGACCAGTCCACATAAGAGATCCACTTCCTGGACACTACGGTGCTAATAAGCGATGGTCACATAAACACCACCCTATACCGGAAACCTACTGACCGCTATTCCTACCTACATGCCCCCAGCTTTCACCCAGACCACACCACACGGTCTATTGTCTACAGCCAAGCTCTGCGATACAACCGCATTTACTCCAACCCCACAGACAAACAAAATCTACAAAATCTCTATCAAGCATTCTTACAACTACAATACCCACCTGCTGAAGTGAAGAAACAGATTGACAGAGCCAGAAGAGTACCCAGAAGTCACCTACTACAGGACAGGCCTAACAAAGAAAATAACAGAACGCCACTAGCCGTCACCTTCAGCCCCCAACTAAAACCTCTCCAACGCATTATCAAGGATCTACAACCTATCCTGAAGGACGACCCATCACTCTCACAAATCTTGGGAGACAGGCCAGTCCTTGCCTACAGACAGCCCCCAACCTGAAGCAAATACTCACCAGCAACTACATACCACACAACAGAACCACTAACCCAGGAACCTATCCTTGCAACAAAGCCCGTTGCCAACTGTGCCCACATATCTATTCAGGGGACACCATCACAGGGCATAATAAGATCAGCCACACTATCAGAGGCTCATTCACCTGCACATCTACCAATGTGATATATGCCATCATGGGCAAGCAATGCCCCTCTGCCATGTACATTGTTCAAACTGGACAGTCTCTACGTAAAAAAATAAATGGACACAAATCAGATGTCAAGAATTATAACATTCATAAACCAGTCGGAGAACACTTCAATCTCTCTGATCACGTGATTACAGACATGAAAGTTGCGATATTACAACAGAAAAACTTCAAAACCAGAGTCCAGCAAGAGACTGCTAAATTGGAATTCATTTGCAAATTGGATACAATTAACTTAGGCTTGAATAGAGACTGGGAGTGGTTAAGTCATCATGCAAGGTAACCTATTTCCCCTTGTTTTTTCCTACCCCCTCCTCAGAGGTTCTTGTTAAACCCTGGATTTGTGCTGGAAATGGCCCACCTTGATTATCATACACATTGTAAGGAGAGTGATCACTTTAGATAAGCTACTACCAGCACTCCTGCCGGCGGGCGGGCACCGGAAGCTGCCCCAGGAAGCAGTGAGCGGTGGCGCTGCAGTCCACACAGTTCCGATATCGGGACAAAGGGTGTCCCGACCGATGTAAGGTTGGGACGTGGAACAAGTCCCCTAAAGTCGGGACTGTCCCGATAAAATCGGGACATCTGGTCACCCTACCCATTAGCCTTCTGTTTTTCACACTAACTAGATGTAGCTCTTTGAGTCTATCACTACAAGGCATGTTTTCTAACCCTTTAATCATTCCCGTGGCTCTTCTCTGATCTGCTCCAATTTATCAACATCCTTCTTGAACAGTGGGTATCAGAACTGGACACAACATTCCAGCAACAGACAGACAAGTGCCAAATAGAGGTAAAATAACCGCTCTACTCCTGCTTGAGAGTCCTCTGTTTATTCATCCCAGGATTGCGTTAGATCTTTTAGCCACAGTGACAGTGGTGTAGTCCCAAACTACAGTGTCTCCCTGCTAGCATGGCCTTCTAACCCCACAGCACCATGCTGCACTAACCCCACCCCCCCACTGCCAGAGGCAGTGCAAGCAGTGTTCTGGAGTAAATACTGGTTTTTACTGGCGTATATACTGGTTCTGGAGTACCTGTCAGGGTGACCTAGATAATACTTAACCCTACCTCAGTGTGTAGGATGCATGAGATGACCTCCTGAGGTTCCTTCCCCTCCTACATTTCTGTGATTCTACGTGCCACACCTTTATTGCAGTTTGAGCCAATTTAGAGCTGCCTAACATATTAATGCTAGCGCAAATGGCCACCTATCACAACTATTTCAGATGCTAGATAGAGCTAACCTGAAGGGCTACCCTGTGCCTCTCAATACCAGAAAAAAAATCACCCGGACTTTACCACTTTTTTTTTTTTTAAATTTTAACGTTTTAACAACTCATCTCTGTGCCCTTACTTCCTCTACTGCACTCTCTCATTTAGAGCTTTTCTACATAGGGACACTCAGGAAAGTTAATCCTAATGAACTAAAGCTATGAATTTAAAATGAATTAATTAAACCCCATTAAACTCCTGTGTGGACATTTATTCAGAATTAAAGAGGCCTTAATTTGGTTTAGTTTAATTCTTGAATTAAGGTCACTTTAATACTGAATAAGAGCATCCATATAGGAGCAGTTTAATGACATTTAACTTAATCTATTTTAAAAGTTAGTTCAGACTATCTTTCCTTATATTGCAATACAGTCAGGGAAAGTATTGTCTTATGATATGTTTGTACAGTGCTTAGCATAATAGGGACACCCCCCGCCCCGTAGTAGCTGGGGCCTCTAGGGGCTACTGTAAGTTAATACATGATTTCTATTTATCATAGTGCAGTAGTTCTCAAACTTCTGTACTGGTGGCCCCTTTCACATAGCAAGTCTCTGAGTGTGACCCCCTCCCCCCCCCTTATAAATTAAAAACAAGTTTTTATATATTTAACACCATTATAAATGCTGGAGGCAAAGCAGTGTTTGGGGTGGATGCTGACAGGTTGTGACCACCCCATGTAATAGCCTCGTGACCCCCTGAGGGTCCCGACCCCCAGTTTGAGAACCCCTGCGGTAGTGCCTAAGAAGGTTCATAGACTCATTGTACTAAGCACTGTACAAAAAACCCTACAAAAAGTACCTGCTCCAGAAAGCACACAATCAAGAATTTACGCAATATGTGGCAGTTGCGTAAGCAAATGCAGAGTACAAGGGGGGGAGGAGTTGGCAGATGTAGACAGGTAGTACACTTGAATAAGTTAGCCGTAACAGTGGACTCAGTCATATCTCACATGAACCCATGCCCACGAGCAAGCAGCCTGGTTATTTTAAAATCCCTCTGGCCTTGAGTACTACAGTATCCTGTCAAAATGTTTTATTTTTGGTTTGTGGAGATAAGGAGATGGTAGATGCTGCTTCTTTAACAGCAGTCCATCATTGTTTATTTGCTATCAATATTCATTCTCAGCCAGTTATAAACAGATTGGTTTTCTATTCCTCTCCCACACTTTGACACACAAAATCCTCCTCATTTATTTAAATTAAATATATAAGGTTGACTCCATCCAAGCACATCAGCATTCATTTCTCCTGAGTCTTGTTTACTGTAGTGATGACATGAGCCATGTAGAAATGCAAATGAAACAATTTGCATAAGAACCCTTGGAGACTTCTGGGTTTCTTTTCTTCAAGGCACCGGAAAGGCTTGAGTGGGGGTGCTGGCTAGGCCTGGTATGAAGGAAGGAAGTTCATCTGGGACTAGCACAGTCTACTCTGGCCAAAAATATCTCTCTCTCTCTGCTTAATGATAGCAGATGGCAAGGCCTTGCAGGTCACTTTCCCAATGGAGGAGACATCAGTGACATTGAGTCTGGGTATATTCTTTGTGAGACTTGTTTTGTTTGCACCTCTTCCAGGACTGGTGTATAGTAGTGGTTACAAACGCCAATCTCAGCCCAAATAATGATGCTCAGTTCCGAGGGAGAAACTCTGCCCCAAGAAGTGACTGGTTAGAAAGATGAAGGCAAAGGAAAGACTCCCTTGGTGCTTGCCACAGCTTCCCTTATAAAAAACTACACCACAAAACACCAACAATCAGAAATTGAACAGCACTCACATGCTAAGAAAAATAACTTGTAAGATATGTCATGTTACCACCTAGTAGCTTCTGCCATAACAATACATTATATTCCAATAATATCTACTATATAGGACCCCATTGCTGCTTATCTAGTCTACTACTGCAGCCTTGCTGTTAGCAACACAGTGCAGTTACTGGAGCTGGACTGACAGCTACATTCAGCACCATATCACTTTAACTTTCTCAAAACAGGTTTAGTTAGTGAATAGGGCACTGAAAATGGCTCCTGGAGCCAGACAGCCATCTACACTAGAGCTCCCAATATCGCTAACACTGATGGAACTGAAATTGGATTAGCAACAATGGAGCCAGACTGGTGTTGTCTTAGTGTAGACAAGACACATGCAGATTTGCATGCGCCACTGCTGTAATTGCAGATGTGCAGGTTACAAGTAGTCTAAGGGCCCTGCATGGGTAAGAGCTATTTGATACCATCCTATATATTTAAATTATTGAAAGTTTTTCAAGTTTAAAACTACCTATTGTTAGGGCCTAATTATTCCACTAATTCAATTCCAAGTAGGGGACAGTGTACTGGGGGCTAGATATAATGGCACCTGGTTATAATCCCCCATCCTTTCTCCATATTTCCCAACTCTGCCCCTGATTTTAAGGCATATTACTGCAGACACTGAAGTCAATAACAACATTCCCGTCAGTATCAATGGATACGGGATCAAGTTCTTCTGATGTGAACGTGGGCAAATTGAAAGGGCATCACTTCATTATGATGTTTAGTCCTTTCCAGTGATTTGTAGAGCAAACTATCACAAGGCCAGCAAGGTCTTTCTTTTCTTTTCCTTTGCAAATGAACAGGGCTACCTCTAACCTACTGGCAGATTAGATAGAGACTAGGTTTAGCAAAGAGCAAAATGTTTACTGACTGTCTAAAATATGGGTGACACTGAGGCTGTTGGAGCATGATCCCTGTTTGTTTGCCTAGGATAGCAACAGTCTTAGGCACTGCAAGGGAGAGAGTTGTAGACAGCTGTTCTACTCTGCAGAGCTTCAAAAAGCAAGTAAGGCACGATCTGCACATTCTGCCAGTAAACACAGGACATCTAATTTTTAGAAATTTACACTGCACAGTTCAAGGCAACTGCACCGGTATTCCCACCCCTTCATGCTCCACAAAACACTGGAATGTGTTACCTAGGGAGGTGGTGGAATCTCCTTCCTTAGAAGTTTTTAAGGTCAGGCTTGACAAAGCTCTGGCTGGGATGATTTAATTGGGGATTGGTCCTGCTTTGAGCAGGGGGTTGGACTAGATGACCTCCTGAGGTCCCTTCCAACCCTGATATTCTATGATTCTAAAAGTCACCTACTCTAGACTCCCGGCTTCTCAGACATCATCTCTCTTGGGTGGAGCCCCACATCTATGTTGCTCCTGATCAGGGTTCCCTGCCTACACTGTGATATTCCTGCCAGCCAGACGGTCTAAATAGGCCAGCATCTGCACTTTGCTTTCTCCTAGAAGGTTATGAGCAGATGGAATTGCAGCCAAAAGCTCTTTATAAGTGAGCGTATTTTTTCTGAAGGAGAAAACGTATAAAAAACAAAGTTCCTAGGTGTATGCTCAAAGCGCACCAGATGTCTCCCACAAGTCTTATGGGGCCTGAGTAGGCCAAAGTCCTTCCAACTCTTCCCAGGAGGGACATGGCCCCCCTTTGACAGAAAGTTCTGTCCATTTGCTAGATCAGAAAGAAGTCCCTGAGTCAGTTTAAATTCAGGCTTTTTATCCAAAAGTCCTGCCCTTTCTCTGGTCTTTGGAGAATCGTATATGCAAGCCTCTCCTGGTGGTACATCTCTGGAGGTGTCACAACCTGAACACATTTACCTAATCTCACTGCACGGTTCTCAGTTTCCGGATGGCTGTGGTTATCCTCCCTCATAGAATTACATACAATCCCTGGCCCACAGTGATACATACATTTAACACAGTAAGATGTCCCACAGATACTGCAGGAAATGGCCACATCTGTCACATACTGTCCATTCTTAGCAATCAGCACAACTCCTTCTTTTAATTAGGAAATTCATGCTTCATTTACAAAGAATTTAAAAGTGGGAGTCGGAACAAAGGCAATACAATACCAAAAAGGGGTATTGTACATAGAGTGCATACACCGATGAGGGATGAGCTGCAAAGTTCTGGGTCCAGATTGGGGCTTCCTCAAACCATGGTGGTATTTGGAGCCAACTGTCTGTTTCAGGCCTCTTTAGTCTACCCTGTGCAGTGATATAAAACAGGTCCTAGAGTATGGGGCTACACTACAGTTTCTGCACTGGCATAGCTGTGGTGCTGCAGCTATACTGCTGTATCGCAGTAGGGTAGATGTTTAGACAGAAGGGCTTTTTCTGTCCGTGTAGGTAATTCACCTCTGAGAGCTGATAGAGAGAGTGACAAAAGAATCCTTCTGTCCACCTAGCCATGTCTACACTGGGAGGTAGGTAAACCTAACTATGATGCTCAGGTTGAAATTTTTCACAGCTCTAAGCAATGTAGACCTTGTCCACACCTAACTAGCAACCTGGCTAATACGACTGCACTTTTACTTCATAATATAAATATGATCTTGGTACATATAAATATGACACCATTATAATTTCAGATAACTATCATTTTCTACTTTGGTTAAGGTTACAGAATGGCTTTTAAATTCGTTTATTTGGCTTGGTTAGTTCTATTTTTGCCCTGCAAAATTCATAATGACATTTTAAATAGAGAGAGATAAGATTAGTAATTGAAGCAGTAATAGAATAGTTTTTAAAATAGGGGCCAAATTAATCCATTGACAGCAGCAGTCACACCATGACTGAATTTAGCTGTAGAGGATTAAACTCCAAGAGTAGAAATACCTCATTACGTAATAAGTCCTCACGGAAATATTAAAATGTTAATGGAATAATGGACCCTTGAAAGAACTTGGAGGAAAATAACATTCTGTTCAGCAGAAATTAGTGGTTTCCCATATCGATAAGGTACTTCTAGCACAGCCTTGAAACATGAATTTAATATGAAGCGCAAAGATCAGAGACTGAATTCTGTGTCCCCATCTCATAGATCAAGAAAGACTTCAAGCTGCATTATATGCCAGTCAATCCTATCTCATTATAAGAAACTAATGAAAAATTATTCCATTCTCTAATCAAGTCAGTCTCTCCATCTCTCTGCCCAAAGGGAATTAATCTTGACAGGCTCTGGTCCCAGTTATTCATCAACTAAGCAAGTATGTCCATTCCAAAGTACTTTGCTTTAACAGTAAGGACTGAGATGTAGAAGAGTTATGCCTCTCCATTTGGGTAGGCATTTTTTTCCACACATGAGGAGAAAAGGATGAAACATAGGATGCAGGAGAGTTTTCCTTCTAAGGGCTTGATCCAAACCCATTGAAGTCAGTAGGAAAACACCACAATTGCCTGATCTGTGCATGTCAAAATTATGGTAAATTCTGGGACCAATTATGAGCCAGACTGCACACTTGTGCAGGGGAATTAATGGGTGCAGGTAGCCCCCATTGCTCTCTGGTATGGAATACCCACATTCCCAGACTCTGCTTCATAGGGAGGGGAGCAACAAGAGCTGATGTGTCACTCCTTCTCAGGTGGGTAAGGAGTGGGACAGCCAGGGTGGGCAGAGCCAAGTCCCCCCTAAAGCTGCCATCCTGCACAGTTTAGCTGGCATGGAAGGGGAAGTGAGCTGTGCTAGGAGAAGGTCTAGCAGAAGGAGCAAAGGGGGAGCAGGGACTGAATTGTGGTGATTTGATCCTTGCACTGCTTCTGGAACACAGCTAGGTCTTGTCCCTTACATAGGTTAGTTTGCAATGCAGGCTTTTGTGTTCTTTATCAATACTCCCTATGCATGGATGGTGGTGTCCAGGAGCCAATGGTATGCTAATAAAGCACACACGGACATCAAAGCCGGCAACACCTTAAAAAACCAACCTGTCTTTTGTAGGCCAGATTCTGATCTCATTTCCAAGAGTGACTTCAGTGGAGTTGCTCCAGATTGACACTAGTGTAACAGATTGGATCTGGCCCCAGTAAATCCAGCTGATTTGCCTGCAGCTAGTGAGATAGGATAGACTACTCACCTGAAGCACACTCATTTGAGCTGACACACTGTCCAAGAGAAGTGTCGAGCATCCTGACTTGCTCCCTTTGATGTCAATGGCAAAACTCCCACTGGCTTGGGGTAGCTACACAAATATTTAGTTCGTGGCAAACTGGGGTGGAAAGCTACCCTGCACCAGCCTGCTACACACTAGCTGTCCACAGGGACCCGGCTGATGTGCACTAACAGTTTCTTATTACTCTTTGATCTACTCCTGTTTCAAAGATCAAAGTGCACTATGGGACTTTTAGTGTATATCAGCACGGTCCACAAAGACCATTAATGCACGTGAATGTTTAATTTGTGGAAAGCTGGGATGTGAATCTACCTTAATGTGATGTAGCTTCACACCCCAGCTGATCACACACTAAATGTTCATGTAGATAATCCCTTGAATAATAGCAGTTTGGGGCCCTAGTACTTGTGCAGCAATTTACTGGATAATCATTACATGGTCCCCAGCTATTTCAAATGTTTTCCTTTACATGCAAGAGTAAAGCTCTTCTCTTCCTGTTCATTGTGAAAAAAATTAGAAAGTCAACCATGTGGTACCATAATATTCAAATGCCTTGAATAAAATAAATGAACAATCCAGATTTAATAACTCCCCAGCTAGCTAGCCCTAAATGTTTAGATAATTCTGAGTGAGAGGTAATCAAATAGCTGTTAAATACTCTAGACAGCACTAACAGAAAGCTCTTATCAACTTCTGTTGGACTGATGTACACACTTTCCACCATCTCTTCTGTGCATTGTCTCAGACATTTGATAGGCTGAGGGCCAAGTTTATCCTCAGGGTAATACCATTATGATGGTGGAATTATTTCATGCAAAACAACTGGAACAAAACTCGTGAGGAAAGACCAGTGGTTTAGGGACTAGTAGATTACAGTAGTTGTCTGCAATTTGTGTGTTAAGACCTGATGCATTCTGATTTTCAGTTTAAGATACTATGATATGAGTAAAAACAAGATGGTACAGCTGCTCCTGTGATATTCCATTCAATGTTAAGGTCAGCCTGGTTGCAGAACAATGAGAGATTCAGGCATATGAGCAACCTCAGAAATCATCTCCTTGCTTGGCTACATTGCAGAAGCAACACGGGCCTAATCTGGTTCAAGTGCAAGATGGATGATGGTTCTCTTCACTGGCACCACCTGCAGGATAATGTAGAGGGTGGTACAGGTGTCTGTCTACTTTTCCCCTACCATGGTCAGAATTTTCAGCTGGCTCAAGTGTGGGAACATTAGCAATTCGTTACAGGGTGGAGGTTTGCAAATTTCCTTTAGAAAGATTTAGAAAGTGATACTTGTCTGGAAGAGATCACAAACCCTGCCTTTTCCCAGTATTCAAATGTTCAGAAAAATTTGCAGATCTTACTCCATGCATGAATATATATATAAGTTTTTTCCACAGCCTGAGTGAAAACTGTGACATACCTGCTGACTTTGGAATATATACTATATAATCCATTGCCTCTTCACCTGTCAATCAGTATCATCCATTTTCAAATATGAAGCCATCTTATCTTGCCATAAATATAGTTCCTCTTGGGGTCTTATGATCACCATGGTATTTTAGCACTGCACACAGTTATAAAGTAAAGAGCATGAGAGCCCAGAACAAAAAAAAAGGTGGTTTTTAAGCTCTATTTCTCCATGCTGAGAAGCATGACTTTTGGTGCCTAGAATTTTAAATACCGTAGAATCTCAAAGATATGAACACCAGAGTTATGGACTGACTTGTAAACCAGACACCTCATGAAACCTAAAGTAACCAGTCAGGCAGCAACAGACACACAGACACAGACATTGACTGTACGGTGCCTTTATTGTATCTCAAAGGTAGGCACATCTGGGCTGCATGTTCCCACCCCACTTAAGCTAAGAGGTGAAGAGGCTGCCACCCCAAGGTCATTAGACCCACTAAATCGATCCCTGCTGCATCAATTGCAGCAGTGTCAATCTCCCCGTAGTGGAGAACAGTCCTAAGTGTCTGGCTTTATATATTGTGCTGTTGGGACTTCCTTATATACCCTTACGCAACTACCTCATTTGCACATGCTCAGAACCAACCGTTACCTAAGAATAATGATTGACAGCTCTGACCTTCAAAACAAGTTGTGACTGGTATGAGTGGGCTCTGACCAACTGACTTCTCAGTTAATTGACCTCTGTCACCCCGTACTGAATATGCCTGATAGCCACCACTCTTGCACATGCTCACTGTTGTCATTTACCTCAGACCAGTGATTCAGCCAATCCACACTCTCACACACATATATGTGGCTTTTTGCTAAGGCACTATTTGAACAATCCTAGGTTTTCACTAAGCATGTGCAGGGTCTGCACTGTCCATCTCAGGGTGGAGTGACTTTTGCTTATTCAAAAGAGAGATTAGAAAAACAGAGTGGAGAATTTCTCTAGTAATAACAGTGAGTTTCTTTCCCAGACTTGAAGAGCTCTGTGTAAGCTCAAAAGTGTGTGTATTTCACCAACAGAAGTTGGTCATCCACCTTGTCTCTCGTTACTGTACGTCAGGTAGATGCAACAGAGTAGAATTTGGCCAATCAGTTCTCATTTTTTGGAACAATTACTATTGCTACAACCTAAAACTACCATCAAGACACAAAAATCCACAGATACTTAACTGATTAGATATTACTAGTCTTACAGAACACACTGTGTGTTAGAAGAATCCCATCTGATTTATATTTTAGGTGTCAGAATTTCTCAGATGACACTTATCTGACAAGATGTAATGTCACTTCAGTTATATGTTTTTCTATACTGTCAGCTAGAAAACAATCATATCAAGTGTAAGAGACCTATTTAGTAGGCTAATCCAGTGGTTCTCAAACTTTTTTTTTTGTAGACCACTTGAAAATTGCTGAGGGGCTCAGCGGACCACTTAATGATCTTTCCAAATGTTGGTTGTACCGTTAGCTAACTGTTGTAAAGCGCTTTGGATAACCGTGCTATATTAAAAAAAACTTAATAATAATTAACATTTTTTTCCTACAAATAAAAGCACACAACTCATATTTGAAATCAGTAGTCTTACCTTTCTAATGTGGTTGATGTGCCCTCTCTGACTGCCGCAGCCCTGCACGCCCCAAATCCCCCTCACACCCCCTTCTCACCCCACTGTCCCCTCCCACCTATTCCCTATTCCCCCCCAAGACCACCATCTCACCTTACCTGTGCGTCCTCTCCAGGGTCCAGGCACCTAATTAGTGGAGCTCAACTAATTAGGTGGGTGGCTCTTCATTCTCTCATGTGTGGTCACCCAGGTGCGCGCCTTAGAGGGAACTATCTGCGGAACACCTGAATGGAGCTCATGGACCACTGGTGGTCCACAGACCACAGTTTGAGAACCTCTGGTCTAATGTATGGCCAAGTTTTTGAAAAGGCAGTGCCTAAATGTAGGCTTCTCAATGCACATTTGAGTACCTTGTTAAGGTCACCTGATTTATAAAGCGTGGAGCAGTTCCCAAAGACGTCTATATTTGTAAGGGATAAAGAATGGAAAGCAATCTATTGGTGTCTGAGTTTCTTCATGAAGATAGGGTATTCTGTGGATGCTTCTGAATGCTGGTTTCTGGAATGTTGATTCAATTTCTTGACTTTCTATGGGACAAGTGGAATCAGCTTCACATCTTTTATAAATTGACAGATCAATACCATGGAGCCTGGGAACAGGCCCTGCAAGGAGCATCTAAACCAACCTGATATGAATTAATAATGTCTGTTTCTGACCTTTATACAAACAATTCTGCATAACTAGGTCAGTCCATCTAACTATGTTTTCCACTGGAGGGTCCCATCCTGCAAGCTCTCCTTGTGTGGAGCTCCTATTATTTACAATACAGTGTCTTGTCAACTGGACTCTCTTGGCCTTATTTCTAAAATATTAACTCACAGGGAACAGTTTAATGCACAATGGGACAAACTCCTGCCAGCCTCCTACACTCAGAGCAAGCAATGTACAAGTACCCTTCAGGGTAAGACTAGTAAACACTTCAACTCCTCACAGATTCTTCAAGCTGGAGCTTTCAAAGTATTCTTTTTGGTTATACATGTCATCTCTTGTTTTCCTGAGGGAAGGGTTGAGGATAAAGTGTTTTCCGATCAATCTTGGAAGAGGAGGGATGTGATACAAACTGAAGATGATGGGTCTGAAGTATTGTGAAGAAACCTTTGCTAAATTAAAGCTGCACTGGGGATTTTAATTTTAGTAAACATTTGATGCAAAGCTAACTTGCTCCAAGAAAGCTAACTTGCTTCTGAACAAACGGCGGACCGGCTTTGAGAACCACTGACCTAGTAGCGTTGCCAACTGTCTACTCGCACAAAACCAAACACCCTTGCCCCACCCTCTGCCATGCCCCTCCTCTGAGGCCCCAACTCCTACTCGCTCCATCCCCCTCCCTCTGTTGCTCGCTCTCCCCACACTCACTCACTTGCTCATTTTCTCCAGGCTGGTTCACGAGGTTGGGGTGCGGGAGGGGGTGAAGGCTCTGGCTGGGGTGCGGGCTCTGGGATGGGACCAGAAATGAGGAGTTCAGGGTGTAGGAGGGGGCTCCAGGCTGAGGCAGTGGGTTGGGATGTGGGAGGGGTTGAGGGGCTCCAGCTAGGGGTGCGGGCTCTGGGGCGGGGCCAGAGATGACGGGTTTGGGGTGCAGGAGGGGGCTCCTGGCTGGGGGATGGAGACTAGGAGTTCAGAGTGTGGGATGGGGTTCTGGGCTGGGGCGGGATTGGGGATGAGGGGTTTGGGGGGCAGGAGGGTGATCCGTCCTGGGACCAAGGGGTTCGGAGGGTGGGAGTGAGCTCTGGGCTAGGGCAGGGGATTGGGGCGTGGGAGCAGGTCAGGGGTGCAGGCTCCAGGCGGCACTTACCTCAAGCAGCTCCCAGAAGCAGCGGCATGTCCGCCTCCAGCTCCTACACAGATGCACTGCCAGGTGGTTCTGTGCGCTGCCCCATCCCCAGGCACTGCCCTCGCAGCTCCCATTAGCCAATGGGAACTGTGGGGACGGCACTTGGGGCAGGAGCAGCATGTGGAACCCCGTGGCTGCCCCTACACCTAGGAGCCAGAGGGGGGGAACAGGACACTGCTTCCGGAAGCTGCACTGAGCCATGGCAGGCAGGGAACCTGCCTTAGCCTCGCTGCGCTGCCAACTGAACTTTTAACGGCCTGATCAGTGGTGCTGACCAGAGCCGCCAGGGTCCCTTTTCAACTGGGCGTTCTGGTTGAAAACTGGACACCTGGCAACCCTATCACCTAGTGAGGGACTGATTGCCTGAGAAGGTTGATCAGATGTCACCTAACAAAGGGCACAGGACGTTATAAAAGAGAGTCTCTTACAGCCATTTGAGAGAGAGAGAGAGCAGAAGGGCAGTGACTACAGTGAGCAAGCGAGAGACTCCATGATTTCCAGGAGAAGCCTTGAGCTTCAGAAGGACCCTCAACAACCCAGAGGACTCTGATCTAAGCAAGTGCTCCAGAGCAATGAAGAAAATGAAGCAGGAAAATGCATATGATTTTAATCACTTTTGTCTGTCTTTGTACATTTTCTATGCTATAGAAAATAAAGAGTGATTGTAAGGTCTCCCAAAATCAAAGTCTGTTCCGTTAGTTTTAAACAATCACATGTCTCTGAAGAAGTGACCTGTAAACCCAGAGTGCCCACAAGATGTGCTTTAGCTAGTGGTAGTCTGGGGGTTCAGCACTCATCTGGGGGCCTCAGGTATCTGGGCCACTTGGTCCCTTTTCATTCTGGAAAGGGGTAATGGACAGCCTATGCCCAAGAAGTGTGCAAGATAGACCAAAGACTAAGACAGGGCACAGCCCACTCTGATCAAGGGAAGCTTAGGAGCACACTGGGACACAAACCAAGCAGCGAGAGAGTGTCCACCCACAGGGAACTTGACTAGGCTATGCATGACAGCATGTTTAGGTGTGCTTTATTGATCTTGGCCATGATAATTCTAATGCCTTTCTGATTGAGAACTGCAGTTTATTTCCCTCTCCAAGGCAGCTCAACGGAGCTGGATGGCACATTGTGGGAACTAAGGCTCAGCTCTATCTGCCCAACTAAACAGCAGAGGGAGCAGGATCTCACCGGCAACTCTTCAGTCTTAGGGTATGTCTACACTCACAACTAAAGTTGACCCATATTAGGTCAACTTACAGACACGGTAGTAATTACTGTAGTGGTGCATATCCACACTACCATCCTTAGGTCGGATGCGCTTCAGCCAACCTAAGAGGGGCAGTGTGGGGAGCAGGAAGGCTGCCCAGGGATTCCCTGATTGGAGGGGAGGGGGGAAAGGATCCATTCTCGCCCATACCCACAGAGGAGCTGTGGATAGCTGGGTTGTAGTTGCCCAGCTTTCTTGTCAATTTCACAGGTCTGCTGGAGCCCTGAAATTGGGGAGAGCTAACAACTGATGTAAGTAACAGTGTCTACTCAGACGCTGCATCACCATAACTACACTGACATAAGCCCTATGCCTCTCTTATGTCGGGGTAATATGGCACTTACATTGGTGGGACAAGGCTGTAGTGTGTACACTGATATCATTACGTCAACATAAACTACCTTACGTTGACCTAACTGAGTAGTGTAGACCAGGCCTTAGACAGGATATGACCATGCACATAGCCCACACAAGGGAGCAAAGGTGCACCTTACTCCCCTGGATGGCCACATAGCCAGGCACAACAGTGAGCCCTATGGACCAGACATTCAAAAGTGCTCAGCACCCAGACCCTCCCACTGTGACACTTAAAGCCAGACTTGCTGAACCCTTGAAAATCTGTCCATGTGTATAGTTCCGAGCAAAATGGGACCATAATCTGAGTTGGGGGCCCCAGGCAATAGGAGAATACAAATACAGTAATTCCTTGCTTAACGTCGTCCCAGTTAACATTGTTTTGTTGTTATGTTGCTGATCAATTAGGGAACATGCTCATTTAAAGTTGTGCAGTGCTCCCTTATAAGATTGTTTGGCAGCTGCCTGCGTTGTCCACTGCTTGCAGGAAGAGCAGCCCGTTGTAGCTAGCTGGTGGGGGCTTGGAACCAGGGTGGACCGGCAGCCCCCCTATCAGCTCCCCGCTCCCGTGAGTTCCTGCCCTCTGCCTTGGAGCAGCTTCCCGGAGCCTCTGGCTTGCTCTGCAGGGGGGTGTAGAGGGGTGCTAATGTCAGGGTGTCCCCCTCCCCCGCATCCAGGAGTGAAAGTAATACTCAACACTTACTGGTACAGGGGCCCTCTTGGGCTCCCGGAAAAGGCGGGGCCTCAGGCGGAAGGGGCGGGGCTTGGTGCGTCAGCATCCCCCAGCCAGCCCATCCTCGCTGCCCGGCCCACACTGCCTGGGGCCCCAGAGGTGATTTAAAGGGCTCAGGGCTCTCACTGCCGCTGCTGCGGTAGCGGTGGCCGGAGCCCCGGGTCCTTTTAAGTTGCTGGGCCCTGGCCAGCTGCTCCTTTTGCCCACCCTCCGTCGGCAGCCCGGGGGGCCAAAAGGGGTGACGACGTTAAAGCGCTGCCACGGCAAAGGACCCTGCTTAAAGTGCTGCCACAGCAGCGCTTTAATGTCGGCTGTTACGGGCCGGTACCGGCGGCTACTTTTTACTGGTATGCCCGACCCATACCGCCTTACTTTCACCCCTGCCCCCATCTCCACAGAGCAGGGGAGGGACACGGCAGGGCTCAGGACACAGGGAGCTTGCTGGCAGCAGCTGCTGTCTCAACTTGCTGATCTACTTAAAAGGGCAATGCACTTAGAGTGGGGTCAGCTTAAAGGGGCAAAGCACGTCTCTCTCTCACACACAGGGTGTGTGTCTCTGGCTCTCTCTGCCATGCGGTCTCCCCTCCCTCCCTTCGTGCTGCCTTGTTGAGCATGAAGTTACATTAACAACATTTAAGCCTTGAGGGCTCAGCCGAGTGCTAGTTCATCATTGAGCAGTAAGGTATCCCCTTTTGTAGTGGTTAACACCCATTTTTTCATGGTTTGTGTGTATAAAAAGATCATCGGATGCATACTGTGGAAAGTACAGAAGAAGTGAGCTGTAGCTCACGAAAGCTTATGCTCAAATAAATTGGTTAGTCTCTAAGGTGCCACAAGTACTCCTTTTCTTTTTGTGAATACAGACTAACACGGCTGTTACTCTGAATCCCACCCTCTGACTCACCACCGCAACCAAGCTTCACAATCATCATTGCCATGTACAGTATTAAATTGTTTGTTTAAAACTTATACTTTGTGTGGGTGTATATAGTCTTTTGTCTCGCAAAAAAAATTCCCTGGAACCTAACCCCCCCCATATTTACATTAAATCTTATAGGGGAAATTGGATTCGCTTAAAGTAGCATTTTGCAGGAACATAACTACAATGTTAAGCGAGGAGTTACTGTAAACAATGTTTTAGTTGAGGGTCCTTTCAACAAATGTGCAGCACAATATTCCTTCCTTGGGCATTTTAACGGTCGTGTTTTACTATAATATGTAATAGTGTTTTTTAGCACCATGTATTTAAGCAGCCTTAACTGTACTAGACATGCTGCATTATATTAATAGTGCTTCACATTGTTATTTAATAAACTCCAGGAAAAAATGTCAACCGGATGATTATGCTTTCAGCTTGCACTATACCAGTGAGGAGCAGCTATACTGCAATCTAATAAAAAGAGCTTATATAACATGGAGTTGAAAACACAATGTGACAGCCTAGAAAAGAATTCTATTGCTTTTCCGGAGGTAGCGTACTTTAAAAAACAATTTAAAATCTCGTTTTCAGCAGAAGAGGCGAGGTGACATTGATGAGCTGTCTGTACAGATTGCATCATTGGTATCTGTGGATGGATCCCTCTTCTGAAAGTTGCAGAGTTCATCTCTTCAGTGGCAATATCCCTTTCCTAATTGCGCAGCTTCCTATTTGCAGAGAAGCAAAGGGAGCTGAGTCTTCAAGGGTATGACACTCCTGGGAAAAACAAGCAAGCAAGGAGGGGATCTGCAGGGAAAGGATTAAAAAGGAACACTAGAAAAGAGATGGGCTGAAGGAGCAAGGCTCTGAAATAGGAAAGGGGTAGGGAAACAAAGAGAATGAGAACCAGGGCTATGTAATTGAGAACACAATTGGAATACCTTAAGGAATAAGGCAAAACCTAGGGGAAAGAAAGGCAGGCAAAAATGGACATCTTTTATGTCTCCAGAGTTTCACAAAGAAACAGACTGTTCAATGAAGGTTTCAAAAGAGTTTCTAACGTTTGTCTAAGTTAGAAGTTTTCAAGTTTCTCATCCCTCTTACATGGATGCTGGATCCCTCTCTGTGTGTTTACATCCAAATCTACTTACAGTGTAAGTTTATTTAGATGGTCCAATGAGATTGCCATCTTTTAGTTACAGTTGCATACAATGCTTAGTGCAGTTGAGTCCCAGGCAGGGTTTTGGACCTATAAGTACAATCAAAATACTTCTAATAATAGTTTCTGAAAATATGGCTTTGGGTAGGGAGGAAAAACTCTATCTTCTAGATTTTGTAAAATTTTACAAAATGGATCCATTTTAAGACTGTATGATCTACTACTTATGTATGTGCTTAAACATTTGCAGAATAGCAATAGCTTTAGGAACCAAATTTGAAAATATGATCACTAGCAGAGCTGTCCCTGGGGGGGTGGGCATGACGGATTCGTCTCTTCAGGGACCGACCACGCTGGCCAATCACACTGGCCCACGGGGCGCCCCAGAGCACAGGGCCTGGAGCAGTTGCCCCGATTTGCCCTACCCAAGGGACAGCTCTGATCCCTAGCATTTCCTATCAGATCAACACTGGTGATTTTTTTTTTACTCCAAAGAGGAATTATTCAGCATGTCTGAAGTGTATTTCTTAACTAAAAAAAGATACTTGCTGAATTAAAAAGGAAATAAAGAGAAACCTCCTTACTCCTAGCATTTATATCATGAACCCAAGGAACAAGGGGTCAAGTTGTTGTTTGATCTAAACCAAATCACCCAGGTTGAATCTGGAAACTAAACTTTCCCAGAGACCAGGAGCATTGAGAGCCAGTGATCTGATTCAGTCTATTTTAGAGATATGACGTTTGGATCTATATCCATATACTTCCTCCCCACAACTTCATATTAGTTTGGATCTGTGATTTTGCTTCAGACCAATCTGTAGTTGCAGTTGGACCATGATTCAGCTACCACTATAGTCACGGCAAAGACTCAGCTGTTTCAGTGAGAGTGGAATCAGGCCCTGATGGGTAAAATAAAAATATTCCAAGATTCAGCTAACAGTCAAATAAGACATTCTTGCAAGAATTTTAGTTCTTGCCGTTTTCACTGGGGACACAAATAACTCACAAAAAACCCTTCATGGTATTTTGACACTTCTGTTTTTGGTCCTGGCTGGAATGTTCTGTGTGCAAAAATCTCACAGGTGGGATTTTCCCAAGAGTGCTAAGTGTCTATCTCTTTCTGCTCCCACTGAAATAAATAGGAGTTTCATCAGAAGCACTGTGAGGCCAGTGCTGAGTGCTTTTGAAAATACCACCACAAATGTATATTTTCAAACTGCATTTATACAGAAAGCCACATGTAACTACCTCATTCATGAATGCAAAAAATAAAATCAGCGTGTGTGTGTAAGGGGACTGTTGCCCCCTTACTAACAGTCAGTGGGGGTGTTTTAGTTGCTAGCTCCCACGACTAAAAAGGGGGAAGGGTCGATGGGGAATCAGAACCCTGAGACTGACAGCCCCCAGGAACAATGGGGAGAGGCCAATGCTCCAGGTCAGCCTGAATGACAGGGCGGGCAGGCTAATCACGGAGTCAGGAGGCCAGGGAGGTCCCGTCCTCCGTGTGAGCTGGAATTGCCTGGGTCAGACAGAGTGGGGCCGAGCTAAGGAGAAAGCAGGGGCCCAAGCTGAGCTGGGGAGCAGAGCTGGGCCAGATCCAGAGAGAGCAGACCCTGTCCTGGGAGCAGAGCTGCAGCCCCAAAGCCAGAGGCACAGCCCAGAGAGAGCAGACTTGCCCTGGGAGGAGAGCTGCAGCAACCAGAGCCAGAGGGGCCAGAAAAGCAGCCCACGAAGCAAGTCAGTGTTGGGAGCAGAGCTGTAGCAACCAGAGGCAGAGGGGCCAAAGACACAGCCCAGGGAGCTGGAGGCAGAGCAGCAGCAGTGCTGAGACAGAGTGGTGGAGCTGGGGCTGGAGCAGTCCGGAGCTGGGTGCGGTGAGCAGCTGGGGAGAGCGAGGGGGACCCCGGGCAGCGGGCCCAGCACAGGGAGACGCCTCAGCCAAGAGGCTCTGCAGGCCGGGCTTGGATCATAACCCCGACAGGGCGGCGGTGACTCTGGGAAGAAGGGTCCTGCCACTTAGAGCCTGAGAGCGTGAGGCCACCACTAGAGCAAGTGTCCAACCCACAGCATCCCTGCAGCACAGCCAGGGCCGGAGAAGGAGGCCTGGGACTTACAAGGAACAGACTGTGAACTGCCCTGACATTCCAGAGACACTGTTTGTGATGTTCCCTGCCACAGAGCGGGTTGATGTGTTTCCTTTAACCTTTCCCATTTTTCCTTATTCTTTTTAAAATTAATTGTTGATTAAATAACTTGCATTTGCTTTAACTTGTATGTAATGGTCAGTGGGTCAGAGAAGTGCCCCGTGCAGAGAGAGTACCCCGGAGTGGGGACACCCTAGCCCCTGTCCTAGGTGACCACAGCAGGGTTGGGGGTCGAGCCCCCCAGGAGTCCTGGGCCCAGCCTTGTTGGGGGTTACGGAGACTCTGCCAGACAGGAGAGTGGAAGGGGAGTCCTCAAGGGCAGGGAGGCCACTGGGTAAAGGAAGTGGAGCGAGGACTCAGATCCTTTCGCTAGCCCACTTCACCGGGGTAGTGCAGAAGCCAGGAAAGTTCCCCACAAGAGTGGGATTATTCCCCCACTTACATGTGCATACAATCTGTTTTATTTGCACTAACTGGCATGGAAGCATGTCCATATGAATATACACATGCAGAGTTAGAGTCCAGCAGGGAAGCCATTTTGAGAAAGATTTTAAGACAGTGGAGAGTAGCCTAGTTCTGACATGCATCCTTAATTATAATGCAAAGACTGCAGTTAATTTTCTTCAAGTTGCTGACAGAGTCAACAGGAATACTTTTTAAAAAGGATCTCTATTGTACTATTACTTGCACTAATCTGCTACAATTATTTTGCTGGCTGAGACAATTAGTAAATAATTGCAAATTTCTCTTTAGTCATTTCCATCAGCGCTATTTTAGATTCAGAGACACATTGTTAGCTATGGCAGCTTATGATTAATTCTCCCTCCTTTTCCCCCTAACGAGGCTTAGTGCTCCCAGAAGCTGACTTAATCGTTATTGCATATTAATGAATTGCAGGCAAACAGTACTAATTTGGCAAAAAATATATAAAAATTGTTGGGGAGATCCCTGGGACTGTAAGATGCCAGCAGAAGGCAACTGCATGAGGACAAGAAGCTTGGGTATTAAATATACTGATTTACACCCACCATGCATGTGAAGTAAATGATCATGATTAACCAGTGTTATGAAACTTTCTAAATGAAATTGTTACATTAGCAGATCATGAAACTTTCCTGTTTCTTGAAGAGAAAAAACTAAAGATTTCATGGCAAGCTTTCCTGATGAACCGGAATGCTGATGTTTTGTGTTTTGTTTTTCCTGGTGGACAGAATTTCAGAAATAATTATCTTAGTACATTTTCCATACAGAAAATTGACTATGTCCAATCATCTTTACAAAAATAGATCTTAACTAACTTCATAATACTTCACAATCTCAGAGCACTTTGTAATTGATAAGAAACTTAGCCTCACAGCACCCTTGAAGTGAAGTTGTATGGTATTAGCTTCATTTCATTTGTAACAGATACAAAAACAGGCAGAGATTAAGGTTCAAGTTTTCAAGAATGGCTTTTGTGCACATGCAGAGCCTGAAAGTCAAGAGGAGTGGCTGATGCTCATCACCTTGTGTAGCCAGACAGCCAGCCCCGCCCTCTCAGACCAGCATTGCTGGGAACACACGGGAGCCAAAACAGGGCACTTAACATAAATTCCAGCACAGCCTTTGAAGCTGTGAAAAGCACAGGTGTGCTGCTACAATGTGCCTCTGGGAACATATACAACGATTAGGCTCACAGCAGGCAGAGGCGCTGTGACAGACATGGCTCTTAGCCCCTACTAAATAGCATGATGCACACACACCAACATCCTAGGTGGGAAAATATTTACCCTAATAAAAGGAATGTCCAGTAGTCGAAACTTATTGTTTCTCTCCCTTGCAAGTGTAAACTACTCTTGCGAGAGCTGGCGTCACCCAGACAGACCAGCCCCAATTTGGCATAAGAAAGGAGAAAGAGAATAAAGGAGTACAGAGGTATAAGTAGGGGACCTACAGCACCATGATTTTTGAGTGCTTTTCACTATCTATCTGCTGGTCAGATAAGTGACAGCCTCCCGAGGCTTCTGCAGCTAAGAGGGTCCCTAAGCCTTGTCCCTTATTCGTCTTTCCGCGGAATTGAGTGACCGATCCTGGCTTGGCACCACTGGAATCGAGAGATGCAAGGAGGGTAAGAAGTACCCACACCTGATCTCCTATCTTTAGTGTACACATATTTTGAAATAGAGCCCTATACTTTGTTTTCTTTCTTTGGGATTGTGGCTTCAGTTTTGTAACTTGTTTGTGTGTGTAACATCTCTACATTTAAATAAGTAGGCACTAGCAATTTTGTAACCACATGATTAGAATCTAGTTTAATAAATTTTGGTAACCATTTGTGCATAAGCCTGACTTGTTTCTCTGGTTTACTGTAAAGCAGCCAACACAATTAAAGAACCTCAGCCGTTTTGGCTATAAAGCCTGGCCATTAGGTGAGAGTACTAAGAGCCTAGCGTTGAATTGTGCCGCCTCCACGGGGCAAACTCTTGGGGCACCTGTCAGTCAATCCTGACTGCCCGCTGCGAAGGAGCTCTGAGCTCTAGCAGTTAAAGTCACGGGTGTTTAGGACCTTGGGGCATCCATCAGCCTAGCCCGGGCTGCCCGCCGCGAAGGGACAGTGCGTCCTAGCGGTTAAAGTCATGGATGGTATAAACGGGCATAGCTGGCACCTCACCAAACATCCTTGGCCACTGGCTAATACCTTGGGGGTGGGGGAGGGGACGAGGAGAGGGAGGGGAAGACTAGAGAGTCTGTTTATCACACAGGAGTCAATAAACCCATCTTTTTAAAAATGTTGGCTTAGATATTTCTCCCAGGGTAACACAACACACCAGGGACAGAGACAGGAAAAGAACCCAGATCCCCTGACTTCCAGTCCTGTGCTGCAATAAGACTAATTTCTGGGGACAGAGAACCCATTTTGGATGAAACACCAAATTTATTAATTGCCCGTGACGTCTAGTAAAAATGTCCATAACAAAATTGTAGCCTTAATTGTGAGATATGAATGAGAAGGAAGTCAACAAGTGGGCCAGCAATGCACTGAAGAAGCAACTCAGATGGCAAGTGGTAAAATGG
Source organism: Chelonia mydas (assembly GCF_015237465.2). Classification (NCBI taxonomy): domain Eukaryota; kingdom Metazoa; phylum Chordata; order Testudines; family Cheloniidae; genus Chelonia; species Chelonia mydas. The sequence continues at coordinate 35,944,580 of NC_057849.1, forward strand.
GGATGTATCTAATAGTGTCTGCAACAACTCCTACCAGCCTCTGAATATGACATATGGGAAGGAATTTAAGAGCAGAGGAGACCTTCGCTGCTCACAAGGGTGCTGTCTTGCAGAAAGGTATATATGGGCACTGCTGTGTTGCATGCTATTCTTGCCAGTCCAACTCTGGTTGGCACCTGTTCCTCTTTGAAACTTGTACATCTGTTTGAGAGTGGGCACAATGCCACCCAACAGATGGCCATGAGTGTCAGCATGCTGGAAAGCGATTATATGCATATATAAAGCCAGATTTACTTTCAAAAAAAAAAAAAAAAAAAGGCAAGTTGCGTAAAGCTTCTACATTCCTGGTTCGTTAAAATTAAGACAACTCTGAAGCTATCCCAAAATAGCTCACAAAGCAGTTCAAAGTGAGCTTTGGGCTCTGCTGTATCAGGGTTAGTTATTCAAAAAGAAAACATTATGAAGTTTCCATCTGTGGAAAGTGTGGTGCTAAGCAAAACCTCATAGCACTCTACGTCCTCCAATTCCTCCTGAGGACCAGGACATGCTGGATGGCGGTGGGGAAACTTAGTGACATGTGCAGCACTCCTGGGTAATCTTGAATCAAGATCTTATCCTGATTACACATGCCTCCAAGCAGGGCCGAATTAATGCTCCTGCGGGCCTGGGGCTATTAGATTTTGTGGGGCCCCTGTACATAAGTCTTTTTCCTGGGAGGGAGTTTGGTGCAGGAGGGGGTGTGGGGCAGGGGATTGGGATGCAGGAGGGGGTGTGGGGTCTGGGAGGTAGTTTGGGTGCAGGAGATCTGGGGCAGGGGGTTGGTGTGTAAGGTGGAAGCTCTGGCCGGGAGGTGCTTCCCACAGGCAGCTCCTGGAAGCGGCTGGCTGCTAGCACGCCTCCGGGAGCATTGTCCAGGAGCTGCGGGAATGGTGCTAGGGGTGGGGGCAGCGCGCAGAGCTGCCTCCCCCTCCTGCCCAGCAAGGGGCCACAGAGACGTGCCAGCAGCTAGCTACTTTCGGGAGCAGTGTGGGGCTATGATGCCCCTTTTAGCAGCCCGGAGATCGCTGCCTGTGATTTATTTTGGGGGCTGCAGCCCCCAAAGCCCCTGCCTTAATCCGGCCCTGCCTCTGAGTGCTCCTTGCTCCTGCTTCCCCTACAATACAGTAGGAGGCTTGGTACTGTCAGCTTATCTGCCCCGGATATTAAAGAAGGTAAACAGGGTATTTTGCCTCCCAGGATTTAGGCACTACATATAAATTATGCCAAAGCAAACAAAACAGCAGAACATCTCATTTTCCAGTGGCAAACTGGTGAAATTCATACCCCAAACGTTCCAAGGGAAAAATCTGTAGCTCATCAGGTTAAATGCCTTCTCCACCGTTAACATTTCATTTGGAAAGCATTTTTTCGAAGGCAGAGTTATCTAAACTTTTCTCCTTTCCTTGTCCTTGTTTTCAATTTTAACTTGAGCAGTGTATAGCACAGAAAGTGATTTTCCTGTTCATTGCTGCTGTCCCTCCTTGCTGCCATCAACCTTGATTATTTTATTGCTTGTTTATCTGCTTATTTCAGCAATCATACCCCCTCCAAGGCTCAAGTTTTGTTTTAGATCTGAATGCTCCCTTTGTTCTAGTAGCTGTCCACAGTTCACCCCCCATACTGATTTGTCTTTTGTCACACAGATCTATGCTGTTTGATTTCCTCTGCTTTACCACACTTCTTTGTAGCTGGTCTAATCTGATGTCAGGTTCTCTTTGTGGAAAATTGATTCTGCCAGGCTTCTTTGAACAAGTGACTAAGTGCTCCATTCAGCAAGGGGGCATGACTTTCATATCATCCTTTGCAAGAAGTGCTGGAATTACTTCTCCAGCTACCTTACACCTAGGCTCCTATTCCTTATACTCACTGTCTCCTCCTTATGTCTCTCATGCTCCTGTCTTCCTGTTTCTTTCCATGCTGCCTGGCAATCCCTCATGTCATGGTGCACAGAGCAATCTTGCTCTTTTCCCTTTAACGCTTCCTGAAAGCAACCCTCTGATGCAAAGCTCACCTACACACTAACCCACCTCGTTGAAGATGATGTCACAAAAGAAATCATGCTGTTTTCCAAGGGTCTGATCCTCAATGGGAGTTTTACCATTGAGTTCAATGACAGCAGGATCAGAAACTAAGGCCTTATCTACATAGGGGTGTTAGTGGTGTTCCTTTGCACTTGTGTCAGGTTCAGAGCATTAAAATGACCTGCATCCACGCAGCACAATTCTTAAAGTGTATTAACTGGCCAGTTAATATGTATTCTGTAATCCATTTTTAAAGCAGGTTAAGTTAATTGCAGATTAATATTCATGTGGGCGCATGTCTCCTCACTAGCTTGCTGGTGTTCCAACTGTCACCCCACACTGCTTTGCATTATTCCAAAGACTGTCCTGTCTGTTTACCTGTGTGGCTTCTACTGCTTTGGGGGTCATGATGCCCAGATGTCACCTCTGTTTAAATGCTGGCACAAAGCCAGGATCAATCTATTTGCTGCGGCACATTCCTGGAGTCACATATCTCAGCATTATACTTTACTATAGCAGCACTACCCCACAGTTCAGTCAGCTGCCTCGAGCCATGTGTACACAATTATTGTGGCTTCACTAACCCACAACAATTTGTGCACAAAAACTCACTGTGAAAATACCTCCTGGTTTAGACAAGGCCTTAGAGCTTCATGCTTCTCTCCCCCCAGCAATGTCTGCATGCAAGGGAGCCTGGGCCCACAGAAAAGGGAAATTCTCCCTTTGAGAAATGTGCAGGGTCAGGGGATAGAACCCTGATTTCTTTTACTAATGTGAGTGCTGTAAAATCTGAGTCAGACCTATGAGCTAGAAAGCTTCAGATTTAAACAATATAGTAAGGAACTCTCAAATCCTGCTCTCATATTGACCTCAGCTAGAGATGTGAGCAAAAGCAGAATGTACACCTACACCTCTTCTTGCCTTGCCTATTAGAGTTATTGGACATCATTCATTACAGGGGAGGGATAGCTCAGTGGTTTGAGCATTGGCCTGCTAAACCCAGGGTTGTGAATTCAATCCTTGAGGGGGCCATTTAGGGATCTGGGGCAAAAATTGGGGATTGGTCCTGTTTTGAGCAGGGGGTTGGACTAGATGACCTCCTGAGGTCCCTTCCAACCCTGATATTCTAGGAATCCAGTTTTATGCTGCTAGAACTCTATTGAAGGAGCCACACTGACATAAAACTGGCACAATGGAGAGGTCATACCCTGTATTCTTTCAACATATTCTGTCCTTTCAATCCTTATATCTCAGGCTACCCAATTAAGAGGCATTGGAAATATCTACTGCACTTGAACATTTTCAGTTTTACACAAAGATATTATCTCTAGCGAGGGAAGTAAAACCTCTCTTCTGTGCCCCCAGTTTGACATACGAGTCATTCAGAATGTACAGTTGGCTGTGCTCTTACACACATGAGGAGATCAGCAGCAACCTCACTGCCTTCCTAATGCAACACCTTTCAAAACGGCCTGTCCACTGTATGGGATTTAAAAATAAAGACCACTATCCAAGCGTAGAGGAGTGGAGTCACCACCTGTATGTGCCTTTGTGGCAGGCATAGCAGACTCCTCCTCTAGCACTCCATCCTGACCAACAATTGCACCAGCCCTGTAGAGGTCTGCCTCATCTTGTGACTTAGCCCTCTGGACACCAAGTCTCCCCCCTTCTGAGGTAGTCAGCCAGAAGTCCAAACAAACAATAGTCCTGGGCCCTCAAGCTAAGCCTTTGGCCTAAATTCTGACTCGCTAGTTCTTCTACCCCTGGTCTCAAGGGTTTTCATACCATCCTTTCTGGCATCCAAGAGGGGAACTCAAGGTCTCCCCCTCTTCTCTGGATCCCACCCAAGGACCCTGTAGTAAACAGGCAAGGTCTGTCTATTCAGGCCCCCTATTCAGGCTCCCTGGGCTATTCCCATCTCAGCCTGTCTGCAGACCTTTCCCACCAGCCCTTCCTGGGCTCACGGCATTCCTCTCAGACTCCCTAAAGTCTCAGGTTTTACCCTTCCTTCAGGACTGTGGCTTGTAGGATTATTCCCTAGAATTCTCCTACAAATCCCAAACCCAAACATACAAACTTAAGCCACTTCCTCCCTTCCCAGGCTTGAACTTTAGTCCTTCACAAGTGTCAAGGTTCCTTCCCAACTCTGAAGTCTAGGGTACAGATGTGGGGACCTGCATGAAAACCTCCTAAGCTTACTTTTACCAGCTTAGGTTAAAGCTTCCCCCAGGTACAAACTATTTTACCCTTTGCCCTTGGACTTCCACTGCCACCACCAAACGTTTATCTGGGTTTATTTTTATTAGGAAAGCATTGTTTGGAAACATCTTTCCCCCCCAAATCCTCCCCCCAACCCTTGCACCCCACTTCCTGGAGAAGGTTTGGTAAAAATCCTCACCAATTTGCATAGGTGACCACAGACCCAAACCCTTGGATCTTAAGAACAATGAAAAGCATTCAGTTTCTGAAAAGAAGGATTTTAATAGAAGTAAAAAGTAAAAAAGAATCACCTCTGTAAAATCAGGATGGTAAATACCTTACAGGGTAATTAGATTCAAAACATAAAGAATCCCTCTAGGCAAAACCTTAAGACACACAGACAGGAATATCCATTCTATTCAGCACAGCTTAATTTCTCAGCCATTTAAAGAAATCATAATCTAACGCATATCTAGCTAGATTACTTACTAAGTTCTAAGACTCCATTCCTGTTCTGTCCCCGGCAAAAGCATCATACAGACAGACACAGACCCTTTGTTTTTCTCCCTCCTCCCAGCTTTTGAAAGTATCTTGTCTCCTCATTGGTCATTTTGGTCAGGTGCCAGCGAGGTTATCCTAGCTTCTTAACCCTTTACAGGTGAAAGGATTTTTCCTCTGGCCAGGAGGGATTTTAAAGGTGTTTACCCTTCCCTTTATATTTATGACAACAAGCCTTCCCCAATCCTCTGCTCCTCAGCCGCACACCAACCTCCCAGGATTGTCTCACCACAGACTTGCCCCTATTTTGAGGCTGACCAAAGGTACTTGTTCCCCTCCTGTAGCTTTTCTCAATTCTCACTTTTCCTGACTTCTATCAGATTATTCTCAGAGAGCAGGAACTCCCAGGGTCTCTGAGGTTTCTCAGTTCTTTTTTGGAAACCTGACTCCTTCTCAGGTGGACCTGCTAATTGATCTTACTTAACAACCCTCCAGGTGCTGGTGGGTGGGTTAACTGAGCTCTCAAGTTCCTGTTAACCCTCTCAGTACCAGTGTGGGGCTTACTCCCCATCATACCAAGGCTTTAGGCAACCTATTGTAGTGTTAAGGATGTTAAAATGCCAGCAGCAAAGTAGTTATTTCAGCAGGAACTCAGCCAGCCAGATAACTACAGAAACCTTTCCATCCCTCAGCATTATGTGAAGCATATCCTCAGCGCTCTCCTCACACCCTATCAAACAGATGGCTTGTGCAGTGTCCCGAGAAGGTCACCATATTTATGCTGGTCCTTCTGTTCATGCTACCACTTGGATTTGGAAGCATTTTACAACTGCTTTGTTCACATGTGAATGACAAACCCATTATATTTAGACACAACACACAACATTTGGGGATTTCTTTTGTTTAAATAAAAGAAGCTACACAAAATAAAGTGGATTTTATTGTGCATTCCACTCAGAAGCCGGGGGAGCAAGCACATAGCAAGAAATATTGGTATAAGTGGGAGTTATTGATTGTGTGTGTTCAGGGGAAATTCTGAGCACATGAAGCATGCAGAGGGTGAAATATATTTCTAAGTGGGTTATCTGAGGGTACATAAGGAAAGTAATTGTGAATTCTTTCCATTTGTGGCACACTATCAGTCCAGGAAAAGACAGTCAAGACCTGGCCTGCACTTAAAAACCTCTATAGCTATGTGGTTAAAGGTGTAAATTTTACCTACTTAGGGTTTCTCTTCACTGTAGCATTAATTTGAGTTATTTACACTCAAGTTCCTACTCTCAAATCACTGTGACCATACCGTGTCCACACTGATACACAAAGGAAGGAAAAGTACTACTGTTTATACACCTTATAGGGTTCTAAATTAACTGAATCAACTGAGTTAAGGGACTAGCACATTATTATGCTCAGTGCACAACTACAGTAAAAAAAAAGCAAATGAGAAGTTAAATTGTATAAGGAACAGGATGGACGATAGTATAGAAAAAGTTATAATGCCATAATATCAATTGTGTGGCCAGTACTGCATCCCATCTCAAAAAGAAATATTGCAGAAATTGAGGGGGTTCAGAGAAGGGAAAGGAGAATTAGGGGCATGGAGAAAACTCATATGAAGAGAGGTTGAGGAGACTGGGGTTGTTTACCGTAGAAAGGAGACATAAGAGGGGACATGATGAAAGTATATAAAAAACAATGAATGGTATAGAGAAGGTAGATTGGGAACTTCTGTACCTATTTCTCATAACACAAGAACAAGTGGAGACAGTCGGTGAAACTGAAAAATGGCAAATTAAAAACTGATAAAAGGAAATACTTTTTCATAGAACCATGGAATCATAGAAGATTAGGGTTGGAAGAGACCTCAGGAGGTCATCTAGTCCAACCCCCTGCTCAAAGCAGGACCAATCCCAACTAAATCATCCCAAGCCGGGCCTTAAAAACCTCTAAGGATGGAGATTCCACCACCTCCCTAGGTAACCCATTCCAGTGCTTCACCACCTTCCTAGTGAAATAGTGTTTCCTAATATCCAACCTAGACCTCCCCAAATGCAACTTGAGACTATTGCTCCTTGTTCTGTCATCTGCCACCACTGAGAACAGCCTAGCTCCATCCTCTTTGGAACCCCCCTTCAGGTAGTTGAAGGCTGCTATCAAATCTGCCCTCACTCTTCTCTTCTGCAGACTAAATAAGCCCAGTTCCCTCAGCCTCTGCTCGTAAGTCATGTGCCCCAGTCCCCTAACTATTTTCGTTGCCCTCCTCTGGACTCTCTCCAATTTGTCCACTTCCTTTCTGGGCGGGGGTGGGGGGAAACTGGATGCAATACTCCAGATGTGGCTTCATCAGTGCCAAATAGAAGGGAATAATCACTTCCCTCGATCTGCTGGCAATGCTCCTAATAATGCAGCCCAAAATGCTGTTAGCCTTCTTGGCAAAGGGCACACTACTGACTCATATTCAGCTTCTCATCCACTGTAATCCCCAGGTCCTTTTCTGCAGAACTGCTGCTTAGCCAGTCAATCACCAGCCTGTAATGGTGCATGGGATTCTTCTGTCCTAAGTGCAGGACTCTGCACTTGTCCTTGTTGAACCTCATCAGATTTCTTTTGGCCCAATCCTCCAATTTGTCTAGGTCACTCTGGACTCTATCCCTACCCTCCAGCGTATCTACCTCTCACCCCAGCTTAGTGTCACCTGTGAACTTGCTGAGGGTGCAATCCATCCTATCATCCAGATCATTAATGAAGATATTGAAGAAAACCAGCCCCAGGACCGACCCCTGGGGCACTCTGCCTGATACCAGCTGCCAACTAGACACTGAGCTGTTGATAACTACCCCTGCATCCTCGAGCAATATTTGTATACTCCTCCCTAGTCATCTGTCCAAGTTTCCTCTTCTTGTAAACTTCCTTTTTGTGCTTCAGCTCACTGAAGATTTCTCTTTTAAGCCAAGCTGGTCGCTTGCCACATTTGCTATTCTTTCTGTACATCAGGATGGTTTGTTTCTGTGCCCTCAGTAAGGCTTCTCTAAAATACAGCCAGCTCTCCTGGACTCCTTTCCCCGTCATGTTATTCTCCCAGGGGATCCTGCCCATCAGTTCCCTGAGGGAGTCAAAGTCTGCTTTTCTGAAGCCCAGGGTCCGTATTCTGCTGCTCTCCTTTCTTCCCTGTGTCAGGATCCTGAACTCAACCATCGCATGGTCACTGCTGCCCAGGTTGCCATCCACTTCTACTTCACCTACCAATTCTTCCCTGTTTGTGAGCAGCAGGTCAAGAGGAGCATGGCTCTTAGTTGGTTCCTCCAGCACTTGCACCAGGAAGTTGTCCCCAGCACTCTCCAAAAACTTCCTGGATTGTCTGTGCACTGCTGTATTGCTCTCCCAGCAGGTGTCATGGTGATTTAAATCCCCCATGAGAACCAGGGCCTGTGATCTGGAAACTTCTGTTAGTTGTCCAAAGAAAGCTTCATCTACCTCATCTTTCTGGTCTGGTGGTCGATAGCAGACACCCACCATGACATCACACTGGTTGCTCTCACCTCTAAACTTAACCTAAAGACTCTCAACAGGCTTTTCTCCAGTTTAATACTGGAGCTTTGAGCAATCATACCGCTGTCTTACATACAGTGCAACTCCCTCCACCGTTTTTTCCCTGCATGTCCTTCCTGAACGGTTTATACCCATCCATGACAGTGCTCCAGTCATGTGATTTACCCCACCAAGTCTGTTATTTCAATCACATCATAGTTCCTTGACTGTGCCAGGACTTCCAATTCTTCCTGCTTGTTTCCTAGGCTTCTTGCGCTGGTGTACAGGCACCTAAAATAACTAGCCAATTCCCTACTTTCTTAGTATGAATCAGGAGGCCTCCCCTGTTGCACCCTCCTCCTTGTGTTTCCTCCCGGTATCCCACTTACCTGAGGACTTAGGTCGCCATTCCCCGGCGAACCTAGCTTGAAGCCCTCCTCACTAGATTAGCAAGCCTGCCTGCGAAGATGCTCTTCCCTCTCTTCGCCAGGTGTAGCCCATCTCTTCCTAGCAGTCCTTCTTCCTGGGACAACATCCCAAAATATTTTTTACACAATATAATTAGACTGTGGAACTCATTGCCACAGAAGTCAAGAATTTAGCAAGTTCAAAGAGGGATTGAGTGATTATATGAATAACAAGCATATCCAGAGTTACAATAGTTAATACTAACAAGAAGTACTGGAGGCAGATAAAACCTCATGTTACAGGGTATAAGCCAGTCTCTGATTACTGAGAATTAGGAGACCACCTTCACAGAAGGCAGATGCCAGTGAGGTTTCTTGAACCTTCTGCTGGCAGCATCTGGTACTGGCCACTGTAAGAGACAGGAAAATGAATAGATGGACCACGGGTCTGACTGTGTGCAGCAACTCCTATGTTCCTAGTCAATCTGAGAGTCAGGCTTATTAGCATTGTATTGACCTGGTTTCCTCATTACTAGTGGTAAATTTTCCATACCATGGCCAATGGACCTTCTAACAAGCATCTTTTTCAATGCTGCTCTTACTGAATTTTGGATCAGTTCACAGTAACATGACAGCAAAGCAGATGGTGCAAACGCCTATATCCAAAACACAACCCAGTCATTACTTTCCTTTCCAAAATCCAGAAATGAATCATCCCCCTCCCACAGGAAAAAGCTTTTGTCCCAACTTCAAGTTCTCTTAAATGTACCTTCAAAGCGAAAACTTGCAGCAGAGTCCTCCTCTGCATGTATCAGTCTAGAACAGGGATCGGCAACCTTTGGCACACGACCTGTCAGGGAAATCCGCCAGTGGACTGGGCCGGTTTGTTTACCTGCAGCGTCCGCAGATTCGGCTGATCGCAGCTCCCACTGGCTGCGGTTCACTGTTCCAGGCCAATGGGGGCTGTGAGAAGCAGTGGCCAGCATGTCCCTCGGCCTACACTGCTTCCTGCAGCCCCCAATGGCCTGGAACATTGTACCGTGGCCAGTGGAAACTGTGATCGGCTGAACCTGCGGACGCTGCAGGTAAACAAACTGTCTCAGACCGCGAGCGGATTCCCTGACGGGCCGCATGCCACAGGTTGCTGATCCCTGGTCTAGAGGTACAGCCGATCCTTAATAGGACCCAATTTTTGGGAATAGTACTTAAGCCATTTAGATCTCTAGTACTTAATTAGCAGTCACAGTTTGATGGCAGAACTGAACTGTGGTAAGGGAGAGTGAGGAGAGGAAGGTGGGAGGAAATAAAGATAGAAGGGGTGTAATGATTCTGGGGGTCATTAGATAACAAACCAGTGAATGAGAAAGGAATAAAACTTTAATAAAACAAACTGGAGAGCATCTCTGGTGACCTGCAGCACACAACCCCCACCCACAGGGCACATCTCCAAATTCCTAGATTCATAATATTGTCCCTTATGAGGGAGCATCTCTATTTTATAATCTTCTACAAACCTAACTCTACAAGGGGAGAGAATAGGAGTCATTAGAGCCAGACAGTATCCTGCCAGAGAGGTACCCACAGGATGAGAGGAGAATGTGACGAAGGATCAGGACTTGACACAGGAACTAACTTTCCTTGGCGCTGGTGGGTGCTCGTGCCTCCCTCCCGCAGCCCCGCCCTGACTCCGCTCCCTCCCTGCCCCTACTGGACCCCTCTCCAAATCCCTGCCCCAGCTCTGCCTCTTCCCCGAGTGCGCCGCGTTCCTCCTCCTCCCCGCTCCCTCCCAGTGCTTGCCGCACAAAACGGTGTTTCCAGCCCCAGAGCACCCACGGAGTCGGCGCCTATGGGTCTTGATAGTTTAGGACCAGATTGATACATTCAGAAAGAGGGACTGATTGGACTGGGGAGAAGGAGAATGGACAAACCCCTCGGCTATTTGTCAGGTGTGGTTGCTGCCTCAGTCTCCTGCTGCCTGTGCCCCCATTTCTCCTCTCACAGGAGAGGTAGTGTAGCCCATGAGGCCAGTCTGATAGCTTGTTATATTGCATAATGTGTTTTCTTGACTGATCATATTATTTTCTTGGGTTTTGTTTATGCTGAATTCCAGTATATGTTACTAATAACAGTTATTCCTAATAGTTGGCTGTAACACAAGGAACCTACAGGCCTGTATCCTGTATGATTAACTAGAGCAAGATAGTACGAGTGTTTGTAACCTTTGGCATAGATAAATGGCCTACCAGTTACCCCTTTTGACTTTGGGAAACTGAATGGGGAACCGAACAAAGACCTGAATATGTTTACCATAGGTCTGGAACAGGATACACTGCAGAACATGGAAGTCACAAGTTAGGCCAAGGTAACAGTTTCGGGGATGAGATAATTGATATTAATATGTATGAATATATGTCAGAAATGTTAACCTGTAGAGTAAGGGTACCTGGAGATGTATCTAGGTGAGGAAATAAGATTTGGGGATGGTAGGTTGGTCCTGAATTAAGGCAGTGTCAGGACCCTGTAAGAGGGCAAACAACCATACAGGAGGGTCGCTCTTTCCTATCTTCTATCAAGCTATCAGCTCAGCTTTTCAATATAGCTTAACTACTCAACACTCCAGCCTAATCCCTACCAACTGGGGAAGCCTGGACCATTGAATTCAGCGGGCATGCCAGAGATGAGGCTGGTCCTCTGTCTCCTACTATCAAGGAAGGGTGTGAGCATGCTAGTTTAAGTAGCCTTTTAGAATAGAAATGTAACCACGAGGGGTCCTAGAATTGTATTACTTCTTTGTGACTCTGTGTTTTATATTGTTTATTATTCTTTCATTCATTTTAATAAAGATCTTAACAATTTTGTATTGTCCTCAGTATAAGTGTCCTTGCCGCACAAACCGAGGATCCTCTCATGACGCTGAACTCTCTGTGGTCTCTAATCCTGTAGCCTGAATTGGGACAAGAACCTAAATATCTTCTGGTCATATCATTGGCGAGTAGTAATAAATTAGCCCATAAATTCAGGTCAACAGTAGTTTAGTCACTTGGTCCGTGGGTAGTTTCCAGTCAAACTTGAAGAATAGTCCTTCCCTTCTGGAGTCAACAAAAGAAGGACACCATAGGACTTTCTGCAGTTCAGAGCAAAGAAAGTGAAAAGAAACAGAAGAGGAATTTTCTCCAGCTACTCCCCCCAAAAGAAACAAAACTTAAACCAAACTGTTTAAGCCATATTACTCCACTGAGCACCTCCTGCCCCTGTCTCAGCCGTTCACAGGGTCCTGCCCTTTGGCAACCTTGAACCTTCTTCTCCAGGACACTCAGGAGGAATGTCTTTCTCTCCAAGCCCTTTTATAGGTCCTAACCAACTCCCTCTACGCCACCTCCTGGCCTACATTAACACTTTCCGTGCTCTTCAGCTAAATGGGTTTCTGCAACCCAACACATACATATAAAGAAGTATGGGATGCAGAAGTGCAAGGATAGAAGGAAAGATAAAGGTTCTGATAAGACAGAATAAGCATCCAATCTTTTTAGTACCTGTCTAAACTGAACCTCTAGGCCTTTCACCTGTCATTTCCTCTAGAGATAAATTCAGTTGTCTTTACATATAATGGACCATTGGAAAAGCCAGACAAATGCTGATTTCCCAAACATACCTGACTTCCTGTATGACTTGCCTATCACTGAAGCCTTACACCAAAAGTTATTCATAATGTTTCCACTCCCCTCCCCTGGCATAGGATATCCCAGAACCCCTCCACACCATCTGCATACTTCCTACTTGGTGGCTTCCTAATATGACCCCCCCCTCACCTGCCCACCAAGAGAGCACCCCTAGTTCAGAACTTGTGTTCAGCTAAAAAATGTCTGAATGTGAAGTTTAAAGCCAGGTGGCATCCCCTAGCAGAACTTCCAGGGCTAAGTCATGACTTGAAGCCACAGCCTACAATTGGGGACTGAGTAGAAGCATACCATCCCACAGGGAGCTCCAGGCACCATTGTGCTGTGTGAAAAGCACGTCTGCTGTGCCACATTTTGACAGGTTGCAGAAAGCACTTCCCACCCAGCAACCAGCCTTCTGTCAGAAGGAGCTCAGGGATATGGATCACCCCCTCCCATCCACGGATGTCATTATTCTTGTCAACTATCTGCACTCAGATAAGCTCAAGAACTCAGCTGTGTCTTGTCCCTGCATAGGGGCCCACAGGAGTGCAGAGAGGCACCTTTTGTCATCATCCTTTCTGACACACTGTGAGATGGTGCATCAATGAAAGGTGCCCCCCAGCCAAACAGGGAGGAGGGGGTGTGGTTCCAGCTCACTCAGCTCAGCAGGGCTGTCAGGCCACCCCTGGTGTCCAGAAATCTGGAAACCCTCTCTGTTCTCAGATCTGCTGTGCGGTGCAGGGGCTGGTAGGGGAACCCAGGCCCACCTACACCACTGGGTTCCAGGGTTCCAGCTCAGGGATCTCAAGCTAGACAAGGAGAGTGAGGGTTTGCTGACTGACAGTGCCCTGAGCTTCTTTCTGCCTTCCCTCGGGACTCTATGGGCTCTTCAAGCTGAGGGCCTGTTTGCCCCTCCCTTGGGTGTTGTCCCCGGGTGCTAACAGGAGTTCTGTCTGCTCACTCCTTTGTTAGCCACCCTCTTATCCTCCCAGCTGCTATTAGCCTGCCAATCAGCAGTGACTGGAGGGCCTGTAGTAACTCTATGGTTGCTGGGCTAGCATTGGGTACATACATGACTCACAGTTGGACATGGCTGGGCACTAACTTACTCCAGAGTTGAGTCAGCAGTTGTTATACTCTGTTGCCATGGTGCACAAAGTCATCCGTTTAAACAAGGGCACTGCGAAGCTAAGAGGTGCAGGAAGTTAGCAGGCAGTGATTAGAAAACAAAGGTGTTCTATAGCGGTAAGTGATCTCTGTTCCTAACATCCAGAGCCCAGCACATGCAGTGTTACACGGGTCCCTGAACTGACCATGTTCCAGCTGGGATGTAGGCAGCTGGCACTTCTGCCATAGTACTCATGCTTGGTGACATATGTAGACCTGCAAGGAGACCTTATGTTCAATTGGTGAACCACCAGAGCTTCCCTGGTGGGTAACGTGCCATTCCTAGAGTCTGAGATTCAGAAATAATTGGGGGGGGGGGGAAATGGGGGCACGGGTAGAGGGAGAAGAAGGGAATCAGAAGTGCCTAAGTCCCATGAAAAGCCAATGGGATTTAGGCTCCTAAGTCAATTAGGCACTTTTGAAATTTTATTACAGCATCTCATCTCTAGGAAGCTATTGTCACTTTGTATAGACAGGTTCTTGCAGAACTTGGGTTAGCTAATAATTAGCAAGAGTACCCAAGAGTATTATCTCCCTTTCCCAGGGCTGTAGCAGTAGAATCGATGGCTGCACACACAAGAAATCTGAATGCAGCACATGGTCTGCCCAAAATAGGCAGGTTTCTTAATATAAAATAAGTAAGAGGAACTCAAACCTCGTAGTCAAAGTTAATGGAAATAACTATAACATATTCAACACTTCCAGTTGCTGCTCTGCATTCATAACAAATACAGCACAGAAGGAGAAGCCTACCTGTAAAATAAGCTGCTCTGACAGTCCCTAGGGAGTCACAATCCCACCTGAAAACATTAATTAACCTCAGTAGTGATCTGCATTGTTTATATGGAGGCAGGGGTCCATACTCAATGAATGCAATAATACAAGAATAAAGGGAAATGAGGCTAGTAACAGAGCATGCAACAGCAGTGGGCATTGATTCCAATCCATCTTGGAGCCTGATCCGGAGCCCACTGGAATCATTCCAATGAGTGGCTCCCCTGAAGTCAATGGGATTATGTTAGGGTGAGATGAGAAACAAGCCCTTAATTTTCAATTCTCCCCTTGGCACACCCATAACACTGTGCATATGTGCTGTTCAATCCTGTTTGCATGTGCCAGGGATAGGTTTCATATGAATAAAATCCTTTTGGAGATGTGGTTTATGCATATAACAATTCTGTCACCTGTACACACAGGCTAGAGTCTACTAGAGCATCCAGGAGTTAGAATACAGAAAGCATGGCAAGCAACAGAAGTGGAAACCACCATGTGAAATTCAGACCCTAAACGTTTCCAGTGGTGCAAATTGTCCCTCCTCTTTTGAAAAAGAGCTTTCAGATCCGATTGAAAAATCTCTGTGAAATGTATTAAAATATGGCAAAAGTGCGAAAATTCAGCCCTTACTGCAACTGCAGCAAGCTTATAGGTAGCTGTTTCCAACACTGCAGGTGGTACCAAAGAGTCAGGCATTCCACTGATAATGCTTGCATGGGGCTCATGGGGAAAAAAACCTAATGAGTCGTCCCTGTCTGATTTCCATAGCACAGTCCAAAATTTCTAGACTTGCTGCAAGCACCAGAAATGAGCCCATTGGGTTTAACATGCAGCACCCCTGTGTCATTCTGATCGCTCACTGTGTTTGAGCTCATCAGGTTCAGGTGAGGAAAGAGAGCCAAGGAGTTGAGGCATATTATGCAACATGGCTAAACAATAACACAATATTACAATACGTTCAAACTGCTGCGGTCAGATCTTCCGTTGATGTAAATCAGCGTAGGCCCATTGACCTCCAACGAGATGGTCTCTGACACAGCTGGAACCAAGCCACCTGTGCTCTTATAAAGATTTGGATCAGGTGGCCTACTCATCTGCCCCAGGAAGCTGTGAGAGAAGTGAGAGCAAGCTGGTGTCACGCAGAATGGTTATATTCTCCTTTACTTGAGGGTGTACAAAAATACTTTTAAAAGCGTCGCAGACCTTTCCCAAACTGCTTGTGTAATCTAGGCCTAAACACAGACTCCCCATGCCTCTGTTTCCCCAGCTGTGAAATGGGGATAATAATATGTGCTTTTTGTGAGAGAAGCTGGAGGACGGGTTATGACTGGCATGGTCTGTAAAGTTGTTACACTCTTGTCATGATTGCATAGTTTTAATTTACAAGCAATCAGGCTATGCACTGAAAGTTTCTCTTTCTCTTCAGTCTCGTTCATGCTTCGTCGCAGATTCTATGCCAGTTTTCACAGTTCCTCTTTCTTATGCTCCTAAATTGACCCATTCATTACTTCAATGTTTTTTAAATCAAAATATCCCTTTCCGCAGTGCTGTTCCATCTGTTGCTATTGAAGGATATTAGCACAATAGATCAGTGTTTATTGCTGTAATAAAGGAAAAAAGAAATAATCTGAAACAATTGATATTGGAGGCACTCGTTCCAATACCCACTGTAATATTTTAATATGAACTCACTTTATCCATTATTTATGAACACTACATCTGCCAATTTGTTCTCCTCAGAATGAACTTACTACAGCTACTATCAGTCATCCCAAGATAAATAATCCAGGGTTTGACTGGAGAGTATTAACAACAAAACATAAGCTTCCCAGAGCTATATCTCAGCTAAGAAGGACTTCCACAATTTATACCTCACTTGTGTGCTTTCATGAGGAACATCTGGCAATTTGTTATATCCCTGGACTGAAAAATAGAATTTATCTATAGGAATTTCTAGGCACAGAGCCACATAACTCTCTGAGCTCTTCGCATGTACTCAGTCTAATACTTTCTGAACTCATTGAAATGTTCATCCTCTGCATATCAGTCAGTTGTCAGCTGCTATTTTTAAACATTTAAGCATTTGTCAGGGCCTAGGTACTACTGTGATAGGCATTTTAGGAATTCTTATGGCAAGAATGTATTTCACCTGAAAATCAACCAGTGCTCTGCTCCATTTTTTTGAATGGTCAGACATAATAACAAAAGCAAAGGTATCTCCACATAATAGCATATTTATTATTATTATCTGTATTACAATAGTGCCCAGAGGCCACAGCTGTGACTGGGCTTCACTGTACTAGTCCTCATACAAACACATTGGACTCGTCTTCACTGTATTGTCAGCTTGAGTTATAACTTGCGTTTTGTTGCCCATCTGATTCCCATCCACACACAAAAATCTCTAGTTCCCGTGGTGCTTTAAACTCAAACTAGATGGCCCACAGTGGGAAGCTGAAGTGTTGCTAACTGAGGAGGTAGTAATCAATGCAGATGCAGCAGCTCAGATGACAGCAACTCAACAATCACAGTGTGGCTCCAGCGTTTCAGTGTGGTCACACTCACTCCAGTTAGTGGAGTAACTCAAATGCATTAACTTGAGCTAACTGTTGCAATACAAACAAACCCACAGTAAGAGACAGCTCCTGCTCTGAAGAGCTTTGTTCCACTATATTGGTGACATCACAGCAGAATTTTCTAAAGCCTTCATGAACCATTGCTAACTAAATTAATTTACCTTGCTGTGATGCCTGCAGCAAAGACAATGCTTTTCAGTGGAGAATTCAGTCCCCTTTGCCACAGCCAAGGAATTCTTTTAAGCAACCTTCATCTGCAGAGATACAAACATTGGTGGTTAAAGTTCCACTGATTGCTGCCAGCATGTCCCCAGGAGCAAAGCCCATAGTGGTGAGAAGTCTACCAGGGTAGAGGGTGGGTTGGTACAAGATGAGCATGGGGTGTTGTGGAGGACCACTGCTTGTGCTCCTCTGGAGAGACCTTCCTGGGGTACAGCAGGCCAGGCTGCAACATGCTTCATGCAACACTAGGAAGAATGAATTTGGTTTTGTGTGATAGTCTGAAAAGAGGGTAGTTTCAAAGCAGTTGAAGAGGTGCTGATGTGGAATTCTCAGAGGCAAGGTACTTACACATGTGGCTAACTTTATGCAGGGTGGAGCCACACTCCTGGGGCAGGTCCATACTATGGGGCTAAGTCGACCTAAGTTACGCAACTCCAGCTACGTGAATAATGCAGCTGGAGTTGACATACCTTAGGTCGGCTTACTGCAGGGTCTACACTGTGCTGGGTCTAAACTCTCCCGTCGACTTAACTTCTGAGAGTTGTATAGGATGGTTCAAAAGACCTCTAGAAAGGAGGCCATTCGCTATTAAATTCTATGAGTTTTTAGAAATATTTCTTTGGGCCTCTACTGGCTGATCCCTAGTCAATTCTTTAGGACATTTCCATCAGGCTTTTATTATTATTACAAGTGTTTATAAAACTGCCATCCCAGTGAGAGTTGGTAACTTTATGCACAACAGGCCCTGCATTTCAAATGATTCTCCCTCCTCTGTAATGCACTAAAACCAATATCTGATCCTCGTGTTTGGCATCAGCCACTCATTTATGCACCCACAGCACGAACTGTTGTTCATTTGCCTTTTAAAACAACATTCCATCTCCCTCAATATGCTTTGGCTTCTTAAATTTCTCTGCAGTTTTTTCCCCATTCAGAAGTGCAGATGAAGATGGCAGCACAGCATTAGCCTGTTGCTATCAAATTTATATGTTGAGAGCAGAGGTTTGCTTAAACAGATGCAAAACAAAAAAAGGAATCCAGCATCCTTCATTATTATTTAAAATGCTATTTATTTTCCTGCACAATATAACACTTTTCCTTCCCCCCTGTGCCTTTATCTTGTTTCCTTTATTCTGTAGCCAATGCATAATTTCACACCTGCACAATTTCCAGACAACCAGAATTTTCCTTATCAGTTTAAACAATAAAGGTAGACTACTGAAAAGGAACAGAGAATCATAGAATCATAGAACTGTAAGGGACTCGAGAGGTCATCTAGTCCAGTTCCCTGCACTCAGGACAGGGCTAAGTATTATCTAGACCATCCCTGACAGGTGTTTGTCCAACCTGCTCGTAAAATCCCCAATGATGGAGATTCCACCACCTCCCTAGGCAATTTATTCCAGTGCTTAACCACTCTGACAGATAGGAAGTATTTCTTAATGTCCAACCTAAACCACCTGTAAAGGAAAATCTAGTAGGCCTAAATTTCTAGGCCTAAAACTTTGGTCAAGCTAACTGTGTATATGAAGCATAAGAAGAGAGTGTGGAAAATTCCATTAAGGGTCGATTGCAAACAGCACAGCTTAAGAAATGTAAGCATAACCACTAGAAGTTAGAAAAACCATTAACCGCAAAGGAAAACTCCTGTCAATATCAGGAAAAGCTTGTTTTTGCTAAACTCCAAATAAGGCAAAGCTACTGTTGAAACTTGCACTATATGCCAAATAAGGAAAATGCTGCTGGGTTTGACAAATTGTGGTTTTCAGCAATATAAGCTCCTGTATTTCTGTTTATGGCAGAGCGGCTCCAGCTGACTCTCCCTGTATGCGCATGCTTGAATAAAGCTAGCTTTCAGGCTTGTTCTGAACCAAAGACAATGTGTGGTGATTTTTCCATGACGCACCCTTGCTGCAATTTAAGTCCATTGCTTCTTGTCCTATCCTCACAAGGAGAAGGGAGAAAAATTGTTCTTCTTAATCTTTAACAGTTTTCAAGTACATAAAAGGTTGTTATCATCTCCTCTCTCAGCCTTCTTTTCTCCAGGCTAAACAAACCCAATTTTTTCAATCTTCCCTCATAGGTCTTGTTTTCTAGACCTTTAGTCATTTTTGTTGCTCTTCTCTGGAATACCTACCAGTGCACATTCTGAACTGAGTGGTCCTGAGTTGTTTATGCCTGCAAAGTTCTCTCCTTCACAACTCGCTGAAAAGTTATTGTACCTTTAATAATAATGTTGGCAGATCAAGAAAGCAAAATTAAGTGAGCAAAAACCCACAAGAGACAGAAAGAGGGGCCCAAAGGATTTCATGTGTTGGGGAAGCATCAATCAAGAGTGTCTTGGAGTAGTTCCCTGGAAGTTGGAACAAGATCCTTTCTTGGAGTCCTGCTAGTGGCAGTTCTGCTCTGCTTCTATCTCACATGTTCCCTATTCAAATGTGTACATATTGTTAATCAACAACACTAGATTATAGCACTCAGTGTCTTTGTCCAGTTAAATAACTCTGCTGCTGAAGTGCAGGCCTTCTTGAAGACTCAGAAGGAATAATATTTAGGGAAGGAGGTTAAGGCAAGATTCCTTCATTCACTTCCCAGCTGTGCCACAGACTTCTCCTGTAATCCTGGGAAAGTTACTTAGGACCTGATCCAAAGCCCACTGAAGTCAGTGGGAGTCCTATGGGGAAATATGATAGTTAGGCAGCTAAATGGGAAGAAAGACATTTAGGAACTACACCAGGAACATGAGCATGATGGTCCGGTCACTAAACAAGCAACAACCTTTCACATAGCCTGTTATTATGCTGCTACTAGGAGTCCGGTGCATCCCACTGCAATGGCTTCTGCATTGTTGGCAGGGTTACAGAATGGCCAGCATGATCCTAGATGCTTCAGGAAGCATAAGGCCGGTACTAAGTACTTGGCATTTGTGAAACAAATGATTAATTACACTGTGGTGTCGCATTTCATAGCCTGGCCCTTACCTTTCTCCCTGTAAAATTGACCCAAGATATTTCAAACGTGTGACCCACCTTGGAATGTGTCAGCTCCTGGAATGTTCGACTGAGCCTCCCTATGGGCAACACTGGCTCCAGAGCCTGTGAACACCATTTCTCAGCCGGGAGCAGAGACAAAAGAGACTGGAAACTCCTGCAAAAACCAATCGGGAGACTTCGGGATGGGATGATCTATACAGACGGTTTGCTGGACCAGTGAGGAGCCAGAACTGCTTAGTCCCTACAGCCTGACTCAGAGACCAGGGAAAAGGTTTTGTTTCACTTTTGGAGCTTCTGATTTAGCACTGAGAGGGAAGCAGAGCAGGTCAGGGAGTGGCTGCTTAGCTCCCGGGCCCCGTAAAGGGAGACTTGGAGCTGCTGGTGGGATTCAGTGCACAGTCGGACAGTTCCACTCCTGCACTGGTGCCAGCGACTTAAAGTCAGCCACGACCTCTACAGGTCACCAGTCCAGGCAGTCAGGAGAGGACCTTGCCCCATACGCGGCTGAAAACACTGTATGGAGTCCCCTTTTGTTTCCTTTAAGCCAGCCAGCATTTGCTGCTCCCATCTCTGGACACACCCTAGGCATTCCATGTGCTGGGAAGGTGCCAGGGAGGAAGCTGGGGGTTGTGGCATAGCTGGAACTATTGGGAGGTGGGGCATTTGTTATAGTGTAGACATTTTAGTGTTTTCGCTAAACGTAACCCTTTCCTTCCCTAGAGCCTCTTTTTTTCTGTCGCAAATAAAGTCCTCTTTGTTGTAGTGTTGTTTTGGGGTGTGCCATTTCATTTGATGGGGTTTGTATTAATGTATGTTGTTGTTTGTGTGCTGGGTTGTACGCCTTGCTAAGAGGGATAGCATCAGTCATTTCCCCAAAGAACAGCGCCTCTTATGTTGTAGGTACAGTGGATGGGGTGGAGGGTTACCTTGGGTGGAGACACCAGGCGTTGCAACAAAGAACTCGGGATCCAACCCCCTGAGAGGAAATAGGAGAAGCCACTCCAAGGAACAGCTGTCAGACAGGAGATTAGAGCCACACATGCTAATTAGCAGTTTGCATCCATGAACATCCTAGAGCCAGAATTTCAGACATCTGCTAAATACCACAGCCATGATACCTCTACTGTGTGCTCCAGCCAAGGGAATTTTCAGTGCTGTTATGGGCTACAGGGTGTGAACTGGAGAAGTGAGACAAGGAAGAGTTAAGTGGAAGAAGCCCTTAAAATAACTTTCATCGTGCAGGATATTTGCCTGCATTACGCTTTGTTGATATGTATTCCTGCGCAAGGTTGGATTCCTCACCCTCTACCTGAGTGCATTTGATACAGTGAAGTTTCTACAACACTCCAAAGGCCCAGGAACTCAGTTAACTGAGTGTCCTCACCAGATCTACAGTTAGATACAAGGACGTAATATAGTAGGAATGTATTTAATATTTGAGCAACTTAGAATTGTAAAGAGCAACTGCTGGGATATTTTGCTACAAGACCAACAGGCAGTACTGAGCATCTTCCAGCCGGCTGTGACCATGAGAGTAGAAGGAAGCATCCGTGTAAATCAGATTCCGTAAACATGACTTTGTAATGGGAAGGGAAAAACAAACAAACAAAGATTACAAAGGCCCATCCCTGATGAGCCATAAGAAGCTACAATAAGAGCTTGAATTTTTCCTAAATTCAATAGGTGGCTCAAAGGCTTCTGTGGGATGCAAATGGAAACTCTATGCTGCTGATAAATTGCAGCTGCTGTATTGCTGAAATATGATCACAATATACAGCAGAGGGGAAAGGTCCAACTGCAGAGAGGTCACATTATTACAAAATAACTCATGTGAGGAGCAGGCCAGCCTGATATTGTGGAAGCAGTTACGTTTATTGACTGACCCCATACTGCTGTGAAGCGTGCACTGCAGTAGCCGTGTTTTGACAACACAGTAACCTAACACTGCTGATATTATTGTGGTCATTGTCTCATTTAAAATGCTTGAAAACAAAGAGACATCCAGGGAAGTGTATTGATTCTGTTAGTACAGTGATGTCTGGTACGTGCCTTTACAGTTCCATTATTTATTAGAGTAAAAGCCCTAAGGAACATTCCATCATTCACATTTCAGATTGTGATGAGGGGGGATTATAAGAATCATTTGGGGAATAGGACCTGCCGGGATTAATACTGGACGGACTTGTGAATTCTTCCTCATACTCAAACTGTAGATTAGGCTGGATATTCCAAAGAGCCAACACTAACGTGCAGCTGAGATAGCATGGAAGAGCATTACTGTTTGTCAGCTCTGTGATTTTTGGACACAATAACAGCAGAGTTAGGGTAAATTGCAGTTATGCAAGAAGCTATCCTAACAAGTTTCTTGCCAACAGCTATTGTGTACCAATCAGAAATTGGAATGGTCATAGTCTACAAAGGGAACCACAGGACATTACATATGGATATATCTATCATGTAATTTATGTACATCTGAATTAGCTATAAAAGGTTATCACTAAATGTATTGTGTTTGTGAAGTCCATACCAACCAACGATTGGATATGAGCCATATATTAAGGAATTTATCAGGAACACATGTTGGCCCTGTAGACATGTCATTCCTGGCACTTCAATGGACATTGGATATTGACAAACTAGAAATGATTCAGACTTGGTCTACAAGAATAGCTTGAGAGCTGGAAAACATGCCTTGTAGTGAAAGACTAAAGAAGCTCCATCTATTTAGTTTGTCTAAGAGAAGGTTAGAGGCAACTCAATCATGGTATCTATGTGGGGAAGAGATTTCTGAAAATAGACATCATTTTAATCTAGCAGGAAAAGGCGTAATGAGATCCAATTGTTGGAAGCTGAAGCTAGACAAATTCAGACTATAAATAAGGTGCATATTTTTAACAATGGGGTAATTAACGTTTGAAACAGTTTACCTAGGATACAGTGGATTCTCCATCAAGACAGGATATCTTTCTAAAAAATGTGCTATAGCTCAAACAAGAAGTTATGGACTTGATGCAAAAATTACTAGATGAGGTTCTTTGGCCCACATTATGCAGGAGGTCAGACTAGATGATCATAAAGGCCTTAATATCTATGAGGATGCCAAAGACCATAGGTTCTTTTGCTACACTCTGTCTGATGATGAACTTGGTATCAGAATAATACTTGTAAGCAAATAGATCCTGGAGTTAGAAGAAGATGTAGTAGAATAGCTGTGGGGAGACATGGGACCACAGAGCAATTAATAATTAATTGGCAACGTTTTAGCTTACCTGAAAAATAGAGGGTGTTAAATTTACTGTAACTTAACTTGATTGCTAATGTGTACCTTGCCTGGATTTTACTAAAGTCACCTTGTAGATATGTGATAGTTAGAATGCTACTGGAGAGTGTAGTTTCAGTGCTAACTTATTAAAAGCACTTCACTGTCTGTATGGTTAGTATCTTTTATCTATGTAGGTTATTGTGGAAAATATATATCCTCTGATGAGGCCTTCCATGGGTTTCATCTGCAATGAAGTGGCTCAGTTAAGACTTCACCATTGAACCAATAAATCATATACTGTCCCAGGTGTCTCTGAAAATTATGCCTTGGGCATGACCTGCTTGGCTAAGGAAAAAGTTTAACAATGAGGAGTCGAGTGGTACCTTAAAGTCTAACAGATTTATTTGGGCATAAACTTTCATGGGTAAAAAACCCCACCTGAAGAAGTGGGGGTTTTTACCCACAAAAGCTTATGCCCAAATAAATCTGTTAGTTTTTAAGGTGCCACCGGACTCCTCGCTGTTTTTGTGGATACAGACTAACATGGCTACCCCTCTGATACTGGAAAAAATTTAAAATTCCATACACCTGTTTATCTTCAGTCTTTCCCTCTTGGATAACAAATGGCACTTAGATACTACATGATAGATGATCTTGAAGTTCCTTAGATAGACAGGACAAAAACTATTCAAGCCCTCCTTTTGTTTACCAAAATTACTATCACCCAGTCACAGAGTAGAAACAGTACCATGTGACTAAGGTGACTCATCATAACTCAGTTCATTCCAGTCACATAATACTCACTACAAACTGTTTGGGAGCAATCCATAGGTTCAAAGATGTAGCATAAAAACATGTAAATAATGAACAAACTCAAGAGAACTGTGATCTGCTTGTGGGCATGTGTGATGCTGTATAGAAGAAAGGTGACCACTTTATATTACAACTGTTGCCCAATTGTAATAACTCTTGTACAAAGTATGTCATATAAGGGATCAATAGAAAAGTTATGATTTGCTGAATATGATCATCCTGTTAATATCTATGTATCATCTTTGTATTTGAAGTTATCAGTATTTGCTATGTGTCTGTATCTGAAACATGTTCTGTTCTTGGTAACTCTGACCAGACAAATTTACGTTCAGACTAGCCATCACTGGTTGATGGGCCATTCATGTGGTGATGGGCCATAGAGGGAAATCAGCTCTTTAGTGACCCCCTTCCTGAGGATGCCTCAGACAGCATGGAGCCAATGGCTACTCTTATGATTCAGCAAAGTATGTATGGACATGTGATGAGGACATGTGACCTAAGACTCCATCTTTTTTCCAGTAAGTTTCCATGCTCTTCGGCTGAAGGTATCTGAGTGGAGACTTTGACATCATTCTTTTGTCTTCGTTTCCTGCTTCATTTCTCAGGACTGATTTCTAACAAGGAAGCTTTGAACAAGGGACTGATGACCCCGAACCAGTCTGAGTAATCAGAGAGATTGAACAAGCTAGCAGATTTACATCACTGCTACGCTCCTGACCTGCATCTCTGAAAATCAATTGTAATGTATATGATTCCTTAACCATTTAATACTTTCTTTTCTTTTTATATTATTAAACCTTTAATTTTTAGTTACTGAAGGATTGGCTCTAAGCATGGTATTTGCATAAGATTTAAGTCGTATATTCACCTGCTGAGGTGGCTGATCCTTTGGGATTGGAAGAACTTTATGAGTGATGAATCTGGTTTTCAGTAACCTCTCATCATAAAGTCTAGTTGTCTGGGTGGTGAACCAGGGACTGGAATGCCTAAGGAGACTGTGTTTTTGGCTTCTTGTTAATCAGTGTGGTGATACAGAAGTCCACTTTAGTTACTGATTTGGTAAACTCTAATGATAGAATAACCACCAGTTTGGGATGTGTCTGCCCTGTTTCTCAGCAGTCTGTGCTGAGTTGGCATTCTCAGCTGTGATCCACGTAGGCACCTTGCATCTCCAGATAAAGACCATTTAATGTGCTCTGAGATTCATGTTTGTATTTCAACACAACCAACCTTCCAGTCTTCATTATTCTTTCTGATAGAAGGATAAAATTTGTAACAAGGAACTACCTGGAGTGCATCAGTTAGAAAGCCAAGATACCACCAAAATTTTTATCTTGCACACCTGGTGAACTTGTATAAATAGACCCTAATATGGGACATATATTTGTCCTAAAGGAAGTCACATCATAGAATCATAAACATTAGAGAAAGAAACTCCCTAAGTCATTTTGTCCATCCCTTTACACCACTCTTAAAAACGATAGTGATAGACACCCTATAAATACCAAGGATAGGCTATAGTACAGTATTATTCCCAACAACACATCATCATCATTACCTGAACACTGACAGATTGCTCAGTATGTATTCTTAAACGCTGAATGGAATACCCCTTGTTTGTCACTTTTTACAAAGCATGTATATGTTCAAAGTAAGTAGGATTAATTTTATCTTCCCCCATTGCATCACAGCCTAGACATTACAGGGCCCTATCTGGAAATGCTTTACTTAGGAAAAGCTTTTTTGACTTCACAAGAGATTTTCCTGATAAGGGCCAATATCTTTTCCAGATATTCAATTTATATTTCCATTTGTTTCGTGTCAGATATTGCTCCTAGCCTTGCCCCATTAGAAATACCCTAAACTAATCCTGTGTGTCTTTGGTGTTTAGTACTTTCATATATCAGGTACTACTCCTCATTCCTGCTCTTAGTCAATTTTTGCCATGCTAGAAATGTGTTTTGCTTTTAAGTCTTTCCTTGTCAGTTACCCTCTCCAGACTGCTCCTCATCACTTTTGGAAGGTGAAATCTCAAGCCATAGGTCTTGAAAAGGGATCAGGGAAGGTGGTCTCAGAATACGGGTCCCTATAAAAAAAAACCTCTTGCCTATGTCTGAGCTATTGAAGTCCTCAAACCATGGTTTAAAGACGTGAAGGAGCAGAGAATCCTCCAGCAAGTGACCCGTGCCCCATGCTACAGACGAAAGCGAAAAAACTCCAGGGCCTCTTCCAATCTGCCTGGAGGAAAATTTCTTCCCGACCCCAAATATGGCGATCAGATGAACCCTGAGCATATGGGCAAGATTCACCAGTCAGATACCCAGGAAAGAATTCTTTGTAGTAACTCAGATCCCACCCCATCTAACATCCCATCACAGGCCATTGGGCCTATTTACTAGGAATATTTAAAGATCAATTAATTGCCAAAATCATGTTATCCCATCATACCATCTCCTCCATAAACTTATTGAGTTTAATCTTGAAGCCAGATAGGTCTTTTGCCCCCCACTGCTTCCCTTGGAAGGCTATTCTAAAACTTCACTCCTCTGATGGTTAGAAACCTTCATCTAATTTCAAGTCTAAACTTCCCGATGGCCAGTTTATATCCATTTGTTCTTTTGTCCACATTGGTACTGAGCTTAAATAATTCCTCTCCCTCTCCGGTATTTATCCCTCTGATATATTTATAGAGAGCAACCATATCTCCCCTCAACCTTCTTTTGGTTAGGCTAAAAAAGCCAAGCTCTTTGAGTCTCCCTTCATAAGACAGGTTTTCCATTCCTCGGATCAACCTAGTAGCCCTTCTCTGTACCTGTTCCAGTTTGAATTCATCCTTCTTAAACATGGGAGACCAGAACTGCACACAGTATTCCAGGTGAGGTCTCACCAGTGCCTTGTATAACGGGACTAAAACCTCCTTATCCCTACTGGAAATACCTCGCCTGATGCATCCCAAGACCGCATTAGCTTTTTTCATGGCCATATCACATTGGCGGGTCATAGTCATCCTGTGGTCAACCAATATTCTAAGGTCCTTCTCCTCCTCCATTACTTCTAATTGATGCGTCCCCAGCTTATAACTAAAATTCTTGTTATTAATCCCTAAATGCATGACCTTAAACTTCTCACTATTAAATTTCATCCTATTACTATTACTCCAGTTTACAAGGTCATCCAAGTCTTCCTGTATGATATCCCGGTCTCGCTCTAAATTGGCAGTACCTCCCAGCTTTGTGTCATCTGCAAACTTTATTAGCACACTCCCACTTTTTGTGCCGAGGTCACTAATAAAAAGATTAAATAAGATTGGTCCCAAAACTGATCCCTGAGGCACTCCACTGGTAACCTGCCTCCAGCCTGACAGTTCACCTTTCAGTATGGCCCGCTGTAGTCTCCCTGTTAACCAATTCCTTATCCACCTTTCAACTTTCATATTAATCCCCATCTTTTCCAATTTAACTAATAATTCCTCATGTGGCACGGTATCACACGCCTTACTGAAATCAAGGTAAATTAGATCCACTGCTTTTCCTTTGTCTAAAAAATCTGTTACTTTCTCAAAGAAGGAGATCAGGTTGGTTTGGCACGATCTACCTTTTGTAAAACCATGTTGTATTTTGTCCCATTTACCATTGACCTCAATGTAGTTAACTACTTTCTCCTTCAAAATTTTTTCCAAGACCTTGCATACTACAGATATCAAACTAACAGGCCTGTAGTTACCCGGATCACTTTTTTTCCCTTTCTTAAAAATAGGAACTATGTTAGCAATTCTCCAATCGTACGGTACAACCCCTGAGTTTACAGATTCATTAAAAATTCTTGCTAATGGGCTTGCAATTTCATGTGCCAATTCCTTTAATATTCTTGGATGAAGATTATCTGGGCCTCCCGATTTAGTCCCGTTAAGCTGTTTGAGTTTCGCTTCTACCTCAGATATGGTGATATCTACCTCCATATCCTCATTCCCATTTGTCATGCTACCATTATCCCTAAGATCTCTCGTTAACCTTATTAAAGACTGAGGCAAAGTATTTGTTTAGATATTGGGCCATGCCTAGATTATCCTTAACCTCCACTCCATCCTCAGTGTTTAGCGGTCCCACTTCTTCTTTCTTTGTTTTCTTCTTATTTATATGGCTATAGAACCTTTTACTATTGGTTTTAATTCCCTTT
This sequence comes from Chelonia mydas, assembly GCF_015237465.2. Classification (NCBI taxonomy): domain Eukaryota; kingdom Metazoa; phylum Chordata; order Testudines; family Cheloniidae; genus Chelonia; species Chelonia mydas. The sequence goes on from NC_057849.1 coordinate 35,972,914, forward strand.
GCAAGGTCCAACTCTACTTGACTTTTAGCCTGTCTCACTTTATCCCTACATGTTCTGACCTCAATAAGGTAGCTTTCCTTGCTGATCCCTCCCATCTTCCACTCCCTGTATGCTTTCTGCTTTTTCTTAATCACCTATCTGAGATGCTTGCTCATCCAGCTTGATCTACAACTCCTGCCTATGAATTTTTTCCCCTTTCTTTGGATGCAGGCTTCTGATAGCTTCTGCAGCTTTGACTTAAAGTAATCCCAGGCCTCCTCTGCCTTTAGATCCACAAGTTCTTCAGTCCAATCCACTTCCCTAACTAATTTCCTTAATTTTTGAAAGTCAGCCCTTTTGAAATCAAAAACCCTAGTCGCAGATTTCTTTGTGTTTATCCTTCCATTCAGTTTGAACTGAATTAGCTCATGATCACTTGAACCAAGATTGTCCCCTACAACCATTTCTTCTATGAGGTCCTCACTACTCACCAAAACCAAATCTAAAATGGCATCCCCTCTAGTCGGTTCAGCAACTACTTGATGAAGGAATCCATCAGCTATCGCATCTAGGAAAATCTGAGTCCTATTACTATTACCAGCACTCATCCTCCAGTCTATATCTGGGAAGTTAAAGTCTTTACTTCATTAAAAACATTAAAGAGGGCTCTATCCATATCCAAATTAGATCCCGGCGGTCTATAGCACACCCCAAGCACTATCACAGGGGAGGCTCAAGTAGTTTTCTTCCCCAATGTAATTTTTGCCCAGATGGACTCTGTCTTATCCATTCCATTGCTTCTGATTTCTTTACATTCTACCTCCTCATTGATATACAATGCTACTCCACCACCTTTACCTTTATTTCTGTCATTTCTAAAAGCACATACCCTTCAATAGCCGTAGTCCAGTCATGACTACTATTCACCATGTTTCTATTATCCCTATAATATCTGGTTTCACTTGCTGCACCAGGAGCTCTAGTTCCTCCATTTTGTTACCTAGGCTCCTCGCATTGGTGTACAAACATCTCAATTTTTGCTGTTTGGCCTCGCTTACATTCTGTACCCGATTAGGCATGGTCATTCTACAGCCAGTGTGACCTATTAGACTGGTATCCAGACTGCCCTTCCTCCTTATGTCCATTCTCCTACCTACGGCTGTATCCTTTCTTACTCTGTTTTCTTCCCTCTCAATGCTAAAATCCGGTGTGGAGATTATCTGGACATCTCCCAACCATCTCCCCCAAATTCCTAGTTTAAAGCTCTCTTAATCACCAGTTGAAATACAGTTGTGTTTGGTCCTAGTAGTACTCTCCTTTTTATGAACTATTCTTCTATGCATTTTTAGAAAAATACTGTTGGCCAGATTCTGATCTCAGGAATCTCTCCTAGCATTGCAGTGTTATTCAGCCTCAGATGACTACATGACACACGTACTAAGCAGCCAGCTGTAGAGCACTCTCACTACAGTCAGTGCATCAGGATGTCATTTTCAAGATACTTAAGTTACATTCTATTTCCAAATTGGTTCTGCAGCGCGATCATCAAACTGTCATTCTGGATGGTAATGAGGATCAGGAAATGTAGTCAGGAGGCATGAAGTCCAAGGATAGCTAGTATCACCTGGATTAGAAGGTGTAACATTACCACAATGTGTGTCACACCACACAGCCCTGTCCTGAATACATGACAGCCCAGGTACAGCCACACTCATTTACACAATCTGTCTCAGGCCATGGCGGCAGCACATGGCATAATGATGCTGAAATTTTACCCATGATCATTTCCAAATGCCAACCACTGTGTTGCCTTTCAGCAGGTTCTAATCTACATGAGTGTAAATATATAGACTATATATCCTTTTGTTGTGGATATTCACTTAGCAAGCAGCCAGCATTAGGAGACGTACTCTAGAACAGTGGCTTCCAAACTATGATCCATTGATTGCAAATGTTCCATAGACAACTGGCCACAAAGATATGGCAGGGCAAAAAGTTTTGGCTCCCCTCATTGAATCCAGCTGCCAAATCGCATTGAGAGATGGCTAACAATTCACTTGATCCTCTACTAATATTATTTTCCCATGTGAGCCATTGTAGCGGTTGCCATAAAGGCATGCCAGTGGGAAGAGGGGTCATTGCAAAGTAGAGGGGTGAGACTGCAAGACTTTCCATGTTAAAATGAGGTTACTGGGCTCAATACGGGAGTACCTGGATGAAATTCTGTCTTAATAATGAAAAAGTCTGAGCCCTCCTTCCCTAGACAATCCTTCAGCATAGGATATGTTTACACTGAAGCTGGAAAGTGTAATTTCAAGATCAAGTAGACATACCCATGCTAGCTCTATTCGAGCTAGCTAACTAGAAACAGAAGTGTATCTGCAGTAGTGTGAGGGGCTAGCCACCCCAAGTACATAACTAGGAATTTGGTTGGGTACCTATTTGGGGGTGATTAGCCCCTCCTGCTACTTGCACCACTTCTATTTTTAGCATGATAGATGTCTACATGAGCCAGAAATTACATTGTATAGCTCCAGTATGAACATACTGTGACAAAGTTCCTCCTCTACCTTGGTGGGTCTTGCGCTTATTAGCGGATTTGCTCGCCTTGGAGCTTCACAGCAGTCCTCAGTTTGGCCGTTTTCATGAACCCACAATCCAGGTCGATTCCTCCTGTGTCTGACCAGGAGTTGGGAGGTTTGGGGGGACCCCAGGTCCGCCCTCTACTCCGGGTTCCAGCCCAGGGCCCTGTGGAATGCAGCCATCTAGAGTGCCTCCTGGAACAGCTGTGCGGCAGCTACAACTCCCTGGGCTATTTTCCGATGGCCTCCTCTCAACACCTTCTTTATCCTCATCATAGGACCTTCCTCCTGGTGTCTGATAATGCTTGTACTCCTCAGTCCTTCAACAGTATGCATTCTCACTCTCAGCTCCTAGCGCCTCTTGCTCCCAGCTCCTTACATGCGCACCACAAACTGAAGTGAGCTCCTTTTTAAACCCAGGTGCCCTGATTAGCCTGCCTTAATTGATTCTAGCAACTTCTTGATTGGCTGCAGGTGTTCTAATCAGCCTGTCTGTCTTAACTGTCTCCAGAAGGTTCCTGATTGTTCTGGAACCTTCCCTGTTAACCTTACCCAGGGAAAAGGGACCTACTTAACCTGGGGCTAATATAGCTGCCTTCTATTACTCTCCTGTAGCCATCTGGCCTGACCCTGTCACAATACCTGTAGACCTGTTAAGTCTATGACCCATGTGCTAAACTAATCCACCCACCAGCAGGGATATTCTACTCACAACTTTGGAGGGTCCTCAACTATTCTCCTCCAATAGAAATGTTTTTAAAAGTGTTTGTTAGTGATTCATATCTTGTATAACTGATGAATAAAAAATAAATAAAATTGCCATCCTCTTTTTACTGACAGGTTTCAGAGTAGCAGCCGTGTTAGTCTGTATCCGCATAAAGATGGACACATAAACACCACCCTATACTGGAAACCTACTGACTGCTGTACTTACCTACATGCCTCCAGCTTTCATCCAGACCACACCACATGATCCATTGTCTACAGCCAAGCTCTGCGATACAACCCCATTTGCTCCAACCCCTCAGACAGAGACAAACACCTACAAGATCTCTATCAAAAGTTCTTACAACTACAATACCCACCTGCTGAAGTGAAGAAACAGATCGACAGAGCCAGGAGAGTACCCAGAAGTTACCTACTACAGGACAGGCCCAACAAAGAAAATAACAGAACACCACTAGCCATCACCTTCAGCCCCCAACTAAAACCTTTCTAGAGCATCATGAAGGATCTACAACCTATCCTGAAGGACGACCCATCTCTCTCACAGATCTTGGGAGACAGGCCAATCCTTGCTTAGAGACAGCCCCCCAACCTGAAGGAAATACTCACCAGCAACCGCACACCACACAACAAAATCATGAACCCAGGAACCTATCCTTGCAACAAAGCCTGTTGCCAACTGTGTCCACATATCTATTGAGGGGACACCATCATAGAGCCTAATCACATCAGCCACACTATCAGAGGCTCATTCACCTGCACATCTACCAATGTGATATATGCCATCATGTGCCAGCAACGTCTCTCTGCCATGTACATTGGCCAAACCGGACAGTCTCTATGTAAAAGAATAAATGGACACAAATCAGACGTCAAGAATGATAACATTCAAAAACTAGTCGGAGAACACTTCAATCTCTCTGGTCACTTGATTACAGACCTAAAAGTGGCAATTCTTCAACAAAAAAACTTCAAAAACAGACTCCAACGAGAGACTGCTGAATTGGAATTAATTTGCAAACTGGACACCATTAAATTAGGCTTGAATAAAGACTGGGAGTGGATGTGTCATTACACAAAGTAAAACTATTTCCCCATGTTTATTTTTCCCCCCTACTGTTCCTCACATGTTCTTGTTAACTGCTGGAAATGGCCCACCTTGATTATCACTACAAAAAGGTGGGTTTTTTTTCTCTCCTGCTGGTAATAGCTCACCTTACCTGATCACTCTCGTTACACTGTATATGGTAGCACCCATTGTTTCATGTTCTCTGTGTATATAAAATCTCCCCACTGTATTTTCCATTGCATGCATCCGATGAAGTGAGCTGTAGCTCACAAAAGCTTATGCTCAAATAAATATGTTGGTCTCTAAGGTGCCACAAGTACTCCTTTTCTTTTTACTGACATACCCTTGTCTCAATAAACCATTACATCACAATTACAAACTTGCAGCACATTCCAGTGCAGTACCCGTGCTCTGACATTGCCAAAGTTTACTTTAATCAAACCCTTTTTTCACTTGGGACATTAAGAAATCTACTAAGATTCATAGACTCCAAAGCTAGATGGGACCATTGTGATCATCAAGTCTGACCTCCTGTATAGCATAGAGCATAGAATATCCCCAAAATAATTCCTAGAGCAGAGCTTTTAGAAAAACATCCAAGCTCGATTTAAAAATTATCATTAATGGAGAATCCACCACAATACTAGGTAAATTATTCCAATGGTTAATTACTCTTTCCACTAAAACTTATGCCTGATTTCCAATCTGAATTTGTCTAGCTTCAACTTCCAGCTATTAGATCATGTTTTACCTTTATCTGCTAGATTGAAGAGCCCATTATCAAATTCTTGTTCTCCATGTAGGTACTTACAATTGTGATTAAGTCATCCCTTAACCTTCTCTTTGTTAAGCTAAATAGAGCTCCTTGAATCTATAACTATAAAGCGGAGGTTCTCAAATTGGGAGCAGGCCCCCCTGGGATGGCACAGAATGTTTTCTGGGGAAACGTGAGACGTTTTAGGGGGGAAAAAAACATACAGTGCACGTTTTACCCATATCAGTGAATAACTAGCAAAGCTGATTGCTCCAGACATATCAGGTCCTCAGATGGCACCGTGCATTTGACTCTACATGGTGCTGTGCATTTTGATGGCTTTCTGTTGAGCTTGCATAGCATTAAACAAAGTCATTGCCATCTGTACGTTAATCCATTTGCTACGACGCAGTGTGCACATTTAACTGTAAGCATGGACCACAATCACAGTTTTGCTTCTGCTCTTATTTACATTATTTGTTTCCAAGACACTGGTAATCAGAAGAAAATTGAATGCTCATGGATCAACGTCATAACAAGCACAAGATGGGGTATTACTTAATGTCTGCTACAGACCACCAAATCACACTAGGGGACAGGACAACTGTTGCTTCATTCATACAACAGAAAAAATCCCAACTCAACAGAGAAGCTGAAAGTGATTCAAGTGAAGCACTGGTGCTGCATATATCCATATATGTACTTGTGTGGCAAGGGCGTAAATTACCACAGATGCAAAGAAGGGAGGCCACGATCAAATAAGTTTGAGAACCACGGCTGTAAGGAATGTGTTCTAGTCTTTCAGTCATTAATACTTAGTCCTGCCTCAGTGCAGGGGACTGCACTAGAAAAACCTATCAAGGTCCCTTCCAGTCCTACATTTATGTCATGCAGATTGAAACCCCACACGACCACGCAGTTTTTTCATTCAGATTATAGATAAGTGTGTAATGAGCCAGTCGTCCTGTCCCCTAGTGTGATTTGGTGGTCTGTAGCAGACACAAACTAATACCCCTTCTTGTGCTTTGTCTGTTATGACATTGATCCATAAGCATTCTATTTTCTTCTGATTACCAGTGTCTTGGAAACAAATAATGCCATTTCTGACTCCCTTCCTTTTTGCCCACTCATTCCTTCCTAAATAGGTTATAACCATTTATTTTAACATTCCAGTTGTGCGAACCATCCCACTAGGTTTCAGTAATACCAACTAAATTGAATTTATGCTCATCAATGAGCAATTCCAATTCCTCTTGTTCGTTACACATGCTCCAAGCACTGGTATATAACCAATTAAAGAATTTATTCTCTTTATATCCTCTGGGTCATTGTTTAGTTTTGTTCTCAACATCTTGATTCTGTGATAAATGAGAACTCAAATCTTACCTGTTTTTACCCACCCCTTTTGTAATTAGTTTAATGCCCTCCTGACTACTCTAGCCAGGCCATCCCCGAGGAGATTGGTTCCCTTTCTAATGAGGTGGAGGCCTTCCAAACTATACATCCCCCTCTTCCCATAGAAAGTGGACCTATGTTCCAAAACCCCCAAATCCTCCATCCTACACCACTTGCCTCACCAGGGTTCACTTCCAGAATCTTCTATCTTCCTCGCTTGTGGGAAGTATCCCCAAGAAGATTGCTTGGACATTATTTTATTTATGAGTTCCCTGAAGTAATATATTATCTGTGAGATATCCCATGATGCAGTTTCATTAGTGCTGATATGAACCAATGGATTCTTGTCTGTCGACTTCCGAAGCCTATCCAATCTTAGCGTGACATCTTCTTTCTTGTCTCCGAGGAACCAGCATGCCACCCTGTTGTCCACCTGTGTCCTGCAGAATGTTCTTCTGATTCTTCTGAGTATAGAATCTGCAACAAAGATCTTCTCTTTCCCTTGGATGTTTGGAGAGTATTTGTGGGCAAGGTCGATTTCCTTACCAGTGGCATCGAGCTGCCATCCACAGATGTGTCCTGTACATCTCTCCATTCCCTTGGGCCAGCTGGATCTTGAGAGATACCTTCCATAGTTTCCATGTTGAGGACCTGGTATCAGTTTGGAACTTCAAACTGTGTAAAATTCTTCCTTCTGGAAGAATGATCTGGAAAAAGGGGTAAACGGTGAGGTGGCAAAATTTGCAGATGATACAAAGATAGTTAAGTCCCAGGCAGAATGTGAAGAGCTAGAAAAGGATCTCTCAAAACTGGGTGACTGGGCAACAAAATGGCAGATGAAATTCAATGTTGATAAATACAAAGTAATGCATATTGGAAAACATAATCCTAACTATACATATAAAATGATGGGGTCTGAATTAGCTGTTACTACTCAAGAAAGTGATTTTGGAGTCATTGTGGATAATTCTCTGAAAACATCCACTCAATGTGCAGCGGCAGTCAAAAAAGTGAACAGAACATTGGGAATCATTAAGAAAGGGATTGATAATAAGACAGAAAATATCATATTGCCTCTATATAAATCCATAGTATTTCCACATCTTTAATACTGTATGCAGATGTGGTCACCCCATCTCAAAAAAGATATATTGGAATTGGAAAAGTTTCAGAAAAGGGCAGCAAAAATTATTAGGGGTAGGGAACGGATGCCATATGAGGAGAGATTAATAAGACTGGGACTTTTCAGCTTGGAATAGAGACGACTAAGGGGAGATATGATAGAGGTCTATAAAATCATGACTGGGTGTGGAGAAAGTAAATAAGGAAGTGTTATTTACTCTTTCTCATAACACAAAAACTAGGGGCCACTAAATGAAATTAATAGGCAGCAGGTTTAAAACAAACAAAAGGAAGTATTTTTTCACACAACGCAGTCAACCTATGAAACTCCTTGCCAGAGGATGTTGTGAAGGCCAAGACTATAACAGGGTTCAGAAAAGAACTAGATAAATTCATGGAGGATAGGTCCATCAATGGCTACTAGCCAACATGGACAGGGATGTGTCCCTAGCCTCTGTTTGCCAGAAGCTGGGAATGGGCGACAGGGGATGGCTCACTTGATGATTACCTGTTTGGTTCATTCCCTCTGAGGCACCTCGCATTTGCCACTGTCAGAAGACAGGATACTGGGCTAGGTGGACCTTTGGTCTGACCCAGTATGGCCGTTCTTATGTTCTGGTCTTCTTCTCTGGTGGCCAGAGCCTGTCATCTTTCTCTGTCTCCAGCTATGTGTAATGCTACAGTGACCACTTGCCTCTAGTGGTTATGAACTGCCAGGACTCCTCTCAACTTCCTTTCTCTTTATGATTCCTGGGTGGCCAGCTCCTGTCTTCCTTGAAGCTTTAGAATTCATCTGTGTCCATCTTCCTGGTAATAGAGGTCTTCTGGGTTCACTCATGAATTGCTGAGGTCCTTCTTGATTTTCCAGGCAATCCAGAAAAATAATAAGCTAGTCTTCTAAGCTATGGAAGAACTTAGCTTGATTCCTATATATAATAAATCCTTTCTTTCAGGAAAGCAAAGAATGATCCTTTGTCTTTTAATAATTTTCTTTTTACTGGAATAAAATGCATTCTCCTACTTTGACTGGCAGCACAGACATCAGGGAAGACTCTCTTTTCTCCTTATAAATTATAGAGTCCATGTGACAGGTTAATTTTCAAACCCTCTATTTAGCTTGGAAATTCAAGAATATTATCATCACTGCTGTTGGTGTTTTGTCACCAATAGGTTCTGGTAAAGGGCTGCAATGTTCTTTTTCTAATTCAAAATGCAGGATACAAGTCCTCTCATGAAAAGATTTCTTATAGAAAGCTATTTAAAATTGACAGCATCGCTCCTCCTCCTTCCCCCTCAGCAAGACTAGCAGCCTCATATTCAGCCTTTATGTTCTGTCTTTCAATTTTTCTTGGCATTTTGTTGATTCAGGTTGATTTCTGCTCATTTGAGTTGGGGAACTGTAATTGCTTCATCCTCAACGACCCCTGTCATAGATATTTAGGTCAGAAGGGACCATTATGATCATCCAGCTCTTTGCTTCTGAAAGTCTTTCTTGGAAGTCCCCATTACCATAGTAAAGATCATTTAATGCTTTGTACATAGAAATCATCTGTTCTATTACAAGGTACATACTGTTTTTGCATTTCCTTTAGAGATTTCTGCATTGAAGATTCAGGATTTCTTGTGTACCCTGCCCAGATGGAGGCACGTGCATCTTTATATTGTTATTTATTTATTTGTATTGTGATAATGCCCACAGCCTCAGTCACAACCCTGGGCCCCATTGTGCGAGGCACTGTGCAAACACAGAACAAAAAGATGGTCCCTACCCCATAGAGCTTACTATCTATGTGCCATTCTTAGCATATCTCATTTAGAAAAATAGTAATATTCTTGAAGTAATGTATAGGGCGAGGTATATAGAGAATTAAAATATTATGTATTATGCATGAGACAAGCTGGGTGAGGTAATATTTATTGGACCAACTTCTGTTAGTGAGAGAGACAAGCTTTTGAGCTTATACAGAGCTCTTCTTCAGGTCTGGGAAATGTGCTCACAGTGTCATAGCTAAATACAACATGGAACACAATAGCAAGGACTGTATTTAGCTGTGACACTCTGAGTACATTTCCCAGATCTGAAGAAGAGCTGTGTGTAAGCTTGGAAGCTTGTCTCTCTCACCAGCAGAAGTTAGTCCAACAAAAACTAGTACTTCACCCACCTTGCCTCTCTAATATCCTGGGACCAACCTGGGGCTACAACAACACTGTGCGTACATGTATCATATGTGGCACTATTCTGTTAGGAACATGGAGTTTCCTTAACCTAACATTCCAACTTTGTTCTCTGTATGATGACTATTTACAGTTGCCTGTGGAGGCCCAGGAGACTTCAACATATCCCATAGCGGTTGGGGTATATCAGAACACGCAAGCAGTTCTCAAGGAACTGCAAAATGCAAGGGTGCCACAACCGCCGCCGTGTGTTAAGTCCCTGTTTGGAGACACCAGCCAAGATTTGTGTAGAAAGTTCAGGGGTGCCACAGTCTCAGCCATATCCAGCAATGCTACGTTAGGGCCTTACAAAGTGTCCTTAGACGTCCACTCTTATTTGGCCACACTTCTGTAATGGATGAGAAAACAAAGAGGTTGCAAATCACCAGCCAGTAGGGAAGAGAGTCTGTCTATAACTCCTAACCTACTAAGAAAGATTTAGATGAAGGAGAAATCTATGACAGTGATTCAGAATTGAGTCCACCATGCTTCTTGTCCTCTGGTGGTGATGTTTACGTTGGTGGAAGAGAGCCAAGTGAAGATGCGGGGCAATGCCTCGTGCATTCAGAGTATTGATCACGTGTCTTTGCGCCTTAGTGAGACAGGCAGAGAGGACTTTATTCTGTTCAGGCTTTTAATCTGTACCCTTCCCCCTGCCATCTGAATACCTGGCCCTGGACTCCTACAATAGCCCTGATGGAAATAGCTGGCCCACAGCTGATGTGATGTGATGGAAGGGGTTGTTCTGTGTGAGCTTTATGACATACACTGGCATCAGCTAGGCAAACAGTAACAAAGGCTAGAGGAAGGTGTTCAGACATATGAGGAGTTTTCTGTCAAAGGTTGTTCTTGCCTCCGGCTGTCAGTCCTGGGAAACACGATTGACAGGAATCAATAGTAACACATCCACAGTGACTGACACAATGCTTGATATTTCCAGCTCACTGAAGGAGAAAAGCATAAATACAACCATCTTCTCTCTCATGATGGAGTCCTAATGGCAAATCCTCCAGAATAAACTGGATTATGGAGCTAGACACTGTACTGCTTTGCTGGACTCAAGAGAGGGGGATATGAGAGAGGAATCCTAGCCTGAAAATAGGGTATGAGTCACTGTGCAGTTTTCCATGATAAATATTTGAGAGGAAAAAAACATAGATGAAAGAGATGAGCTGTAATCCTGAACCTGAAGAAAAGCCAATGCCTGGGGAAGCTGAATGAGAACAGTTCATAAGTTACCCTTGCTGTAGTTGCCAAGGTATGTTATATAGCTGTGAGCCAAATCCTAAATCGATGACACATGGGTCGACTGCTGCAACCGTGCAGCCCTCCGTTGACATTAGTGACCTCTGCGGGGACTGAGCAGTCAACCCACATTCTACCATTTGCAGAATTGGGGAATTCAGCCCTTCTTCTCCTTCACTAGTGAATGTTACATTCAGTTTCCACATGGGTCACAATGGCCTGTGATCACTCTCATTTCCATATTCAACACAAGAAGCAGTGACAGCTCACAACAGAATACTGAAATGCGAGGGTATTCGCTGATCTGTCACTATCAGCATAGCGCAAGCTGCCTGCTGGGCTTTATGCATCAAAGAGTTTATTTATTTTCTTAAAGTAACTGTAATAAAGAAACAACTTTGTATAAGAAATAGAAAATATATTACACTATGGACACTTCCACACAGTCTAGCAGAAGTTTTCAAAGTCAAGTAAAGGAGATCGGATCACAGTTCTCTTTTTCTTGCTGCTAAGATTTACACACATGTATTCAAGTAGAGGCATAAGCTACTTGATAAATGAGCATTTCAATGTATATTTCCAGTGGCTCATAAGAATTCTCTGGGCAACTCTTAGACTCATAGGCTTTAAGGCCAGAAGGGATCATCATGGTCATCTAGCCACAGAACCTCACCCACTCACTCCTGTAATAGACCCCTAACCTCTGGCTGAGTTACTAGAGACCTCAAATCATGGTTTAAAGACTTCAAGTTACAGAGAATCCACCATTTATTCTAGTTTAAACCTGCAAGTGACCCATGCCCCATGCTGCAGAGAAAGGTGAATCCCCTTCCCCACTCCCAGGGTCTCTGCCAATCTGACGCAGTGAAAAATTCCTTCCCAACCACAAATATGGCGGTCAGTTGGACCCTGAGTGTGTGAGCAAGACCCACCAGCCAGACGTCTGGGAAATAATTGTCTGTAGTAACTCAGAGCCCTCCCCATCTAGTGTCTCATCTCCGGCCACTGGGGATATTTGCTATTAGCAGTTGCAGACAGGCCACATGCTGTTGTAGGTAATCTCATCATACCATCCCCTTCATAAACTTATCAGGCTCAGTCTTAAAGAGGTCTACCAATTTTTTTAAAACATATGTGGCTATACCTATGGGCATAGCGTGTAGATTAGCGATTCCTAAGGACAATGCAATATCAAGGTCTAAGGGCTTGATAGTAACATACCAGTACATGAAGTACTTGACACTAAGAACAGATGTAAGGAAGTAACTGTCTTTCTGACATGAAATATACATTTGATTGTGATAATCCAAGGGAAAACTGAAGCCCCATTGCCTAGCCCTTTGAGGCATCCATGACACAAAGCATTAGTAAAGATACAATGGGGATCATTGAGGGAGAGGACCTCATGGGCTTTTATGCCTCTAGACTTTACATTTTTCTACCAGCACCTCTTTCTGCCTACTCTGCCCTATGGGCCAAATTCTCTGCTAGTTTAACTTCCCTGGTGTCAGTGGTGTTATGCTGGAAGAGAAAGTAGCTCTTTCTTAAGAATGCATTTCTGAGACAGAATAGTAATTCCAGCTAACAGAGCAACCAGGACTCTGGGCAGTGTGACTCTATCCAGTTCAAACCATTTTTGTGGCTGCATACCTCTAATTCTGAACTCAAGATAGGTGATTTCATCCAATGTTCTTCAGTGGAGCAGAATCAGGTTCTTGAATTAATTTTTCTTTAGCTTTCATGTCCCTCCTTGCCAGTAGAGTCACATTTGTTCAAGCTGATGTTTTCCTTCTAAGCCCTTCTCAGTCCTTCATTTCTTCCCAGGGATTTGAGCACTACGCAGAAGAGCTGAAGTAGTACTGTGCTTCATTAAAAGACATTGTAAACACAATTAATCTTCCTTACCTTGCTTTTCTGGGTCCCACAAGCTTTTCTGCTTGTTTCATCTTTCACTAAATCTGTTATTTTTCTTCTTGAGTAAATGACACCAGTTAAAGTGGGATACAACTTTGGACCAAACTCTACTCTTGCATGCACATGTGGATTGAAATCAATAGCAGTTGCTTGCATGAGTCAGAAGATGGAATGTGTCTGTCATTAATCAGTATCCCCTTGAGACTTACATGTTCCTCTGGACACATTGTCCAGCTAGTAACCAGAATTTTGTGAGAGTGTAATGCCTTCTTCAAGAAATTTTTGATTCTGATCAATGATCTGTTTTTTCCCCCTCCCTCGCTTATCATCACATCTTGGCCATAGTTATTCTGTAATAATAATGTTGGCCATGATGTTCCAACCATTTTCTAGCTTGGGAAACCCATTTATTAACATGTGCCTTTTAATCCACTTTAGACAGAGCAAATGTCTCAGTTACGCATCTCTCCCATGAAGCTCTTGAGCCTTTTGACAAAGAGCTATGATTGCCCAAGTGGTAACTTGTCAGTCTCTTAACTAAAACAATTTCCTCGGTGATAGGCTGCTTTTCTAGAGTGGAAAACTAAAATTCAAAGTTCCGCTTCCCTGACTTCAATGTCTTTAATGAAAAATTGCAAGAAATCCTCAGTTCTCCACTCTCATTTGCAGACTCCCCCTCAAAGAGATGTTTGAGAAGCTTAAAATATTGTTTATCAGATAGCAATCAAACCAAGCTCTCTTTGCCCTATCATCATCATGTCCTGGTTAAGAAGGGCAGGAAGTTAGGGTGGGGTGAAAGGCCATAGTGGTTGCTGCCAGGATCAATATTTTCATTAGTTACCCTCATTTCAGAAGAGTATTCTCCCTGGGCAATTTGACTCCAGGGCTTAAGATCTTTCAATGCATTGCAAATGAATAAGGAAGTTATACTATCTTTCTTATGGCCTCTTGATCTGCATGCATTATCCTCCAACTCTAATTCTTTCCAGAGCTGACTTTCAGGTGCTGAAACTATTGAGAACTTCACTCTAAATATTTTTCCAGAACAATTTTGAATAAAGGAACAGGCAAATCTTCCATCAGGTCATTTTTTTCTTGGAAGCAGGTGCCAGGCTTGAAACCATACAAGGCAAAGGCAAAGGCAACTTAATGGGCCAAAATCACTGATGTTTTAACTCCATTGGAGTCAATGCAGATGCAGTTACACCAGGAATAAATTTGGTCCATTTATCCTGAATTTAAACAATCCATTTCTGAATCTTAGTTTGTTGGGCTTTTTCAAATGAATAGAATCTTTTTTTGTCACATGAAAATGAGATATTACTGCTTTTGGGATGCCATGTTTTGGGGAAGACTCCCTACTATCAGTCCAAATAAGAGGCTATTAATTATCAATGCAAATGTGTGTAGTCTTTAGTGTGTATCTCCATTGCATGATATAATTCAGATCACATTACACCTACCAGCACTATTGGGAGCATATTTCCTTTGTAGTTAATTTTCCTTAGACCACCCCTCTATAAATGCTACACCTTCGGTACTGATCATAATTATGTGTCACCCAAAATATTAGTTACTATCAGTGAAAGAAATAGAAAACACTTGAGTGTAGCAGTGAGGCATTACTATTTGAACTGCTGGTAAAATAAAATATCAATCTTGTGGGAAATTCCCACATTTCAAATTTTATTTTGATCCCAAATTAGGATGAACGTTAAAAATTTGCTGCTGAATGGAAATCCCAAAATAGTTCCATTCAGAAACATCAAATTGATCAGAAATCAAAATGAAGTATTTCATTTTGTTTTGACTTTTATAAACTATGATATAAAAGTGAAAACAAAACAATCCATTTTGATTTTGAATTGTTTCAAAACTTTTCCATAGTAAATTGTCAGAATAGAGATGTTCCCGCCAACTAGTTTGGTTTTGCTGAAACAGCCTTTTCCAACAGCCTGTTCCATCAACGTTTTCTGTCCAACCCCAGTTAATATGTATTCTTTAAAAGATGGAGTTACAAAGACTGAATGGAGCAAGGAATGCATCCAGTTTAGTTACTGTAGATTGTAAAGGTCAAGGGGGAGCTGAGAATATGTAACATACACAGGATCTCTAGCATTAGTGAATTTACAGTATGGTAGCTTCCTTTTGCTCTAATCTTCATACCAAGGAGCTAGCACTGATACCTTGGTGTATTTTTGCACATTTGTTTGATTAAGATGCATTTTTTTCCCACCTGTTCTCCAGGACTTAGCCCCTAGTCTTTTCTCATCACTAGAAATTTCCAAAAGGAAATAAGTCATTTTAGCATGATCCAAAACACACATTCTCTCCCGACACCATCCTAAATCCCTTAATCCTAGACAGGAATGTCTGAGCCCTCTATAAAAATGCTGTCAAGGGAACAGTGCTTAACATGTTTTCTGTTGTATACAAATTGATGTTTACTTTTAATGTCATAATCCCTTTCTAATATTGTTAGTTATATCCACTGTCTGCTTGGATAGCTTTAATCATCTTAATTTGCTACTAACAGTTACCGTCAGATATCAGGATTTCCCAACACTAGAGGGCTGACATCTGGAAGAGTTAAGGCCTAAAACCCATCAGTGCATTTTAGTTCCAACTTCAGAGACACAAAGTAAAGCAACTTGAGTAAATTCCATCTGATGTAGTTTATACTTGCTATCTGTCCACATCAGAATACAACCATGCTGTTTGCTCCAATTTTTATACTACTTTCAAGAAAGGCTTACATTGGAATAGCAGATGTAGGTTACAGTTTCAGAGTGGTAGCTGTGTTAGTCTGTATCAGCAGAAAGAACAAGGAGTACTTGTGGCACCTTAGAGACTAACAAATTTATTAGAGCACAAGCTTTCGTGGGCTAAAGCCCACTTCATCAGATGCATGCCATGGAAAATACAGTAGGAAGATAGATAGATATATACAGAGAACATGGAAAAAATGGGGGTTGCCATACCAATTCTTAACGAGACCAATTGATTAAGGTGGGCTATTATCAGCAGGAGAAAAAAAAAGTTATAGTGATAATCAGGATGGCCCATTTCAAACAGTTCATAAGAAGGTGTGAGTAACAGTAGGGGGAAAATTAGCATGGGGAAGTAGTTTTTAGTTAGTGTAATGACTCATCAACTCCCAGTCTTTATTCAAGCCTAATTTAATGGTGTCCAGTTTGCAGATTAATTCCAGTTCTGCTGTTTCTCGCTGGAGTTTGTTTTTGAAGTTTTTTTGTTGAATAATTGTGACTTTTAGGTCTGTAACTGAGTGTCCAGCGAGGTTGAAGTGTTCTCCGACTGGTTTTTGAATGTTATAATTCTTGACGTCTGATTTGTGTTCATTTATTCTTTTATGAAGTGACTGTCTGGTTTGGCCAATGTACATGGCAGAGGGGCATTGCTGGCTCATGATGGCATATATCACATTGGTTAGATGTGCAGGTGAACGAGCCTCTGATAGTGTGGCTGATGTGATTAGGTCCTATGATGGTGTCCCTTGAATAGATATGTGGCCAGAGTTGGCAAGGGGCTTTGTTGCAAAAAACTTCAAAAACAGACTCCAACACGAAACAGCAGAACTGGAATTAATCTGCAAACTGGGCACCATTAATTTAGGCTTGAGTAAAGCCTGGGAGTGGATGAGTCATTACACTAACTAAAAACTATTTCTCCATGCTAATTTTCTCCCTACTGTTACTCACACCTTCTTGTGACCTGTTTGAAACGGGCCATCCTGATTATCACTACACATTTTTTTTCTCCTGCTGGTAATAGCCCACCTTAATCGATTGGTCTCGTTAAGAGTTCGTATAGTAACCCCCATTTTTTCCATGTTCTCTGTATATATCTATCTTCCTATTGTATTTTCCACTGCATGCATCTGATGAAGTGGGTTTTAGCCCATGAAAGCTTATGCTCAAATAAATTTGTTAGTCTTTACGGTGCCAGATGTAGGTTAGACTCTGTACTAATTGGTAAATCTCTGTACAGAAGTTTGCACAGGACTTGTAGCTAATGGGCCAAATTCTCCTCTCACAATGAAATAAGGTGAATTGAATTTCTCCAGATTTGTTATCAACTACTCTGGGTTTACACTAGTCTGAGACCAGAACGTGACCGAATATTGTCTGTGTGGCCCTAGAAACTAAAGTGTACGAATCATACTAGCAAAAAGCATGTTACTTCCATTCACCCGTCACTACACTGGCCCAGCAGCTTAGGCATGCTGGGTTCTCAACACTTTGCATATCATGTACCCCAGGCTGAAGGAGTTCAACTATATCTTTAGGGAAAGAATGCTACCTGGATGAAGAAGCACTGGTGACACATGTGGGGAACAGTCCCTCACTCATCCTCCACTGGGTGGAGAAGGTTTCCTGGGTGAAATCCTAAACTATTTGAGACCAGGTTTTGTTGCGGCTACATGCAGCAAGGAAGTCATCTCTCAAGGGCCACACATAGGGATATATCACACACAACAAAATTAAAATAACTGCACAGTTACTAAAATGTGATATTTTATTTATGGGTTTTTTTTAAACACATCGTTACAATCTTTGCTGGTTCATTGGTTAGCAACATTCGCTGGCTATGTAGTCTGTCCTATGGGGTTATATAATGTTTCTAGTGAATTTGAGGGGGTTTTGTTTGTTTATTTTTTAAACTCTGCTTTTTACAGGACAATTACCAACAGGCAAAGCTAAAATGTCAATGATTCATCATGACTTTTAACATATTTTTGTATGTTTTATTGATGTAAATATACTGTAAATAACTGGACATTAAAAGGCAAATAAAAGTTTTTTCTTTAACAGACAATTTAGAAATGAACCGTATAAATATGTCACACAACAGTCATCACCACTTTATTTTATGTCATTCAGATCAACTGTTAATTTTTTCATATACAAATTCACCTTTTTCCGTAATCTGTAAATACCTAGAAATTTTGCATAATGAATCATGCTATTTACACTGTGTATGACTCAGAGATATTAGTTACAAAGAAAAAGTGTACCAAATGATCAAAAGATATTGTTGCATGAAAAGCAAGGAAGATACATTGGATGTTTTGTTTAACTCTATAAATGCTTACATACTTGTACATGTACTTCTAATCTCAAACTGCTAGTGACAATAGACATATTTGATCATTTCATTTAGGAATATTGGTTAGTATTCCTGTACTATTAGAGAAGGGAAAATATTTTCCAGACACTATAGGAAACATTTTTGGAACTGGACAGATTTTGAGATGCATCTATTTTAGAAAACAAAAACAAAATATATCTGACACTGCAAAATATAAACTATTTAAATCATGCCCTACAGATACATTTGTACATTAAACCCAGGTTGTATGATGTCATTGTAAGTAAACTATGACATAGCTAGAACATTCTAAAAAGAAACAATTCACAGGACATATATTTGTATAATAAAATAGCAGATGTACAATATTATTTACACTGCAAACCAAAGAGTTAACCCCATGAAACTGCAGCAAACAAATTGGTCAAGATGTTGAAAGTCACAGACCTGATTCATAAAATATATGTATGTAATCTAGTGTGGAAGAGACATCTGTATTAGTTATTTTGATTTATAATGAACAAAGCCTTACAAATCTTGCCTTACAATATTTGAGAAGGATATTGAACGTGTAGCTCCTCCACAACCGCCAACAAATGAGGTATGTGTGGAAATAGATCAGGCCCAGTCCTGCAAATGCTTTATTCACTTATGTAATCTCCTTCAGCCTGATTCAAAACACGCTGACCTCAATTGGAGTCTTTCTGTTGACTTCAGTATACTTTGGATGAGCACCGTAGACTTCGATGGGATTATTCACGTAAGTAATGTACCCACACACCTAAATATGTGGAAGGGTGGGGCCTAAATGAGCCATGTAACTAAGCCCGAAAGAAAAATGCCGGTTTTGGGAAAGTGCTCTGTGTTATTAGATGGAATGATTTATCCAGGCAAGAGTCAGAATATTTCTCCTTATAGTGGCTCAGATATGGCCGAGTTCTTCTTGCTCACTTACAAGGAGTAGCATTTCCTTATGCAGAAAGAATTGCAGAATTGACCCATAGTTAATAACAGAAATCTGTTTTGCTCTGCAGTGCACCCAGGGTATAGTTCCAAAGTTTTTTTTTTTTGCAGTGTGTTAGCCAGGGAATTCCTATTAGCTATAATGAAAGTCACATTTGTTTTACTTTGTAAGGCCCAAAGCTTAGGAGTCAGGAAGTCCAAGACTGTTCAAAACCTCAGGTTTCTGATGTGGCAATACTTCCACTAGCCCAGGTTTCTAGTGAACTGCTGTACTGTCTGAAGGCTAAACTTTCAGCTTTATGGTCCCATTCTAACACCCTATAGTGGGATGGTGGGTTCAGGTCCCGCAGAAATCAGAGTAATCCACAGTAATGTACAAAATGCCTATTGTAAAATCTTGTTGGGGGGAGGGAGGAGTGACATTTACTTGTGACCACTGCCTGTATACTGTCATTCATATGCTCAATTTATTTTAGTGGCTGCTGTTAAAAAGAAAATCACCTATCTAACATCACTGTGATGTTAGATACACAGAATAGAAATTAACTGTGGGACCTCAGGTACTACTGTGTAGAGACAGTTGGTAAATACTGGCTTTACTAGCAACCATTGTGCTTGAATGGTGTAAGCTCAATGAATGGTAACAGGGGCATGGATCAGCATTCACATTGCACTCCCTGTCAGTACCTAGCCCAGGTCGGGGAAGCTAATAATCCAGCCTGTGGATCGAATCGGTGATGAATCCTGGTCACGTGCCACCCAAGGCATGTTGAATATACTCTAAGAAGAAGAATGTATGGTAATGGCAAGGAGGGGAGATGGCACATGCCATGCAGTAGGATAAGCGGTCTTTTATCACCATGCTTGCATTTTTTCCACTTTTCGTTTGTTGTTATAAAAGGTTTATCAGCGAAAAAAGAAAAAATGGAGAAGGAGGAAGCGTGTCAACATGTGCATTTGGACCACATGTATCATACCTGGAACAATAACTAGATGTACATTTTGTCTAACATCTTTCTTTTAAAACCAATAGGAAGACTAATACTAAGCATGGTCTGTTTAGTTGGTGTTCCATTGAGTACATGCTGATTACTCAGTACCAGTGCAAACAATTAGGAGATTTGTTTAATGAAAGTAAAAGGTAGCTCAAACTCAATCCCTTCCCTGCCTTACCACTTTTCTTCCTGGAACATCCAAGTTTTCTGTTTCAAATCTGTGGCTCTGCTTTATCGTTCCATCTGATTAAACCAGTCTTTTTGGAGGGGAGTTGCCTACCCTAGAGATGCATCGCAGAGACCTGCCCATAATCAGGTCACAATATGTTTCACTTGAGCTACCTATTCAGTTTCCATAAATGAGATCTTTCTGGGTGTTAATAATGGGAACAAGAGAAAGTAATGTGAACAATGGACAAGCGAACTAGTCAGACAAAATAAGCATGGTCATGAGCCAAACCCGAACTATAACCAAACCCAAGTCAAACCTTTCTGAGGAGTGTGAAGATTTCTGATTTTTTAAAACCAATTATTTCTCCGTTTATATTGAACTTCCGGTGAGATTGGAAACAGGAGTGATAAAACACTTCAATAAAGGTTGCTCTCCTAGTGCACAAAGAAGGAAAACATACATGAAGCTTCATGAAATAGCTTACAGTAATGAATCAAGAATTTCAGAGAGCCCGAATAAGCACCCAACCCCTTGAATGCTTTTCCAAACCGAACCTCTGAGCCTTTTGCAGATTGGCCCATCATTAATAACCCATAAATGAGATGTTGGATTTATTTTTCTTTTATGAATCAGGTACTGTGTCAAGGTCATGCAATAAAGTAGCTCATTCATTTTCCCTTTCCTTTCAAAATGCATTTGTGGGGTGGTCATAAAGACGATAGAGCCTATCGTGAATTAAACAAGTGGGAGGAACAAGCGTTTGTTGAATTAAAGTGTTGTTACATTATTATTTCAACAAGGCAAAGCGTCTCTGCTTTGTCCAGTGAAGAACATTAAAGCCTGCATTTCATGTAGAAACATTTATATGAGTACTAGCCTAAAAGTAGAACATATCTAGTATATTGTATATTGCTTTCCTTATAGTGTACACCTTAGGCATCTAATATGTCAACAAACAATGAAAAGTCTTCAGGACAAACTAACAAACAGCATTACAGCAGCTTGCACTGTGAAAGCAAGATGTATAGTCACAACACATAGTGGGTGAGTTATTAAAAGATAATCTTGGGCATTTTTTTTTTAATCCTGGCATTTTCTATTAACAACTCACCCACACTGAGTTTGTACAGTTTGCTCTCCTTGTTTGAGGCATGAAGTGACTTTGGGAAAAGGAATCATGTAAAATAAGAGGAACCATTTTTGCCCCCAAACTACTCACACCTTACAGAAGTCAGATCACAAGTTGAACATAACCTGCTTGAAAAGAAATGGAAGGAAGGACAATAATAAAATTGGCAGGGGCTGAACAGCAGGAGGCTGTTTAAAAGGGACTATGCTCAAATAAATTGGTTAGTCTCCAAGGTGCCACAAGTCCTCCTTTTCTTTTTGTGAATACAGACTAACACGGCTGCTACTCTGAAACCTGTTCATCCTATCTGCCTCGTTTTCTCTAACACGTTTAAACAATGCTGTTTATCATTAAAAGATTTAGGCTCTCCAGGATGGACATTCACTGCTCTCTTTAGCTACAACACTTGCAGATAGCATCTGCCCATCCCTTCCCCCTAACACCTGCAAAAAAACATCCTGTAAGGAGACCCGTGTGCACAAAGGCTCAGAGAATGGAAATGAAACAAGAAGAATAAACTTCAGAGCAATTTTTTTTTAGTAGCTCAAAGGTCACAGCTATCAAAATATACATTCTACTATTATGAAGAGCAGTACAGATGTTAAAGCTTTAAGACCATGTGTAGTTCACTGCACACACAATTTTCCCATGGCCTATACATATGGCACATAAATGTATTACATAGATTCATGTCCCCATACGGGGATTAACACTGAATTCTGTTATTATATTTTACTGGTGCTGCGACCTTGAGTAATTCTTGCTCAGTTTCATTCATACTACAAAGCAGATTTCGCTGGTATATTTATTATGTAGTTTAACTACTACCAGTTAAAGACATCATCACAGAACCAAATTCTATTAATTTTCAGGTAGCTAATTCAACTCTTTGGTTAGAGACAAATTCACTTAGTAAGGAAGCAGTCATAAGTTCTCATTTTTAATCAGACAGAACTACTGTCACTTCCAGAAAGCACAGACTTTTAAGTGAATTCCAGTAAACAAACTATTTTTATGAAATGGGATGTGGAATACTTTGTAGACTTTTTTGGCAGGTGGATTGCTTTGTTAAATTGTTGGGGAAATTAGGCAATTTTTTCCCATGTAACTCCATTGGTTTAAATGGGGTTATACCACAGAAAAGCCTGGCCTAATAAATTCATCAGGAAGCTTTTCTGTCCACATGAGAGTTCATAATGGTAAAACCAACACATTAAGAGATTGACCTGCCACATGCATATACCACTAGAGGGAGTTTGCTCGTTTACATGACACTAGAATGATGTTTTTACTATTAAGCTACCGGAAATGGCTACAGACACTCATTCACTTGCGAAATGGGAATTATTCTGGCCAATTATTTTCTCCTAACCCAGAAAGCTAATGCTATATGAAGAGAGCAGTGTATCAGACTGCAAAGTCAACAGTGTTCTAAAAACCAATACTGATAGACAACTTTAAAATTGTTGAGAGAGACTCAATTTGATGTCCATACAAGTTTTCTCCTGGCACTACTGCAAGATTCCACTTTTTTGTTTCACAGCTCTCTAACTGCTTGTACAAACAGTGCATAAATCTTTACTGAAAACATTTAACTAAATCAAAATTGTATGGAGCACATTAAAATTATGTTATGCAGCTATGAAAAAAAAATGATCACACCAGAGTGAAACCAGTCAATTTCCACTTGAATGCACACACATCTCCGGCATTTCACCTTCATATTTTGTAGTGCAGTACAATTTCCTCCCCCCACCAGCTTTCAAAATATAAACACTGCTTTTCCGGCCCAATGACCCTCTCATGACAATTCACACAACTGACATTGTAGCCATCACTCTGCTCTGGACAGACCACAGGCTGGGAAGATTTCATAGAATATTCCACAGCCTAGAAATGAGGAGGAGGGAACATAGAAAGACCCCTCTATAATCAAAAGTTTTCACTCATACCCAAATACTATCTTTGGATACACATGGAGGGCTTCTATTGAAGCTGCATGTGAGCATACTGGAGAAGGATTTAGTCCTCAGTCTCTACACAAAAAAAAAATTCCACCGAAATCAACGGGACCAGACTAACATCATCAGCACTGGGCCACACTGGCCTGAACCAGTCCTCGTGGAAGTCAATGACTTCAACCAAGTTGAATCAGGCCCTATAAGAGAAAGGAAGGGAGAGATAGGATATTCCTCAGCTCAGCGTCAGCAGTTTGGGGCTTTGCCTTGCATGGTTTTCCATTGGCAGGGAGGTTGGGACAATGGAAGTAGACAACTGGCAAAAATATTTTTTGCTAAGCAAAATTTTGCACATGAAATACAATTAATTGTTAAAAATGTTTGGGAAGCGAACACGCTATGCCTTGCTGCAGCTCTGTCCCTGAAGTCCACACCATTAGTTCTGGTTCATTTTACAAAAACTTCTCATAATTCATAATTCAAAAGCCCCACTCCATGAAAAGAAAAACAAACCACAAAATGATCTGTTTGTGGAACACAGATCCCTCTCTTCAATCAAAGGTAACTGCACAACCTGGACCCGATTCCCTACTCCCAGCAGTTTCACGTGGGTGTACAATGAAGGTATAGCAGTGTAGCACTGGGATAACAGAGTGGAGAATCAGCCCCTACAGAGTCTCATCAACACAATATGGAACTTTGTACCTTAGCAAAAAGTAACTATATGTAAAGTAAGTCACAGCACTGGAGACCATTATATTAAAAGAAAACAGTGCCAATACATTACAGTATTTCTTTAAACATTACCTTCTATTAACTCTATAATGTTTTAAAGAAGCATTTTAAATGCGCCCTAATATGGCAGTGATTAAGGACCCAATCTACAAGCTCTTGTGCTCATAACTCCAGTAGAGGCAGGACCTTACTTCCCTGGCTGGACAACCTGTATGTGGAGTTTCAAGGTGTGAGGAGAGCAGCTTCTGCAGGGACGATGCTGCCCTTCCCATGCAGGTCAGTGGGGCATGGGCAGAACCTTGAATCTGCATGGCCTAACATGGTGACCAGCTTAATCTGCACTGGGTACCAGACTGGCACAGCTTACTTCTCCCTCCACTGGAGCAAGATATGGGCCAGACACCCTATTGTATCACAGTTTGGTCCACCGTTTGATCCTGAGGCAGCACAACTATGTGCTAACACTTTCCTAGGGCAGGTATTAAAACCAAAATTAGCTCTGATGCATCCGATGAAGTGAGCTGTAGCTCACGAAAGCTTATGCTCAAATAAATTGGTTAGTCTCTAAGGTGCCACAAGTCCTCCTTTTCTTTTTGAAAATTAGCTCTGTTGAATCAGAGTTAAGGCTGCAGTGTTAAGATCACAACCAAGAGCTGCAAGAGGTAGGGTCCAACAGCAATCTTCACTCTGCTGAATTGCACACATCTCGTGTTTCATATTCCTAGCTATCCTGTTAGCGGTGCAGCAAAGTATGCCATTTATGTTATAAAACAAATACCATGAAACCTAGAATGTAGAATGCAGCCAGGTTAATGGTGATGGAGTCTTAACCTTTGCATTTCCTGGGATTTTGTTCTTTTAATTGTACAAGCTTAATAGTAATACTGTTATATAGTTAAGTGCCAGTCATGTTATATTAATACTAGTTAAGTCCCACACCCGATGCAGTCTTCTACTCTCTGTTGTGGTTAGGTTTCTAATAGCACACAATGACCAAAAATTCATACACTACTCGGGCCCTTTCTGTTGATAATACACTATTCTATCGGAGGTGCTAACGTAACACTGACAAACCCCAGTCATCGGCGGGCAGAATTGAACCTAGGACCTCTGGAGCTTAGTGCATGAGCCTCTACTGTATGAGTTAAAAGCCACCTGGCTGTTAGCTAAGGCTGTAGAGCAGACTCATTAATCTCTAAGTGATCTCAGTGCCATTACATGGGACCAGTAGCGTAGCTAGGGGGGGAGCAGCGCAGTGGCCGCTCCCCCACCGAGCAGAAGTGGTGCCTTTTTAATTCTTTGGCGCCTTTTAAATTTTTACTCACCCGGCGGTGCACTGGGTCTTGGGTGGCGGGTCAGGCGGCACTCCGGTTCTTCAGCGGCACTTTGGCGTTGGGTCCTTCACTCACTCCAGTCTTTGGCAGCATTGCGGTGGCGGGGTCCTTGACCCGCCGCCCAAGACCTGGAGCGCCGCCGGGTGAGTACTAGCGGGTGCTGCCTTTTTTTTTTGGTTTTTATCTCTGCTCCCCATTTTCTCCACCTGGCTACGCCACTGCATGGGACGGGGCACCACATTCAAGAGGTGTGGGGGTTAGATACTTCCGTTAGCTGAGGAAGCACATCCAGAGCTTCAGAGACATCCCAGTTGATATCCTGGACAAGCCCCCACTTGTAACGCCAACAGACTCCGGTCATCAGCAGGCAGAATTGAACCTGGGACCTCTGAAGCTTAGTCCATGTGCCTCTACTGCATGATCTGAAAGCCACATGGCCCTTAGCTAAGACTGTAGCAGACTCATTCATCTCTAAGTGGTCTTGGTGCCACTACATGGGACAGAGCACCACCTGCAGGGTTACACTAACCACACTCAACACAGATTCTTTACAAATATGTTTCATAGTGATTTAATGACCTAATTTAAAGATTATTAACAGAATATACATTTCAATGTTTGGATTTGAAATGTCAGAGTTGAAGAAAAAGATGAAGTTTGTGGATAATACACAGTAGAGGGAATTTCTACAGAAAACAGGGACAATTCTATCTGAAACATACAAAGACTAATTCCTTTCACTTTTACATTCAGAAATAGTGAAGGGGAATTTACTTGATTTTGGGTATGTGCGTGTACATGTGGAAGTGC
Source organism: Chelonia mydas (assembly GCF_015237465.2). Taxonomy (NCBI): domain Eukaryota; kingdom Metazoa; phylum Chordata; order Testudines; family Cheloniidae; genus Chelonia; species Chelonia mydas. Next base: position 35,999,119 of record NC_057849.1, read on the forward strand.
CATTGTTATCTTTGCCAGGAACTGAACCCACTTCCTCTAGAGCTTATAGTATGAGTCTCTCCTGCCTGAGCTAAAAGGCTCAGTTCCCTTAGCTGCAGCAGATTAATAGCCACATTAATGGATCACGCATAGAAGAGGGGCACACAACACACTGAAGAATAGGTTACACATACAGAATATACATATGAACTTAAGAGAAAGTCATGGATGCAAATGCCAAAAAAGCCAAACAAAAAGTAAACCTACTTCACAAAAATGGCAAAATCTTAGTGTAAAATAGGCGAATGCTCATATATATAAAATATGAATGTTTGATGTGAATGTTAAAAGCAAAGGATTCCATTTTCAAACTTTTGACTTGCTTTAAAGTGGTATGTTTGTTTTTAATTCACTCATTTCATATCAGTTTTTGGCTTTTGTTTATGTCAGTTGAATCACTTTGGCCATAAACATTTCAGACTTGTAGGGGTTATGCAAGGTGCATAAAAATTGTTGATTTTGTTGAAAAAAAATTGATTTTTTTAAATTTAAATTGTAATGATTTTCTTTTTAAAAATAAACCTCTTTAAAATGAAATCTGAATTTAATACAGAATATGTTAAGGCCTAAACTTATTATAAGCTCTTAAAACATTTAAATAAAAAAATAAATAGGCTGAAGCTGTGAGGCTCTATCAAAAACTTTGCCTTTAAAAGCTGCTTTGCTATGTAAAGGAAGAATCAGGGGGAAAACACCTAACTTTTGAGATCAAGTTTTATAAATATGGCACAATGTACTGTATTAAGGGCTTGATTTTTTGAGGACCCAGCGGCTGTGCTACTGGTTGCAAAAGACTGGCAAAGTCATCACAGGCATTGGGACCTGGCCTCTGACTCCAGGAGATACCATCATGTATCTTATCAGGATCATCCACTGAGCCCACCTCAGTGGTCTCATTCTCCTAGTTTATAGCTTCTCCCTCCCTAAGCTCTGACTAGCTCAGTTCTCAAATTATGTAAGAATGACTCCATCCCCCACGGAAAATTACTCTAGTTATAGTAAAAAGAAAAGGAGTACTTGTGGCACCTTAGAGACTAACCAGTTTATTTGAGCATGAGCTTTCGTGAGCTACAGCTCACTTCATCGGATGCATAGCATATCGTGGAATGAAGTGAGCTGTAGCTCACGAAAGCTCATGCTCAAATAAACTGGTTAGTCTCTAAGGTGCCACAAGTACTCCTTTTCTTTTTACGAATACAGACTAACACGGCTGTTACTCTGAAACCTCTAGTTATAGTGTGCCCTCCTACGTATCAAAAAGATGTACCAAATCTAGTGTAAAGTCTGTATTTAGTTGTAAATCAACATGTTTTAATGGTTATATCAGCCAATGAGAATGCATCTTTCTTTAGAAATAGCTGAAGTACAAATGGAAAAGGTGATTAAAACTGATGATTTAAATCTAGGTTTTCCACTTGGTGATTTAAATCATAATTTTTAACTGGGTTATGTTAAGCCTCAGGATCCATATTCTGCCATCCAAACAACAACTGTCCTGATTAGCAGAAGTGCTGAGCACCAGCACTTCCATCTGAAGTTTTTGGGAGCTCAATATCTCTGAATTCAGTAGTACAGCCTCTGGGTCCCCCACAGGATCAAGCCCAAATTAAGGCACTCAAGTCTGCCATTATGGCAAAAGTGATTCAACTGATCAAAGCAACCTGAAGTTGGTATGTAAGGAATAAAAATTAGAATCAAGTCTAAATCTTGTCAGTACTCCACTTGGTAGTTCATGTTTATTTTATTTTAATCTCTGGAGTGTGTTTCTTTGGATTGAGGATTCTTTGTTGCTCTTTCTCCAGATGTTCTGACATTTTGATTTACCTTCTCTGTTACTGAATTTAGGCTTCTCTGCCAAATCCATAGATGATCTATTTTTATCCCTGTGAGTTACTAATCCAGTCCCTCTAAAGAGTACATTTGTTGGAAAGAAGACTGGTGTTGCCTTGTCTCAAAGCTACGCACACCACTTGGGAAATTAGCTTCTTAGCTGACCTTTAAAGTGAGTGAGAATAATAGCCAGGCGATTCAGCACCGTTTGGGTTTCATTATCACAGCAGTTCATGTCAGATGGGGTGCCACTATCTTAGAACTTTGTTTTTTTCCTAGTAATTACAGGAACCATTTACTGTACAAAGAAAATCTGCAAGGTTTCTCAGCTTTTAGGCATGATAGTATTTCTAAATTTCATGTCTCTTGAGGAAATGATAATTTGCAGTGTGAATGACTACATACCATTTCCTCCATCCTTCTGCCAAAATAAATCATTCCCATGGCCTCTGTAACCATCATTTTTTCAGTGGAACTCTGCATAGATGGCTTAGGAATGGAATTGGCAATTTTAAAAGGAAGAAAGGAGAGGCATGCAACCAATATATCACTTAATTTATAGAAAACGATCATTCCCATTAGGCCAACATTCAAAGCTTAGCACAGAATTTCCTCATTTGGCAAAAGACCCTAGGTGTCATAGATTAAAGAGTGGACTCTTGCTCTCAATAATTATTTGTTTTGGCCAGATAATTTTTCGTCATTGTCAGGTAAGAAATACTGAAGTTCCCAGATGTCAAATGGTATAGTGGAGGGCTCAAAGCTACATGGCAGTAGTCTGACAACAAAGACACCAGAAGTGTGCAATTTAACAAAATGCTAATTAGTTAGCTGGCAAATATAAACTGGAAGCATAGACAAGGTGTACTGGGAATGCAGGGGATTTTCAAAAGCATCTATGACCTTGTCTAGACTAAGATAAAAGGTGTGATGTTAGAACATGTTAATTAATGTTCTAATTAACAGACATGAAGTTTAGTATAGATAAGGCAGTATGTACTTTAACACATGCTAAACTGGTTGAATTAAAGCCTAGGCTCCACCCTAATTTAGTTTGGCCACATATTAATTTAGCACATGTCAAAAAGAAAAGGAGTACTTGTGGCCCCTTAGAGACTAACCAATTTATTTGTTTTTCAGAGAGACATTATTAATTAGTCTCTAAGGTGCCACAAGTACTCCTTTTCTTTTTGCGAATACAGACTAACACGGCTGTTACTCTGACACATGTCAAAGGCAGTGGGTGAAATCCTGGCCCCTTTGGAATTAACTGAAGACTCCCATTGACTTCAATGAGGCCAGGGTTTCCTTCAGAGTGCCTTGTCAACACTAGACATTTCAAATATGTAGTAAGAACATGTCAGCGAATGCATTCCAACATTACACCTTTAAACCTTAGTCTGGACAAGGCCTAAATGAAACCAGTGGAACTTGTCATCCTAAATCATGTAGGCCCTTTTAAAATCCCACCCACAGGATTGTCTCTGAAGTAACAGTATAAAGTGCTTAGCTGTGCAACAGACACAAGCTGACATCATTTCTCTGCACTGTGGGCTGAGTTACATACAGACTCCTACAAATGAACTTTCAGTTTAGACATCATCTTCCAATAAAAGTCTCTTGCATAGCAGTAGAAATTCCACTTCTTATTAATAACAGGTGTTTATTTACTACATTTCTATCGTATATTTCCAAAGCATCCATCACCACAATGCAACTATATGCTACAAACTCTTCAAGCTGCCTCATTTCTATAGTTTGTGTCATATCTATCCAGAAGTTTCACATTCACTAACTACAGTCTGGCCAACCCCAAACATTCAAAAATTAAGACAAGCACCCCCCAAAATCAAAATAATAAAATCAAGGTACTAAAATAAAAATTTGATTGTTCTTTTTCTTTGCCCTTTGAGCCTTTAAGGTTTCACTTTTTTCAAACTTTTCTCTAAAAATATGCAGGCTAGAAACTTGACTGACATTTTTTAAAAGTGAGATTTGTACATAATCACAAGTGGAAGGCAGCTTGGGTGAAAGTGATCAAGAAATGATAGAGTGCATGATTCTAAGGAATGGAAGGAGGGAAAACACCACGATCAAGACAATGAATTTTAAGAAGGCAGACTTTAGCAAACTCAGGTTGTTGGTAATTAAGTTCCCATGGGAAGCAAGTTTCAGGGCGAAAATGTTAGAAAGACTTGGCAGTTTTTCAGAGAGACATTATTAAGGGCACAAGAACAAACTATCCCACTGTGTAGGAAAGATAAGAAGTATGGCAAAAGACCACCCTGGCTTAACCAGGAGATCTTGAACGATCTGAAATGCAAAAATGAGTCCTACAAAAAGTGGAAACTAGGTCATATTACAAAAGATGAATATAAACAAACAACACAAGTGTGAGACAAAATTAGGAAGGCACAAATGAGATTAAACTAGCTAGAGACATAAATAGTAACAAGAAATCAGTCTACAAATACATTAGAAGCAAGAGGAAGACCAAGGACAGGGTAGGCCTGTTACTCAATGAGGGGGGAAAGAAATAACAGAAAATGTGGAAATGGCAGAAGTTCTAGATGAATATTTTGTTTCAATTTTCACCAAAAGGGTTAGTTGTGATTGGACGTCTATCAGAGTGAAAGCCAGTAAAAATGAGGTAGGATCTGAGGCTAAAATAGGGAAAGAACAAGTTAAAATTACTTAGACAAATTAGATGTTTTCACGTCACGGGGTCTGGTGAAATACATCCTAGAACACTCAAGGAGCTGACTGAGGAGATATCTGAGCCATTAGCAATTATCTTTGAAAACTCATGGAAGACAGGAGAGATTCTAGAGGAGTGGAAGAGAGCAAATATAGTGCCAATTTATACAAAGGGGAATGAGGACAATCTGGGGGATTACAGACCAGCCAGTTTAGCTTCAGTACCTGGAAAGATAATGGAGCAAATAATCAAGCAGTTTGCAAATACCTAGAAGATAATAAGTAAATAAGTAACAGTCAGCATAGATTTCTCAAGAACAAATAGTGTCAAACCAAACTAATAGCTTTCTTTGACAGGGTAACAAGCCTTGTTGATGGGAGGAAGCGGTAGATGTGGTATTTCTTGACTTTAGTAAGGTTTTTGATACGGTCTCGCATGACATTGTCATAAACAAACTAGGGAAATGCAACCTTGCTGGAGCTACTCTGAGGTGGGTGCATAACTGGTTGGAAAGCCATTCTGAGAGAGTAGTATCAATGGTTCACAATCAAGCTAGAAGGGCATATCAAGTGGGATCCCACAGCGATTGGTCCTGGGTCCAGTTCTGTTCAATATCTTGAAACATAATTTAGATAATGGCATGGCGAGCATACTTATAAAGGCTGCAGATGATACCAAACTGGGAGGGGTTTCAAGTGCGTTGGAGGACAGGATTAAAATACAAAACACTCTGGACAAACTGGAGAAATGGTCTGAAGTAAATAGGATGAAATTCAATAAGGACAAATGCAAAGTACTCCATTTAGGAAGGAACAATCAGTTGCATACATACAAAATGGGAAATGACTGCCTAGGAAAGAGTACTATGGAACGGAATCTGGGGGTCACAATGGATCACAAGCTAAATAGGAGTTAACAGTGTAACACTGTTGCAAAAAAAGCGAACATCATTCTGGGATGTATTCGCAGGAGTGTTGTAAGCAAGACAGAAGAAATAATTCTTCTGCTCTACTCTGCACTGATCAGGCCTCAACTGGAGTATTGTGTCCCGTTCTGGTGCCACATTTCAGGAAAGATGTGGACAAATTAGAGACAGTCCAGAGAAGAGCAACAAACATGATTAAAGGTCTAGAAAACACGACCTATGAGGAAAGATTGAAAAAACTGGGTTTGTTTAGTCTATGGAAGACTGATGGGGGACTTGATAAGTTTTCAAGTACATAAATGGCTGTTACAAGGAGGAGTGAGAAAAATTGTTCTTGCTATCCTCGGAGGACTGGACAAGAAGCAATGGGCTTAAATTGCAGCAAGGGGGATTTAGGTTGGACATTAAGAAAAGCTTCCTAAATGTGAGGGGAATGAAGCACTGGAATAAATTGCCAATGCAAGTTGTGGAATCTCTGTCATTGGAGGTTTTTAAGAACAGGTTAGACAAACACTTGTCAGCAATGGTCTAGCTATTACCTTGCCTTGTTATTGCCTTGAGTCCCTGCACTCAAGGCAAAAGCAACGCAAGGTCCCTTCCAGTCCTATTGAGGTCCCTTCCAGTCCTACACTTCTATGATTCTATAAACAGTCAGACACTTGTGCAGCACTTGCCATCTGAGGACCTCACAACACATTATAAAAAGTGGGTAAAAAGTCTTATCCCCATTTTACAGATCAGAAGAATTAGGTGCAGAGAGATTAAAAATGTTTAGAAATCAAATCAGCAGCAGAGCTGGGAACACAACCTTGAATAAGGTGTGAGTACCTGCACAGAACAGAACTCAGGTCTCCTGACTCCCAACCCTGTATGCTGACACCACATTACATCCTTGAAATGTAGTGCTGAAAAAGCAACAAAACAACAAAACCCACATAAAACAAAATAAAAACAAAACAGACACTTAGCTTTTGGCTGCATATGTCACTAGGAATAAAATTTTCAAAAGCATCTAAGTCACATTTTCAAAAGTGATTTATACATTTAAGAGCCTAAGTCTCATGGAAAATCAATGAAATTTAGGGTCTTAAGTGCTTAAATCTCTTTTGAAAATTGGGCTTTGGAGCCTACATCGCTTAGGTGTGTCTAAAAAATTTGTTCCACATAATGAATACAAATAATCTGGCACAACCACACCCCTTGATCATCATAAAATTACAGGAGAATTTCAACCAATCAGAAACCTTGGAAAAATCAAAAACTGTATCCATGTATCCGATTGCTTCACTTCGTTTCTGCACTTACCACTCCCTCAAACAATATCTCACTTTTTAAAAACATTCTTTGCTCAGTTATTTATTCATACCCATGTCCCACATGCAATAGGTCCCAGAAAAACCAGCTGTTGAGGCGCACCATGTCCAGACCTCATTAGGGAAGGATGAATAATGACTTTGTAGTATATTGACAATATATATATGATGAGATGGATTAACAGTCCAAGAGAAGGGATTGGGTTTAATCAGTCTCAACACATTTACTGCTTTGTATACTGGAGAGATTATCCCCTTACCACGCACCTCTTTGCTTTATTGCTGATATACAGTATGTATCTATTTCCCAATAATGACCCAGAAGATATTACAAGAATTAACACTTCCCTGGATTAATTTATTGCTTCAAGAATAATCATAAGGTGGTATTGCTAGGGAAATTTTTTTCCAAGGCGTATATACAATTCAATGCAAGCCATTATACTAATACAATGTTAACTTTGAGATTTAAGTGTACAAAAGCCAGAAAACTCCATTTTAAGGATTGCCGGGCAACCATCTCTCTGCTCGCTGGAGCTTATGCATTTTGCTTCCATCTTTCATTACAGGATTACTTAACAATGAGTTATGTATACTCTTGCAAATGCTTCAAGAGAAGGCCGCATAAAACTCTTTCTGAATTGGGCCATGGTGAGTTAGTGAGTGTGATTTAAGCACATGCTTTGTTAAATCACACCCTAATGGATCATATCCAGTAACAGTGAATACTGACCTCCTCTTTAAAGGTTCCAGCCACAAGAAGGAAGAGGTTGTTTTACAGTCACTCTCTCCAGCCCTTCTTCCTGTAAGCCACTGTGGTGGCTACCATATTGTAATTGATTCATCCCAGGATATGCTTATGTACCTGCTAAGCATTTATTTTTGTTTGTTTTGCTTCTCAGCAATACATTTCTATGAGCAGCAGGATAGATGACAAGGTTAAGATGCACCATTATGACTGGACAAGGGTATTATGTATTGCTCGCTAGAAAGTTCTGAGCTCTACAGCGAGAATATGAGGGTACTGATTAGGCCTCTGTCAAGTATCAACTCTGTTCTCTTGCACTTTCCTCTCTCCCTTCCATCCACAAAACAATAAACAAACACGTTTGTCTGGAACTACCATCCTATCTTTGTCCACTCATCAAATTCAAGTTTTCCCTGCCCTCTGTCTCACAGTGTCCACGTAGAACAAACTCTTAGAGCCAGAGGCTAGTTCAGCATCTGTGCCCACTGGAACCCTTGGCTTTTCTGCTGGGACTGCTAACAAGGGTGCTACTTCACATCACTTGGTGTAGTGGTCTTTGCAATGTAAACTCTTGTCCCGTAGGAAACAAACTAAGATCACTTTGCAAAGACCACTGAACCACTGCAATGACCTAGTGATGATAATGATTTGGATTGAAGGTGAACCAGTGACCTACTGTAGAGGTGAATGCTCTGCATCCTAGTACTGAGCTATCAAGTTCCCCCCATTATATATTGTTTAACTGATTTTTTCTGCATGATCTCTTATGGCCAAGGCTAAGAACATCTTTCATTCATGAGAGGTTTAATAGTGTGTACATTTTTGTTGCAGTGCTGTTAGTAAATTATTGCAATTAATACCATTGTTAAAAATATCTTTAAAATACATGGCTGAATGTTTAGTTTACGTGAACGTGAGGAACTAGTTCACTGGCTTCAGGGGACAGTTGGGCAGTTGCTGTGCAAACTTCCCCCACCTCAGCTCTGCCAACACATAGGCCAGCAACATATAGATTCATAGATATTAAGGTCAGAAGGGACCATTATGATCATCCAGTCTGACCTCCTGCACAATGCAGGCCACAGAATCTCACCCACCCACTCCTGCGAAAAACCTCTCATCTATGTCTGAGCTATTGAAGTCCTCAAATCATGGTTTAAAGACTTCAAGGTGCAGAGAATCCTCCAGCAAGTGACCCTTGCCCCATGCTACAAAGGAAGGCGAAAAACCCCCAGGGCCAATCTGCCCTGGAGGAAAATTCCTTCCCGACCCCAAATATGGCGATCAGATGAACCCTGAGCATATGGGCAAGATTCACCAGCCAGATACCCAGGAAAGAATTCTCTGTAGTAACTCAGATCCCACCCCACTGAACATCCCATCACAGGCCATTGGGCCTATTTACCAGGAATATTTAAAGATCAATTAATTGCCAAAATCATGTTATCCCATCATACCATCTCCTCCATAAACTTATCGAGTTTAATCTTGAAGCCAGATAGGTCTTTTGCCCCCACTGCTCCCCTTAGAAGGCTATTCCAGAACTTCACTCCTCTGATGGTTAGAAACCTTCGTCTAATTTCAAGTCTAAACTTCCCGATGGCCAGTTTATATCCATTTGTTCTTGTGTCCACATTGGTACTGAGCTTAAATAATTCCTCTCCCTCTCCGGTATTTATCCGTCTGATATATTTATAGAGAGCAACCATATCTCCCCTCAACCTTCTTTTGGTTAGGCTAAAAAAGCCAAGCTCTTTGAGTCTCCCTTCATAAGACAGGTTTTCCATTCCTCGGATCAACCTAGTAGCCCTTCTCTGTACCTGTTCCAGTTTGAATTCATCCTTCTTAAACATGGGAGACCAGAACTGCACACAGTATTCCAGATGAGGTATCACCAGTGCCTCGTATAACGGGACTAAAACCTCCTTATCCCTACTGGAAATACCTCGCCTGATGCATACCAAGACCGCATTAGCTTTTTTCCCGGCCATATCACATTGGCGGCTCATAGTCATCCTGTGGTCAACCAATACTCCAAGGTCCTTCTCCTCCTCCGTTACTTCTAATTGATGCGTCCCCAGCTTATAACTAAAATTCTTGTTATTAATCCCTAAATGCATGACCTTACACTTCTCACTGTTAAATTTCATCCTATTACTATTACTCCAGTTTACAAGGTCATCCAGATCCTCCTGTAGGATATCCCTGTCCTTCTCTAAATTGGCAATACCTCCCAGCTTTGCATCATCCGCATATGTTACACTGCAGTCCTGAGACTCTCTAGAAAAGAGACTGCCAAGCATGCCATCCCAGTAGTGGTTTTGTTATTGGCACCAATAGGAGCTAGAACAGCCCTACCTATGCTTGGCAGAGAGATCCCAATGGGAGCATGGGATAAGTGATCCAGTGCGAGCATTAATCTGAGTTATGGTGTTATGTATGAGCTGCGTGTGTTCTCCTGATGCATCTCTGTGAAAATGGGCCACTTGGTTCCTAAAGTTTGACAAGCCCTAATATATTGTGTGTTTTGCTGCTAATTTGCTGCTTCTCCCTCTGAGCTATTTCAAGCTGAAATCTTTGCAGAAGAGCATCACAACAGCAACGCAAAGCTCTGAGCGATGAGATTATATTGGAGCATGAATTCAACTTTTCTCAGCAGAAATTGAGCATTCGGCAGAAGTCAGGTAATAGATCTCGTTTGGAAGAGGGGAGACACTAGCAGGTTTCAGTGCTTCCGCTGGATAACAGAGGGCTGCATGGAGTGAATGTGACAACTTGAGTAGTCTGAAAAATTTCAGAGCACAGCAGCAGTTATACATGAAGATACATGCACTGAAAATTTGCACTGTTTTCATATCCATGTGCAAGTCAACAGAGCTTTTATACATTTAAATATGCCAGGGGAACTGTCAGAGGAAAAAAAATCTACAAAGTTAGAATGGTTAGCAGAGTGTAGCAAGTCCCAAGTGTACAGGACATTGCATGATACTGCATTGTCTGCTGACTAAAATAACTTGGGAATTGAAGCATGTCACCCTAATCACACCTGCAGCATCATCTCATATGTGTATGTGTGTGTTAAATGGAGACAACACATTACGCAAGTTTTTGAAAAATGCAGACAAACTGCAAGTACAATTTATAAATGTGCAGGTCATGGGAGGTGGCACTGTTTGGGTACTATAGTATCATGACATGTCCCATGCACACAGTAAGTGTGGTAGTCCTGCATGAGGACCTGCTCCCCAGTCAACTTTGTGGATTTCTTCTTCTGAATAGACAATTCCCATCAAAGGTTTTATAGGTTTTAAAAGCTTTGGGTTTTGTTTGTAGAGGCAAGTTGCCAGTCTTCAATATGCCTTTCCAAACAAACATTCAGCTCAGCAATCAGATGTGGGAATGAGCAGTAAACCCAGAGCGGCAAACATAGTTAGTGTGGGCAGGCTCTCGGGAATTGCACAAGTCAAAGGCCCTGGGATCCTGCAGGACAACCACACTTGTAGTGTCCTGGTATAGTAGTAAGTGTCTCACGTCAAAGCTGTGGCTTTGTATGGCAGATGTCACCACACAGGCTTGGAACTTAACTTTTGCCATCACTCTAACTTCACTTCCACTATTTTTTCCTTGCTCATTGGGACAGTTCCTGAACCTTATCCACAATGTGACTAACAGCATGTATGCTGGGGAAGTTCAGCGGGAGGAAGGAATCCTTCCTCTTAGGCTACATTGACCTGTGGTTCACACTGCAGCCTCACAACTGGTGTAGTCCTTGTGGCTGTTGTGTTCCCTCTCACGAGAGGAGTCAACTAGTGCGTCTGATTGGGGTGGAGACAATGGATCTACAACAAAGTCCTCTATGCTGGAGCAGTGGGAGGGCCTGAGAGCACAAGTCTATGGCATACACAGGTTGATGAGCCCTTGGCTGGGCTCATTGCATCCTTCCCTTTGTCCTGTACAAAAGACTAACACTGGTTCCTCTGTATTCAGCACCATCAGAGAAGGCAGATTTTATCCTTATGGAAGCTACGAAACAGCAGATGCTGTTGCCTACAATTAGGCAAATATGTTCTTGTGCAATTTCTAGACCATGGCCATACAAAGAGCCTTTATTGTCTGGGTGAAAGGGAGGTTCCCAAAACCTGTATCTGGTTTCTGCACACTTTTCAGCACTCCCCACAAGTCTACCTCTACATCACCTAGCCCTCACAAAATCAGCCAGGGAACAAAGACCCACTCCCATAGGCAAAAACATCCCCAGAAAGATGAAAGCTACACACTGAAAGGTTTCTTTTCCACCAGAAGTGACCTTCACTGATAAAGTCTGGTGTCTTACTAACATCCTGCTGAGTTCCTGGCTAAGACTTTACAGAGCCATCCACAAAAATGAATTAAAAGCTAGCTAGCAGTATTACGGCAGGAACAAATCATAAATTGAACAACACAGAGAAATTTTCCACACTTTTCTCTCACACTGCGGTAGGGAAATTACTCTCTAGGGAAGGCAGCTTTTGATCAACTTTACTTGTCATAACACAGAAGCAAATAACACAGTACTTTGCATCATTGCTGATGCTTTGGATGTGTCACCTTTATACATGCAGAGATTGCATATTCGTAGTGTGAATCCATTCGGATTTTGGGAGCAGCAGATTTATTTGCAAACACTGCCATTATCTCCATGGTGATGCTGACAACAATTTTTAGTTTTTACACTGATCTCTAGGATTATAAATTCACTTCTACTATAAATTAGCTGCTTGGAAGGACACCCTGCAACGGGTTTCTTCAGGGTATCATTCCTACCTTCTGCATGCCATTTTCCAAAGGTATTAGAATGCCTGTCACATCTGCCTACCCACAAAGCTTTTCCATAGAATTACCATGATGAAATGAGCTATTGACAGGGGTGGGTGGGTGATCAGAGAAAACAGTGGGGACAGGAGAGGGTGTTATCTTCAGATCAAACTATTGCACAGTGAAGATGTGTCAGCAAGGTCTCAAATTTCACAGGTTAGAAATATAGATGTCCAATATATGTATATTACTAGCTGTTCTAATAGTTTGCAGACTGGTAAATTAGGAAGCAACACCACAGCTGTGCTGGGACGGAGGTGGGGTAGATAAATTGGACCACTTCACCATCTGTGATTTTAGTCCACACCACTTGTTTTCACTGCATGAAAAATGCACTTTACATACTGTACATGTGTAAACTAATGGTTCAGGCCAAAACATGTCTTCTTTTGCAGAAAGCTAGGAGAGGTCTGCAGTCAGGCTGGAAATGCTGCAATCTCAAGTCCAAAGAGTTTTCATCAGGTCAGCCTTTGGATGGTGGAGGAGGAGCTGCATTTGCTCCACTGCATAGCAGACAGGAGATAGAGACCTCTAGCCCCAGGGATGCTCTGAGATCCATGGGAGAAACTAGCAGATGGATGCTTGGGGCATTCACATTAAAGCTATTCTCAGTGCTAACCTCAGGTCCCCTCTCCCTCATGGTAGCAGGACACGCTTGTGACAGGATCAGATTTCTCTTACATGAGGAAATCCCTTTGGGTTGGAGCTGGCCCTTCCCCACCCCACCACGTTTCCCAGAAACTAAGTATCCCCAAACATGCAGAGTTGTCATGAAACAGATTCTAGGATTGGAGGCGAGGCTGTGCTGACTGATCCCCCATCATTGCCACAGGCTGTCGGTCAAAGGAGTGAGTTTCCGACTCCTTTTATCCTCTCCATAGCACAAAGTGCAGGGATAATTTCACCCAAGGGCCAAGTTTTTTTTTTAAAAAAGTGCTCAAATTAGGGCCTTACACCAATACTTGGGCAAAACAAGTGGTCTGATTCTGAAAATTGCTCAGCACCCAGCAGCTGCTGGTAAAACTGAGATTTTAATTTTAATTTCAATGGGCTTTCGATCAGAGCTATACATCTTCAAAAGCACTGTATAAACATTAGCTAACAAAGTGTTTTCTCTAAGAATAGAACAGCATTGGTCTGTCAGACTAGGACCCTACTGTGGGTAGGCTTGCAGAGGCAGGTCTACAGCTAGTGCTAATTGAAAAGGAAACCCAATGGAAAGGGTGAAATCTGAAAAAATAAAGTCTGTCTGAAGACATGACCATTTGGGGCCAGATCCTCCCCTGATGTAAATGGGGTATAGCTCCACTGAAGACAACAGAGTTGCATAAATTTTCAATAGATGAGAATCTGGCCCTTTATTTTTTACTGATCTTGATTAATCTAAATTTTGAACAGTCATTTGCATTATACTATAGGTAAGCATTTTGTTTTTTAAATGTTTATGTCTTTTAGTCTATTCTGCACTAGAAAAAGCAGCAACATTTCAGCCAAGCCAACAGCAGATGAAACTTCCAGCGTAACGTTGCTAATAAAGGATGTGATTTTCAAAAGCTCCTAAGCGATTTAAGAACACAAGTCCCATTAAAAGTCAATGGAACCTGTATTCCTGTGATTGAGCTGCTTTGGAAATACCTCCCAAAGTGCTTCCCATATCTGCTGGAGGCTGCTTTCAATAGGCTATATCATTCATCATAAGGACTTCTACATAAAATCGATGATATGAGAGGAGGCCCATGGTATGCAACAGAACTTTGTTTTACCCATCAAGACATTGATCTTTAAGCCTTTGTTTGCATTGTTCTGGAGATACTGGACACGTTACTAGTAGGACAAATACTGAACATCTGAACATCATTTTATAGTATATATGCAAGACAATGTTCATCTAAACCATAAAAGCCATGTAAAGAGACTTACCAATGTATTTTTCTTTTTTTCCTTAATATTTTTGTTGCCAAAAAGTCAAAAGTCTTGCCACTTGTATAATAATAAGCTTTGACAGAGAGAGAGAATATCTGAAATATACAGTAGCTTATTCTGAAAAGTTCACTCATTTTACAGTATATGGAATGTAATTGTCAAGAAAGTGAAATATGTATAAAAATAGGTAAAATCCCTACAATATTGTGCTGAATTATATACTCCTCTTGCCAGGAAGGTTACAGCACTCTACAGTATATGTATGAAATGTTTGTTCAGAAAGTTAAAAAACATTGTTACCTTGGAGAATGACATATTAATGTAGGAATGCATAATCAGAACTGATGCTCAATTCTGCTTCGCTGGTGCAAATGACCCAGACAACCATCACCCACTTTTGTTCAAAACAAAAATCAACCCCAAAGATTTTTTTTTAAGGGGCCAAATTGAAATTTACAACCAATAATTCCTCTGGAAATAGAAGTATTTTGTTTCATTTTTTTCTCCCTCTTTCCAGTTTGTTTACTGACAGCAGTCACCCACCTTTTAAAATAATTATTGCCTGACATTAGATAGAGCTTTTACTGCTTGTCCAGGACAAGGCAGTGAAATAAAAAGAATATCCAACTTTCCTCTCATGACCCAGTTCTGGGCTTGTGCTTTTTTGACTAGTCTTTGATCTGCAGCAGGCCTCATAGGCTTGTCTCCCGAAGGAACATGGTGCCAATGTTGTAGGAAACCTTTCTCACTCTGGCAGACGAAATGGAGGGCTTTGGCTGCTTTTGACCACTTGTGACCTCCAGGAAGTAACAGATCCCAGGGATTTCCTTTGGAAAGTTGTCTGGAAGCTCTTCACGGGACCGAGGGATAAAAGTAAAGTTTTCTTCCTTTTTCAAAAGCCTAGGAAAAAACAAAGAGGCAATCAAGAATGATGTGGCCTGATAGTCTGAGTAAATTATTGTGTGAATATTAACCAATCACAAGCCAGAATCCTGGTGTGGACAGACCTCAATACTGATGCCAAATGATATTAATAAAATGATAACTTATTTTGTTTGATGTTAGGTCATTGAATACTAAGATATAGCTACAATTATGTTATAGCCAAGATACAAATATTGTTATATTTTCAAGTATCTGTTTAGTTAGTTATGGTATAAAACGCTGGCTGAAGAAATTGCAGGAGGTTTCTGCTTTCTGTCCCGAAGGACAAGCTAATGTCAGAAACATAACCCCTTCTTAGCCATAAAACCATGTTTATTACCCTCAGTACTATACAAACTCAGAAAATTGTAACTCTAAGCACCTTGACTCAAGAGCAAACAAACCATGTAAAACATTCATGTTTTAGGGGGAAAAACTGATTGCACAAAGGAATACAGGTTTGAGTTATCAGAGCAATAAGTCAAGAGGTAAAGTGGGTCTCTATCAACCCGCACGCTTTTGCAAGAAAAACCTCTTTGCTTAGGTCTTTAAAACTTTAGAGAAAAGATACTGGAAATACTTTAAACCTACTCTTTATTTCATAAATGTTGACATGGCAAACACTTTGGCGAAATGCATACCTGCAAATATGTTAGCTAAATGCAAAACTCTTAATATAATTTCCTAATGTCATTTCTATGTAAATGGTAAAAAGCTTTTATGTACCAAACATGGATTCTAATAACCTAAACTAATTACTAATGTAATAAGCCATTTACGTATAGAATACTTATATTAATGGGAAATTAAGTAATTGCTGGTAATTCTCAAGCAACTCCCTCACCTAACTCAGGAAGATGAAGAATCATCTCTCCAAAATTGTTATAAAGAATCAGCAACTTCTTTAACAATTATTAAGTTAAAGATTTTTAAAAATTATTTAATTTTAAAGGATTGTTTTGAGAACTAAAATCATTTCTATAAATAATAGGAATGTTTGGACTTTTTGAAAACAGAATTTAATTTCCTGATGAACTCGAATAAAATTGAAGGAATAGCTCTGAAAATGGATTGAGTAAAGAGAAGGTAAACTCTTAACTTTAAAGGGTTATCTGGAATGTTCCTGCCACAAAAATAACAGGCAATTTGAAATGTTTCATTTTCTTTAAACAGATGACAGTCAGGAGATGAAGGTGCCAGCTAAGACAACCTTAAAAAGCATGAAGCCAATGAAAGAGTGACAACCAACCTGGAATCTAAACAAAGCCAAAAGAGTTCTGTTTTTATATAATTTCACGGAGTGAAAAAGGAAAAGACTATTAAAAACCCTGCAGTGACCACTCCTCACACAGATACACCCTCTGTTACCCTGTTTAAACAGCAAGCAATTCACAATTCATCCTGTCCATTTCTACAACAAAGCTACTACACAGACAGCAAGAACAGAGAAGACACAAGAAGAAACCATCCAAGGAAAAGTTCCCCAAAACTTCAACATAGATTGGTGAGAGTGCTTACTTTGCCCATCTATAAACTGTCTTATTATTAAGACCAAAAGGAAATTCCAAATGAAATTATTTTGCCCATCTATATCCAAGATTGGCTACAAAATAATTTGTGGGAATCAGATCTTGGTCTCAACTTACCAAGAGAAAAGTGCCCCATGAAAGGCTGGTCCATTCTTAAAGGTGTAATCTCTGCTAAAAGCACTCCAAAGAGAAGCATACAGAAGAAATTGTAACAGAAGTAATCAGTTTATAATTTGTGTTGTTTTCTTTAATTTCTCCCCTTTCTTTAATAATAAAATAGTCATGGTAAATAATTGCGCTTATTTTGCTAGGTCTCAGTCATGGGGTTGGATAAGGTATGTAAAAGTAACCCTGTGACTGCAATAGTAGAAGTCACACCATTGAGCTGGCAGTGAAAGAAACAATTTGAGGTGGCCTATCATTTCTTGTTTCTCTAAACTAAAGACTTTTAATATTTTCTATTTGTGAGCTGGGCTCTGCCATAGTGGCGGCCAACATCTGAGCAGCCCATTTCTGTGGGTAGAAAAGGAAATTCTGCATGCGCATTAATTTCTGCAAAATTCTGCATTGCACAATGGCACAGAATTCCCCCAGCAGTAATCTACTTTCCTGTAGCTATGGCCACTATGCCCCAGGCAAGAAGGGGCAATGGTACAGACGTGCCTATACTGGCTTTTTGTCATCTGAGGTTTCCTCCCATAGCACAGAAATCCTCAGCTGGCCAGAACTGCAAGCCTTGTGGCCCCTTTGTCAAATGACTTTCCTCAAATAAGTTATTGATATAGAAGATATAGTCCCAGAAAAATAAAGAAGTCTAGCACTCCTCCCATCCCCTGCCCCAAGACTGAGTGGGAAGAGAGAGAGTAGTAGGTAACTCCAAGGAAGAATTTTAACAACCACCATCATCACAACAGCTCAGACTTGTTCTATAAATCATCTTCCTGTTATATTCAAGCTAACAAAGACAGTGAAGAAAGTGGAATTCAGCCTTGCAGGGTTTTGAAGAACATTACATTGGAGTCATGGTGAATTCTTAGAAATAAGAAAGCAGCTTGTGCCCCTTTCCCTGCCAGGATATTTATTATCTCTCTGAAAGCCTTATCCAAAGCCCACTGAAGTCAACTGAAAGAATCCCATTGGCTCCAGTGGGCTTTGGAACAGGTTCTATATTCCCTTCTCTTATTATTCCCAAAACTTAGTCATGGGAAGCTGTAAAAGGAATACTGCTCCAGGTAAATTTTCCAGGCTTCCCAGCACATTCTAAAACTTTCCCCTTGTCCTGAAATCCCAGAATGTCTATTATCATGGCACACAAGCTGCCCTTTGTTTGGGTTTTGTCTGAAGGATGGATCTCTGCTCTAACTACTTCCTATGTGCATCTGAAGGCATTTTCCTTCCATTGCTTTAGAATCAGGCTGGTTACAAATCTAACCATGTTTTTGCCTTCAGCCTCTGCTATGGTGCTTGTTATCTGGTGGTTTGCGTGTCATGATCTGTTTTCCAACTCTTCAATTCTATGATCAAAATACTATAATCTTTTCTGAATTTCTTAAAAGCCTGTGCTGGCCTCTACAGAGGAGACTTTCTCCTTTAATTTCAGCAATGCTTGCAGTAAGTGTTCCTAGCTTTAAATCTACTGGTTTAATAGATTGCAGGAACTTTTCTCTGGCCCACAGATTTCCCGCCCAGATTTCTGCAAGCAGTAGCAGCTCTTGGAATATTCTCAGAGTGAAATCTGCAAGCTCCCTCTGCTCAATCCTTGCTGAATTCTGTATATTCACTGAAAAGCACGTGGCTTTGTTGAAGTCAAGGGCTTCCTGCCTTGGAGTCATTTTAACTTTATGGGTGATTTGTGTAGTCCCAATGACCTTTCACTTGTGGTTTTAAATTTAAAAAAATGGTGCTTTTAAAATATTAATGTAGAAATGAGCAGATTCGAGCTGGGAGAAAATCAGTAGTGGTATATCTTGCATCTTGTGTTGCCATTTGGGCCTTGATCTTTGCAATTTACTATGCTGTGTTTAACCTGGGTTAATGAACACCCATGTGCAGGACGGGGGCCTTACACCTGTGCAAAGTGGGTGAGAAATGTTACAATTTTGAGTGTCAATGATGGCACAAGGTGCAAAGAAATGAAGAATCAAGCTCCAGAAGTTATGAGCTGGTGCAAGTTGCTGGAAATTGCAAGTGGAACCAATAGGAGGGTGTTAAAAAGTGTAAGAATTAGCCTCACCAGTTTGAAACTTATTTGTTTCTTTAAAAAAAGAATAAAACTAGACCCTCTAAGCCACCATTACTCCTCTCCTGATCCTGAGGATAGACACTGGTCTCCAGCAGAAGCTAAAGGAGCCACAAAACTATTTAATTTAATACCAACTGGAACTGTCCCCTAGGGATGTTCTACCAGCCCAGGACCAGCAGGGCACGCTACATTTCAGCTCTGCCCTATAAAACCCCCTGTGCCAAAGTGGAGGTGGGTGGATAAGGCCAGCTACATGCCTTTGCCCTATTTGAGAATTCAGGACTTCTCAGTCACTTAGCTGAGACAGCTTTCAGGACCCTCTGTGCTGACAAAGGAGCACAAAAGTGACTTAACCAGAGTTGAAAATCTGGCCCATGGCCTCAGAAAATGCAACTATTTCCTTATTCCTTTACGTAATGTGTGGCCTAAATCAGTGAGAGAAGAGTCATGCACTGAACTGTTGCTTAGATAAGACATTGCTTCAGGTTCTGAAAGTTAAGCCAAGAACTCCTCCTTTAATGTACACACACGAAAAAGAAAGTCAGAAGCAATGTTTGACCCATGGAGCCCCCCCACCTCAGCTTGGGAAGTGAATGAGATACAAAGAGAGAATGAGATACAAAGAGAGAATGAGTAGCAGGGATGACACTTTGGTGACATCTGAAGAAACCAGCATGGCTGAGATGTGGTTTCTAACTCCTTTTTTAATTTGGATTCTACAGTTGTGCTATTTTGCAGCCCACAGGTGTTCATAGAATCATAGAATATCAGGGTTGGAAGAGACCTCAGGAGGTCATCTAGTCCAACTCCCTGCTCAAAGCAGGACCAATCCCCAACTAAATCACTGTTAATATCATTGTAATAGTTTTGTTACTAACCCCAATTGGGCAAATGAATCTTTTTTAGAATGTAAAAGTAGAATAAGTGGCATAAACTGCAACTTAAAAAGATTTTCACTAGAATGTGGTGCAGAAGAATATTTCCTGCCACGGTGTCTTGGCAGTTGGAATGTTATCCAAATAAAGGACATTTGGACAATTTCCAAGAGCAAGAGGTTAATAAAAATAAGTCACATAATGTAGGACTGTGCAGTATATCAAGAGTCATAGTTGTGCATAAATTACCAAATAGCTGTATCGGGATTAGGTGATTAGTCACCAGTCACCCTGACACCACTAATATCCACTGGGCGTTTTACTGAGTCCAAGTCGCAGTGCTGGCTCTGTGAGTCTGATAGCACAAACCATTCCTTCAACTGGCAGTTTAAATTCTACATAAAACTATTCTAGCCCCAGCATGTGTCATACTGATGGGGCTGAGGTTGATATACAACCTCAGTGGTTCGGCAACATCTATTTACCGACTCTTCTGAAAATACCCCAATGCATTTCTCCCTGCTCTCCCTTTTATTGTACAAAATGCTTTTACAGAAGGATTTTAATAGATGAAGATGCTGGGTGCCACTCAAGTACCTGGGTACATACAACACCCAGGTTGATGTTTAGACCTGATCACACAAGTGCTCATGTGAGTTGCTCAGGACTGGTCCCTAATTCTTTTAGCAAAGCTTTTGATATAGTCTCCCACAGTATTCTTGCCAGCAAGTTAAAAAAGTACGGATTGGATGAATGGACTATAAGGTGGATGGAAAGCTGACTAGATTGTCAGGCTCAATGGGTAGCGATCAACGGCTCGATGTCTAGTTGGCAGCTGGAAACAAGCGGAGTGCCCCAGAGCTTGGTCCTGGGGCCAGTTTTGTTCAACATCTTTATTAATGATCTGGATGATGGGATGGATTGCACCCTCAGCAAGTTTGCAGATGACACTAAGCTGCAGGGAGAGGTAGATATGCTGGAAGTTAGGGATAGGGTCCAGAGTGACCTAGACAAATTGGAGGATTGGGCCAAAAGAAATCTGATGAGGTTCAACAAGGACAAGTGCAGAATCCTGCACTTAGGAAGGAAGAATCCCATGCACCATTACAGGCTGCCGATTGACTTGCTAAGCAGCAGTTCTGCAGAAAAGGACCTGGGGATTACAGTGGATGAGAAGCTGAATATGAGTCAGTAGTGTGCCCTTTGCCAAGAAGGCTAATGGCATTTTGGGCTGCATTATTAGGAGCATTGCCAGCAGATTGAGGGAAGTGATTATTCCCCTCCATTTGGCACTGGTGAGGCCACATCTGGAGTATTGCATCCAGTTTTGGGCCCCCCACTACAGAAAGGATGTGGACAAATTGGAGAGGGTCCAGCGGAGGGCAACGAAAATGATCAGGGGTCTGGGGCACATGACATACGAGGAGTGGCTGAGGGAACTGGGCTTGTTTAGTCTGCAGAAGAGAAGAGTGAGGTGGGATTTGATAGCAGCCTTCAACTACCTGAAGGGGGGTTCCAAAGAGGATGGAGCTCGGCTGTTTTCAGTGGTGGCAGATGACAGAACAAGGAGCAATGGTCTCAAGTTGCAGTGGGGGAGGTTTAGGTTCGATATTAGGAAACACTATTTCACTAGGAGGGTGGTGAAGCACTGGAATGGGTTACCTAGGGAGGTGGTGGAATCTCCATCCTTAGAGGTTTTTAAGACCCAGCTTGACAAAGCCCTGGCTGGGATGATTTGGTTGGGGTTGGTCCTGCTTTGAGCAGGGGGTTGGACTAGCTGACCTCCTGACATCTCTTCCAATCCTAATCTTCTATGATTCAGCTTGGTCCCCCTATTGATGTGGAGGCAGAATTCCTCAAACATTCATTCATAGTTTAATATCCTTGGCAGTTTCTCCTCCTAATCTGAAATTCTCCTGATCTGTTTAAATTCTTCCCCCCTAAAAAGCAGCTGTCACTAAACTACTAGAAGCGTTGCTGCCATTGCCCAGAAATACATTGTGTTTGGGAATACATTATTCTGCTTGGAAACATTTTTTCTAAATTTAGCTTCCCCAATTTTATGTAAAGGCATCAGCATGAAAACAGAATAACTCTTGTTTTAAGAATTACTTTGCTCCTTTTGATTATTCATCATGGGAAACAGGAAGCATTTGAAAGACTGGGTGTTTTTGTAAATGAACATGTGGTGGGGGTCAACACAGACAGGGCTTTAGGGAAACCCTTAAATGCATCTTCCTTGAAGCTTTTCTAAATATCCATTTTCTTATACAGTAGGTAGAGCCATAGTGATAGAGTAACAAGATTTCAAAGACTATTTGGCAGGAAGTTTAGGTACATCTTCAGCTGTGAGTCCTTAAAGACCCATTAATGTGGTTTCATCTACAACTATTTGAATGCAAATCTACGGCCACCATTTCTTTTCCCAGTTAATTAGTGCAGATATTTGATGAGAGGCATGGCGTGGATAGCCGAGCGCATGACTTTTGCTGGGACACTACCTCCTCCTGTGGTCTTGGGTAAGCAACCGGAAACTGAGGCAGAAAGGGCTCAGCCTCAACATTTGCTGCTTTCAGTTAGTGTGTACAACATTCCAATTTAGAAGTCAGGTTGATAGAAAAATACAACTGCTGGTGAGTCATCCTTTTGAGTCTGCTTAATCTCCTTCTCTCAGTAACTATTCCCCATGTGTAGATCTTCCTTCTGTAGGAAATCAGAGGGTTTCATTACTTGCTACAGAGTACCTGGATAATTATAATTCTATCAAAACTAGAGAAGACTGTGTAAAAATTCAGAGGGAGCTAACAAAGCTCTGTGGAGGGGAAGCAACATGACAGATCAAACTGATCTGGGGTAAAATTTTCAAAAGTACCCAAGGCTTAGAGTTTTAAAGATACTTAGACATCTAGTATCAGAAGGGTAGCCGTGTTAGTCTGGATCTGTAAAAGCGGCAAAGAGTCCGGTGGCACCTTATAGACTAACAGACGTATTGGAGCATGAGCTTTCGTGGGTGAATACCCACTTCGTCGGATGCATGTAGCGGAAATTTCCAGAGGCAGGTATAAATATGCAAGCAAGAATCAGGCTAGGGATAACGAGGTAGTTCAATCAGGGAGGATGAGGCCCTCTTCTAGCAGTTGAGGTGTGAACACCAAGGGAGGAGAAACTGCTTTTATAGTTGGCTAGCGATTCATAGTCTTTGTTTAATCCTGAGCGGATGGCGTCTAGACATCTAGTGATGCAGATAGCCACCCAACAGGTATTTCAAAAATTCCTAGTTGCACAACTCCCACTGAAATCAATGGGAATTAGATGCCCCGTGGGATTTTCAAAAGCCTGAGGCCTGAATGCGCAAAAAGGAGTTAGAGGTTACACCTTTTAGGCACCTAGAAAATTACTGAAATTCACATGGAGGGTAAAAACCTACTGCTGTTACCAGTTGCTCAATCAGCTCAATTGCTAGAGGTTTGTGCTGTGCATCTAAACATCCCAACCTTAATTCTGGCATTTCCTAACTTTGGAGTGCTTGACTCTGAAACCTTAATAATGTTCTTTTAATGTGGCTTTTTTTTTGTATTTCATTAGCCAGATAAATAGATCATTCTGTACATTTTATAGGATCAATATACACATGTATGTAAACATGCACGTATCCAGCTGCTAGCTGATGTGATTATAAATAAAGCGTCCTCTGTGAGCAGGCTGTCCTCAAACTGTCTACTCCTCATTTTTTATGCCTTCCTCTGTAGCATCTGGTATTCGTCACTGACAGACAGGATACTGTACTTCATGGATGACTGGTCTGATACGACATGGCAAGTCCTTTGTTCCAATGTGAATTCAAGTGACAGATCATTACTGTACCCAGTCAGAAGTATGTCTAAAGTACAACTGATGAGGATGCTAATTTTCTTTTGTAATGTTCAGAATGGATCCATTTTGTCCAAAATGTTAGTGATTTTGGCCTCCTACTACAATGTGGAAAGATTCTTTGGATTCAGAATACTTACACTGAGCTAAGAATATCTGGTTCTAATTCTTTTGACATTTTACCCTATGGTTTTGGCATTGATGAAGTGGTCTTGGTATTTTTCCTTCTTGCAGCTCAATTGTAACGTATTTCCAAAAGGGACAATGTCCTGTGTTTTGCTTTTGTTATAGGACATAATGTACATCACAGGGAGTGCAGTATAGCACCTGATAAATGCCCACCTCCGGCTTTGCAATATTACTATTTGTATTTCCCATTAATCTGGTGAGGAGGATCCTGCTGTTCCTATACACTGCAGCTCAGCAGCTAGTAGGTCTGCTGTCTGTTTTAGAGCATTAGGAAAAAGTATAACAGCTTGGCAATATCTCAGAACACTGTACATGCACCATCTTGAGGAACCGACAGATGTAAAACTAAAGAATACTGTAAAACCTATCAGAAATGGCATTTGATTAACCTGAAAAAGCTCTTGAAAGAATCAAAGTGCCTGATCATTCAGCAGAGAGCACCTTGTGGTAAACAATTTTACAGCATTTAATAGAGATTAAATAAATCAATAGATTTCTACAAAAATGAATCTGGCTTCTATTCAAATTCCTCGACAAGCCTATATAATTTAAGAGAGAAATATATCCTTTCCACACTTTCTTTAACTATTTATAGCATGGATTATTTTATATAAAATTCTATAGGATGGTTAAAAAATTCTATACAAATTATAAGTTTTCTACTAAATTCTGTAGGCCTTTTCCATAATGAGTGTATATGTGTGTGTTGGGAAAAGCAGTGCAGAAGAAAGGAGGCGGGGGAAAGGTAAATTATTTTTAAATGCAGTAATCTGTAAAATAGGAATAATGATGCTTACCCTCTTTTGTTAAATGCTTTGAGATCCCCAGAGGAAAGGCATTTTATGGTAATATTATTAGACAGATAAACAGGATAAAGGTAGGTATATTATAGTACTATTATGTAAACAACCACCACATTAAGGCTGTAAACAATAAATAAACACAGAATTAATCTATTTTACATGCTGCAGAAGGGACCCATGAAACCACAGATTGTGTTTGCTTCCAGAGTATGGAAAATAGGGAGTTTTTATTCATTCAAGCAAAATTAAGGAATGAGCCCAGACTAGACAGTTTATTGAAGGAACAGGGGACTGTGGTATTTTCCTTCAATACCTTTTCCAACTCTGATGTAGACAAACACTTGGGTCCTGTACTCCCTAAGCAATCCCTATTGATTACACTGGGAGGTTTGCTGGCGCTGTCCCAGTGTTTCCAATCAGGATCTATTGGTGATGATCAGGGATTCAGATCAAACTGGGGTCTTCAGCCCTTCAGAACATTTTGAAAGGGCTAACTGAGACAAAAGCGAGAAAACAAGATGTTTTGAGCAGAAATGAGCTTTTATTCCTAACAGATTCAAAGGCAACCTTTGTTAAGTCCTGCTGTCTTACAACTTTGAGTTCTTTCCAGACAGGTGTAATTGGAGCAAGGCTGCCCAAGGTTCACTGCTGTTGCTAGGCAACAGCAAATGTTATATTTATATTTTTAAACTCTGGTTCTTACACAGGCAGATTATGGACTCAAAAGGAAACATCTGAAGCCAATAAAGGCCTTTTAAAAATGGAATTATATTTTGGGAGCTGATGACTGTTTATATTATACAATGTTATATTATCATTTGGAAGCTGAAGAGCGTTAGACACATTGTCAGTACCCGACTGCTTCGTAAGTACAAAAAAAGTGGGGCAGAATTTCCATAGCGGGGCACAGGAAGTTACAAATACCTCATGAGGAATGGCAGTAATTTTAAACTGATATAAAGATGAAAACCCAGTTCATTTTCATACCATTTTCTGTTGTTGTTTTTTAAAGAACTACATTTTTAAACAACAACAAAAATATTAGTTCTATTCATCAACACAGCAATATAGCAAGAATGGAAGTATCTGATGTGGAATTGCACGTGCAGATCCTATTAAACAGAAAGTTACTCACAACCATCCTGGATTATTATTATTTTTATTGGTATTACTGTATTAAGTTCAAGTTCCTAGGGCCCTGCATAACTCTGCCCCTTCCAACTTATCTGTCATCGATTCTTTTTGTATCACTCACTGCCCCTTCAACTCTCAGTGATACTCCATTTGTTGACTTCCAAAACATTGTCTAACTATCCTCCACACTAACTGCTACGTGTGGAAAATCTTTCTCAAGTGAGTTATAGCTCACTCTTCTCTGCAGCCATCTCTGCTTTTCACCTGCTGATCCAAGGACAGGCGGTGTTTACCCATGACATGACGGTCAGATTCTTGAGAGGGCTCGAGAGACTCTTCCTGCAGGTCCGGGCTCCTGTCCTGCAGTGGGATCTTAATTTGGTCATCTCTAGGCTTACTGACCCACCCTTTCGACCACTGGGGTCCTGCTCCCTTTCCCACCTGTCATGGAAGGTTGTGTTCCTTGTGGCAGTGACGTCGGCAAGATGAGTCTCTGAAATTAAAGCCCTGACCTCAGAACCGCTGTTTATCTACAATTGGGTAAACAGAACAGTAACACTAAAGAAATATCTTCACATTTCCATCAGAGAAGTTATACTGAGGGCCAGAGTTTTATGCTAGTGTAAACTGGGCATATCTCCAGTGGAATCAATCATTACCCTTTGCTATGATGATTTACATTGGCTGAGGATCTTGTCTTATGGCTTCAAAACTTTTACTTCTTAAAATATGTTGTTCACTCCTTATTCCAGCCAGAAGAGTGGCATTACTAGGCAAGACAAAGTTGTGAATAAGTAGAGCAAAAAATTAAATGAAACTTTAACTCTGTCTGATTCAGAGGATAAAGTTATCTTTATTGTCAATATTTAAGCGACAACCCTGAGGAAAAGACAGTTACCTTTTCCGTAACTGGTGTTCTTCAAGATGTGTTGCTCATGTCCTTTCCATATTAGGTCCATTCCATTTTAGGTGTGTGTGCTCGCCACATGCACCAGTAGTTTTTCCCTCAGCAGTATCCATAGGAGACCGGCTCTGGTGCCCTCTGGAGTGGCGCCCGCATGGCATGGCATAAGGGGTGCCGCCAGTTCCCTCCACCCTCAGTTCCTTCTTGCCGGAAACTCCAACAGTGGAGAAGGAGGGTGGGTTGTGGAATGGACATGAGCAACACATCTCGAAGAACACCAGTTATGGAAAAGGTAACCGTCTTTTCTTCTTTGAGTGCTTGCTCATGTCCATTCCATATTAGGTGACTCCCAAGCAGTACCCCTGGAGGTGGGTAGGAGTTCACGGACATGTAGATTGCAACACAGCTCTGCCAAATCCAGCATTGTCCCGGGCTTGCTGAGTGATGGCATAAGGAGCTGTGAACGTGTGGACAGAGGACCATGTTGTGGCTTTACAGATGTCCTGGATAGGGATGTGCACCAGGAAGGCCGCTAAAGATGCCTGCACTCTAGTTGAGTGAGCTCTGACAATTGGTGGCGGCGGAACCCCCACCAGGTTGTAACAGGTCCTTATGCACGAGATGATCCAATTGGAAGTCCTGTGTGAGGACAGGGGAAGGCCCTTCATCCTATCTGCCATAGCGATGAAGAGCTAAGTTGATTTACAGAAAGGCTTGGTATGTTCTAAATAAAAAGCCAAGGCCCTTCAGATGTCCAGTGCATGAAGACGTCTCTCTTCACTGGTCTTGTGCTGTTTCGGACAGAACACCAGGAGGAAGATGGCCTGGCTCATATGGAAGGTAGATACCACCTTCGGCAGGAAGACCAGTGGGGCCACAGCTGAACCTTGTCTTTGTAGAAGACCGTGTACAGCGGTTCTGAGGTCAAGGCTTTAATTTCAGAGACTCATTTCGCCGATGTCACTGCCACAAGGAACGCAACCTTCCATGACAGGTGGGAAAGGGAACAGGACCGCAGCAGTTCAAAGCGTGGGCCAGTAAGTCTAGAGAGGACCAAATTAAGATCCCACTGCGGGACAGGAGCCCGGACCTGCAGGAAGAGTCTCTCGAGCCCTCTCAAGAGTCTGACTGTTATGTCATGGGTAAACACCGCCTGTCCTTGGATCAGCAGGTGAAAAGCAGAGATGGCCGCAAGATGCCCTTTAATGGAAGAGTGAGCCAGGCCCTGGTTCCTCAAATGGAGCAGGTAGTATGTATGGAAGAATGCGAGGGAGAGATCCCACGTTTGGACGCCCAGCAGGAAAACCTCGTCCACTTGGCCAGGTAAGTCAATCTGGTTGAGGGCTTCCTACTCCCCAGGAGGACCTACTGGACTCCTTTCGAACAGGCCCGCTCCTCCAGGTTTAACCACATAGCATCCATGCCGAGAGGTGGAGGGACTCAACGTTGGGGTGTAAGAGCCGACCCTGGTCCGGTGACAGCAGGTCCAGGCAATTGGGCAGGGGTCAGGGAGGGTCCACTGACAAGTTCATGAGCATGCTGAACCAGTGCTGGTGAGGCCATGCTGGGGCAATCACATCAACCTGCACTTTATCTCTCTTGATCTTTGCCAGGGCCCTGATGATGAATGGAATTGGAGGGAACACATACATCAGGCTCCCTGATTACGACAGGAGGAAGGCATTGGAGAGGGAGCCCTTGCTCAGACCTTGCCAAGAACAAAACTGGTGGCATTTCCTGTTCTGTCTGGTAGCGAACAGGTCCACTCGGGAAGTTCCCCACCTTTGGAAGATCATACAGGAGTGACCACTGGTGGTGACAGGAGAAGCTCCTGCTGAGCTGGTCCACCAGCATATTCTTGACACCGGGAAGGTGACCAGCTTCCAGATGGATTCCATGACTGATACAGAAGTTCCATAGACAGAGTGCTTCTTGACATAGAGCCAACTAGCACGTTCCCCCTTGTCTGTTGATGTAGAACATTGAGGCTGTGCTGTCTGTCAGGACTCATACCACCTTGCCCAACAGGCGTGGCAGGAACAATCTGCATGCCAGCTGGACTGCTCAGAGCTCTTTGACGTTTATGTGCAACTTTGCCTTCTCCAGGGACCACATCCCCTTTGCCTGGAGGTCGCCAAGATATGTACCCCAGCCGAGGTCCAAGGCATCTGACACCAACTCGATGGAGTGAGGGGGGTTGTTGACTGGAACTCTCCAGGACTGTCCTGCGGTCGGTCCACCATTGCAGCAAGGGGAGTATTGCCTGGGGAATGGTAACCATCTTTACCAGGGTGTCTCGGGACTGGGAAAAGACTGTCCCCAGCCATTGTTGCAGGAGCATTCGGAGCCTGGCATGGTAGATCATCTAAGTGCATGCTGTCATGTGACCCAGCAGGCACAGACAGACCCTGGGTGTAGTCAGAGGGAACATGGAGACTACCGCGATAAGGTCCGTCAACATGTGGAACCTTTCTAGCGGAAGGAACACTCTGGCGCAGGTCGAGTCAAGGACTGCTCTGATGAACTCCATCCTCTACACCGGCACTAACATTGACTTTTTGTCGTTTACCAATAGGCCCAGAGGGTGGCACATGGCTTGAAGCACCATGATATCTCTTTGGACTTGAGACCTGGAGCTGCCCTTAATTAGCCAGTCATCGAGGTATGGGTAGATCTGGATACCCCGGTGCCTGAGATAAGCCACTACCACCGACATGCACTTGGAAAACACTCTAGGTGCTGTCACTAGGCCGAACGGGTGGACCACAAACTGGTAGTAGAAGCGTCTGTGTCCTTGAAAGATCGCTATGTGGAAGTATGCATCCTTCAAGTCGAGGATGGCATACCAGTCGCCCGGATACAGGGAAGGGATAATAGAAGCCAGGGAAACCATGAGAAACTTTAACTTCTTTAGGTACTTGTTGAGGTCTTGCAGGTCCAGGATAGGCTGCAGACTGCTCTTAGCCTTTAGGATAAAAAAGTACCGGGAATAGAACCCCTTGTTCCAGTATTCGAGAGGAACTTCCTCCACCGCCCCTAGCTGTAGCAACCCCTTTTCCTTCTGTGTGAGGAGACTCTCATGAGAGGGGTCCCTGAAGAGGGTTGCGAAAAGCGGAGGGGGAGGGAAGAGGGTGTAGAAAGGAACTGGAAGGTATAACCCTGCTCCACTGGGCTGAGGACCCATCGGTCTGAGGTTATAACAATCCAAGCAGGGAGGAAAAGGGAAAGGCAGTTGGAGAACACTAGGACAGATGGATCCGGGGAACAGACTGGTAGGTTGCCCTCCGGCAGACCTTCAAAATGACCACTTGGCCCCTTGCTTGGCATGGGTTGAGCCCGACTGGGCAGAAGGTGGAGGCAGGTGGCTCAGATGGTGCTTGTAGCCCTTGGCTCATTTGTGGGGCTGGTCCTGCTGAGGCTGGCTTCCCTGGCCCTGAGGCTGCTGTGGTTTGAACCGCTTACGCACCGGGACTGGGACGTAGAGACCCAGGCTGGTGCGGGAGTCCTTGAGGTTATGCAACTTGCTGTCTGTTTGCTCCATAAATAGGGCTTGGCTGTCAAAGGGCAAGTCCTGCATTGACTGCTGAGCCTCAGAGGACAACCCAGAGAGGAGCAGCCAGGAGGGTCGCCACATGGAGATAGCGGAAGCCATGGTGCAGGTAGAAGCATCAGCGGCGTCTGACACCTCCTGGAGTGCCACCCTGGCTGTGGTCGTGCCCTCATTGAGGATCACTCGAAACTCCTTGGAAGCTTCGGGGAGCGACCCTTCAAACTTGGCCATGGCTTACCACATATTGAAGTCATATCGGCCAAGGAGGGCTTGGTGGTTGGCCACTCTCAGCTGAAGGCTGGAAGATGAATAAACCTTACATCCACAGAGATCCAGCCTCCTTGAGTCTCTGTTTTTGGGGGTGGCCCCGGGTTGTCCTTGCCTCCCTTTGTGGTTAACTGTCTCTACCACAAGGGAATTGGGGGCAGGGTGGGAGTATAAGTAATCAAACCCTTTGGTTGACACAAAGTACTTGTGTTTGCCCCTCTTAGAGACAGGGTCCATGGAAGAGGGGGTCTGCCACAGGGCATTAGTGACTTTGGAAACCCCTTCATGAAGGGGTAGGGCTACACTGGCAGGAGCCGAGGAGCAGAGGACGTCAAATAGGGAGTCCGAGGGCTCTTCCAGTTCCTTTGCCTTAAGCCCCG
Organism: Chelonia mydas; assembly: GCF_015237465.2. Taxonomy (NCBI): domain Eukaryota; kingdom Metazoa; phylum Chordata; order Testudines; family Cheloniidae; genus Chelonia; species Chelonia mydas. The sequence goes on from NC_057849.1 coordinate 36,030,116, forward strand.
GGTTGGACGTGACCCTCTTCAAAAATTCCTGGTGTGCTTTGGGATCGTCTTGAGAAACTGGGTGTGGGGTCCCCATGATAGCCTCATCTGGTGACGACTAGGACAATGACAGTGCCGTGAGGACCTCTACTTCCATTTGTCCAGCAGCTTGCTCCCCTGGGTCCTCCTGAATCTGTGGGGTCTTACACCCTGAAGTCTCAAGCACCATAGGGGGATGGGATACTGAGGCTGCTGGCCTCTCCGAGGCTCCCGATGCTGTCTGGGCAGCCTGGGAGGATTGGGTGAACCCCCAAGGGTTCCACGGGTACCATGGCAGCAGCCACTGTGCCTATGGCCATAGGCCAGGTTTCGGTGCTGATGATACAGGCAGCACCGGAGGTACCAGGGCTTGTCCTGTGGTTAGGGAACCTCGCTCTGTGCTGGAGGTATAAACGGAGCCGTTGGTACCAGGCAACCAGGATCAGACAGAGTGGTGGCTCTTGTCCAACCAGGGCCAGTCACTGCATCCCAAAGCTGACCTGTCCTAGCGAGACGGGCATCTTGGTCAGGATCTCAGGGACTGACCACGTTCAGCAGATCTGTGTCAGAGACCTGGCAATTCATGCCTCACACTACTCGACCAGTACCAGGACGTCAAATGGGACCGGGAGCTAATATGGGCCAACTGTCAGGAGTATCTTCCCGAGTACTGTTAGGAAACGGGCGATGACAGCCCAGTGATCTCTGATCCTCAATCGGTCCCGTGATCAGTACTGGGCCCTTTAAGATAGCTGGGGCCAGACCGGGAGTTCTTGCTGGGTGGCGCATGCCTCAGAGGGTCTGTGCCAATCTACCAGAGAACAAGGGTGTAAGTCAGTCAAGTGACTTACTGGTATGCTGGGGCCAGCTCTGGCCCCGGAAGCGGTGGGGCCTAGGGTGGAAGGGGCAGGGTTGAGGGGGTCAGAGCCAGCCCCAGCCCACCCTGTAAGGTAAGTGCCCGCCCACCACCACCTGGGTAGCAGCAGCACCAGCCCGGGGCTCCAGGGGCTATTTAAAGGGCCCGGGGCTCTCCTCTTCTACTGCCCTGGACCTTTAAATAGCCGCTGGAGCCCTGGGGTAGCAGCGGGGCTCCAGCTGCCTCTGCCGCCCCGGTCCTTTAAATAGCTGCTGGAGCCCCACCGCTTCCCCAGGTAGAGGCAGGGGAGCCGCAGGCCCTTTAAATAGCCCCCAGAGCCCTGGAGAAGCGGCGGGGCTCCAGCGGCTATTTAAAGGACCGGGGCTGCAGAAGCAGCTGGAGCCCCCGCTACCCCAGGGCTCCGGGCGCTATTTAAAGGGCCCGCGGCTCCCCTGCTTCTACCGCCCCGCTCCTTTAAATAGCCGCCAGAGCCCTGGGGAAGCGGTGGGGCTCCAGCGGCTATTTAAAGGACCGGGGCGGCAGAGGCAGCTGGAGCCCTGCCCCTACCCTAGGGCTCTTGGGGCTATTTAAAGGGCCCAAAGCTCCCCTGCTTCTACCGCCCCAGCCCTTTAAATAGCCTCTGGAGTCCTTCAGCCACTACCCCAGGGCTCCAGCAGTGGGGCTCTGGAGGCAATTTAAAGAGCATGGGGCTCCAGCCACTGCTGGGAGCCCCAGGCCCTTTAAATTGCCCCCTGGGGAAGCTGGGCTGCCCCAGTACGCCATACCAGGGCGTACCGGCTTACTTTCACCTATGCCAGAGAGGTACGCCTCGAGTCCCTTAATCAGTGCCCCTTTGCAGAAATCAAAGAGGGCTCCGCTGAGCCTGCCTCTCTAATACTGAGGCGTGATGGCTTTGGGGGGGTGAGCTATGGTGAGACGTCCCTCTCGATGGGGAATGGTGCCGCTGAGGTGGGGATACATGCATAGGTCCCAGTAGGGGTTTTTCCCGAGACTGGGGTACTGCTGGAGCCGGTGTGGGCGGCACCAGGAGTGCCAGGATCTCCTGAGCTGCTTGAAGGGCTCCGGGCGTCCCTAAGCCTCTGACTGCCAAATGCTTGGACTGGATCACTTTATAATTGCCTTGTTCTGTTCACTCCCTCTGAAGCATCTGGCATTGGCCACTGTCAGAAGAAAGGATACTGGGCTAGATGGACCATTGGTCTGACCAGTATGGCCATTCTTATGTTCTTATTTTAATTACTCTTCATTATTTGTACTGTGTCAACAGCAGTCAAAATGGTGTTAAAGTGACTGAATATACAACAAAATATGGTTCCTAGTAGCATGTCCAATGTTTAACTAGGTTAGAAATTAGTAGAAAATGTATTTCTTTTAATTTTAATTTTATGTATTTTGTGGAACACATATGCTAAATATTTAATACTTATGGTGTTGACATTGCTCTGTTGCCATAAATGTTAATACAATATTGTATATTATAATAAATTAAAAAAATATACATACAATATTTTATAGAAATAGACAGAACATGTACCTTTGAAATATAAGACAAGCATAAGTTCAAAGGGTAGGCTATACTTTTCCAACATGAGGAACACACAAGCCAGCTTATATGCTCAGTGAAGTAAGGGTGAGTTCTGTAGAACTCTGTGGGTTAATTTCTGGCATTATCTTCATGGATATCAAGGCAAATCAACAACAAGCCAATTTAACCCTCTCAAGAAAGAGTCCACTGGAGAAGGCTGTGGAGGAAGAAAAACTTCCCCTTGTGGAGTGCCCTTCATGTTCTTGTCAGGATACAGGGGTTGCCTCCCCATTGTGGAAGAAGAAAAAGGCAATCTGGTCCCCAAGACCCTTCAAATCCTCTGTGAGCCACTCAGATATTTGGATGGGGCCAATCTAAAAACAAAACCCAAACATCCTCCACAAACTAGCAAAGGGAAAAAGGTTTGGGTATTAAAAATGATTTTCAAATGTCAAGGCAATTAAGTGAACTTCCTGTTTTCTTCTCACCATGGGTACTGTAAGGAAAAGGAATTAATTTTGTTCCGCAAAATCATTATTATTCATGCTATTTCAAAAAATTGTGGAAATGAACCCTAATATAAACAATTATTTTAGTTTCATAGTTCAGCAGTATGTGTTTAGGCAGGCACGTGTTTGTAACATGTGTTTCTTTTATCCCCTGGAATGAATCGGTTACAAAGTGAGTCAGAAGCTATACATCTTGTTAGTTTAAGACAGGAATTACAATAATTTGAAACTCAGTCTCCGACACATGAATGGAAGGAGACCTTCTTTCCTGTCACTACCTTGAAAATGTAAGGCTAAAGTTTCCTTGTTAGGTTAATTTTGGGAGGGAGAGAGAGTGGGGTGGGAGGAGCAGGAGAAATTGCTAAGTTGGGCCATTCCGTTAAAGTCAATGGTTAAAGTTAAAGTCTCACTCCAGTTGACTGAAGTGAGAACAGGATTGAGCAAATAAATATGGATTAATAAAAATACTTGCATTATATTTCCTGGGACTGCACAGAACAGGGACACATTTTAGAGCTCTTTGCCCAAAGTGCTAGTGATACAACTCAGGGGGTTCACAAGTGGTGCAACACTCACTTTTGTGCTCCTACAATCCTGAGTGGCTGTTATCAGGGTTGCGCCCCCAACATACCTTACAGTAGCCTAAAAGCTATTCTGTGTCATGCAAACAGCCAATTAGCTCAAGCATCAAATTGGCAGCAGGGGACTGGCAGGGTTGTATGAAGACACGCCCACATCCCGGTTACTATAGCCACACCCCTCAGTTACGGCACAGTGGAAGATGATGTAAGAGCCTTTGCACCAGCCTATACTACCAGGAGATCATTCACAGGGGCAATCCTCCCAGGGCTAGTTAAATTGGCTTTAAAGGTAGCATGGTGCAAAGCAGACACAACACGTCCCAAGATCTGTTCTCCAGTCCCATAGTGAGCTAATGTTTCATTCTTGCAGCCAAAGTAATAACAGAATGGCTACTGAAACCACTAGGAACAGCACTGGACCTTAAAGGTCCTTACCTTTAAAAGGTAAGAGTTCTAACATTCTATGAATGGTCTAAGTAAGTAGGTTACTTCTGTACTGAGCTTTCATCAGACTAACAAAAAACATATATCTACCTTTCCTGGCTGGATTTCCTCTAAGGGCCAAATTCTTCTCTCAATAATACCCATGTCAACTGGCGCAATGTCACTGATGTCAGCAGAATTCCTGCACTCCAGGTTTAAATCTGTGCAACTCACATGAAAGTCTCTTACTTCTTCAAATATCTCTCTAACACTGACAGGACTTCCAGAACCAGCAATAGAAACAGATGGGGATGGAGACAGCTTTCAGCAACAGAGGGCAAAATGTCTTCAAAATATGGCTGAAGGCAGATTTAAGTGCTGCAAAGACCTTGTGCTACTTCTAAAGAGGGGTGACTTTCACCCACTGACTTCTATGGGAGTTACTTTATCAGGAAAAACCCCTGAAAAGACTTTTTATGTTTTGATTACACTGAGGTCAAGACGCTAAGTTCCGATATGTTTAAAGAGAAGAGAGATTTTCTAATTTTAATTTAAAATAATGTGCAGAGTTTTCCCATACTTAAGATTAGTTTGGGTCCTGGTTTTTCTTCTCTATTACCATGCAGCTGTCTGAAGCCACTGCTGGGTACTTCATGATCAAAAATCTTCTCAGTATGTCTGTCACTTACTTAAGTAACTGCACATCTTCTGTTGTGTAAGTTTTACCTGTCATGAATGGGTTCTCCAGATGAATGTCATTTCATTCACCAGTTTTAATTATTTTTTAACTTTAGTGTCCCACTGCTTTATATTTTAGCATATCAGAAGCTTCAAGTCTTGGATGACGAAATTCCATTTAAAACTTTAATTTATATAGATAGGTACAGGAAAGATAAATATGGAAATGCATGACTGAAAACCCCCCTCCCCAGCATGGCTTGATTGGTGGTTCACAGTATTACAGCATTCAGCTAGATGCTGAAGCCTGGGCAAAGCTGTGCTTCAGAAAATTACTTCACATAACAAATAATGTAGAAGAACAAGAGAGATATAGATCTCTTGACAAAGAAATGAGCACGTAAGAACTAATCAAGTTGCAGAAATTCTTCTAGTCAATCTGTTAAATTTGAACAATTAGAGGAACTTTCTTTTAGGCCAGCTGTTTCTCATAACCTGATTTAATCAAAAGTACTCTGAATTTGTATAATTTCTCCAAAGGGTTAGCAACGAGAATGTTTTGCCATTTTCTATCTTTTTTTTTGCATTATGAAAATGTTTTTATTGAGTGCCTCTTGACAGTGCTAAATAATATATTTGCCTCCAACTATACATAGAACTCTTTGAAATCTTAGCCTCATCAGTAAAATTAAACACACTCTCATAAGCCATTGGAATTGCACCTTCCTACATCAAGTCCACATAGGGGTGAGGAACAGAACCCTCAGCCAAAAACTATAACAATATCCATGGAGTACATGGTATGGGGGAGGTAGGATAGACATTGCCCACTTAGGTGCTATTTTGGACTAGCTGATATATGGATTTACTGGCCATTTCCCTACCATTCCTTTGGCCTGCCAACAGCTCACTCTTAGCTCTGCAGCAGTAAATCCTGGAGCAGTGAAAAGGGCCTGTGGAATGCTCCTTCCCAGCCCCTCCGAGTGTTTCACTCATTTTCTTTGGTGGGAGTTTTGCAGCTGCCCTAGAGGGGGTGGAGACTGCAGGATGCATCACAAGATTTCACTCAAAAGCCAGGGCTGAAATCAAAGCAATCCAGAAAGGCTAGCAGCACTTACTGGTATGTGGTTGGACTGACATTGATGCGACGCGGATGACTTCCTGACTCAAACTTGCTTGCCAGAGTGACGTTGTTTCCAAAGAGACAATAACGTGGCATTCTCACACCAACAACTCCAGCCAGAACTGATCCTGAATGAATTCCTATCCTCATCTGGGGAAAAAAACAAAAAAATAACTCAACAACATGTGTTTGTAACTTCTGTAGCTCTAACCATTGCTAATGTAGTCAGAGTGCTTTTACAGTGTTTGCCCAGGCCACTCCCAAGAACCAATTTGAAGCGATAATAAACTGCGGAGGAAACAGCAAGCTCTTCCCATACAATACAGACAGAATTAAAAAGTAAAGGGGATGAATGCACCTTTGCAATATAACTATGTCTAGAAAGATAAGACTTTTTAATTGGTAAATGTCAATTTTGCTGTGCGCACGCGCACGCACACACACAAGCCAACAAAAATATTTCTATTGATGGTAATATAAATTTACAGATAGGTGAAGTAAGAAAAATGCTGCTTGAGAACCTATTAAAATTTGATTTAAGGATACTTACTTTGTGTATTTTGACATATGATGTTTACAGTTTATGTATTTAACAGTTCTAAAGCATAAACTTTTTGAATCTCAGTGTCTACTGTAATTAATTATTGTTTGACACTCCCATTGTCCAACTCGCCCATAATTTCCCATGACTGTGAAAATTTAAAATAGATAAAAATTGAAAAAATGCTTTAAAATAAACGTTGATATTATCCATCGAAATTATATCTCAAATTCTGCCATGCCTAAGTATAACTTACATATGTAGGGGATTACTGATATGTAAAAAATAACCACTTACAGGACACTGTAGGGGAAAGATCTCAATATTGATACAAAAATTATATTTACAGTATAATACTTTTTTAAGGTAGTTACAAACTTGTTTCTGCCTTTATTGACTATTAAGATATAGCTACAAGTATGTAATAAGCAGGATGCTTAAAAATATAACAATACATACTATATTTAGCTAGCTATGTTACCAAGCATAAAGCCAATCAAAGACATTCCAGGAGGTTTCTGCTTTCTGTCCCCAAGGACAAGCACTAACTCCTTCTTAGCCATAAGGATTTTTATTGCCCATAAGTGTTGTACAAATTCAGAAAATCTGCATTTTAAAGTAAACCTTGCTTTAACTTTGTACTACTTTCTGTTGTGCCATGTTTTAAAGATGAACTTATTATTGAAATTTGTGCTTTGAACAAAAGATTCAATAGAAGTTTACTTGCTATAGCAAGACTGTAACCATGTGAAACATTCATGTTTTAGGAAGAGACCTGATTGCAAGAAGGAGTGTAGGAATTTGTTATCAGAACAATACATTTAAGTCATAAATGAGCCTATACCTCAATTGTCACCCTTTTCTTTTCAATGGAAAATCCCTGCTTGTGTCTTTTAAAACTTAAGGAAAAACATATGTGGTTGGAAATATTTTACAGCTTTCGTTTAGTTCTTAAATATTGAAATGGCAAAAATCTTTGTGAAATGCAGATCTGCAAATAAAATTAACTAAATGCAAAGCTCCTGACACAGCTCCTAATATCACTGTCATGTAAATGGTAAAATGCTTTATTTACAAATACTGCAAGGCAATTTGATGCTATAACTGGTTACTAACATAAGAAGTCATATGAGTAAAGAAATGTTTATATTAATTGGGAAATTAGTTATCTGGCAATGCTTCAGCAATCCCTCATCAAACTTTGTGAAGACAAGAACCACCTCTTCAAAGACTGGTAAAAAGAAAAGACAATACCTTCTTTGATGGTCATTGCAGCTTAAAGACTCTAAGAATTTAATTTAACAAGGCCATTTTGAGAGCTGACTTTTATAAAGAGAACAGAAATGTTTGGACTCATTTGAAACACAATTTTTACTCCTTTTAAATCCTGATGGAACTAAAGGGATATATCAGAAAACTGACTGAACTTAAAAAAAAAAAAGGATTAAAACTAACTTTAAAATGTGCCTGATGCTTTCCCACCACAAGAACAACAAAAGCAGTTAAAGAAATTTTGTATATTCATTAGGCAAACAACATATGCAGGAGCTGAGGGTGTCACCTAAGCCAAACCTCAACTGCATGAAGCCAGTGAAAGGGTGACAGCAACCAACTTTGAATCTAAACAAGCCTGAAAAAGAGATGTGTTTTCCTAATTTCATGGAAATGGGAAGGAGAAGAGTATAAAACCCTGAAGTGAGAATTCCCCACCACATCCCCTCTGCTACCTTGCTTAGACACAAGTGCACCACAGCTCATCCTGTCCATCTCTGCAAGAAGCTGACACAGATAGATATGAAAAACAGAGAAGACTCAAGAGGAAACCAACCCAGGGAAAAAGCTCCCCAAGACTTCAATATGGATTGGTTAACCAAGACACTGCCAAGTGATTAGATTTAAACTCTTGTAATGATTTTATTAAGATATGAAATTGCTGTTGTAATTTAAAATGCTAACAGTTCTTCAGTTAGACACCAAGTGGTTAGATCACATATTCCTGGAGTGAAGACAGGGGCTAAACATTCTAAACAGAAATTGTGGGATTTAATTGGATTTAAGATACTCAGTATTCATAAATGGCCTATCTCAATAAATAGCTCCTTAAATAGCTTCTTCTAAGTAATTGATTTAAATATTTCTTCACTTTCATACGATTTAGTTGAGATTGTTTACCTTGCCCAATTAGGAACTCTGTGGTTATTCTTAATAACCAATAAGATTCACTTTTCCTTAAACAAAATTATTTTGCTCCTCTATAACCCTTTTCAGTTATCTAAGGATATAATAAGTTTGGCTTCATGATAATTTTGGAAAATAAGACCTTGGTCTCAACTTACCAAACAAATTGGCCCACCAAAGCAGTTTCACTCTCAGAGGTGTAATCTCTGCTAGAAGTACTTCATCAAGATACACACAGAAGGGATTGTAATGGAAGTAACCAGTTTATCTTCTGTGTTCGGTCACCTGTGTTTTGTTTAATGCTTTCTTCTCCTTTACTTTTTTACTTCATAATTAGATAGCCATGGTTAATAATTATGATTATTTTGCTTGGACTTGATCATGGTGTGTGCTAAGGTATATAAAAGAACCCCTGTGACTAAAATAATGGGAGTCACACACCTGAGTTGGCAGTAAGAGAAAACAACTAGTCAGAGCTGGCTTTTCTTGTTTCTCTAGACTAGATATTTTTAGTCATTTTAAAAATCAAATTACTTGGCATCCAACAATTAAAATGACCCTTTTCTACCCCATAAATGGACGAGATGGCCAGGAACACCTTGAAGGATGCTTTTTGCCACCAGAGTTAGCACATACCTTAAAATAACTTCTTTAAATTAGTGAGAAGAGGAGTGATGTGGAATGAATGAATGTGGCATTTCTATTCTTCAATTCAGTTTTCCTCCACAACCTCAAGGCAGCTTTTATTACTTTGTCAAACTGAGAAATGGCAAACGGGAAGATGCTGAAGATTGAGACAGTGGTGCTTTTAAAGTCGTCTTACCACAAGGGTGTTCAGGAGGCACAAATCCCTGACAAACTAAAGAAACCGTATCTGTTCTAACAGCCATTCCCCTGTAACTGTCTGGGATGTAGAGATTACGTTGGGATAGAATGTGTGGCGGCACCATCCAAGCCCCTTTCAAAGTGAATAATCAAACAGAAGAGATTTATTTTGAACATATTTTGAAAACTAACTGTACTGGCCAAGAAAATCAGCTTCACAAATAGGGAAATCTCTCTCCCTCTTTTTTTTTTTTTTTTTTTTAAACTCGCTCTATAAAAACAAGTCAAAAGCAGATAGCTGTGTTTACATCTGGAGAGGTTACTCTTGCACAACAAAATCTAAATAGCCCCAGTACTCAAAATAATAGACAGGTAATAAATAACAGCTGTCAAAATAGCCACCACAGTGGATCTGCTCTGGACTCAAACTGGTGACCTTGCAGTAGAAGTCTCCATATCCTATTATTAAATACCTTGATTAATCTAGTTTACAGTTATTATCCCCCCATCCCTTCAATCACTAGGTTTTTATATCAAGGAAAATATCAAATGCAGAGCACAAATATAAACTGGAATGACAACATCACTAGCCTATACACACAATGAATAATTGTTGACATTTCTTAGTGTTATAACACATACTAACATTTCATTACCCTGTTTACCTGTTCACGTTTGTGAAGCTCGGAGAAATGATATGTGAAGAGCATCCTACGTTATTCCACAGCCTACGGTTCTCCGCATGTGTACATTTTTTTCCCCCATGCAAACACACATGCTCTTGGTTTGGTTCCTTGGCTACAGACCACAAAACGACTTCCTGAATAAATATAACATTATACCCATTGTGTACGAAGCCCATGCCTAACAAACACACATGGCACTGATTCTAGATTCACTGAACAATACTAAACCATCCCCACAAGCACTGCAATGTTCACAATAATGCTGTCAATTACAGGCTAGGACAAAAACATTCTGTAAGTAAATAGCATTTTCCTTCAATTAAGCTTTCAACTCTTTTGGTACAGTTTTCAAGGCAACTATTGAATTCACTCAAGTACCTTTAAGCTACGGGGTTGGAGTGTGCCCACAAACTTGCTTGAGAACCATCTGTGAGTTCTCATCTCATATTTTATTTCAAAAATATTATTGGTTATGTAGCTTTACCATTTTTGTTACAGCATATGTTTTGACTATGTTGTCTGTTTCTGATCAAGAGGCAGTTCCCGCAGCCAATACCCACACAAATAGTCCTTATACATACAAATAGCACATGCAATTGTTGCTGGAGTCACGACTATTCACATCAGTGAAAGTCACCAGACCTGCCCTCAGTAAGCTCGTTAGAGGCAGTGATATCTCCACCTTTGTATAGCATCAAGGATGCTGTCAGCTCTCAATCAGTAATAAGGCACTTTTACAATGTCTTGTTATTGTGGGACGCAAAGGGTGGGGTGAAGGATTAGTTGCTTTGTGCCCAGCTGTAAGAGAATGGAATTGTACTCCTAGTGCTACCTACTTACTCCACTGCTACTTTGTGCATTTATTAAAGGTTCACAAACAAAACTACTTATTGTGGTCTGTCCCCTCAGTACATTCAATTACATGCTAAAGCTAGGTTGAAACTAATAGAAGAAATGGTTATGTATCTTAACAGTGATTTTTCGAGATGAGATGCAGACATGTATTCCACTTAGGTGCATGCCTGGCCAGTGCACCGGAGCTGGAGAATTTTGCCTAGCAGTACCCATAGAGGGGCGGCGCTCACGCCTCATGGCCACAGCTCCTCCCCTGGCTATATGAAGTGGCAATGTTCTGACCTCCCTCAGTTCCTTTACACCAAAACACCTAAAGATTAGACTCCAATGCAGAGGGGCTGGAGGGTGTGTCATGAAATAGACATCTGGATCACATCTCAAAGAACCACAGTTCCAGTAAGTAACCATTTCTTCTTCAAGTAGATGCAGCTGTATATTCCTCTTAAGTGACTCACAAGCAGTACTCACAGGAGGTGCGGCTTGGAGTCTATTTAAACAAGGTCTGCAGGACAGCCCTCCCAAAATTTGCATCTGCTCTGGATGCCTCAGTAATGGGATAAAGGTTCATAAAACCATGTATCGATAACCATGTTGCAGCCCGGCAAACTTCCAATATTGAGATGTCACTGAGGAATGCTACTGAGTTGCCTGAGTTGCACTTACAGAATGAGCTTGCACCCACAGAGGGGGCATAGCTGAAGCTGTTTCGTATGCAGTCTTGATGTAGGAACTTAAACACTTAGACACTGTTTGTCAGGAGATTACCTGTCCCTTCATACAGTTTGCATATGACACAACAGGATGCATTGAAGCCCGAAAGAGTTTAGTCCTGTTCAGCTAAAAGGCCAGACATTGTCTGATGTCCAGTGTGTGAAGGTGGGGATCCTCTGGAAATGAATGTAGCTTAGGAAAAAACATGGGTAAATATACTGCCCATCAGAGCCAATAAGATGGTGTTAAGGTCCCACAAAGTAACTGATTCCAACACCAATGGATGGAGACGAAGGATTCCTTTTAAGAATCTCACCAACATGGCACTGAAAAACATCGATCTTCCACGAATGAGTGGATGAAAGCCTGACATCACCACTAGATGAACCCTCAAGGAGCTAATTGCAAGACTGAAGATGCAGCAAGTACTCAAAGATATCTTGGATACTGGCCAGCATTGGCTGAACTCCACAGGTCAATGACCACATTAAAAAAATGTTTCCATTTTGCCAAAAAGGCCATTCTGGTAAAGCGTTTTCTACTACTGACTAGGAACTGTCAAACAGCCACTGAACATCACTCTTTGTCCTCATTCAACTATGGTGCACCATGCCGTGAGATGCAGGGAGCTGAACACAGGATGCAAGGTGCAACTGTGATTCTGTGAGAAAGGGTTGGGACGTAGAGGAAGAGGTATGGGAGGCTGACTCGAGAGTGTAAGAAGGTTGGAAAACCAACATTGCCTTGCCGATGGTGAGGCAATGAGGATGATCTTGGCCCAATCCACTTTCAGATTGAGGATTGGGAATGATTGGGATCAGAAGAAAAGCACATAGGAGAGTCAACTGCCAGCTGACATGGAGGGCGTTGATCAGGGAACCCAGAATAAGGCCCCCTCAAGAGCAGAATAGACAACATTCCCTGTTGTCCCTCATAGTGAACAGATTGGTCGTTGGCATGCCTCAAGCCATGAAGATGACTTGCATAACATTGAACTTCAGGGACCACTCATGACTCAGGGAAAGAATTCCTGTTGAGATGATTCTGGACCCTGGGGAACTGATCAGATATCAGAGTTCTCCAATGTATTCTTGGCAGAGCACCATGGAGTGTGCTCCACAACTTGCATTTTTACATAATAAGTCACGATGGTATTGTTGGTAAGTATGAGAACCACTGAAATCCTCGATGCGGTCTAGGAAAATGAGACAGGCATTGTAGGTGGCTTGCAGCTCTAGGACACTGATATGCAGTGAAGCTTCCTGCTCCAACCACAGACCCTGAACCTTCAGCGACCCAATGTGCTCCCCAACCCATCAGGGAGGCATCGGTGACAACAACTGTGATTGGTAAGAGCCAGGCAAAGGGAATCATAGACTTACATTCCCCTGATCCATCCACCAGTGCAAGGAGACCAGGATCAATGGAGGGGGGCAGACCAACCTGTCTAAGGGATGAACGGTCAGATGGTAAACTATCCTGAGACATATTTGAAGAGGGTGAAGGTGCAACCTTGCAAATAGAACCACCTGCATACATGCAGACGTGTCCCAAGGGCCTCAGACACATGCAAACTGTTGTGGAAGGCTGAGATTGCAGACCATGAAAAAATTGCAGACCATGGAAATGGTCAGTCAGTAAAAATGCTGTCAAACTCAGACTATTAGGGTCCCAGTGAACTTGACTTTCTGGTATTTAGGATGAGACTCAGATAGTCAAGTAAGTCCAGTGTAACACATACGTGAGAAAAGACTTCTTCTCTGGACCTGCCCCTTAGTAGCCAATTGTCCAGATATGGGAGACATGGATTCCATTCTTTTTGAGGTATGCTGTTACCATGACCATGCATATGGTAAAGACCCAGGGGGCAGAAGACTGACTGAAAGGAAGGACTGTGTAATGAAAAATGACGATTTGCCGTGATGAACCGGAAAAAACTTCTGTGGCTCGGGAGAATCGCCAAATTGAAATAAGCATCCTGAAGGTTCAGAGCAGCAAACCAGTTGTTCTGAGTCAACACGGGGAGGATAGTTGACAGGGTGACCGGAACCTCACACATTTGTCCTGAGGGGGCAAGTAACTGATCTGACCCATGTGTCACCCAAAACAAAGGAGGGATTGGCACCAATGGTGGGAATGTTAGCGTCGGCACTGAACACTCCTCTGTTGTTCCCAGTGCCAGGAGCGGCGTCAATCTCTCTGTTGGAAGTCAGTGGCAGTACTGAAGCAGCTGAGAGTGCCAAAGTGGAGGGTGGTGAGAGCCACCCTGATAATATCTAGAGTGCAGAATGAAACTGTGCCAAGGAATTTCCTGGTGCTGACGATATCCCTTTCACCAAGCCCTGATTCCACAGACTGTGGAAGGGGAACGTCAGGATGCAGTGCCAACAGAGCCAAAGGTTCAGCAGCCCATCCAGCCAACGAGGCTAGGAACAGCAGAGATGTGGCAAAGTCCTGGACCAAGTGAGAGGTCAGGATGGAAAGGCAGAGGAGTCCATAGCCAGCTGGTATGCTGCCAGCATGGAAACATCTGGTACGGGCACTGCCCTCATCGGTACCAGACTCAACAGAACTCTGCCAAAACCAGAGTTGAAGGTACAGGGTCTCTAACCTCCCTGTGTGGTACTGGGGAGTGGTTAGGGGCACCCGCACTGGTCCAGGTTCTTCCTGGGGGAAGAACAGTCATCCCCACAAGGCCTGGAGTGGTCTTATGCAAACTTTTCCTTGGCGCACTTGATGGGGAACAGCTCCTCTGTCTCTTTGGAGAGGTGCCAGCTCCAGAGTGCAAAGCAGTAGCACTCTCAAAACCCCAGGGCAAACTCCAGTCCAATGAGGGCCTTGGTGTTGAAGCAGGCCACATCACCTGTTCAAACAGGTGCTGCTTTAGGAGAAATTCCCTAGCCACCTGAGTCTGTTTCATGCACAATCTAGAAATCACACACCATGCCTAGACATGGGCCTTGCCTAAGCACACCAAGCACTGCCTGTGGGGATTGTTGTGGGGGATCACTTCCCCAAACAATGAACAATCTTTAAACCCCAGTGAGGGCATCACAGGGGAATACTTAACTAAATGTAACTAATACTAAATCTAACTAACACTGAGGCCATGTCTACACTACAAAAGTACTCCGATTTTACAGAAGTCGATTTTTGGGAACAGATTGTATAAAGTTGAGTGCATGCGTCCACACTAAGCACATTAATTCAGCGGTGTGCGTCCACAGTACCGTGGCAAGCGTCGACATTCCAAGCCATGCACTTTGGGTAGCCACAGTTCCTGCAGTCCCTGCTGCCCGTTGGAATTCTGGGCTGAGCTCCCAATGCCTGATGGGGCCAAAAATTTGTCACGTGTGGTTATGGGTAAATGTCATCAGTCAACCCTCCCTTCCTCCGTGAAAGCAACGGCAGACAATCATTTTGCTCCTTTTTGCCTGGATTGCCCGAGCAGACGCCATAGCACGGCAAGCATGGAGCCCATTCAGCTCACCGCAGCAGTTATGACCATTGTAAACACCTCGCGCATTATTGTGTAATTTATGCAAACCAGAACCAGGCAAGGAGGCAACAGCAGCACGGTGATGAGGACATGAACACAGATTTCTCTAAAACTGCGGTCCCCGGCAATTTGGAGATCATGGTATTACTGCGGCAGGCTCATGCCATGAACGCTGATTCTGGGCCCGGGAAACAAGCACAGAGTGGTGGGACCACATAGTGTTGCAGGTTTGGGATGATTCCCAGTGGCTCCGAAACTTTCGCATGTGTAAGGGCACTTTCATGGAACTTTGTGACTTGCTTTCCCCTGCCCTGAAGCACAAGAATACCAAGATGAGAGCAGCCCTCACAGTTCACAAGTGAGTGGCAATAGCCCTGTGGAAGCTTGCAATGCTAGACAGCTACCGGTCAGTCAGGAATCAATTTGGAGTGGGCAAATCTACTGTGGGGGTTGCTGTGATGCAAGTAGCCAACGCAATCATTGAGCTGCTGCTATCAAAGGTAGTGACTCTGGGAAATGTGCAGGTCATAGTAGATGGCTTTGCTTCAATGGGATTCCCTAACTGTGGTGGGGCTATAGATGGAACTCATATCCCTATCTTGGGACCGGACCACCAGGGCAGCCAGTACATAAATTGCAACGGGTACTTTACAATGGTGCTGCAAGCACCATGGATCACAAGGGACGTTTCACCAACATCAATGTGGGATGGCCAGGAAAGGTTCATGACGCTCGCGTCTTCAGGAACTCTGATCTGTTTAAACGGCTGCAGGAAGGGATTTACTTCCCAGACCAGAAAATAACTGTTGGGGATGCTGAAATGCCTACAGTTATCCTTGGGGACCCAGTCTACCCCTTAATGCCCTGGCTCATGAAGCTGTACACAGGCACCCTGGACAGTAGTAAGGAGCTGTTCAACTATAGGCTGAGCAAGTGCAGAATGGTGGTAGAGTGTGCATTTGCATGTCTAAAGGGTCGCTGGCGCAGTTTACTGACTCGCTCAGACCTCAGCCAAGCCAATATTCCCATTGCTACTGCTGCTTGCTGTGTGCTCCACAATCTCTGTGAGAGTAAGAGGGATATGTTTACGGTGGAGTGGGAGGTTGAGGCAAATCGCCTGGCCATTGAATACATGCAGCCAGACACCAGGGTGGTTAGAAGAGCACAGCAGGCAGCGGTGCGCATCAGAGAAGCTTTGAAAACCAGTTTCATGACTGACCAGGGTACTGTGTGACACTTCTGTTTGTTTCTCTTTGATGAAAACCCTCCCCCTTGGTTGCCTCTAAATTCCCTGTAAGCCACCGCCCTCCCACCTTCGATCACAGCTTGCTTGCAAAGGAAATAAAGTCACTATCGTTTAAAAAAATGTATTCTTTATTAATTGATTATAAAAATAGGGAGATAACTCACAAGGTAGCCCAGGTGGGGAGTGGGAGGACGGTAGGAGGGAAGGAAAAGGCCACTTCAAAACTTGTTGAATGACAGCCTTCTGTTGCTTGGGCTGTCCACTGGGGTGGAGTGGTTGGGTGCAAGTGCTACCCCTCTATGGGTATAGCTAGGCAAAATTCTCCAGCTTCAGTGAGCTAGTCACACATACACCTAAGTGGAATATCTGGCTGCATCCAATCTAACAACATGAGTTTTGTTTTGTTCTTTAAAAGGTGTGAGCAAAGCATACTTCAGATTGCAAGCCAGACATGAAGGAAGAAAACAAATTATTTTTAAAATGTCTTTTGGGAAGAAGAATATTGTTTTCTATTTCACTCTGAAATTTTCCACTTTATCACATTTCTGTATATTTTAGTATTGGCCAAAACTTTGGAAGAGAGGACTTTAATCAATAAGCTCAAACTCCAGTTGCAACAGTGTAAGGCATTCAGGAAGAACCAAAGCCCTACTCACGTGGCAGGTGGCTTACAGGATCTCTTATTTTTCATGGATGTCTCCTAGAAAGAGAACCTGGGGAAATGGCATTTGTGGCTGAGATAGTCTTGGGGTTCATTTAATAACAAACCAGTGAATGAGAAAGGAATAAAACTTGAATAAAACAAACTGGAGAGCTTCTGTAGTGAGCTGCTGCACACAGCCATGTGTGTTCCCAGCCATGTGTGTTCCTTCATGGAACATTTCCAAATTCCCATGTTCATAATACTGTCCCTCATGAGGAAGAGTCTCTAAACTATAATCTCTACAAACATATCTCTACAGGCAACAGGGCCGGCTCTAGGATTTTTGCAGCCCCAAGCAAAAAAAATTTTGGCCACCCCCGCTTTTTTTTCGTGCCCCCTCACCCCTGGCTCCGCCCCAGCTCCACCCCTTCCCAATCCCTTCCCCAAATCCCCAGCCCCACCTCCTCCCCCGGGCATGCTGCATTTCCCCCTCCTTGCTTCCTGCAGCTCCCCCCCACCGCAACCTCCCGCCCTAGCTCACCTCCACTCCGCCTGCTCCCCTGAACATGCCGCCGCTCCGCTTCTCCCCCTCCCTCTCAGGCAAGGGAGAGGCCACGCGTTCAGGGGAGCAGGCAGAATGGAGGTGAGCGAGGGTGGGTGGGGAGCGCAGGAAGTAAAGGGGGGGTAGAGGAACCGCTCCCCGTCCGAGCTCACCTCCACCTCCCCCGAGCGTGCCGCCGCTCGGCTTCTCCCCCTCCGAGCAAGCCTGGGAGGGAGGGGGAGAAGTCGAATGATGGCGGCGCACTCAGGGGAGCAGGCGGAGGAAGAGCGGGGGCGAGCTGGGGCGGTGGGGGCACATTTCTAGGGGCGGCGTGGCCGGCACTGGAATGCCACCCCTAGAAATGTGCCGCCCCAAGCAACTACTTGTTTTGCTGGTGCCTAGAGCCGGCCCTGACAAGCAATGTGGCATTTCTCCATGTATCTAGGGAGCCAACTGTAAGTCTACAGTATCAAAATGTCACACTTGCTGAGAATAATACGGGCAGATATATAACTTTTATATGGGCAGACATATAACTTTTTAAGGCAAACTCTTTGCTGGGCTGCTTTTCAGACCACCACCAACAGCTAAGTCTCATTTTATAAAACAAGCTTCTGGAAAAAAATGGCGATTTCATCATATGATATTGCTGGATCTTTTTTCCCAAACATACTATTGAAGAGATAATGACACTAAAAAGTTAAGGTTAAGATTTTTTTTTTAAAGTTGAGTTATGGAAGTACTTGTGGCACCTTAGAGACTAACAAATTTATTTGAGCATAAGCTTTTGTGGGCTACAGCCCATTTCATCGGATGCATGCAGTGGAAAATACAGTCGGATGATTTTATGTCAATGAGCTTTGTCAATGAGTGGACTGACTTTCAAAAGCACTGACAACCCACTATTGAGTACCCTTAGAATTCACCTTAAAAAGAAAGTGCTTTTCCATTTATTCCAAACTAGCTTTGAAATGATAAAGAAAGCTCATTGGTGCATGGGTGCACAACACTTGTATTATATTTTATTTAGGGGTCTACATATGGACTTGTGTGCTTAACTTTAGGCACCCATTAAAAATAGTGTTGGTCGTAAGTGAATTAGGTGTTTGAGATCTACAAAAACACTAAAAGGGGAGCACGCTGGATCTGACACAAAGTCATGCCAGTTAGCCTACAGGTAGAATATATTATTTACCATCCTGAATATAATTGATTTTATCACCAAAGCTACTGCAACAACAAAAAATAAAATAAAAAAATAAAAAGACCTGAGATGCTTTGACCTACCCTAGTTGAACTGTGAGGATTCCTCTTGGACCTAATAATGAGAGTTCAAAATGTGGAGTTATCATTAGATACTGAGATTAAAATACTGCAGTAAAAGTATTAACAACACTGGTCACGGTATGTTCTCTCATTGAAACATACAGAAAAATCTAAAATGTTTTCCCAGGACCATTTTTTAAAATGCTAAACAATCCCAGAACGAATCTATCCGTATACCACCTTATTTCTTTCTGTTGAACTAAAGCAGCAATGCTGGTATTATTTTCAGACTATTCGTCAGTGTACATATTGCTACTATGGACAACCACTTTCAATGGTGGTTTTTTGTTAACCTCAGGACTTCCTTGGGATGTTATTTCACTTAGAGGGAAGAAATCTTATTTGAAGTTCAATATGTTCAGCTTTTCCCCCTATGATTTGAGTTAGGCAAACAGAGGTTTGTAACAATTAAAAGTTTTATAATGAAAGTAAGAAGATTCCTGTCAATCAAGCTATTGGCAAAAATATACTCATTTTGGGACTTCAACTCAATGTGTTAATTTTTCAAAAAGATCAAAGCTTCTTGTCATGATGCTGAGATTACTTGGGACTAGAACTACAGTCATAGAAGGACCAAGCACAGAAGGACCAAGAGCACTGCAGGAAATCTTGTTTTTGTTTAAATTACTACCAAGGGGGTTAAAAATCCTGTTTCAAACTAGGAAAGAGGTTTCCATATCAAGTTTACTGTTTGCTTTGAAGCAATAAAGGATTTTTTTTTCTCAGTTTGAGCAAAGGGCAGTAATAAGTTGGAAAGAGAGCTATGCTTTAATATCTGTTAATGTGTCGTCCCTCAAATAAAGTGGAGGTACATTGTTTATTTCAGAAGAAGCAGTCGCATTAAACACAGGAGGTAGAAAATGTTAATAGGATGCATAGAAAATAATAGAGTCCTGATGAATAGAGTAATTCCATTAAGCTCATGGATGAAATCCTTCATGTAAAAAGACTTTCACAATTTGAAAGAATGAATCATCATAAAACATTCTTCCCACTTCAAATATGTAAATGATTATGCATCAATCAAATGCAAATATTACATACAGGTTTGACACATGAAACTGGCTCATATCACGTAAGGAAGAGTTTGCAAGCCCATACTTAATACCTGCTATTAGTTAAAATAACCATTATTCAATGTGAAATGCATTCATTTCATAAACATTTACTATTTCTATTGTGGAAGCCCAAAGACGCCCCAATCAGAATCAAGGCCAAACTGTGCTAGGTGATAGACAAACATATAGGAAGACAGTCTATCATATTGCTTGCCCTGAAGAGCTTACAATCTGGGATGACAAGCAATATATGAAAGGGCCATGAGGAATACAACCAAAATATGAAATATTTTATATTATACAAGTTTATAAACAGAGGCTTTTATTGAACAGAATAAGTACATGCACTTCAACTATGCTGACTGCTCCTCAACCTACTCTTAATTAGCTGGCTAATTACTTGTGAGCACCACGTAAGCAGGTCTGAAGGGCGGATTTGAATGATGAGAGGAATAGGGTCATACAGATACATTTGGAGAAGGCACCTCCAGGCATGAGTGGAAACTTGGAAGAAGGTGAGAAGATGGTTGTGAAAGAAGTCAAAGTTCAAAGCTCTCACAGCTGAGGGAGAAATGGATGGATGGACAATGGTAGCATCCTTTGGCAAAGTGGAGAGAGGCCATGTGGTGAGACAAGAGTGGATGTATAAGGAGGGGCAGATCTACGATGGACCTTGAAGGTGACTACCAGAAACTTGAACTGGATGCATTGGAAAATGGGGAGGAATTCAAAGAGGGGAATGATGTGAGCTGCACATCAGGCACTGAAAGTGACCTTAGCAGCAGTGGTTGGAATGGAGTGGAGAGGAGGTGATGTGGGTGTCAAAGAGGCCAAAGCAAAGTAGCTTGGCGTGATCAATATAGAAGATGAGGATGGCCTGGACAGACCTTTGGTTATCTGCATAGAAAGACTAGGCTGGATTTCTAAAACATTAGAGAAGAAGCAGCGGCAACATTTGGATGTGGCCTGTATATGTGGGACAAAGCAAATGGAGGAGTCAAAGATGATACTCTGGTTATGGGTGTGAGGGACAGGAAGGATGGGGTGGGGTGTTAACAGTGACAGAGAAGTTAGACTGGGGAAGAAAGCTAAAGAGTACAGCTTTGTCCTGTTGAAGTTTAATTTGATGGTGAAATATCCAAAAAGTGATATCAAAGAGACGGGTTGAAAGATAGGATGGACTGAGGGAGGCAGACAGAATGGAGAGGGAGATACTCAGCAAATGGAAACTACTGTTGGATTTGCTTTCTTGAATTACTAAACCCTAGAAGATTAAAACATTACACGGACTTCAAAGCACAATGCCAGAATTACTCCATCTTTTCACTCCATGTTTTTATTCCACTGCTGTAAAGTTTCATCACCTTCCAATGCCAGAGAACACCTCTGTGCTTCCAAGAGGGATCTGTTGAATCCGACTTGAAAATGGATCTGCTGAAAATTCACAAGTGCCCCCAATTTACATCATTTTAAAAGAGAGCTATAAATATTTAATTAAATGTACAGTATTTGTATACTAAATGAGTGCAGCTGTAGGCATGCATGAACTCAATTCCACCATTACTAACTGATTCCTTAATAGCTTTCTTTCCTAATCACATTACTTCCACACCAGGCATGATCCAGTTAATTGCTTAAAATTCAAAGCTCCTGAGGATTGTGTCTTTTGGACCCCTGCTGAAAAATTCAATCTCCCCACATAAATATTGAAGAAAACACTCCAACATGAAAATGCAAATGGAAGAATAATGCTTCTATAAAATGCTATGCTCTCCAATAAGAGGACATAATTAACAGTATCTGTCAATTTGAGCACTTTTAAAAAAAATCTCTAGGAAACTTATTTCTTGGACAATACAGTGTTGTAGATTAAATATCATCTACATGCAACCTGTGTTTTCCAGCTGAACTCCAGCCATTGTACTGTAAGACTTTATTGCTCAGAGCCCATAACCAGGGCTCAAATTGTAAACATTTCTCAGAGGGAAATTAATTATTTATTAATCATTGTTATTAAAACCATTTATGTAGCTCCCACAAATTTACACAGTGCTTTGCAAACATAGATAAAGCATGCTGCCTATCCCAAAGGGTTTACCGTCTACAGTAAACAGGCTAAGACAACACAGACAAGAAATTCGGCAGAACAGTTCAGGGAGGAGTAGAGAAGAAGAGAAAAGCCATGAGGGACTGCTTGAAGAGGTAAGTTTTAAGAAGGGATGAGAGTAGGGGCTTCTGCTGGATGGGAATACTTCAGAGCTACGTAGGGGGTGAAATGGAGGCTAGGGAAAAACACCTGGGAGGAGTAGGGTTTCTCCTTGTCCTACAGTAGATGCATTTCACCTCAGTAGCAGTTCAATTTCAGTACAGGGGAAAGGGATTCTTGTGTACAGAAGTTTCTGTATTAATTTGTGATGCATTTGGGAATCCCTTAGAACAAAAGGCACCGATATATAAACAAAATGTAAGATATTCTTTTCTCATATAGCCACGGCAGATACATGTAAATCTCAGTGCAGTATTACAATTTCTACATTAAGTGCATAAAATGTCCTACACTGAAACATCTACTTGTAATATTTATTAACACGAGACAATATCCACAAAGCACAGCACTATAAAATCAGGGCCTCAAAAACTGTTGAATCAAATGTATATTTCTGTTCCTTTTCAGAGCCATAGCTTGACAGGACTGACAGTTGTGCCCTGACACATGCTTTAGTGTGTGGGTTATCCATATTCTTAGATGAATTTACAAACATCACAGTGTCTTTCTGAAAAGGGACATATGACAGTACAGCTCATATGGGATTGTTGCCAAGGAACAAATACATTTACAGAAAAATCTAAATCATTCTGAATTTCACAAGATGGTCTATGGAATCAAACAGTAAGATCCATTTTGTCTGTATTCTGAATGGCATTTGGAGAGAGAAACTCTTGACTTTTTCTAATGAAAAAGATCTAGTCTTTTTCTGCAAGGAAAAGGGGTTCTGCAAGGGTTCTTTTATCTTGTTCTAGGGATAAGTGACATACAAAAGTCAACACAACACACCCAAATTACGATAACACACTGACAACAATTAACTTGCCTGTGATCAAAATCACCACATTAATCCATTTAACTAGCCAGTTGCTCTATTGGGTAATTATACGATTTTTTGCAAAAAAGATAAGCAATTATTTATAATCAATATCATGTAAGCCAAACAAATGGCACATGCCACATCCCCAGACTGCAGTCTTCTGCTCTGTATATAATTTTCACACTAAACAGTGCTGAATGCAAAATGAGGATTTATTAAACTATTCTGCCAAAGGCAGCCTCAACCATTTCTTATGGCAATGGTCGAACAACATAAAATAAACACTCAATGGCCAGAGAAGATTTTATTGCCTAGCTTTTCCCCTTAGGCTTCCACCTATATGGTAGGAAATTAAGCCTTTAGTTGTAGGTGGGGCTTCAAAGGCAGTGTTGAGTATGGTCATTCAAGATGCGAGGCAACACGTACTGAAGTCAACAGAAAGATTCCCATTGGCCTCAATCATCATTAGTTCAGGCACAAAGAGGAAGCAGCTCATTTAGGCCTGATTCCCACCCTGAACTCAGTAGTGTTGCACAGAGCACACATCAAGACAAAATGTGGTTATCTCTAAGTAAACACCTGACCTGAGAATGATTTAGGACCATATGGTGTCCTTGAGCCACATGGCAAAACCCCATTAACATCAATGGGAATGCCTGATGGAAGGCCGAATATCTTCTGAAACCTCTCCCCTGAGCCATGACCGCCCCCCAAGGAACAGACATTGATGCGAATGTGCTTTTCAGAAGGTTCATCTCGTCTCACACACACAAATAATAATACACTTGATTGCTGACATGGCATTAAATCAAAAACAATTTTTTCATTGTTTCCTTTAATAGTAATTTTCACTGCAGGAACTTAATTACTATGTGAATCTGTGCACTGAAGCACTTAAAAAGAGCTAATCATCCAAGGGAGCCCACATAGTAGCGGAGAATTTTTCCGAGCTTCCCCTCAATTTTAACCCAAAAACAGGAAAAAAAAAATTCATCCATAAATTCTCCAGTGTGGGAGGACACCTTTGTGTCTCAGTGAATGGGTTGAGTGATATTTTAACAGGGATAAATGACACAGGCTCAAAATACACAGTGAACAAAAAGCTTTATATTAAAAAAATTGGTGATATTGGTTTTAATCTTACTAAAACTGGTTCTCATGTTTTTTTTAATTTAGTCCCTCAAAAACGACAATTTATAAAAGATGTTTGTCATCTTCCCCCTCACCCACCAAAAGAAACAGTTAACAAAATGTGCTTCTTCGATTCTAGAAACAAAGGAGAAAAAGTAATCCTACGAGCATTCCATGTGTAGAATGCTCCTAATCCTACAAGCATTCCATGTGTAGAACTCCCATTACTATTAGAGGAAGTTCTGTGAATGAAACTCTCCTTGATTAGGCCCATCTATATAACAGAAAAAACTCAATTCTGTCTTAACTATGGTACCACAACTGGTGCCTTCATAATAGAAAATGGCAAGACATGTACAGATCAAATTCATCCTGGTTTGGAAGACTTATTCTGAAGAAACCCTTGCATCATTTAAGTCCTAAATTCAGAACAGTAGAAAGAAGAGGGTCTCAATGGAACAGATATGCATAGAAGCCTCTGTACTCCAGGATAGAGTCTCCCCACATGCCCAGCAAAGGCCAGCACAGAAGGCACCGCCGGAGGCTGACCAGGAACGGGGACACAGGATTTATGTTTGCCTTGATTCTATTGTCCTGCCACTCCATGAAAGTTATGCAAATGGGATTCCAACCACTAATCATGGTTGCAGGCTGGGATATCGTATATCATTCTCCAATTCTCTCTGTGTCTGGCTTTATGCAGGAAGTGAATTTCATTCTCAGTGAGCTCAAAACACAGGTTAGAATAGGATGAATTTCTAAACTCCCCAGGAAGAATTATACTGAAGTGAGGAAAACAACTCCAAGGGATAATGAAGACCACCTTGCAGTTATTTCCCTAGCCCAGGGGTGGGGACTCTATGGCCTGCTGCTTAATTTCATCCGGCCTGCTCACCCTGCTGTGGGGGGAAGCTACGGTTGCCAGGCTGTTAAAAGTCCGGTTGGCTCCACGCAGCTCCCGGAAGCGGCTGGCATGTCCCTGTGACCCCTACGTGCAGGAGCAATCAGGGAAGCTCCGCATGCTGCCCCCACCAGCGCCAGCTCTGCAGGGGTGGCACCTGCAATCGCAGGCAGTGCACATTGCGCAGAACCACCTGGCCGCACCTACGCCTAGGGGCTGGACATGCCGGCCGCTTCTGGGAGCGGCATGGAGCCAGAGCGGGCAGGCAGGGAGCCTCCCTTAGCCCCGCTGCACCACTGCGTGGGAGCCACCTGAGGTAAGTGCCACCCAGCCAGAGCCCACACCCCGAACCGCCTGCTCCAGGTCAGAACGCTTCCTTCACCCTAACTCCCTACCAGACCCCACACCCCCACCTGCACCCCAACCCCCTGCCCCAGGTCTTAAGTCCCTCCTGCACCCCAAACCCCTCATCCCCGACTCCACCCCAGAGCCCACATCCCCAGCTGGAGCCCTCACCCCCTCCTGCACACCAACCCCCTGCCTCAGCCCAGAGCCCCCTCCCACACTCTGAACCCCTCATGCCTGGCCCCACCCTAGGGGAAGCCCCGACCGCCGGCTTGCTCCACTGCAAGGGAAAGCCCCAAGCCTCCGTGCCTCCCTCCCCACCACCCGCGGAGCTGTGTGTGGCCCACGACTGATTTTTTCCTGTGGATCAATGGTCCCCGATAGAAAAAGGGTTCCCCATCCCTGCCCTAGCCAATGGGAAAGATAAAGGATGCCCTTTTGTTCTGAAACCAGGAAAGGATTTCAGCACAGTGTTCACAGTCTCTCAGGGTTCATACACAGCAAACAATACTTCAAAAATGAATCTGACTTTCTAAGAATTACAAAGCAAATCGATTAAACAATGAGCTTCAGAGCTCAGAGGCCATATAGTAGAGCTGTTTTATCTGAAGGGAAAGTCTAGAAAACATGCATGTAAATAACTTGCTCAGCCAAGGCCACTGAATAATCAAACTCTATCAAATGTAAAAATTTCCAGCTCCACTTACTGGAACTAAGATGCAAGACTGCAAATGATTTCTGCTGATGTGTCTATTTCAAATATGGTATATATGAAAAAAAACCCACAACTGATTTACTGTTTATGTTAATTATTTCACATAAAATATTTAACTCTGATGAGACATCAGAAGAAATATTTTGGATGGATTTGTTGATTTCAGTAACATCTCTGTAACTTGCAAAAAACCCAACAACAACATAGTAAAAGATACATCTTTGAATGTACTAAGGCTTAAAATTAATCACATAGTTGATCTTTATGATGGCATTAGGTCTGAGAGAAGTTCAAAATCAAAGTCTTGGTCCTTATCTTCAAAGTCATCAACAAATCACAACCTGCTGATGCCAATGAGCACATTTCCCTCCATGGGACACAATCATGTGCAGCTCTGAAAGGATGCAATTTACAAAGTCAATGAGAGCTGAAGACAAATCATTCTCAGATGAAGGGGATTCAATCATGGAATGAACTTTCAATGATCAGACTAATCTAGAGCCTGACCACCTTAAAGGCAGTCTGCAAGACTCTCCACTTTGACACAGCATCTCCACCACAACCAACAAATAATGACTGGAAAAAAAACAAAAACAAAAAACAAAAACTCCTATCAGAGCTGCCTTTAATCAAAAAGAGGAGAAGAGCAGAAAACTCCAGGAAGTCTGTTGGGGACCTCACCTCACATATTTAATTCACCTGGGGAGTGCTTAGATACTATGGTAATGGGTGCTATGGAAAACCCTAAGATAGATAAATAGAAAAGAGAAAAAAGTGTAATGCTTATCAAATCACATTTTAATGAGGTCACAGCTCCTTTACTGAGAATGGGATTCCATGTGTTTGTTCCCAGCTTGCTCTTCAAAATCAAGAAGACAAAATTCATCCCTGGTGAATCCTTTACTTACATTTCATTCTAAAATAATATCAAAGTAGTACTTTATTCCCCCTCCTCCTTTTTACACACACACACACACACACACACACACACACACACACACACACCTGAAGCAACTATGGAGACCAAAGCATGCCATGCAGGTATAATTTTAGCATGTTCATTGTATGAAAAATACAGTTCCGGTACAAAACACCCATTATAGCTTCAAGCTACAGTAAACTTTTTGTAAATAATGAAAATTAGATGATTAATATACTTGGGTTTTGGTGAAAATCATCTTGACCCGATTTAACAGGCTTTGATCAACTAATTTGTTCATCAAGATTCCAAACATACAAAGAGAGAGAGAGAGATTAGGCTTCAGTTATCACAGCATGTTCTTCTGAAAATGGCTAGACAAATTAAACACTGATTTGGCTTTGGATGCTGCAGCAGATGATATGCCATGCTGTCTTTAACTTCTTTGTCACTGCTGCACAGCCAATCTCTAATGCAATTAGTTAGGTGAATTTGGCAGCTAAAGGACACAGATACCTAGACCTGGACTTCACTTTACCAACACTATCATTGTGTGCTTCTTTCCTGGTGTTGCTCTTGTCTGATTTTGCTTTGTGTGGAATTTAGCCGGTTGACTTCTACTCCTAAAAACATTTTCTCTTGACTCACGCTTTGTTGGTGAACATTCTTGCCAACCTGTCATTAACATTTGATGACTGATTTCCAGGAAATGCATGCACTTTCAAAATTAAAGAAACCCCACCTTGTTCTGTTGTGCACTAGGTTTTCAATTCCTGCACATACCTCAGCCTTGTAATCAGGATAATTGGCCACCCTAGAGTAAACTATGCGTGTGCACGCACAAACACACAAAGAGCAATCAACACAACAATATTTTGTGTGTTTTAAATGTACTGTTATAGACAGAAAGACCCAAGCTTCCTTTGAAAATAAATTCCAGTTTCTCAACCAAATATTTAATAAACGGGAGGTGGAAAAAAAAAGCAGAAGGAAACAGGAATTGCACATACAAGTATCTGAAACACAGGGAAAGGTGCTATTCCCATTGTCATTCAGTAGCATGAGATTAGAGGTGAAAAAAGCGGTTGACAAGTGATATTTCCATTGTTGTGACTGTGAAAAGGTTATAGACAGTTTCCAAAGCTAATAAATATTTTCTCTTGTTATGTCATGTTTATTTAGTAGGTCACGTCTAGGTGACATTCACAGAATTATAGAAATGTAGGGCTGGAAGGGACCTCAAGATGCCATCTAGTCCAGTCCCCACTGTTGAGGAAGGATTAAGAATACCTGAGCTATGAAGAGAATTACCCAAAATGTATTGTTTCAGAGTAGCAGCCGTGTTAGTCTGTATTCGCAAAAAGAAAAGGAGTAGTTGTGGCACCTTATTAGTCTCTAAGGTGCCACAAGTACTCCTTTTCTTTTTCCAGAATGTATTAATCCACTTACATTTGTTTCTGAAATGTATGAACAACTGAAGAGGTACAGAAAAACTAACCATTGTGATGATTTTCTAAAGAGAAAAGAAGAGTGATCCTGGCCATCACTGATCCATAGTTTATCTTTTAGCAACATTAAATAGGGAAACAGTGATTAAGACAGAGATATCACTAAAACACTTAGGGGGACCATGATTATGGCATTATAAAGAATAAATCTTACCCAATTTAATTGTTTGTAACTAAATTAAAAAAATTAGTGAATGAATGAAAGGTAGTGCAAATAGTAGGCCTGCATCTTGACTGCTTTGCACCTAATAAATGATATTAATAAATAATACAGTTGGGTCTTATTTAACATATTCATTAATGATCAAGAGTAAATAGTAATTAAACTTATATGATATACTAAACTAAAAGGCGCTGCAAACACTAGTTAGGACAGAGAAATAACACAAAATGGCCTAGAGTGATTGACTGAATTTATTTTCCCTGTCATATTTCCAATTTAGGAAAATGTAAGTTATGCATCTAAGGAAAATAATCCAAGACCCAGATACCCAATCCCAGGGAGGAATTTGGAAATTAGTAATACACAAAGTGTCACAGAGGTGAAGACTAACACCAAATTAAACATGAATTATCAATATGATTTTGTTGCAAAAACACAGAAAGGGCAATGTAAAATTTTGGGCTGTGGTAACAATATTTTCTATAGGGCTCTAGTTCATGTGCACCTAGACTACTGTTCTCACTTCTGTGTGCCACATTTCTAATGTAGATAATGCCAAACTGGAGTAAGTTCTATGAAGATCAACAAATCTGTGCAGAGTCAGTGAGGGACTGCTGTCTGAAGCAAGATTAAAAGAGTTAAATGTTCACAGCTCAGCTATGCAATGATTGAAGCAGGGTATGATAACAGTCTACACATACCTGTAGGGTGTTAATGCCAAGGAAAGAAAGGAATTATTTACTGTGGTAGATGGGGGCTGTAGCAAGGCGGAGTGGCCTCCCACTGAGCCAGAGGGGGAGGAACCACTCTGTGAACCCTGATGGGTGGAGCCAGGCCATGTTTTCCCCTCCCTCCAGAAGTCAGAGGCTGGAAAAGGAAGTATAAAGGACGGGTCTGGGGGCTCATTTGAGCTGCAGCTGCAGAAGGAGACAGATGCCTCCAGACCGCTCCCAACCTGGGAGACTGCAGTGGATCCCCACCGAGCTGAGGACTGGCTAGAGCTGCTGGAGCCACCTGCTGACCAAGGCACCGAGGAGCTGCTGGGACTGCCACTGGCCGAAAACCCAGACAAACCGGAGGACCCCAACGGATATATGTACCCCGCAAGGGGTGGGGAGGAAGTGCCCAAGGCAGCCGACCCTAATTTGGCTGCATTGCTGCTAGAAACCCCATCAGCCTGTTGTGGCTGGATTCCCTGCTGACCCAGTGTCAGAATACTCCGCCACTGTCACGGCCCTAGACTGGGACATGATGGAGTCGGGCAGGTCCGCATGCCCCTACCCCTGCCATCCCTTCCCTGGGGTGGCAGTCCCCCCTCTCTAGGCCAAGGAGCCTGCGATGGTTGGCCATCTGCAAGAGCGAGAATACCCAACCCTCTTGCTGCTTGGCCCCGAATACAGGCCTGAGCTATAGACTCTTTGCTGCCCCTCCCTCAGGGCTTGGGCTAATAGATCTTTGTCTGCTACTCGACCCTGAGGACAGGCCCGAACTGTAGGCCTGAGCCATAGACACTTTACCGCCTGCCCTGACTGAGGGCCTGGAGCTCATAACTGACTGTTTGCTGCTCAGCCCAGAGTACAGGCCTGAGCCATAGACTCTTTGCTGCCCTTCCCTGATGAAGCATTTGGACTTTTAACGGTTTGCTTCTTTGCCCTGATTGCCGTCTAGAGACTCTAAGTGACTACTGCACTGCCCAGACTGCCGGCCAGAGCCACAGGCTGTGGGTTGCCCAGCTAATTCCCTAACTGTGGGTGATGGAGTGGCCTCCCAATGACCCAGAGGAACCACTGCTAATCCTCTACACGAGCATAACTAGAAGTAATGGGATGAAGTTTTAAAAAGGACAGTTTTTAGGCTGAATATCAGGAGGAAATTCCCAAAGTCAAATATACAATAATAATCTGAGTTATTAGGAGTTAGACTCCTAAGAGAAAAAAGACACATCATATAAGTGTTTTAATACTAGTTTATACAAAACATTTGAAAAGGTCGGGTAGGGACATGTGACAGACTGCTAGGTATGAAAGCCTGAATCAGCTCTCTGTTCCCAGCAGCTCAAATCAGGTAAAGCAGATTGGAGCTGACTAAGCAGAGCTGTGCCTAATTTGTGGGTGGGGCTGGGCAGAAAAACTAATTAAGCCATTAGCAAGAGCCCACAAACAGGCACAGGAAGGAAGTAAAAAGGGGGGGAAGCAGGCAGTAGCAGAGAGAGAGATTGCTCTCCCCTGCTTGTTAAAGGTACTATGTCTGCTGTGAAGGTGGTGAGACTCATATATAAATAAACTGCACAAAGTGTAAGGACTAGCACAAGGGTCTCTGCGTGGTCTGTAGACCGAGACAGAAGCAGGACCGAGAAGGCACTCTTACAGGACACTGTCAAGGAAGATGGATTGGATGTTCTAACAAGTATAAGACTTTTCCTTCTGTTTGTTTATACTAATTTTAGGGAAGACTGATTAGACAGTGGTGATAAATGTTTGACGTCTAAGTGATTACTGGGGAATGCATCTGTTTGTCATGCTGATAAACAGAATTCCTGCTGAATTGGGACACAAGGAAAAGATTTAGTGCAGTGCATTTCAGATAGGAATGGGAGAACTCATTTTGCCTAATTTTGAACTCTCTTGAAGAGTGAAATCCCCCACATACAATGTTAAATTGAACTTAATTATGTTCACATTCTGCTTGAGTGACACTAGAAAAAAACAGTTTCAGAGTGGTAGCCATGTTAGTCTGTATCAGCAAAAAGAACGCGGAGTACTTGTGGCACCTTAGAGACTAACAAATTTATTTGAGCATAAGCTTTCGTGGGCTAAAACCCACTTCATTGGATGCATGCAGTGGAAAATACAGTAGGAAGATATATATACACAGAGAACATGAAAAAATGGGTGTTACCATACACACTATAATGACGGTCATCAATTAAGGTGAGCTATTATCAGCAGGAGAAAAAAACCTTTTTTAGTGATAATCAGGATGGCCCATTTCCAACAGTTGACAAGAAGGTGTGAGTAACATTAGGGGGGAGGGAAATAAGCATGGGGAAATAGTTTTACTTTGTGTAATGACCCATCCACTCCCAGTCTTTATTCAAGCCTAATTTAATGGTGTCCAGTTTGCAAATTAATTCCAATTCAGCAGTCTCTCGTTGTCTCAAAAACAGACTCCACTACAGTGGCTGTAGTGATTTGTTTTGAGATTTTTGGGGAGTCAGAGGTTGGCTAAGTGTTATACACTTTTTTTTTTTTAGAATCTCTTGGTATCAGTAAAGAAAAATATTGGACAAGGGTTGGATTCTTCAGTGTTGCACCCAGTTAATTAACAATTGATTGTGTATTTCTTTTCATGCTCTATCTACATCACCACTTAACTTAAAAGTGAACTGGAGAATTCTCATCATTATTTGAATTTCCACATACTTAAGCACAGATATCAGCTGTAGAAAATAGCGACAACTAGCTCAGGCTCAGTTGTGCCATTTAAGCTCTGTCCTGCATTGAGGCTGGCGGGTGGCTCTTTATTCTAGAAGTCCATAATGCTGCACCTTCAAGAAGAGTTGGGTCATACTCCCCTTTGCACACACAAGCCAACTCTGCTGTTCAATGTCTAGGGGATTGGGGTCATGTCCAACCTTCTCCTCTCTTCTCTTTAGGAGATCTCACCCTGTAGCAGACAGAGAGATCATCCCCTGTGCCCAGCTACTTGTATTCTCCCCAACCTTTGTGCTAACACAGAAGGCACAATTTGGCCCTTAATGAATGTAGCAAATCTACTGTACAAAGACACTATTTCATAGAACAGATTAAAAAAAATTAGATTCTTCTCATGGAATCTACTTAATGTGTTCTGAAATGCAATAAGTTTGACAGAATTCTGAGCAAGATCCTCAGTTGCTGAAAATCTGTGTTGTCCCAGTGACTTCAATGGAGCTATGGATTTATACCAACTGAAAATGTGGCCCTCGATATCTTATGTCAACACTAGAGCTGATCAAAAATTGACATTTGTGTTCTACGGGAAATTCTGATATTTCAATATCCTGAATCAGAACAAAAAGCTGGAATACCTAAATTTTTCACAAAGCAAGAATAAAAAATTTAATTAGGAAATTTCAAAATATTTTGACATAGTCCCCCTAAGCTGCCATGGTGCCTCATGGGAGTTGTTGTTTGGACATCTCTTGTCCCCATTCTCCTGTACAAACTTTTGTCTGAAGCCCAGAACTTATGGGTTTGATGCAGAAATTATTGGGTGAGGTTCTTCAGTCTGTGTTATGCAGGTCACAATGGTCCATTCTGGCCTTAAATATATATGAGAATCTATAAATACAGGCCCTCGCCACTATGTAATAACTTTATCTAACAAAATCTACCTTCTGAAAACATCAGAACTCAATAGAATGAACCCTTTTCAATGGAAATTGAGTCAATACTATTGAATCTTGATAGCTTTAGGGTAACTGAAAAACCTCTTATTGACATTCCTTAAATGATTCATGAAAAGTAGGACCTGTAGAGCGATTAAGAAAATTAATCGTGATTAATCAAGATAAAAAAAAGTAATTGCGATTAATCGCACGGTTAGTAACAGAATACCATTTATTTAAATATTTTGGATGTTGCCTATATTATCAAATATGTTGATTTCAATTACAACACAGAATACAAAGTGTACAGTGCTCACTTTATATTTATTTTTGATTACAAGTATTTGCACTGTAAAAAATATAGTATTTTTCAATTTACCTGATAAAAGTACTGTAGTGCAATCTCTATCATGAAAGTTGATCTTACAAATGTAGAATTATGTACAAAAAAACTGCATTCAAAAATAAAATGTAAAATTGTAGAACCTGCAAGTCCACTCAGTCCTACTTCTTGTTCAGCCAATCACTCAGACAAACAAGTTTGTTTACATTTGCAGGAGATAATGCTGCCGCCTTCTTATTTACAATGACACCTTAAAGTGAGAAGAGGTGTTCTCATGGTACTGCTGTAGCTGGTGTCGCAAGATATTTACTTGCCAGACGCGCTAAAGATTCACATGTCCCTTCATGCTTCAGCCACCATTCCAGGGGACATGCTGATGACTGGTTCTGCTCGATAACAATCCAAAGCAGTGTGGACCAACACATGTTCATTTTCATTATCTGAGTCAGATGCCACAAGCAGAAGGTTGATTTTCTTTTTTGGTGGTTTCGGATTCTGTAGTTTCAGCATCGGAGTGTTGCTCTTTTAAGACTTCTGAAAGCATGCTCCACACCTCATCCCTCTCAGATTTTGGAAGGTACTTCAGATTCTTAAACCTTGGGTCGAGTTCTGTAGCTATCTTTAGAAATCTCACATTGGTATCTTCTTTGCGTTTTGTGAAATCTGCAGTGAAAGTGTTCTTAACATGAACAACACGTGCTGGGTCATCATCAGAGACTGCTATAACATGAAATATATGGCAAAATGTGGGTAAAACAGAGCAGGGGACATACAATTCTCCGCAAGGAGTTCAGTCACAAATTGAATTAACACATTTTTTAACGAGCAACATCAGCATGCAAGCATGTCCTCTGGAATAGTGGCCAAAGCATGAAGGGGCATATGAATGTTTAGCATATCTGACATGTAAATACCTTGCAATGCCGGCTACAAAAGTGCCATTCAAATGCCTGTTCTTACTTTCTAGTGACATTGTAAATAAGAAGGCGGCAGTATTCTCTCCTGTAAATATAAACAAACTTGTTTGTCTTAGCAATTGACTGAACAAGCAGTAGGACTGAGTGGAGTTGTAAGCACTGAAGTTTTACACTGTTTTGAGTGCAGTTATGTAACAAAAAAATAAATAAATCTACATTTGTAAGTTGTACTTTCACGACAAAGATTGCACTACAGTACCTGTATGAGGTGAATTGAAAAATACTATTTCTTTTGTCATTTTTACAGTGCAAATATTTATAATCAAAAATAATATCCACTTTGATTTCAATTACAACACAGAATGCATATATATATGAAAATGTAGAAAAACATGCAAACGTATTTAATAAATTTCAATTGGTGTTCTATTGTTTAACAGTACGATTAATCGCGATTAATTTTTTTGAGTTAATCGCGTGAGTTAACTGCGATTGACAGCCCGAATGAAAAGAAAACAATTTTTTTTTACTTTATTTATACAAAGGACACAGAGATGTTACTTCATATATCATCTTCTCATCGATTTTCAGAAAGCTTAAGGACAGAAATGACCATTATGATAATCTAGTCTGATCACCTGTATACCAGAGGCCATTGAATTTCCCCCAGTTACCCCTGTACTAAACCTACTAACATGTATTTGACTGAAGTATAACTTCACATGTACACAGAGCAATATTTAACTATAAATTAACTTGCCACTGACTCCAAAGCTCTTCTGATGCAGCAGCTCAGCTAAATCAGAGGCAGGGGAGGATGGTGGGGTTTGAGGAGAAATGTAGAGTAGAAAGATTGCTGGATGGAGTGGTGGGAAGGAGGCAAGATACCTCCTCCAAGATACCAAGGAGGTGGGATAGAGCTGCACTACTTGGCTTTGAAATGGAGGCTGGGGAAAGAGACTGGACTAGATCTATAGATTGTAGGGCCACAAGGGACCACTGTGTCCTCCTGCATAACACCAGCTATAGAATTTCTGCAAAATAATTCCTGTTTGTATTTGAAAGTGTTAACCCTTTAAAGTAAGTGGATGCAGTGAAGGGTGGGAGCGGGGCGTAAACAGAAGATAGGCAGGGAAAGAGGATGAAGAGAATGAAAGGAGGAGGGAAGGAATGGAGGGAGGTGGAGGATGCATGGAAGAGCACAGAGAAAGATAGAGTCTAATCCATGTTAAACTTTAAAGGGTTAACGTTTTGTAAAACTGAAACTTCAAATGCCTTAGGCCTAATTCTTGTTTCTACTAATGCCACTTTACACAGCTCTAGTAGTGTAAAGGGGCTATGAAGAGGGTCTAAATTAAATTTGCACCCATTTTAAGGTCCTTCTATACCACCAAAGTGGGATAAAGGGGCCCTGGTATAAATGAGATTCAGGCCCTTAACGTTTTCAATATGACTATCATTTATCCCTTGCTGAGCTGCTCAGACCAGTGCATTATGGGGATGGAGTCAAAGCCCTGCCAACTTCAATAGGAGTGAGGGGAGCCACCCAGAAGAGGCTCCTCCTTTGTCCTACTCCCAGCCCCGTACTGTAAACCTTGGGGAGCCTTATGTTCCCTTACTTCCCTTACACATGGCAAATGAAAATCTCACCCTTAATAAACCATACATAAAATCACCCACAGCATATTTCCATCACAGGTCAAAACAAGGGTTAGGGGTGGGGAATGAAGGGTGGGAGAGCCAAGTAAACATGGGGGGGGTGACAGTGACTGATGAATAAGGCTGGCTCTTTGTCATGCAATAAATGGGAAAAGCCATGGCTCTGTCAGAGCAAAAAATGGAGAAAGCATTATTAGGTTTGCATTGGCTTATAATAGTATCATCTTCTGTGAGCCCAAAATAATGACAAAACACATTCAGCTCTCTCTCATTTTAGAACCTTGTCACAGTAAATTGATAATATGCTCAGAGAAAACATGAAGTGACTGTACCAGGTTAGTGGTCCTGCAAAGTACATTATTCATAGTCTTGCATTGTGATGCAAGTCACAGCACAAAAAGGGCTCAGGAATGTCTGCACTCAGACTCATTGCTGATTAAATATAGCATGTGTGAATATGTATGTTTTCCTGAGATAACCTATCAAATTATATTCAGTACTGTATAATTCCCACTGCCTTTCTCTAAATAGTTTATACCTCCTTTCTGACCTGTGAGGAGAAAATAAGTCAAGTACTGTAGTAGGGAAAACATGGGACAAAGCAGAAATTTGTTTTTCTCCAGTGACATGGATGAGGGAGGGCTTTCCTAGTGTCCAACACTGCAGCCTTCCTACAGGCCAACCCCACAATCCTTTCTCAGCTACATTCCCATTGACATCACTGCTTACTACTGGGCTGTCAACCTACTGTGAGATTGACATGGACATGGACATGTCACCCTGAACTGTACAATTATATCTGAAAGTTGTTCCCTTTCCTTTTCTGTGTTCTTTTTTTCCTTTGCGAGAATGTCTGCACTCCTCATTGATTCCCCATCTCCATCCTCAAATGCTCTGGCTGAAAGTGACCCTCTGTTGTAAACTAGCCAAGCAGGTCTGGACAGAGTTCCCTATAGCGTCCATTAATACTGCTCCAGATGTCCACTACAGGGAGATAGTTAAGCATCTAGCAAAACAGGTTCAGTGTTTAATGTGCATCTATGCCCGTGGTCTTAATATCTTTTAAACTTTCCCTACAAAACATTATTATGGCTGTACATCTCATTTTAATTTTAATGTGGGTAAAATAAATAGGTATTTTTCTATCTAAATAATTTAGCTAAGTCGGCTGCAGAATTATATGATGCTTATGGCACTATCATAAAGCAGGGAGATGCAGATATTCCTGACCCACACATCTAACTTGCATCTCTACTTGTCAATTAATGGTGCGTTCTTACAGTATAAATAAGCACATAGACGTCTGCACAGTCCTTTTATAGTGCAAATGGGTGGATAACCATATGTCTCTGCACAGTGGAATTAGTTGCATTTAAGATGTGTGCAGAGTGCACGTTGTGCACTTGGTCAGCGAGGCTTATAGAATAAATAGAGTTACCCTAATCCATATATAGCAGGCAACTAATATTATTATTTGTATTACATTACAGATCCCAGCTGAGATCAAATCCCCACATATATGGGCTATACACCATACAGACACACAGTAATAGACAGTCCTAACATGAAAATAAACTTAGTATTGCAAAAGAACATGTTTGCAAACAGTCAGTCATTCTGAATGACTTATTTCCTACCATGATCCTATTCATGAACGTTTGTGAAACCAAAAAACTCATTCACTATGTTTATTGAGGGAGGCTTTTCTTTGTAAGATTAATCACATTTCCTTGTAAACAAGAGAAGAAGAGTATGTGTGTGAACAAAAGTATTATATTTTACTGTTTGTCATTTACTATTCAGTTTTAAAAGTTTGTCCTCTACTAAGGAAGCAGAAATGATGCCATGCAATTTAAACAACCAGTGTTCAAACAATGTAGCAAAAAGCAAAGAGTCAGGATGGAGAGGTTGTGAAAAAACACAGAG
The DNA here is from genome assembly GCF_015237465.2 of Chelonia mydas. Taxonomy (NCBI): domain Eukaryota; kingdom Metazoa; phylum Chordata; order Testudines; family Cheloniidae; genus Chelonia; species Chelonia mydas. The sequence goes on from NC_057849.1 coordinate 36,067,941, forward strand.
ACTAAAAATTATTTGGCAAAAACTTATGAATAGCAAAACATTTGTAGAAATCAGGATTGACCTGTGGATGATTGGTCAATAGAAGGAAGATGCTAAATTCACTGGATATTGTATTTATAACTAGTAATTCAACCAGATCAATTTTCTAAGACATTAGGGATGGGAACCATTAGAAGCCCAAGTCCAAAGTGAAAGTCAATGGGACTTGGGCTTCTGAGTCACTTAAGTGTTTTTAAAAATCCTACCTGAAATATAACAGACTAAAGAGAAGGTTACTCACTCTGTGCAGTAACTGAGGTTATTCAACATGGATGTCCCTGTGGGTGCTCCACTTCAGGTGAATTTGCATCTCTGCATTTTTGATCAGAGAATTTCAGCAGCAGTGCTTGTCTGGGTCGCGTATGCACTTTCCCTGTCTTGCACTATTGTTGGAGTCGATCTAGCACTGTGTGACCTGACCCCCCCAACACTCAGTTCATTCTCTACCACAGAATCCGTAGACTGAACTCTGAAGTTGAGGAGAGGAGGGTGGATAGTGAAGGTCCCATAGGGACACCCATCTCGAAGAATCTCAGTTACTGCACAGGTTGAGTGACCTTCTCTTTTCCTTTGAGGAGTGTTCCTGTGGGTGCTCCACTTCAGGTGACTGTCAAGCAGTGCCCCCTCAGTGGATGGAAGGAGCTTTGGAGTTGCGTAAGTAACTGATGATAATACAGTAAGTCCTAACAAGGCATCTGATCTTCAGCCCTGGTCAACCGCATAATGTTCTGTGAACCTATGTGCCGATGGCCAGATGGCTGCTTTACATATGTCCATCATTGGTACATTATTTAGAAAGGCTATTGAAGTTGATAAGGATCTGGTAGAGTGGGTTCAGATCCCCACTAGGGATTGTAAATCCTTCTGGTGATAACAAAGGTGGATGCACCCGGAAATCCAACTAGATAGCCTCTGTTTGGTAATAGCGGAACCTTTAGATCATTCCAAAGTTGAAATAAAGAGCCTTGGTGACTTCCTGAAGGGCTTAGTTCTTTCAAGGTAGAACGCTAGTGTGTGTCCGACATCTAGAATGTGTAGGATTGAGTCCCGTTTACTCCCATCAGGTTTAGGGAAGAACGAGGGAAAGATGGACTGGTTGATTCAAGTGGAAAAAAGAAGGTATTTTGGATAAAAATTTAGGATGAGGTCTTAGGATGACCTTGTCCTTGAGAAAGATGGTATATGGTGGGTGTGCCATGAGGGCCCCTAGTTTTCCCACTCAGTGGGCAGATGTGATAGCAGCTAGGAAGGCCACCTTCATTGAGAGATGTATCAGAGAACATGTTGCTAAAGGTTCAAATGGAGGCCCAGTAAGACAGCATAGTATCAGCTTCAAGTCCCAAGGTAGGGACTCGTATTTAAGGATAGACATTTCTGATACTCTTAAGAAAGCATTTGGTGATAGAATGGGCAAATATAGATACCCAGTGTGACATGGGGTGCCTAGGGTAGACCTTCCTGGAAATGCCAAGGTAAGGGCAGGCTGCAAAAAGGAGAGCAGATACTCCCAAGAGTGGTGGGTAACACTGGAGTTAAACTCCCCAACCAGTTATAAACTGTTTCTGATCCCCACCCTGGTTATCAAGAAGCCAAAAAAAAAAAAAAAGGAATCACACAGCCCCCTTATTGCATTCCAGTTTACTGGACCTAGGTGCTGATTGGGAGCCAGAGAAGTGAGAAGTTTTAAAACCCTCCTCACTATACAAAATGTTCTTCTGACCCCAAAGGGCCAGCCACATTGCCAGGTCAGTATTAGGTTGGATTTTATCCAAAATACCGTGCTGCCAGCCAATCCTTTGATGTTTAAAACTAAAGGTTTATTATAAAGAAAAACGAAAGAACAAGAAGACAGTTGTTAAAAGATAAAGCAGTCACATATATACAAAGATTCAAAGTCCATGTATCAGGTTCTTAGCAGAACTGGTGAGTTTGCTGGCTTGAAAGTCTCTCTGCAACACATCCACAGCTTGGATGGGTCATTTAGTCCTTTGTTCAGAGCTTCAGTTTATAGCAAAGTTCCTCCAGAGGTAAGAAGCAGGAACAAAGACAAAATGGAGATAATGCAGCTGCCCTTTATAGTCTTTTTCCCATGCGGCTTGTGCTTCCTTTGTTCCAAACACAAACTCATAGCACATGGCACTGAAAGGACTTAAGAGTTCTCTCCATAGGCATGTCCCTGCATGGCTTGCTGAGTCATAAGGTATAGTCCCTGGCCCTTTCAATGGATTCATTGTACAGTTGATGTCCCTTGAGGGCATCAAGCGGGCCTACTGCTGATGCCAGTCTGTCTGGGGGCGTCACCCAGAGACTCAGCACAAGTTTGGAAATACAGATATACCCTACATATCTATAACTCATAATACAAAGGTGATACACATATATAAACAAGATTATCAGACGTGGGCAAATTATAACATTTTCGCAGCTACCTCACAGAGCATATCTGGCACGACTCATTGCAATTTTACAGTATTGCTATCCATTACATCAAAGTGACTCCCATATTCCATAGAGCATTACACTCCATCCACCTTGTGGTGAAAAGCAGTAATAGCCGCGAGGTGTACTCTGATTGAGCTCAGCGATAGGCCAGATTTCTTCAGCTCCAATATGTATTCTAATATCATTGATAAGGGGGCAGTAATGGCCCTGGCTTGTTTGTTCTAACACCATATGTTGAATCTCTTCTATTTATGCAGGTAAATATTATGTGTGGCTGTCCATCTGCTGTTTGTCTTGCACATCATCTGAGCAAGTCATTTCATCATTATGGAACTATGCTATCAGGTGAAGCCTCTCCAGGTTCGGGTGGTAAACCTCTCTGGCCATCCTGTGACAGAAAGTTCAGCAGAAGGGGAAGAACACATGGTGTAAATACCACCATCCTCAACGGGTATGAGTACCAAGTTTCTCTGGGCCATGTGGGGGCTATTAAGATGACTTTGGCCTTGTCGGTCCTTATTTTACGTATTACCCTCAATAGCAAAGTGATAGGGGGAAACACATATAGCAGAGGAACGTCCCCTTGAGGAGAAAGGCATCTCCCAGAGATCAGCACTCCAACACTGCTCTTGAGCAGAATTGCGGGCATTTGTAATTCTGGGATATTGCAAAGAAGTCTATGGATGGCTGACTCCAGTGTTTGAATATGCTCTGCAGGACGTGTTGTTTAGCTCCCACTTGTGGTCCTGAGAGAATTCTCTGTTCAGTGTATCTGCTGTGGTGTTTTGACATCCCGAGAAATATGAGGCTGATATGTTGACATTGTGTCGGATACACCAGTTCCATAGTTTTATGACTTTGGTGCTTAGAAAGTGTTGGAAGTGGTTTACTTCTTGCCAAAGAAGGTGTTCGTGAGAGGGACGGGGAGGGAGGGTGGATAGGAGGGATGGAGGTGAATGATATTGAATAACCCGTGTTGATTATTTCTAGAACCCATCTGTCCTTAGTGATGGTCTTCCACATTGAGTAGAAAGAAGTCAGATGGTGTCCAGAATATCCCAGGCTGCCAAGCTCCCACAGAGAGAGTACTAGATCTCCCCCACCACCCTCAGTGGCTGCAACATCAGAGCCCCCTGAGGAAATTTCTGAAGAACAGAAAGAGACCCTGGAACAAGAAACTACCCCAGCAACCAACATTTCCTCTTCTTCTCCAGATGAGGCCATAATGCCTCCACCACCCACAACTGCTGATGATTTCAAACACTTTTAGGGGCTGTGCAAAAGAATTGCCGATTCCCTACAGATTCCCCTGGAAGAGGTTCCAGAGTCCAAACATAAATTACTAGACATTCTGAAAACATCATCTTAATCAAAGATTGCAATTCTGGTAAATGAAGCACTTACGGAACCGCTAAAAACATATGCAGACTCCAGCAATGATCCCGCCCACTTACTAGAGAGCCGATGAAAAATATTATGTCCTCTCAAAGGGGATGGGCTTTTTATTTTCTCACTCCACACCAAACGCCTTAGTGGTTGACACCATCAATGAACGGGACAGACAACACCACTCCAGATCCACCCCCTATGACAAAGAGTGGAAACGGTCAGACCTCTTTGCCACAAGGCCTATTCATCAGCCACGCTGTAATTTTGAATGGCTAATTATGCTGCACTGATGGTGAAATATGACCATATAAATTATTCCGAACTGTCAGACTTTACTGAATATATACTATAGGACAAAAAGGGAACAATTCAAAGTGGTCATCTCAGAGGGCCATCTCCTAGCCAGAACTGTCTTACAAGTTGTGACCAGGATCTTAGGGGAGCCAGTTGTGTTACTCAATTAGGGTAAACTGCAAAGAATGGCGGTAGACAATCCCCAAAACTGGTGGATATTCCAATACGTAGATGTATCAAGCCAGCACAAAACAGCTTCTTTATTACCGCACTGGTTGCCCAGAAGTCAACAACATAGTTCCCTTAAAGTAACCCAGGCCTCCACCTAGTCATCCAAGTCAAGTGTGATGAGGATTTCTAAAAATATTTCATCATATAAAAAAGTTCTACCAATCCCAAAGGATTGGACACATTACCTCCCAGGTTAATGAATATTCCAGATCTTACCCAAATATATGCTACAGCCAATTCTTATTAACTAAACTAAAACTTATTAGAAAAGAGAGTGTGTGTTGGTTAAAAGATCAATATACGTACAGACATGAGCTCAATACCTGAGGTTCAGATTCACAGAGATGGTGAGCACACCAAGGCACCAAACGCACTGGAAGTATCCGTTGGAGATTGGGATCACCTCCTGGCAGGAAAGGCAGCACTTGAAGCCTGGTGTAATGGTCATGGCTCCAACCATAGAAGGTCCACCTTAATGGTGAACATAAACTGCTCTAAGGGATAATCAAACTTAGTTAAAGACGACAAAAATTAAGAGAAAAAAAGGAAAATAAATGGGGAAAAAGGGTTAAGTAAATCTATCTAGAGTACTAAATAGGTTATTCTAACACTAGAGAGAACTATCAAGTGTGACAGTGCTGGGAGCTCTGTCTCAGGCCAAGGGCAGTTGAGAAGGAACTGAGGGGACAGGGGCTGGTCGTGCAGTGCTGGGTTGGCTCCGATAACAATGCAAGACGGGGAGAACACATGCGTGACCCAGACGAGTGCTGCTGCTGAAATTCTCCGATCAAAGGTGCAGGGATGCACAGTCACCAGAAGTGGAGCACCCACAGGAACACTCCTCGAAGGAGAAGAGATCAATAATATTACAGCTTCTAAGACAATATATGTTAAGCTGAAACAGAACATTCTGAAACACTGTTCTGTATCTTCCCCAAAATGACTGAAGTGTTCCATAGCTGTTCATAATTTTGCTGACCAGGTGAATAGCTGCCCAAGGAATTTCCACACCATCAGTTCAGCTCTGCCTGAAATACATGGACAAAATGCAAGAGGGAGCGTGGTACATAATGGGCCATAGAACCTAATCTACTAATTAGGCTGGAGTAGACTCCATGCCGTAGGGTCTAGAGGACAAAATTCCTCCCCTGTGCACACTTGTCCACTGCCCTGATTAGCTACTTGTGCTGGGACCTGGCCACAGGATTTGCCCTCTCTTGAGAGATGCCTCAAGGACAGAAACTGAACTCTGACTTTGGGGCAACCACTTGTATACACAGGGTGAGTTTTCCCTGATTTCAGTGGTGCCAGGATTTTACCCGAAGTGTCAGGCACAAAGCAATCTTCCTGTCTTCTTCCCCAAACAGGGCCGAAGAATGGCTAGAAAGGGAAACTGTACAGAAGAAGCTCGTCAGGCGATCTGATAGATATGTGGTTTTGTGGTGCATAAGCAAAGGTTATGGTGCATAAGCAAAGGATCTAAGTCCATTGGAATTCCCAACACTGTCTTTTTGAAATGACATCATTCTGAGCAAATTCTTCATCAAAGATAATCCTGTGAATAGGAAATTTGCATTTTGGAATAGGCAATACTGGAAGTGACTGCTTGACCCAAAGCAAGTAGAAGCAGAAGGTCAGTGCTTTTGATTCTTTGTTCATGTTAAAATTCTTCGTTAAGAAAGATAAACTACCTGTGATAACAAGCAGTCAGGTCCACTGCTGGCTGAACAAGAATTGTTCAAAAGTTTATCTTGATATGGAAAGTGGAAGAGACCTGATGAACTTGTTTGCGATACATTTGCTTATTGTATTAGTACAGAGAAGCTGAGGAAGAGAAGCGCTACCCTTTGGAACAAATCCATTATTGTATTTGCAAAACTCTATAAGGAGGAGAGAGAAAAGTTCTTCTTAGCCTTCTAGAGGCCTTAAAGTTAAAATATCACTGATCCCAACTCTTAGGATAAAGAGGAGAGGCACCCTCAACAACTTCTTCCTTGAACGTTACTTTTAATGTCCTTAAAATAAATTCTCCCCTGTTCACTGCCTGAGCAATTAAGTCCTTCTGAGATTTCTCTATACTGAGATGTTAAGAAAAGGTTATTTCCAAATGCCAGGTATCTTGGAGTAACCCTTACATGCTAAATTTTGATTCATGATAACCTAATTCTTCCCAATACCCCTGTCAGTTAATACAGATGCAAGAAGTCACTGAACTATATATTCAGAAAATGAGGGAGTTTTTGCTTTATTAAATCTTCATGTTATTGATTCCTAGTTTCCTCAAGAATATGTTATTTGCTCTTTAAACTTAAAATCTCTAAACTACTTTCAAATGGCAAAATCGTTCTACACAGAACGCCTGAAGGATAGCATTGGTATCTTTCATTAAGTAGATGTAAAACCTGACCATTCGAATCCTAAAGTTTTATCTTAATCCAAATTAATGTCAGTGTAGAGGAGTATGAATTTAAAGCAGAATAACTATTCCTGATTAGCTCCCCATGCGGGCACATTCATGCTACATTAGCTTAATCCTCTTCCAAAGTTTATTAAACTAATTTTGAATAAGGCACTCTTATTCCAGAATAAGAACATTTAACAGGGAGTTAATCTGAAATAGCTATTCTGGAATAACTCCTATATAAACAAGCTCTTAGTTAGGACAGTAGTCTAGAAGACTACAAAATACTCATGTGAATATGGACCAGTCACATAAGCGTTTGCAAGGTTAGGCCCTTAACAGAAAAAATGTATTTTAAGGAATTATTTCAGTTTGTTCTGATGACTCAACATTTTTTATATTACCACCTAAATATAATTGTGTGTGGGATGTAGACTTGGTTATTAACTAGCTTTCTAAGGTGAATAATTGTTATTGTTCATTTTAAAAAGACAGATATGGGAATCATCTAAGTACACAGAGATCTGAAAGGCTACAATGCTTTGACAGGAGCAAAATTATATCTTCTTTAGGTCCCATAGCATTTTATAAATTTAAATATAATTAAGGATGGCACTGTTGCCCATAATGCATAGAATCATACCTAGAAAAGAAGCTGCTACTGAAATAAAATATTTAACTGTTTATTTAATACTTCAGGGACCCATAATCCTGTAACCTTCAGAACCATCCATTCTTTGCAAGGCAGGCAAATTTCATTTGTAGATATGTGCCCATTCCATGAGGACAATTAAATATATATAAGGCAAATCCAGAGAGCTGCTGAGCACCTGTGACTCACATGGACTTCAGTGGGAGTTGTAGGCACTCAGAATCTCTTTGGATTTGGTCCTTTGTCTTTAAAATAGTTCCCTCTAAAGCCAGATGGTAAGCTTCAAGCACCTTGAACAAATTCTGCTGGAAGTACATGTATCTACATAGTATATATGCAGCAACATTTTCAAACTTGTCCTATATCCATATTCAGACCTTTACATAAGGAGCCTGATTTTCAGAGATGCTGAACTTTCACAGCTTCACCTCCATAGTCCTGATCCAAAGCTCACTGAAATCAATGGGAGACTTTCCATTAACTTCAGTGGGCTTTAGATCAGCCTACAGACTACTTATTGAGATGCCCAAACATATATTTAGATCCCTAACTTCAGGCATCCATATTTCACAGTTTTGGCCTTTATCCATATACCCTATTCTGCACTCATTGAAGTGAATAAAAGATGTGTTCAAAATAGGATCTGGCCATCAATGTTGTTCTCCATGGTTAAATGGTGATATGTTATGGGCTACAATATTTAAAGCATTTAAATAATATTTAAATAAAAGGTATACTAGTCAGAAATTATCCAACCCAGTCTTTAAATACTGTTTCAAGATGGCCTGAACAATAGAAAACATTGCTGTGAAAATAAACAGGAGAAGCTGAAAAATGACAACCAAATGATATAAACAAAGCCTTACGTCTAAATAAGTATTAACATATGCTATCAATATTAACACAAACACCTATGGGTCTAGATTTTCTAAAGTGACTCATGGTTTTGGTGCCCAACTTGCGACATCCTATATGGACCAGCTTTTCAGAAAGAGGGTGCTCAAGCACTTTCCGAAAACCAACCAGAGCCCTTTAAGGTGTCTTCAATTTCAGATACACAAAATCGTTAGTCACTTCTGAAAATTTTGACCTAAATGTTAGCGGAGTCATGGCCATATGCAACCTGTGCTTGCCAGTTGAAGTCCAATTACTGCATGATTGGACTTCCTTATCTAGCATTCTGATGGGGGCCCTCACCACTGGAGTGCCCATGGCGGCCCTGTGGAGCACCACAATTACATCTCTGTTTCAGTTTCTCCTGGGGGGGTTTCCATAAGTCCATGGAGGTTCATGTACATTTAACAGTGCCCCTTCAGGGCTCTGGTTCATTTAACCCAAAGGCAGAACATTACACATATAGGCCTCTACCCCAGCATCTTTAGCTGCAGGTGGAAGGGGCTGAGGTAACCTTAGTCTTTGAGCCCCACTTACATCAAGATCCCTTATCCAGTGAGGCCCTGTTGGTACAGATCCCTCTTCTGGGGTCAGAGTCGCATGTCTGGAAAAGGATTTCTCCTCTTGGGTCAAGGTCCCAACAGAGGTCAAACTCAATGACCCTTCCTCAGGACAGCATATAATTTCTCTGGTCTGGGGCTTCTGCTGTTACCCAATGAAGTCCTGCCATAAGGACCACATTTCCCTGAGACGTGGCATTCACAGATCCTCTTTTTGGAGCCTCTCCCACCTAGGAATAATCTTCTTTGGTTTTCTTTCCTAGTTTAGCTCGCACACCAGGTCCCCCTGAGAAGCCCTCCCACCTTGGGAGCTCTCTCTTTCTGTGTTCTGGGGACTGTTGCTCTCCCCATGAGCCTCTGTTCTTTAGCCAGCCCTCCATTGGGAATAGCTTTCTTTTATCATGTCCAGGTGCTTCCCTGCCTAATTAACCACCTCCCAGTCACTCAGTGAGTAAATTACTCCCAGGTAGACCCGAGCTGCCTCACTCCCCTCTTGTGGAGCCTGTCAGAGATCGCTCAGCCCTTGACCCCTTCAAAGGGCCAGCTAACCTATGACAGGCACCGAAAACACTAGTTCCTTTTGAAAGTTTGGGCCATTTGATTTTTCAAAGGATGAGAGAAAATTTATTGTAAATGGCAATAATTGAGAGAATATTCAATAGCCCAATGGCCTGTGATGGGATGTTAGATGGGGTGGGATCTGAGTTCCTAAAGAGAATTCTTTCCTGGGTATCTGGCTGGTGAGTCTTGCCCATATGCTCAGGGTTCAGTTGATCGCCATATTTGGGGTCGGGAAGGAATTTTCCTCCAGGGCAGATTGGAAGAGGCCCTGAGGGTTTTTCGCCTTCCCCTGCAGCGTGGGGCATGGGTCACTTGCTGGGGGATTCTCTGCACCCTGAAGTCTTTAAACCATGATTTGAGGACTTCAATAGCTCAGACATAGGTGAGAGGTTTATTGTAGGAGTGGGTGGGTGAGATTCTGTGGCCTGCATTGTGCAAGGTGTCAGATTAGATGATCATAATGGTCTCTTCTGACCTTAAAGTCTATAAGAAAGGAGCTATAACGGGTCCGCAGGCGGAGCCACCATCACCCGAGGGTGCACTTGCTGGGTCTGAGCTAATTTCCGAACTGCCCAGCAGGAAGCACCAGTGTGGTGAGTGACCCTGTGACAGAAATAAATGACACTTTTTCTCAAGAAAAAGGATGCACCTGATTCTGTAAGTGCTCTGAGTGGCCTCAGTCCTGGAGGACTAGCCCATATACTACAAATAGCAATTATTTTCTATCCCATAGCACTGTGTATTGAATGGTATTTAGAGTCTCTCTTTTCAGATAGAGAGTGATTTACCAGTTGTCTTAACCCATCATCTAAATCTGTCATGACTGGCCCTGCTTATCAGTAAGTTTGTCAGCCACAGAATTTTATTTATTTATTCTGTGGAGGTATGACTGCAGGGGGTACATTTATAACAGGGCACTTAAGGATTTAATCATTCATCTCCCATTAAAATTAATGGGATGTGTGTGGCTAATTTTCTCTACAGTCCACTAAATATTTACTCCTTCCTAAAAAATGTGTTGTTTGCCATCAGTTTTTAGCAGCATATGCATTTGCTAATTAACTAACCTTCATGTTAAATAAGCTATGTTTTAATTGGTGCCTCCTAGTTTAAAGATACTGATGGAAGTTTTAGCTAGAATTATCGCAGTTAAGCTAAAAGTAGGATTTCACTTATTTAGAATTACATTGTTCAATCAACTGGGGGGGGGGATCTATTGTTCCAGAATGAAATTTACCCCTCTGTAGAGAAGACAGCACATGGCATATGCACCACTTACACCCTATTTTGATACCAAAGTAGGGGATGTGTGATATAAATTCTGCACAGGCCATACTCTGGCACAGGGATGAATTTAATAATTACCAAAGGCATAAATATTGACTAATAGACATATTTCGTGGCATCAAACCCTACACACCAAGATGAAATGATTTAAAGGTCATGTGTAGGCTGGTGTGCAGACTTGCCAGTTATGGAAGGAAAAATAAAATCCCAGCTACAGGTCATTTCACATCCCTTTCCCCTGAGCTTTATTTCCAAGAACAAAATGCAAAACCGGAAAAAAAATCAACTCTCACTAGTGAATACAACCATCTGGGGTTTTCCAGTTTCAGCCAATTGGGAGGAGAGAAGACCCACCCTCACCCATAAGGTAGCTTCCTTTGCACTAGTTTCTCCTTTCTTTTTATAACAGACATGCCATAAGCAGGCAACCAGTTACCCCTTACCTGCCAGAGCACCTTTACATTTTATCACACCTTGTGTTTTCCACATCCCCCAAATCAGTAGAATTATATTTGGGGATTCCCCTAAAATTTTTTCATTTAAAACTCAGATTTTCTTTTATTGTCATGATAGAGCTTATTTTCTTTAAAACACAAATTAAAAAATATCTTAAAACTGTTTTAAAAAAAACCACAACAACTGGAGGTAATGAAAGAGGGAGAGAGAGAAGGGAGTTGGGTGGGGGGGAGGTCCTGACCCAGTGCAGTCTTTGTAGCTAGCTGTTTAAACTGAGTGACTTTTACCCTAGTTTGGATTTAAGGAAGAGACCTGAGACAGCAACTTCAGTTCAAGTTCCCCTGAAGTGTTAGCATTTTTGTCGAAAATACTCTGTCTCAAATGAAAAGAAGCTGACATGGTATTAAACATTTAGCGTGTGCACTTATTTATGGCAGGAAATGCATTCTTTCTCAGGGAACTAAGCTATTCTGGAACAGTTGAACAATGCTGTTGAACTTGTCAGCTTCAACCAGAAGGTCAAGTATTATCCTCCAACACCCATCTGATTTGCTTGCTCAACAATGTTCAAGACAATGATAACAGTTATGAGAGAGATTAAAAAAGTCACTCAATCCAGCAAATTATTACTTTCTCCTCTCACAGGAGCTGAGGGGAAGGGAATTGTTGTTAACTGCTGCATCTTCTCCTTTACATCAAAAAGGAGTCAGCAGCCCCTGAAACTCTATTAAGAGGGGTCTCTAGAGCAGCAGCATCTGCAGAAAAGTTAGTGGATCCACAAGATTCTCCAGTGGGTTTGAGAAAGGAATGACGTACACTGCTCCGAATCTAACAATTCTTGGACTTCGGGGAGAGTTCTTCTTACTTTCCGGGGCAGGAGAAGATGGTACCATTTCATGCAGAAATGTCTTTGTGCATGTGGGACTCCATCCTGACCTGGATCCTACAGTACAGGGACCATCCTTCCCGTAAAACTAGCATGTGTCATATTAATAATGGGAGGAACCTGGAGAAGGAATGAGGGAACCATCAGGGTCACAAAAGTGGCCTAGAGAGAAGTGACAGGCATGTAAAATGGATGAAGGTAGATGTGCTGTGCTCAGCTCCAGCATTTTTTTTATTATTGCTCAAGTTAAAACGGACTCTAAAGGCGTCTGGCTTTTGGAATTACAGCTCTAAGATGAAAGAGATAAACTTCCTTTTCCACTGAAAAAGGCACAGCCCAGTTTGGCTATAAGAAACTCCTCATCCCTTCTGTCATGGAGCTGTGTCAGGATAAAATGACTTGACCCTGTGACAGCTCAATATAGCTGTGTGATAGTTCAGCCAGAGTGGCCAGTGTTCTTTCTTCTCTGCTGTACAGAAAGGGACTGGCAATAGGACTGTATTACTGCTCTTCTCATTGACCTTCACACAAATGCAATAGGTATCCCATGAGATAAATGTAAGAGCCAGATTGTGGCTTACCTTAGCACCTGTGCACAAGGACGGTTGGGGGCCAGTGTCACAACCAGGACATGAGCAGTCTGACCTCTTGCCCAGAATGTTAGTCAGGAGCCAGACTGGGTCAAACACCCAGAGGTCCAGGTCCAAGACAGATCAGAGGACAAATCGAGAGTCATCTGTCAGGAGGCTGGCAAGGTCCGGTTGCCAAGAGATCAGAGTCAGGTAGTAGGAGCAGGTAGTACAAGGGAGGCAGTCCTAAGCAGGGGAAACCCAACTACATGGACCTTTTCCTATTCCTGTGCTTGGTTTAAATACAAGTAGGGAACCAATCAGGACCCCCAGCATTCCACCAATCAGATCCAAGGACTGGAGTGCTCTGTCAGAATTCAGCTTCTAATTCCGGTGACTGCTAGGAGGTCACTGGGCGGCAGGCTGGAACTTACATACTCCTAAGAACCCTGTAGACCAGCATTCAAGACCTGTGGTCCCCGACAGCAGGCAGCCTAAGAAGCCTTCTCTGTAGTTGCACCCCCATGTTCATCTGAGCCCAGGGATTGCTCTCCCTAGCGTGTAAGCCAACCTGAGAGCGTAGGGAGGAGATAGCCAGGGTACCAATCTCACTATGCACTGGAAGCACATGCTGCAAACTGTCATAAGGGGTGCACACCTTTTGTGTGTTGGGGAGCTCCTAAAGGCCTTGTGCCACCTGATGTTTGGGGTGTGTGTAGCACTGCTCAGGGTTATGAGTTAGTGGTGCAGTCTGGCCCTGGGTACAGAAATGGCTTTAGACAAGACAATTTTTCCATTCAGACATTTTGGAGAGAGGATCAGCGAATGAAGATGGGGCAAATGTACTGGCTCTGAAACAGGTATACCACAACAGAGACAAATGGCTGAGGAAGAACATAAAAAAGCCAGGACAATGAGGGAAGCACCCAGTCTGATTCTCACTAAACAATGTCCCCATGAAGCTTCTTTAAACAAACAAACTGAAAGGCAGGTGCAGACTATGCAATCGTTGGCACAGCCACAGCTCAGGCAGACACAGATGCTACAGCAGCACAGGGAAGCAGCTGGTTGAAATAATCTCAACAGCCATAAAGACAGAAGCAACTGCTGCTAAGGTAGCATGTACCACAACAGCTATAGTGGGCATGGTATTTTCTCTTCCTACCTAGAGCCAACATTAGAAGCACCTATTCCTACTAACTCAATAAGGCTGCAATCCAAGTCTATCAGCATTTGCTTCAGCCTTTTAATCCTGGAGTGCTCCTTCATATGTGGTTGCATTGCATAAAATTTCCATTTTTATTAGTACCCGGTGCTAGTGTCTGGTGCATATTACTGATTAGCTTCTGAGAGTCCTGGTGCATCTGTGTGCTGACTCAGACTACTACTGAAATTTAACTTTTATATAATGCTTCCCATCTCTTCACCACCACAAAGGAGGGAAAGAACAGTCTTGTAGCTAAACAGTGGGAAATCTGACTCTGATTCCTACATGGCAGGGTAGAACACTGACATTAATTACCATATTTAAGAATTAATAATATTGTACATGTTTCAAAGCATTGTACAAATACTAACTAATGAATCTTCCCAGCATCCTGTGAGGTAGGTTAATATTATAACCTCCATTTTACACATGGGCAAACTGAGATACAAAGGGCCTGATTCTTCTCTCACTGACACCTATCTTGCACTGTAGTAATGCCACTTGCTTCAGTGGAGTCATTCTTAACTCACACTGGTAAAAGTGACATCAGGTCAGAAACAGGCCCAAAGAGGTTAAGTAACTTGCCAAAGGACATACCAAAAGTCACGGGCAGATCTGAGATTTGAAATAAGGCATTTCTGAGTTCTAGACTCATTTACAAGCTACTAAAGCCAAAACATTTTAAAAAATAGAGTCTAAAGGCTACTAAATCATTATAAATAGCTTCATTTTCAAAAATGCTAAGCACCACTTTTCACTGACCTTTTTTGAAAATTTGGCTACCTATTTAGGAAACCTAACTTCAGGTACCCCTCTTTGAAAATTTTAGCCCCTTTCTCCCAGATGCAGAAAGAGTGCCTCTGGCACAAGCTGGGCAAACTCAGATTTGGAAAGCCTGTGGGTCAAAGACAAAAAAAGAAGTCAAGGTGCAGCTGTGGAAAGAAATTTAAAGAAACTTGAGTTTTTGGCAACCCCAAAATGAGTGGATGTTTGAGAATCCTGGACTTTGCACTGACAGACATGCTCACACAGTTTGTTTATTACAATAGCTAAGACCCTCAGCACATTTCTAAGAAACCCATGTGAATTGGAGGAGCAAAGGATCTAACTTTCATTCCACATTTTCTTATCCAGTGATGCTATTCATCCAGGACAGGTGGCCTCGCTACCCAATGACCTTCTAGTCCAGCTATTCTCCAGACTCCACCCTACAGAACATATCTTCTTCCCCTGATCACCATGATGCCATTTCCCAGTGACGACCTTGCTAACATATACAACATCCCTACCATTAATGGTGAACTTAGGCTCCAGCATGGCAGTTGACTAGTCATCTAGAGCAGTGGTTCACAACCAGAGGTATGCATACCCCTGGAAGTAAGCAGAGGTCTTCCAGGGGGATATCAATTCATCTAGATATTTGCCTAGTTTTACAACAAGCTACATAAAAAGCACTAATGAACTCAGTACAAACTAAAATTTCATACAGACAATGACTTGTTTATACTGCTCTATATACTATACACTGAAATGCAAGTACAATATTTATATTGCAGATTTATTTTAGAATTATATGGTAAAATGAGAAAGTAAGCACTTTTTCAGTAATAGTGTGCTGTGACACTTTTGTATTTTTGTCTGATTTTGTAAGCAAGTAGTTTTTAAGTGTAACTTGGGGGTACACAAGACAATTCAGGCTCCTGAAAGGGGTACGGTAGTCTGGCAAGGTTGAGAGCCACTGACCTAGAGCATTATATGCGATTTGGATCATTCACCAAACCATGCAAATCAGGCAGAAGGAAATATCACATTGAGGCCCTAAATTTAATCTGGTGCCATGATTACAATATGATGGTACAGGGGTTCCCAACCAGGGGTCTGGGCCCCCCTGAGGGGGACTGCAAGCAGGTTTCAGGGAGTCCGCCAAGCAGGGCCAGCATTAGACTCACTGGGGCCCAGGGCGTAAAGCCGAAGGGGCTGTAGCCTGGAGCCCTGACTCCTGGGGCTGAAACTGAAGACTGAGCAATGTAGCTTTTCAGAGGCCCCTGTGGCGTGGAGCCCTGGGCAACTGCCCTGCTTGCTAACCCCTAATGCCGATCCTGGCTTTTATATGCAGAAAAAAACAGTCGTGACACAGGTGGGCCGTGGAGTTTTTAATAGCATGGGGAGGGGGCGGGGGGCTCAGAAAGAAAAAGGTTAAGAACCCCTGTGATAATAGATACTCAGGCAGCAGTTAGTCAGAAAAGGAAAGGTTATTTACTATAGTAACTAGTTCTTTGAGATGTTTGTCCCTATGGGTGCTCAACTTCAGATGTGCATATTCCCTGTGCTCCTTTGACTGGAGACTTTTAGTAGCAGTGACAGTTCAGTCTGCATATGTGTCTTGGCTTTCCTCGTGCCCATATCAAGGGTATATGGTGCAGTGTTGGATGAACTACCCTCAGATCCCCTGCAGGCAAAACTTCAAAGCAGAGGGGAAGGAGGGTGGGTAGTGCAGCACCCATAGGGACATCTTGAAGAGCATCAGTTACTGTAAAAAGTAAGTAAACTGTGCTTAATAAGTCATTTGGGCCAGAGACAGAGACAGACAGAGACAGACAGACAAGCATGAGAATGACTCTACAGCCTGGGGTTAGAGAACTCACTTGTAATGTGGGAGACCCAGGATCCAGTCCCCCTACTCCAAAGACTATTTATCCACAGTGTAACAGCTTCGTCTGGAGAGAGTGAGGGAGGTCATGGGTTCCATGACTTTCACAGATCTCAGTGACTTCTGGCTTCAGCTTGAGCCCCAGGTAGTGGGGCTCTGACAGTCGGGCAGTCAGCCCCTCTGCCTCCGGCTGTCATCCCCCCGCAGCAGCAGGCCTCGGGCAGTCAGCGCCCGGAGTGGCAGAGTCGAGCTGTCACCTTTGGGCGGTGGGGCTCTGGCTGTCATCCTCACACTGCAGGGCTTGGGCTTCTGTGATTTATTGTTTATTGCCCATGTCCTGCCGATGAATGCGAATGCAAATCCCTGTGCCAAAATCTTAACCTTAATAAGAAGGCAGAAAATATAATACCCCTATATCAATCCATGGTATGCCCACACTTTGAATACTGTGTGCAGTTCTGGTTGCTCCATCTCAACAAGCATATATTAAAATTGGAAAAGGTACAAAAGAGGACAACAATGATTATCAAGGGTGTGGAACAGCTTCCATATGAGGAGAGATTAAAAAGACTGGGACTTTTCATCTTGGAAAAAAGACGACTAAGGGGTGGCGGGGGGGATATGATAGAGGTCTATAAAATCATGAAAGGTGGGAAGAAAATGAATAAGGAAGTGTTATTTACCTCTTCACATAACACAAGAACCAAGGGTCACCCAATGAAATTAATAGGAACCCGGTTTAAAACAAAGTACTTCTTCACACAACACAGTCAACCTGTGGAACTCCTTGCCAGGGGATGTTGTGAAGGCCAAAACTATAATGGAGTTCAAAAAAGAATTAGATAAGTTCATGGAAGATAGGACCATCAATGACTATTAACCAAGATGGTTAGGGATGCAATCCCATGCTTTGGGTGTTTCTAGCCTCGGAGTGCCAGAAACTGGAGTGAACAGCAGCAGATGGGTCTCTCGATTGCCTGTTCTGTTCATTCCCTCTGAAGCACCTGGCATTGGCCACTGTCAGAAGACAGGATACTGGGCTAGATGGACCATTGGCCTGCCCTAATATGGCTGTTCTTGTATTCACCTTCGATATTAAATGGGGATGAGGTTGGAGAGAGAGCTTGAATTTATAGAAAGCTGTGTAGGGAGGTTCCTAGTGAAAAGTTTCTCCTAGTGGAGGTGACAGTCACTAAGAATTCAGTCTTCATGAACAAGCGTAAAAGGGAACACTTGGCTTGTGACTCAAAGGGAGGTTTAATCAGAGAGTGGAGGACCAAAT
This sequence comes from Chelonia mydas, assembly GCF_015237465.2. Lineage (NCBI taxonomy): Eukaryota > Metazoa > Chordata > Testudines > Cheloniidae > Chelonia > Chelonia mydas. The sequence goes on from NC_057849.1 coordinate 36,085,741, forward strand.
TCAAATCCTGTGGGGAGGTGGATTCCTTGACATGAGTAAAAAGGTTAGATAACCCTTTGATGAATCTGGAATTGGTGGGGTGAGTGAACACAATAACCCTTCAACAGGGAAATGGAAAGCTGTAATAGCTGCTAAATTAACTTTAATGGAACTCAGGAAGCCTGAATTCTTCAAACTCAAAAGGTAATCTAAAATATCTAAATGGGAAGAGTCAACAGGGGGAAATGCCACTGGAACACTAATGAGAGAATTGCTTCCATTTTTGAAGGTACGTTTCGAGCTGACCCTTTTATGCTACTCAGCAATATTTATTGTACCTCTCTCAAAAACGAGACCTCTGCCCCCAAGATCCATTTGGAAACCAAGCCGTAAGTTGTAGTGTGTTCAGGTTAGGGTGAAGAACGTTTCCGCGGATCTGCGTTAGCAGGTACTATTGGCAGACGAAGTGCAGGGTGAGATGAGAGGCAAATCAAGTATGGGAACTATATTTGCCTTGGCCAATATTCTGGCTCTGCCCTACTTGGATTTTGTTTAGAACTCTGAAGATCAGTGGTAGAGGAGGATAGGGTACAGAAGATTCCTCAACCAGAAGATGAGCAAGGCATCTCCCAAGGAGTGATGACCTAGATCTCCTCTTGAGCAGGATTTCTGACACTTCTTGGTGGAGGTGGTGAAGAATCTATTTCTGGGAAACCTCAGGTGAGGAATATTTGAGTATCAGGTTGTTGAGTTCCCATTTGTGAACCTGGCATAAGTGTCTGCTCAGACTGTCAGGTATGGTGTTTTGAAGACCTGTTATGTACATAGCTGAGATGAGGATCTGATGGGTTATTCTCCAGTTCCACAGCTTTACTGTTTCGACACAAAAGAAGAGGGATGTTGCACCCCCCTATGGATTTATATAATAGATGCTGCTCTGTTGTCTGTCATTATCCTGATAATCTTAGATAGGAAACGTTTGCAGGCATATGAGTTCCAGTAGGTTAATATGGAGAGTGGATTCTTGGGCAGTCCATTTTGCCTTGAATGGTATGCCTTTGAAGATAAGCTCCCCATTCTGTAAGAGATGCATGCAATATTGTGTTTGTGAGCAGGGGAATGAAGGAAACTCCTGTGCAGACCTTGTTTGGGTCTTTTTGCCAGTTGAAGGAAATTAATACCTGCCATGGGAACCAACACTAACTTGCGTAGTGTGCGTGTGTGTTGGGGGCATAAACAGTTCTTAATTAAGCCTGGAAGCAGCGAAAATGTAACTTGGGTCACATGGCAGCATGCACCTTTGTCACGTTGCATGCCAAGACTCTCTTCTTAACATATGTTTATGAGATGGGTCCCTGAAAAGGGAAAGGAAGGGGGATGGTGCAAGGAAATGGAGACAAAATGGATAGAGTAGCATGATATTATAACCTTCAAAAACATCTTTTTGAAGTAATCTGCTCCTAGGAGGTTTGAAAAATGGGAGAGATGATCCCCAAAGGGTAGGAGGACAGAACAACACAGTTGTAGATCTGTAAGGTGGGATAGTCCGTGATCCTTGAGCAGGACATCAAAATGGATGCTTGCTCAATGAAGAGGGTTGAGTTGTAGCTGTGGTGGTGGCAGATGGTCTTCTCTTCTGGAATGCAGGCTCCTCTTAGGGTGGTTATGAAGATCTCAGGTAAGCTGGAAATTGTATGGTGTGAGATCTTGAAGCTGTCTATGACCTGGTGAATGGTCTTTTATTTACAGGTGTGCAGATACAGAGGGAACGGAGAGTAGCTCTTAAATCCTTAAGTAGGGTGACCATACTTCCCGGCTTTTTTTGACAACACTGGCCATTTGTCAGTTGGCAAGAGCAAAAAAAGTGGGGTGGGACCCCTACCAGGGCATGGAGGAACATGCGGGGGGGAGGCACAAGTGGCAACACTGGCCCTGTACTGGAGAGAGGGCTAGGGAGAATGGTTCTGGCCCATTGGCCCACCCTGCACGTAGGGGAGGGAGGGGCTTGGCCCACCAACCCCACAGCTGGTGGGAGGCTTGGACCACCAGCCCTCTGCGCGGGGGGGGGCGGGAGGGAAAGGAGGCTGCTGGAGGGAAGGAGGGTTGCAGGTGGGAGATGGGGGGGCGGGGTCTCGGGCCATTCTTTGGCACCAGTTGCAGGGGGACCTGAGGCTGGCCCCACGTGGGCGGGAGGCAGAGAGGGCTTGGGTCAGCCCTGCGTGGGGGGTGGGGGTGGCTGGCCGGCTCGGGGATGTCTCGTTTTCCCTTTGGGAAAATACGGTCACCCTATCCTTAAGAGAATGTAAGGACTCATTGGTGGAGCTACTGAACAGCTTGAGCTCATCAGTGGGAAAATTCTCAGTGGTCTTCTGGATCTCCCCCAGAATATTTGATTATTTCAGCCAGGAGGCAAAGTGTGCTTGCAACAAAGTTCGTGCCAATAGCTGTTCCTTTGTGATGATCACCTAGAACTGCTCTCATTTTTCCTGAGGTAGATAATCAAAAAAGATAAATTTCTTATTGCTGGTATGGTTATATTTTTTCAGTCAGAGCTTGATAATTGTCCATGCTAAATTGCAACAAAGCAGAAGAGTAAATTTAGCAGCCAAAGAGGTCTAGGTGTTTATAGTCCTTATCATGCAGAGTAGCTTTCGAAGGGTATTGTCTACTTCGTTCATTCACAGCATCCACCAGCATGGAATTGGGGGCTGGGTGCATGAAGGAAAAACTCAGAACCTTTAGCAGGAACATAGTATTTTTTATCTGCCTTTTCAAGTTGGAAGCATGGTTGCTGGGGTTTGTGAAATTGTTATAGCAGCTTGAAGCACGGCCTCATTTACAGGTAAAGCTACCCAACTAGACATGGCAGTATGAAAAAGGTCTAACAGTCTGTGCTAGGTCTCATGAACTTCCTCTAAGGGAATTTGTAGGGAGTCTGATTCTCTTCATGAGCTCTCGGAACTGATCATCCACATGTGAAGGGGGGAGGAGGCATTATTATCTCATTAGGTGAGGAGGAGGGGAAAAAAAGGTCCATGGAGTAACTTCCTGATCAATTCTTTCCCCATGTTTCTCAAAAGAGTCCTCTTGGGGTGAATACTGACATGGAGTAGCACATGGAGAGGGTGGTTGCTGCCTCTGACATTCCCACTACAGAACTGTTGTCTATAGGCAACCTACAGGTCCCAAAATGGCCACTGAAGAGGGTCATAAAGGAAAGGTGGAAACACCCAAGATTGGTGGCACCACAAAGAGTGCACGGTGACCAAAGTGTGTCTTTGTTCTGAGGTTTCCCCTCACAGAATAAAGAGTCTGGAAAGGCAGCTCTGGGTCAGTAATCAAGCAAGCCTTGAACAGAGATCTGGGAGTCCGAAGAGCTGTCCTTATCTTAGTCAAGTAGGGCAGATGGCAGTATTGCAACAGATTATCTGTCCTTCTAGTTGGTGCCAGGAAGCAAAACAGTACCAGAGAATGGTGTGATACCAGTGACAGATGAGATTCTGGTACAAAGAGTCTTTCTACACTCATTAGCCAGGGAGACTGAGGCTCACCAGAAATAAACAGGTCCCTAGAGTACATGAACTCTTCCAGTACTGAGTGCAACTGCTCAGGAGCCTGGCAAGGCTCAGGGTAGGCGACTCAGTTCTGCTGCCTATCTTGGCTTCATCAGTATTGTCGGATCAGTTTGTGGCATTAACTGAGGTACCAACAAGAGTGCAGCAATAGGCACCAATTTTTTTTGTTTGTTTGTTACTAAGTCCTTAGGGTCGCTACTATTACCAAAAGATGCTGGATACTGTGGGACATAGAGGTACCTAAAACCTTGGATGACAAGGGGCCCTCTGCACTAGAGCACTCAAAGCATCAGTGGTACCCTTCTTGGGAGGTGAGGTTTCTGAAACTGCAGGTGTCTCAGATAATCTAGATTTCTTAGCACCAACTTCTTTATGAAGGGATCTAGAACTTTTTTTTTCTAAGTCTTGGCACTGTCCAATGTTTTCTTCCAAGAAGGCCTATAAGGCAACTGAGCTGTGGAAGTCGATGGGGCACTCTGAACACTGGAGGACCTCTGTATAGGGAGGGCATCAGGGTCCAGGTCTGAAGACAGTTGGAGAGAGTTCTTCATCATAAGAAGCCTAAGATTTATCTCTCTATTTTTTTCTAGGTCAGCTCATAAACCCTGAACAAATTCTGCACTTACATGGGATGTGTGTGTGTCCCCTAAGCAGTGAAGACGGTGAGAGTGGCCATCATTAATTTGGATAGAATCCTGGCAAATGAGGATTTAGGTATAACCTGAGAGAGAAGATACACTTCTTAGAGAAAGGAGGAGACCCCCTTGGGGGTGAGCTGGGAAGCGGCATCTCCCCAAAGTTCCCCAAATACACTACGGAAGTATTAAAAACTAATAAAACTAAAAGAAGTTCAGTAAAAAACAAATTACCCCAAACTACTAAAAACTACACCTAAAAGGGAAGCTAGTTAAGGAAGTGGGCACCACAAGTCACTCTGTCTCAGGCCAAGGCAGTTGAGATGGAACTGAGGGAGATATGTCCTACACTGCCCTTCGTATGGGACATGGGGATAGCTAGAGAGCATGTGCAGACTGAACACTGCTACCAAAAGTCTCTGATCAAAGGTGCATGTGCACCTGTAGCGGAGTCCCCATATGAACATTACTCAAAGAACTATGGAGTTATATATAGATTTGGATAGATTTCACTGTAATTGACATGGGTGCTCCCTGGTATGTTCCAAAAGAATCAGGATGTCTGGGTGTCCTGGTGTAGGGCACACTCTGAAGAGAATGAGGTCTGAGGAAAACGTAGTGGCATGGGTGAAGAATGGCCAGATTTGAAGAGATATCTGCTTCTCTGCAATCTTCCTCTTGCTAATGAAGCAATTAGCAATGTGCTTCTCTCTCAGGCCTCACTCTTCCTAGTAAGCAGAGGAAGAATAAGTTGGTGGCCCTATAGCTGAACTCCTTAGTTCAGGATTGGTTCCCCTCTGCTGCCCATCTTGATCAGCATCATAGGCACAGCACTCTGTACATAGTTTTCAAACTCTACATTCATCATTTAGAACTGACATTGTCACAGTCTCTGATTAATAAGAGAAATGTTTTTAATCCAATAGATCCCAGAAATCCATACAGTAGTAAAGGATAGCCCAGCCTTTGGGGGAGAATACCATTTCAGTAAAATAAATACTCCAATTTCTCAGATTCACATATACCATAAAGCTGTTGTACCAGAGCTACCAAGTACTTAAACCCCCTTATAATTCCCCTTGTTATTGCAGTATATATGTAATAACCGTTTCAGAGAAGGGGTGCACTACATAACTGGAGATTAAGGAGTCCCTTCAAAAGGAATAGAAATTGTAAATAAAGTGTGTGGTTTTCTTTAATAATGTTCTTTATTAATTTTGTAAAGTACTTGAGTTAAAATGGCTGGAGTGATGAAAAAGCCCCTGAATAGGCTAACAAATCCTGCAAATCTCCCCTTTTCCCCCAGAAACCAGGGAAGCATGCAGAGTTACAGGACAACTCCTCTTAGCTGGTATTTGTAAAAGACACTGCCAAATTCAGGTCTGGTGTCAGGGGATGAAACTCTGTCAAAGTCAAAGGAACTACACCATGGCTGAATTTGGCTCACTCTACCCACACTCCTAAAAATAAAGTACAATACTTGTAACGTCCAACTTCCTTATGAACTGTGCAGTTTTTCAAATCAAATAAACAACAAAGGAATCACCTTTAAAGTGAGGTGCTAACGCTGGTGAGCTCAGTAACTCCGCACATGAACTACAGTTGCATAACCACTTTGTTCAGACATTCTCTAAAAATGGATCTATATGCAAACGTGCTCTTTTGCAGTAAAGTTTCCACATAAAAATGACAAATAATTTCTCATTGAAGTTAGCCAACCTGAAATAGGATATTTTATAGCTTACGGAGACTGATTTAGACATTAGGTAAAAGCAGACGTTGCTAGGAAACCACAGCTCCAGCAAGGAACATTACAGTACAGATTTCCACATGCTGATAAGACTATTCGCATCACCAACAGTCTTAACAATTCTAAAAGAGAACTGCAGCATTTAACTGTTTAGTTAAAGCATACATAACTTGAGTGATTTAAGCAGCTGCTTGTAAAGGCGAGCCAGTGGTAAAAGGAGGAAATCTGAACTAAAAACGAGCAGTGAAGAGCACTACCCCAGGAACAATATATAAATAAATGACTCCATTCCTACCAGTTCTTTAGTGAACACAGTGTTCAGCAAGTCTGCTCCATCAGAAGCCATTAAACACAGTACATTCAAGAAAATTATGATAGTTTCAGTGTACAGAGCATTTGGGCCCATATGCCATATAAAAGTATGAGAGGAGCAGGGGTCAGAAAAGGTTTCCCCCACCGTACAGGATATGCTGATGGGTTGGTTTTGTTGTTGTTGGTCTCATCATCAGCATCAGAGATGGCCGCAGCAGGAGATAGGGCACAGGAAGGGATGGACTATTGCTCTGAGGTGGCACCAAGCCACCTCTCTCTCAGGTGTTGACTGGCTCGTCTTGCTCACCGTCTAACTGATCACCATATGTGCAGTTGGGAAGCAATTTTCCCTCAGGTCAGACTGGCAGTGACCTTGGATGTTTTTTCCCTTCCTCTGCCACATGGAATGCAGGTCACTGGCCAGGATTATATGAGTATATCTCACTTAATCAGTTCTCTGCCACTGTAGGGGTCTCAGGCACTGACACACTTCAGTCCCTCCTATTCTCTGACTGTGGCACATAATAGTCTAGCAGTTGCCTGGGGGCTGTGATATTTTGGTCTAATTTTGGTTATTGGGTTCAATGTGTGGATGCTGGCTGGCACTGGTGGCCTGTGATTTATCAGAGGTTTGATCCGGTAGTCCCTTCTGAGCCTAAACTTTATGATTCTAAGTGGAATTGATCATGTTTGTCTGAACAGCCAGAAGATTCTGGTTACACTAAATATGTCCTGTTGCCTGCCATTTAGTGGGAATGGAAAATGTTTGTTAAATTCACTGTGTACATAAGCAATTGCAATTCCATGGAGTCCCTTTTTCTCCCTGATGCTCTGACTTAAATGATAAAGATTCATAATTCCACACTCCCCATTGATCATCTTGGAGATCCCCAACTGAGAGGAAAAAGACTATTTAAGTAGACAAGACAGACAAAGAAATGGGAGGAAAGAATTGTGACCCACATTTTACAGATGGGGAATTCAGTGACTTGCTCAAGGTCATATGGAGAAGCTGTGGCAGAGCACAGAATTGGACCTGGGTCCCTGTCCAGATTTTTTTTAAACCACAAAGAACTAGGGAAAGTGCTTATACTAAATGTGAATTGGTCTTTTATTTGTAATTCTGTATTTCTCTCAAGCTGATATGCAAAGTTATGTTATAGCAGTGCTAATGTTAAGACCACACTCTTAGTAAAGAGTTTACAAATCCACTTCAAAATCAGGCTGGTAAAATCATATCAGAGTTGTACACAAGCTGAGAGAGTCTGCTATGCAGTGTCTGTTGATAATGAAGAAAGAAAGGAAATGACAATTCTGCATTCCTTTACATCATGACAATCTAAGTAGATAAAAGTTCCAATCTAACCTAAATGATAATAAACTCATCCAATTTAACCCAGTATCAACTAAGCCGTGTTCTGTACTACTCTATTTAGGCTATGTTATTAACTAGTCATTAGTAAGCAAGCAAACAGAGACCAGAAGGGAAGCAGTGTATGTTTTTATCCCTACCCTGATGAAAGCATTTATATTTCTAATTCTCATGCAATTGTACCGCTGTAATTTCACAGAAACATGATATTTTCCCTCTGTTAAGCAACATATCTTAAAGCATGCTTTGAATTGCTCTGATAGGGTACTGTTTTTATGCTTTCAACAGGAACAGCTGCACACAACAAATCCACATAATTGTAGAGTTAATTTTAGCAGCTTCATGCAAATCAATGTTCGCTTTTTCCTCTGAGTCTTCTGAGTTCTCTTTCTCTCTCCACAAACCTATTAGTGCCACCTTTGCACACTGCAAAAATATGCAGATAATATTGGAGAATGACTTCTTAGGAAAACTCTTTGGTCAAAATCTTAAACATATCCAGCAAGACCACCACTCTGAAGAATAAGCTTACACGTGAAGCTTTTTGCTTCCTGATAAACTGGAAATGTTACAAATAGAATATTATTGAATAATATTAAAGCCATCAGTTCAGCTAAATCACTAGATTACAGTAAAGCAGTCAGAAATAAACAGAAAACCTTTTTGTTTCACTGAAATACACACTTCACATTAAATAATTAGGCAGTATTTTAAGCATGATAAAAAATGATGCCAAAAATAATGCCTATGGATTTTAATATATTAAATGACATATGCACAGTGACCTTTATCTCTGAAGGTCAACGCTATGGAGAATTCCTTTTACAGGAGTAACTCTAGCTATTAAGATTAATATGCTGCTACCATATATAAAAGAAACATAAGGAGATAAGAAACAGATCTTGAATTCAATAAATGCCCTTTTAACAGACACCCCAAACCCACGAAAAAACACATAGAAATTGGGCTTGTTTTTGGCTTAATTGGCTTGTGAATTGCTTGTTGGCTAGTTTTTGGCTTGTAGCTTGTTGGGCTTGTAGCTTGTTTTTTGTTGTTTTTTTTTTTTTTTTGGATCGGCTCCCAGCAAGCGGGGCCAAGGTGGAGAGAGAGTGAGGGGTGCACAGCGGGCCCACCAGAGTCCCAGATGCAGGCCAGGGGAATCTAAGTCACAGAGTGTTGGGGTTCTTAAGGATTGGCTTGTTTTGGCATTGTTCTGAAATGGGATTAGTTTGATTTTTGGCTTATTGTGAAAGTCGGGTGCTTATTTACCGCATGAAAGTTGGCAACTGTGCCTTTTAAATGTATGAGACAGTTTTAAATCAATGTTATCATACAATCAGTGGCAGATTAGCCACTGGGCCAAGGGTCCCGTGCCCAGGGGTCCTGGCCAATTGGGGAAGGTCATGGAAAAATGGGCACTCCCGCACCCCCACCTCCTCCGCCCACCCAGCGCTCCTGCCAGGGAGTGGGATCGGGGCAGAGGGGCTTGCCCCACTCCACCTGCTTACCCAGCACTCCAGCCAGGGAGTGGGGATGGGGCAAGCCCCCCCCCAACTCCACTCCCTGGCAGGAGTACTAGGCAGACAGAGCAGGGCAAGCCCCTGCGCCCTGACCCCACTCCCTGGCAGGAGCACAGTGGTGGTGGGTGGGGGGGAAGAGACTGCAGGTGGAAGGGGTGGGGAAGGGCCCCCACTTGCTCTGGCCCAGGGGCCCCACCAAACCCTAATCCATCCCTACATACAACTACAATCATACTGCTCTTAGTATAATCAGAAAGGTACAACATAAACCAGATGAAGATCTCTGAAATAAGAAATATATCTTAGTGAAAGGATATAAATGTATATCCTACCTACAGTGTTTCTCAAACTGGGGGCCCCAACCCAAAAGGGGGTCATAAGGCTATTGTAGGGGGGTCATGAGATCACAAAAAATATTGCTGTGGAGGGAGCTGCAGGGGAGGGAGATAGAGCACCGCCACTCTCTGGCCTCCCAACTCTGAAGGCAGCACTGCTGACTGCAGCCAGGATGCAGTAAGGGTGGCAATATCGTGAGTATGCTCCTATGAGTACGGAATTCGCTATCACTTTTTTTTTTTTTTGGGGGGGGGGGGAGGGAGGGGTTGTCACAGCCTGAAACATTTTCAAAGGGGCCCAGCAAAAAAGTTTGAGAACCCCTGCCCTATTCTATACACACATACAGGGTCAGATTACAATGTCCTTAGCTTTCACTCAGTCCTTAGCTCACCTTGAAATCAATGGGAGTTTGCCTGAGTATGGACAAAGTAAAACAATAATTCATGAGCTCAGGATTTGCCCACTAGACAGTTGCAGTATCAACCCATTCACTGTTAGCAATATTTCTTTCAGAAACAAATCACAGAAGAGATTATGTATTACAACAGTGGTGACAGGATGTGTGAAAGCTGTCAGATCTACCACTCTCCTGCTTTCTCTGCTAAAGCCAGAAAGCTTTTAGTACATTGTAAATCACAGGACATTGAAGGAGTACAGGATCAGGGCCTCCATTTTCCTATCACATTTCTGCTTCCTTTAGTTCTATTGAAAGTGACAAAGCTCTGGAAATGCTTTTGCTGCATACCAGGTCTCATATAAATGCTGAGAGATGTGAGTCAGTGTAATGTGATGTGCTGGACATAAAACAAGCCTTTTAACAGACCCAAGTCATACACCTGCAGCCAATCTCAAGTTTCATCAAGATTAAATGTAGTTTATAAGGTCACCCGTATATTGTTTTACAGGCCAGATTTTCATAACTGCATGCCCAAAATCTGTGTATGTGTGGTTACCATAATTCAGTGGCTCTCAACCTTTCCAGACTACTGTACCCCTTTCAGGAGTCCAATTTGTCTTGTGTACCCCAAGTTTCAACTCACTTAAACTACTTGCTTACAAAAATCAGACATAGAAGTATAAAAGTGTCACAGCACACTATTAAGAAAAATTGCTTACTTTCTCATTTTGTTTGTATAAAATTTTAGTTTGTATTGACTTCGAGTGCTTTTTTTATGTAGCCTGTTGTAAAACTAGGCAAGTATCTAGATGAGCTGATGTAGCCCCTGGAAGACCTCTGCTTTCGCTCAGGGGTACACTTACCGCTGGTTGAGAACCACTGCCATAATTATTATAATACTCAGGCTAATGGCACGTACAAATGGCTAGATAAATGCATACATAAGAACAGCCATATTGGGTCAAACCAAAGGTCCATCTAGCCCAGTATCCTGTCTTCCAACAGTGGCCAATGCCGGGTGCCTCAGAGGGAATGAACAGAACAGGCAATCATTAGGTGATCCATCCCCTGTCGCCCATTCCCAGCTTCTTGCAAATAGAGGCTAGGGACACCATCCCTGCCCATCCTGGCTAATAGCTATTGATGGACCTATCCTCCATGAATGTATCTAGTTCTTTTTTTAACCCTGTTATAGTCTTGGCCTTCACAACATCTCCTGGCAAGGAGTTCCTTTTGTTTGTTTTAAACCTGCTACCTATTAATTTCATTTGGTAACCCTTAGTTCTTGTGTTATGAGGAGTAAATAACACTTCCTTATTTACTTTCTCCACACCTGTCATGATTTTATAGACCTCTATCATATCCCCCCTTAGTTGTCTCTTTTCCAAGCTGAAAAGTCCCAGTCTTATGAATCTCTCCTCATATGGCAGCCATTCCATACCCCTAATCATTTTTGTTGCCCTTTCATGAACCTTTTCCAATTCCAATATATCTTTTTTGAGATGGGGCGACCACATCTGCACGCAGTATTCAAGATGTGGGCGTACCATGGATTTATATAGAGGCAATATGATATTTTCTGTCTTTTTATCTATCCCTTTCTTAATGATTCCCAACATTCTGTTCTCTTTTTTTGACTGCCACTGTACATTGAGTGGATGTTTTCAGAGAACTATTCACAATGACTCCAAGATCACTTTCTTGAGTGGTAACAGCTAATTGAGACCCCATCATTTTATATGTATAGGTGGGATTCTGATTTCCAATGTACATTACTTTACATTTATCCACATTGAATTTCATCTGCCATTTTGCTGCCCAGTCACCCAGTTTTGTGAGATCTTTTTGTAGCTCTTCGCAGTCTGCTTTGGACTTAACTATCCTGAGTAGTTTTGCAGCATCTGCAAATTTTGCCACCTTACCGTTTACCTCTTTTTCCAGATGAAAATGAAAATGTTGACTAGGACGACCCCCTGGGGGACACTACTATTTACCTCTCTCCATTCTGAAAACTGACCATTTATTCCTACTCCCTTTTTTTCCCCTCTATCTTTAACCAGTTACCAATACATGAGAGGACCTTCCCTCTTATCCCATGACAGCTTACTTTGCTTAAGAGTCTTTGGTGAGAGACCTTGTCAAAGGCTTACTAAAAATTTAAGTACACCATATCCACTGTCTCTCCCTTGTCCACATGCTTGTTGACCCCCTCAAAGAATTCTAGTATATTGCTGAGGCATGATTTCCCTTTACAAAAAGAATATGGAACAGTATATCTGGTTATCTGTGGATGCATTTTGTTTGTGCAATTTTATGGAAATCTGGCCCTAATCTTCCAACTTTATGATACTGTAGCTTTCCATGTATTGCTTTATTTTACTATTGTTTTCCTAACTTGTTGACTTCCTTTTTCTGTTATCTCACAAGCTCAGTTTTTATTATAGCAATTATTACTTCAAACATGAACCAAATATGAAAACATTTACATTTTTGTGAATTCAACCCTCATAACACCACAAAATATACCAGAAAAGTTGATTTCTAATGTAAACACACTCAGTGATCCATAATCATATCGCCCCAAACTCCCTTAAATGCCAAACAAATGTTTCCTAGCCCCAGAGCAGCAGCTAGGCCCTTCATATTCTCTAGATCTTTTCCCTTTGTTCTGTGGAACTAAAACCTCTGTAGGCAACATAACTGACTGAAGTTCACAATTGGAGGGATATGTTTAAAAAAAAATTCCTAAACAATCCATCATTTTAAAAAATACAGCATAGAAGTTAGTATGACTACACATTTCTAGTGGTTCATTTCTAAATTTTCAGCTTCCAACTATGATCTCAGAGGGGTTAGCTAAGAGTTGTCTCTAAAAAAAGAAATCCCTGTAAATACCAATATGGCATAATTGGGTCTGCTTCACAGTAGAAAGTATTATCAAAATAAAAGGGGGGGGGAGGTAGAGGGAATAATTTTATACTAAAAGCTGTAAGCTCATTAACAAAGTTAAATTTCAATGGTTTGCAGTTTAATATATTCCATGGAATGACTGAAAAATAGTTACTAAACTGTTTAGTAACTGTTGTTCTGGGAGATGCATTGCACATGTCCATTCCACTCTTGGTGTCTGCATGCCTAGCGCACAGCCAGAGGAAACTTGTTCCCACAGTAGCACCCGTTGGGTGGCTTGAGCATCCTCTACTATTCTGCATGCAGGTATAAAGGGCAAAGTCGCCCCTAGCCCCCTCTCAGTTCCTCCTTGGCAGAATTCCAATGCAGAGGGGTAGAAGGGCAGGTTGTGGAATGGACATGTGCAATGCATCTCGAAGAGCAACAGCTACTAACAGGTTAGTAACAGTTTTTTCTTCTTTGAGTGATTGCACATGTGCATTTCACTCTTGGTGACTCACAAGTAAGGCTAACATTTTAGCTTGGATATTTTTATTAAAAGTCATGGACAGGATGTGGGCAATAATAAAATCACAGAAATGTTCAAAAGGCTGGTGTTAGGGGGTAGCAACCAGGTCAATTGCCTGGGGCCCCATGCCACAGGGGTCCTCGTGAAGCGAAGTTATGGGAAACAGTGTTTGGGCTTCAGTCACGGGTGGCAGGGCTCAGAGCCCAAGTCTTGTCACACAGGGCCAGAACCCAAGCCCGGCCACCCGGGGCTGAGTTAGTGGAATTTTGAGGAAGTTGCTGATCTCATAAAAATCGCAGAATCCATGACCTCCACAATTGACTTGAATCAAGTCATGAAAACATCTCTGATGTTGATGTGTCAAGCTAAATCTTCTGGGGACCACAGACATGGAATCTGTGGAGAACCCAGATGGGGTTCCCTCCCAGGGCAGGTACATTTGTCACTAGAGTCTATTTAAATAAATATTGGAGGACAACTTTTCCAATTTTAGCATCATCTCTGGAGTCTTGAGCAACAGTATAATGGGAAGCAAACATGTGGAATGAGGACCAAGTTGCCATTCTACAGATGTCTACAATCAGAACCTGCTCCAGAAATTCTGCTGAAGCCAATATTGTGATCTTGTTGAATGAGCTGTGACTCTGCTCAGAGGGGTGACATTAGCCAAGTCATAGCACATGTGTATGCAGGGAGCTACCCAAGAAGAGATTCTCTGAGTGGTGACTATTATCCTTTTATTCGGTCTGCATAGCTACAAACAGTTGGGAGGACTAACAGAATCCTGGAGGGTGTCTGCCATCTATAAAATGTCAATCGGGTGATGTGAAGATTCCCTGAAATCCTTGACCTGAATGCCCAAGTCTACAGCCCTCTCTTTAACAATGCCTCATCAGCTTTAAAATCACCAGGAGAAACTGCCTTGTCCAGAGAGGATGAGGAAACCAAGAGTGGAAGTGGTTGAATTTCTCCTGCAGGCTGTTCCTCTGCTTTTATGACCTCTTTCTAATGCCTGGTAGCAGACACTGGCAGCTTGGTGTGCAGTCTCCCCCTGTCTAGACGAGGGCACTGAGTAGGCATAGTGAGGGGAAGATCTGGAGGAAACCCCCATGGGTTCCAAAAAGGCCAATGATACATGACAGGACCCCAATGAGTTCCTGATTACATTTCTATGGCAGCATTGTGGTGCATGAGGACCTCTGAGGGGCAAATCCCACTCCAAGACCAACGACAAAAATTCCCCTTCCTCCAACCATGGAAAGGCAGTTCCCCTTGGTGTCAGGGACTGGTGCCGAGAACCCAGGGATGGGAGGAACCTTTCCATCGTTGCTGGCTCCTCCTGGAATGGTACCAATGGGCCCACTCTCTGAGAAGTAGGCAGTTGGGTGCAGTACTGCAAGCTGAACTGCTGGAGCTGGTGTCAGATGGGGCAATGGTGCCGATGGATTGGACTCCTGCACTGTTGGAGACACCAGCACTGAGAGAGAGCAAATTCCTTGGTGCTGCAAATGCCTCCTGTGTAGTCAGCATGGAGATCACTTCTTAAGCTGATGGTGTCACTTCTGGCACCAGGCTCAATGGTGCCCTTTGGAGTGCCGGAGACAAAAGGCCATCTTAGGAACGGATTTGGAGGAGGAGTGGTTCGATTTCCAATGCACTCAACTCGACTCCTTGCCCCTCTTCCTAGACTTAAAAAATGGAGATCTTCCCCTGGTGAGAGCCTCTTAACAAGTCTTATATTTCTTCCTTAGCATGGCGGGGGGGAGACCGGTGCTGGGACTCCAGCGAGAAGCACACTTCCAGTGTTGTGGAAGCTGCAGCACTCAGCACTGAGTGAGACTGGGACTGTTCCAATGGTGGCCTGAGTGCCGCCTCAACCAGCGGGATTTTCAGCCTAGCCTCCCGGTCCCTCTCTGTTCTAGGTTTGAATTCCCAGCAAAGTTGGCACTGGCCTTTCAAATGTATTTTGCCCAGGCAGTTCAGATACCTTATTGTGCTCACCAGCTTGGGCTGGAGCAAGAAACATATGGCTTGAAACCTGATGACCGAGGCGTGCCTTGGTGCTGGCGGCAGGACCCCGAAATGGGAAAAAACAACAAAATTGAAAAACTCTTTTTTAAAAAACCAGCTAAAACTTACCAACCGTGCTAACTGTACTAACTACTAAATTAACTATATTATATACAGAGCTAAGAGGAACTGTTCTGCAATGAACAGGAGTTCCAACGACTGCCACAGGTAGTAAGAAGGAACCTGGGGGGGTGGGGGGGGACTCTGCCCTTTATACTTGGACGCAGTGGCGTGCAGCAGTAGAGGACACTTGAGCCTCCCAACAGGTACCACTGCAGGAAAAAGTTTCTGATAGGTACACGCTGGGCACACAGACACCAACAGTGGAATGTATGTGGGCAGTGACTCAAAGAATAACCATTTCCTGCAGTTAAACAAGTAGTTATTAGCCATTTTAGTGGGAGAAACACAAAATGTAATTCTGATTAGCAACTGTGAACAGTAGGTAATTTAGTATTAATATGATTACAATTTAATTTTAAATATGTGTCTGAGACTTAATGCAGTAATTGACTCACTTCTCTAAAACTGCTACTACACTACACTGCCTAATGAAGGTTTCAGAGTAGCAGCCGTGTTAGTCTGTATTCGCAAAAAGAAAAGGAGGACTTGTGGCAGCTTCGAGACTAACAAATTTATTTGAGCATAAGCTTTCATGAGCTACAGCTCACTTCATCGGATGCATCTTTGGATCATTATCAGGCAGAACCTGTGATCAGCACGGACACATGTCCTCTGGAATGGTGGTTGAAGCATGAAGGGACATATGAATCTAATGCATCTGGCATGTAAATATCTTGCAAGGCTGGCTACAGCAGTGCCATGAGAATGCCTATTCTCACTTTCAGGTAACATTGTAAACAAGCGGGCAGCATTATCTCCTGCAAATGTAAACAAACTTGTTTGAGCGATTGGCTGAACAAGAAGTAGGACTGAGTGTTATTTTAGAAATTCAGTTATTTTTGGTACATAATTCTACATTTGTAAGTTTAACTTTCGTTATAAAGAGATTGCATTATGGTACTTGTATTAAGTTAGCTTGATTAATCATGACTAATTTTTTTAATCATCTAAGGTGCATCTGATGAAGTGAGCTGTAGCACATGAAAGCTTATGCTCAAATAAATTTGTTAGTCTCTAAGGTGCCACAAGTACTCCTTTTCTTTTTGTCTAATGAAAATAGCTTTGGTCATACAAATATGTTAAAGCAATTAAAGATATTAAAAAGATAGATGTCAAAAGAAACTGGCAAAACTGGTGTCTAATTTCGAGTGATTTTGAAATATATGAATACTTACATAAATGTTATGCTATAATACAATCTCTAAACATGTCAGCACTCTATCTACAACGATGCAGACAAGGAGTAGGGAAATGTGTCTAGTTCTCAGGAGAACCTACCATGGACAAGTACAAAGAGCACAATTCAGCTCTCACTGATGTGAGTGGAAGGTCTGCCATTGATTTCAGTAAGTGTACACTCAGTACTTGATTTCAGTAAGTACACTGCAAAGGGGGACACATTATAGTGTACCTTCATTCAAATAACATCTTTAACCTAGGCATATAGCAGCCTTACAGTTGCACCCGTTTGTATCCAATACAGCTTTTAAAGTAGGGCTGTCAAGTGATTAAAAAAATTAATCCCTATTAATCGCGTGATTAAAAAAATTAGTCATGATTAATCAAGCTATTAAATAATAATAGACTACTATTTATATAAATATTTTGGAAGTTTTCCACATTTTCAAATATATTGATTTCAATCACAACACAGAATACAAAGTGTATTGTGCTCACTTTATATTTATTTTTATTATAAATATTTGCACTGTAAAATTAAAGAAATAGTATTTTTCAATTAACTTAATACAAGTACTGTAATGCAATCTCTTTATAATGAAAGTTGAACTTACAAATGTAGAATTATGTACCAAAAATAATTGAATTTCTAAAATAAAACTCAGTCCTACTTCTTGTTCAGCCAATTGCTCAAATAAGTTTGTTTACATTTGCAGGAGATAATGCTGCCCGCTTCTTGTTTACAGTGTTACCTGAAAGTGAGAACAGGCATTCTCACGGCACTGCTGTAGCCAGCCTTGCAAGATATTTACATGCCAGATGCATTAGATTCATATGTCCCTTCATGCTTCAACCACCATTCCAGAGGACATGTGTCCGTGCTGATCACAGGTTCTGCCTGATAATGATCCAAAGCAGTGCAGACCAATGCATGTTCATTTTCATTATCGGAGTGAGATGCCACCAGCAGAAGGTTGATTTTCTTTTTTGGTGGTTCTGTAGTTTCTCTTTGAAGGCTTCTGAAAGCATGCTACCCACCTCATCCCAATCAGATTTTGGAAGGCACTTCAGATTCTTAAATTGAGTGCTGTAGCTATCTTTAGAAATCACACATTGGTACCTTCTTTGTGTTTTGTCAAATCTGCAGTGAAAGTGTTCTTAAAATGAACACCACATGCTGGGTCATCATCTGAGATTGCTATAACATGAAATATATGGCAGAATGCGGGTAAAACACAGAGAAGGAGACATACAATTCTCCCCCAAGGAGTTCAGTCACAAATTTAATTAACGCATTATGTTTTTAACACGCGTCATCAGCATGGAAGCATGTCCTCTGGCCAAAGCATGAAGGGGCATACAAATGTTTAGCAGATCTGGCATGTAAATACCTTGCAGTGCTGACTACAAAAGTGCCATGCGAACATCTGTTCTCACTTTCAGGTGACATTGTAAATAAGAAGAGGGCATCATTATCTCCCATAAACGTAAACTAACTTGTTTGTCTTAGCGATTGGCTGAACAAGAAGTAGGACTGAGTGAACCTGTAAAACTTTAGAGCCTATACTGTTTTGTTTTTGAGTGCAGTTATATAACAAAAACAAAAATCTACATTTGTAAGTTGTGTTTTCACAATAGAGATTGCACTATGGTACTTGTATAAGGTGACTTGAAAAATACTATTTCTTTTGTTTATCATTTTTAGAGTGCAAATATTTGTAATAGAAATAATATAAAGTGAGTAATGTACACTTTGTATTCTGTGTTGTAACTGAAATCAATAATATTTGAAAATACAGTAAAACATCTACAATATTTAATAAATTTCAATTGGTATTTATTGTTTAACTGTGCGATTAAAACTGTGATTAATCATGATTATTTTTTTCAATTAATATATTATTTATAAATACAATAGGTTAATTCCAAATATAGAGCCTGATCCAAAGCCAGCTGAAGCAATGAAAAAAGACTTCAACTTTTATACAAACTTAAAGACCCCTTACCATACAGTCAGATCCACTCAGGTACAAACGTCCCCACTATGTGAATCTGATTGCAGGATAGGTGCCTCCATGTTTTATAAAATAATACATACTCTAACTGGCACCTCTTCAGATGGGGAAAATCATCATAGTTATGTCAGTCCTGGTTGCAAGTTAAAGCTAGAAAAGTTCAAATTAGAGATAAGGCATATATTTTAACAACTGAGGGTTTAACCATTGGAAACAAAACATAACACCACAAGGAAGTGGTGAATTCCTCTGTCTCTTGATGTATTCAGATCAAGACTGGATGCCTTTCTGGAAGATTTGCTTTAGCCAAACCCAAGTTATTGGGTTCAATACAGAGGTTACTGGGTGAAATTCTATGGTTTGTGTCATACAGGAGGTCTGACTAGATGGTGATCTAATGAACTCTTCTGGCCTTAAAATCAATAAATCTATGAATGGAGCTAGGATGATTTACACTGGCTAAGGCTTGTCCCCTTAATATTTCTAGAGTTAAGAGTGGAGCCAGATGGATTTTCAGATTAAAAAGGGATAGTATCTAATTTTTAGGTGCAATATGTGATGTACCCAGATTGATTTTTTTTTCTTTGCCGAACTAGAAAGAGATACAGTTAAGATTTTTAGGCATAATATTTGACCATTCTTGACTGTATTCCCTTCAAAAGCACTTTTCTTCTACGGTCTTTTCATGCTCTTACAATTTTTTAAAAACCAATTGTTGCAGTGCTAGGGAACTTACTATAAAATAATAATGACATAATAATAAAAACAGTTCACAATTTCTTATGTGTAGGATGTTATATGTAGAATGTATATTTTTGGTGTTGGGACATGTGAAAAGATGTCTGCTTGTCTGTCAATAAAAAAACAGCCAGGTAAAAAGCTGAGCCAGCAATCCAATCAGGTAAACAACAGAGCTGGCAAACTAATCTTAATGTTAGGCAGAAAAGTGTTTATATAATATATAATGATTAACTTTGTAACAATGGGAAATGACTGCCTAGGAAGGAGTACTCTGGAAAGGGATCTGGGGGTCATAGTGGATCACAAGCTAAATAAGAGTCAACAGTGTAACGCTGTTGCAAAAAAAAGCAATCATTCTGGGGTGTATTAGCAGGAGTATTGTAAGCAAGATACAAGAAGTTTCAGAGTAGCAGCTGTGTTAGTCTGTATGCGCAAAAAAGAAAAGGAGTATTTGTGGCACCTTAGAGACTGACAAATTTATCTGAGCATAAGCTTTCGTGAGCTACAGCTCACTTCATCAGATGCATGCAGATACAAGAAGTAATTCTTCTGCTCTACTCCACACTGATTAGGTCTCAACTGTAGCATTGTGTCCAGTTCTGGGCACGAAATTTCAGGAAAGATGTGGACAAATTGTAGACAGTCCAGAGAAGAGCAACAAAAATTATTAAAGGACTAGAAAACATGACCTATGAGAGAAGATTGAAAAAAAATTGGGTCTGTTTAGTCTGGAGAAGAGAAGACTGAGAGGGGACATGATAACAGTTTTCAAGTATGTAAAAGGTTGTTACAAGGAGGAGGGAGGAAAATTGTTCTTAACTTCTGAGGATAGGACAAGAAGAAATGGGCATAAATTGCAGCAAGGACGGTTTAGGTTGGACATTAGGAAGAACTTCTCGTCAGAGTGGTTAAGCACTGGAATAAATTGCCTCGGGAGGTTGTGGAATCTCCATCATTGGAGATTTTTAAGAGCAGGTTGGACAAACACCTGTTAGAAATGGTCTAGATCACCGTTTCCCAAACTATATTCCGCGGAACACTGGTGTTCCGCACGATGTGAATAGGTGTTCTGTGAAAGAATCTAGAATTTAATTTTGACTCTTGCACTTGATTTTTGTACTACTTTGTACATGCTTTCCAGTTAGAAATTGTTAGTTCAAGTTATTTTAAATTTGTATTTTTGCTTTGTTTTATAAATAAAATATATTTGAGCATAAATAACGCAATTTTTTATTTGAAAACCAAACGACTACAAAATAATATTATAAGTGTTCCGTAATAGGCTAAAAAGTGTTCCGTGGCCAAAAAGGTTTGGGAAACGCTGGTCTAGATAATACTTAGTCCTGCCTTGAGTGCAGGAGACTCGAAGTCATTTCCAGTTCTATGATTCTATGAATGTATTTAAGGCAAGCCCCTGAATGTGGGTGTGCACTTGCATTTAATCCTATGCTGTGCCCTGTTTCAGTGGACTAATCACTCACTGAAGCAGTGAACAAACAACATACTTCTTCAGCTCAAGAGTCTGTGTGTGAACCTGTTCTGGGTAGCAGGGTAAAGAATTGGTAAACACCATGAGCCTGCTCGTCAGTCACACACCTGAAAATATCACCATGATCACAGCAATTTATTTTTTTAAAAACCAACAGATATCTAGAACAAGTAGTCTAGAACAGTGGTTCTCAACCGGGGTCCAGGGACCTCTAAGGGCCATAAGCAGGTTTCAGGAGGTCCCCCAAAATAAATCAGAGAGCAGAGCCGACGTTAGACTTGGGCCCAGGGAAGAAAGCTGAAGCCCAAGCCCCACCACCCAAAGTTGAAGCGAAAACCTGAGCAACTTAGCTTTGTGGAGCTGCCTACGTCGTCAGGCCCTGAGCCATTGTCCTGGTTGCTACCCCCTAATGCCAGCCCAGGCTTTTAATCTACTGAAAATGGAGAAAAACAGTTGTTGTGGCACAGGTGGGCCAGGGAATTTTCAGAAAGAAAAAGATAGAGAACCCCTGGTCTAGAAGGCACCCCTTCCCATGTGTTACATGTTACAAATTATTAATCAGCCTTCATTGTTTGGGAATTGTTGTGTTTATCCAATAATCTGTGAGAAACGGTCCTCCAAAAATAGAATCAAATGAATCAACTGTAAATGTCCATAGGTGAAATGCTGAAAATGCTGCCTTTTCAGTTGTCTGTAGGAAAAATATGTGCCTGTTTATGCTTTTCCCCCCCTATTCAAATGCCAATACGAGAGCTGTATGCAGAGTAGTTGTGGCCATGTCAGTCCCAAGACATTAGGGAGACAAGGTAGATGAGGTAATATCTTTTACTGAACCAAATTCTGTGGGTGAGAGAGACAAGCTTTCAAGCTGAAGAAGAGCTCTGTGTGGCTCAAAAGCTTGTCTCTCTCACTAACAGAAGTTGGTCCAATAAAAAAATATCACCTCACCAACCTTCTCTCTCTAATACTAGGGCTGGATGAAAATTTTCCACCTGAATAGGTTTTTGACAGAAAATTGGGGTTTCTGCAAAAAGTGTGTTTTTCTGCAGAATTTATTTTTCGTTAACGCTCCTTCTCCCTCAAATCCCTGAAAACTGAAATATATCTGTGTGGATATGCTACCATGCCACCTCATGGGACTTGTACTTTGGTTGCATTAGGTCCCCATTCTCATCTATGGGCTGGGGTCCCAGGCTAGACCACATCCCCCAGGATTCGTCATTGCCTGGGACTTTCATGCTTGGAAATGGGTGGTGGTGCATCATGGCACTGTGGTGCATAGGACATTGTAATTTGCTCCAAAAGTGCATAAGGCACCCACACTACCCTTCCCATGAGACACCGCAGCAGCATTTCTGAACTGATTTTGGGGGGATGGGGGTTGCCTGAATATTTTTAGTTTTGGCCATCAACAATTTCTGGTATTTGAGTTCTTGCCCCCAAATCAGAATTTTCTATGGAAAACCCCCTCATTTTCCAACCAGCTCTAGTGAGTACACTCTTCACCATGTGATTCAGACAACATGCAAAGCACCTTGTGAGGAGTCAGCCTAGACTTCTCCCCGGCATGGCCTTTGTCAAGCAGTCTGCCCTGAAAACTGCTCTACATTCAACTCTTCCATTTTCAGTAACAGTTTCTCTTAGATAGCGCTTTGCCTTTGAAAATTAAAAGTCTGCATTTCAGGAAATGCAATTTAACCAGTATAATAGTAGGAAAATGTAAAGATAGGACCCATGAAGCACCCCTTTCACAGTAGTGGAGTACAGCACTGTATACAGATATGTGTATGAGTCTTCCTTATTTCATGTTTGTGAGAAGTTGGATCACAGAAACCCCTTTGGGGTTGCCAACTGATGTGTCAAAACTACTTCTGCCCCTGCTTACCTGCCCTGGCAGCTTGGGATTTCAGTGCCCTGCCTGGTTTGAGCCAGACCTGCTAGCCTGCTGCAGACCCAGACCCAGGTCTGAACCATGTCCTCTAACAGCTATAGGCTTAAACTGAAAGCAGCTTAAGAAGTGTTCCTGTCTTTGACATTCAGATGCTCATCTCCCAATGTGGTCCAAACCCCAACTAAATCCATTTTACCCTGTATAAAGCTTATACAGGGTAAACTCATAAATTGTTCGCCCTCTATAACACTGATAGAGAGACATGCACACCTGTTTGCCCCGCCCCAGATATTAATACATACTCTGGATTAATTAATAAATAAAAAGTGATTTTATTAAATACAGAAAGTAGGATTTAAGTGGTTCCAAGTAGTAACAGACAGAACAAAGTGAATTACCAAGCAAAATAAAATAAAACACACAAGTCTAAGCCTAATACAGTAATAAAACTGAATACAGATAAAAATCTCACCCTCAGAGATGTTTCAATAAGTTTCTTTCACAGACTGGACACCTTCCTAGTCTGAGCACAATTGTTTCCCCTGGTACAGCCCTTGTTCCAACTCAGGGGGTAGCTAGGGGATTTCTCATGACTGCAGCCCCCTTTGTTCTGTTCCATCCCCTTATATATCTTTGCACAAGATGGAATCCTTTGTCCTCTCTGAGTCCCCAACCCCCTCTTCTAAATGGAAAAGCACCAGGTTTAAGATGGATTTCAGTACCAGGTGACATGGTCACATGTCCTGTAAGACTCCAAGCCTTCATTCCTCCCAGCCTGACTCATAGGAAGGCCTGACTGCAAACACAGCCATCCACAGTCAATTGTCCTGGCTGATGGGAGCCATCAAGATTCCAAACCACCATTAATGGCCCACACTTTGCATAATTACAGTAGGCCCTCAGAGTTATATTTCGTATTTCTAGTTTCAGATACAAGAGTGATACATTTATACAAACAGGATGACCACACTCAGTAGATTATAAGCTTTGTAAGGATACCTTAACAAGAGACCTTTTGCATGAAGCATATTCCAGTTACATTATATTCATACTCATTAGCATATTTTCATAAAATCATATAGAGTGCAACATCACAATGTTGTTCAGGGGATCTGATTAAAACCTGGACATTCCAGGGCATTTTTTTTCCATTGAGTACACCTAGTAAAACTCACACATGACCTTTGGAAAAGGAAGCCATATGTGTCCCTATCCAATTCCTGACCATGTTCCCCATCGGACACCCCAACCCAGATGTAAACAAGCTGAAAGGTTATTAGAGCATGGCAAGAAGCAAAACAACTGGAGTTGATTTGGGAATTACTATGAAAAGATCTATGGTTTTCATTACCTGGTACTCTGTGATGCCAGACCATAAGGAAGCAATACAAACTAGGGAAGGAGGTTCTGCCTGACAGAGAGGGTGGGTAACCCCCCAACAGCTTCATTATTAGGGTTGTCAGCAGTTTGGCAATGGGATGTGGAGACAGCAGATTGACAGAGCCCCATGTGACTGTTGAGGAATATCAAAAAAATTAATACTGACAAAAGACACATTGCCACAGATGGGGATATCTTGATTATGCTCCAAATTCCTCATTACAAAGAACAGACTTCCCTTGCACCACCATTCAGAATCTGGTGGACTGTACTTGATCAGATATATGGATAGATTCCAGGGACTAGCTGGGAATACAGAGCAGTGAGGTTACCTTAATAGGTCTTCCATCTGGTGTAAGTACCTCTTCTGAAAGTTCCATCATCTTCAAAGCCATCAAAGCAATGGGTTTTGCATGACTAAGGCTCTTCCTATGGAGCCCTGCTGCAACACAGTATGCATCACCTATTGTTTCCACCTGCAGCAATCAGACAAATCAAATGTAAAAGTATGATAATGAGCAGAGATCTGCACCATTAGTTATCTGCAATCACAAAATGTTGCTTAAAAACATGTCAGCAAAATATCAATAAAATAAGCAATTAGACAACGGAGCATAATTACCCGAGTTTGCAAACAGGCACAGTCAAAACTCTGACATCTCATTGCATAGTTGTTCATCATCATTAACTGCAGAAGATCATTAAATCTAGGACAATGTGCACTATCAAATGAAAGATGATAACATTACCCCACAGGAAAACAGGATTTTCTGTATTAGAGTTAGACCAAAAACTAGTTACAGTTAAGAGCTGGTGCCACCATTTATTGTTCTGCTGTGGAGTAAGAAGTGTACTAAGCAGTAATAATTCATAATTATTATTTACTCTATTCAAAAAATACATTAAGATGAGAGTTACTGGAGCCTAAATGTTTCCATTAAAAAACAAGTGAACAGTACATCACTTATCTTTAGAATCTTGCTCCTCTTAGGCCTGGGAGAATTCAAGAGAGGTGATTTTATAGCTTACCTATCATTTTTATTTCTCATAATCCCACACCCACTAGTACTAGGGCTGACTGCTGGGTATTGTCTGCTTGTCTACCTACCAAGGTATGCAGCTCTTCTGAAACCTTTTAGTTTTGTATAGGATATTTAGGCTCTCTACACTTCATGAGGTTACCTGAGCACCAGTTCCTTTCCTCAGACCAATGAATGCATTAGATTGCTTCTCCTACCCCTTAGCCTCACTGTTCCTGATGGGAAGCCAACTTTCCGGAGTAAGGGGAGCAGGGGAAATTAAGGGATCCCTCTGGCTTAGGTCAAAATCAGCCTATGAAACCAAGAAGCCCTATAATCCTCCAATTATACTGACAATCACCCTTTGCAAAGTTTGTCTGCCCACACTTCTGTAGCCAGCTCCCTGCACAATCCTTCAGTGCACTCTCAAACAGGCTTGGCTTAGAAGCATGAATGTATCTACCACCAGTCTCTTTCCTTCCCCCCAGTGCAGCTCTATTAATTGAATGGCAGAAAAGCATTCTGCAAAGATTAGCATGAGAGGAGAGACGTGTGCCGACTGTAGAGCTCCCCTGGGAGCCACTTTGTGCCTGGCCCTTTTGTCCCTGGGATGTCTACTTATATTTTGTCCTCAGGGTTGACAGAGGAGAAATCAGGACATTCAACTTGATTAATTTCCAGTCCTGGTAAGGCACCAGCATAAGAGAGACTTTGAAATCCCCCCACTACATCTAAACATTACACTGGGCACCAATCCAGAAGGTCAGTTGACCTTAAGGGAGGTAGCGAATTGGCACTCCAGTCAGGTCACCCGTTATATTCTCCTGTTCTGAGGTAACAGAGTCCAACAAAATATATAGAATTCAACATCCCCAGAAGAGAAAGGGTCTTCAGCCTGCCTCTAGGTCCCTGGGAGTGGCATGCCCTTGACTCAGCAGCTTACAATGTCTCTATCCTGTCCAAGTAGGGAAGTAGAGAAAAGGGGTTGGTATGGGAGCCCGGGCCCTCTCTCTTCACCAGGCTCCAACTCAGGGCCCTGAGAGAGAAAGTAATAGCAAACACCCCAGAGCGCTTTGGGGATGCATCCATGGGCCACTTCCTACCATCTGCTTCCCCATGAACCTTGAAGTCCTGTGCTTAAAATCCAACAGAAAATAGTAAAAACAACAGACTCTTCAGCTCAGCTGGGCTCAGCAGGTGGTAGTCTTCTTCTCTGCAGGCTCGCCCCAGGTTCACAATGGTCAAAGTTTCTGGGTTGCAGTCCATCTTCCTAGGGTCTGTCACATTCTCCTTCTATCCAGAGTTTCAGGCAAGCTGCAGTCCCTGATCAGTCCCCATCTCCAGTCAGGCTCCCAGCTCAGAACTCAGCCTCCCACATTTCTCTCACTCTTTAGCCCAAGAGAGAAAGAACTCTCTCACCTGGGTTTCCTCCCTGGACTCTCTTCTATGAGCTGGGGTAGCTCCTGCTTGAAGACCCCTCCCTTGCAGTAAGAAGTATCCTTCTTCAAAAGCTTT
The DNA here is from genome assembly GCF_015237465.2 of Chelonia mydas. Lineage (NCBI taxonomy): Eukaryota > Metazoa > Chordata > Testudines > Cheloniidae > Chelonia > Chelonia mydas. Next base: position 36,112,457 of record NC_057849.1, read on the forward strand.
CAAGGTAGGTCTGTCCTCCTAACCCCTCTGTTCCACTTATGAGCTTTTTGGCTCCCTTTCAAGCTTCTCCTCCAGCTGTAGTGGACTCTGCAAGTGCAGTAGGGTAGCATCATCTGGGCCCAGAACTGCTCCTAAACCCCTCATGTCCCAGTGTGGGGTTTCTACACCTCATCACAGGGTACCCCAAGGGAGAGCAGAGTACCAGCAGAAAGTGGGGAAAGCTGCTAAATCTCTTCCCTGACTTCAGAAAGTTCCTGGATGTACTTGCAGATGGAGAAGACAGCAATTGGCATTCACTCCTACCATCTGTCTACTTAACTCCTTCCCTGTGCCCCATTCTCAGGGCAGCCATTCACTGCAGTAATACATATGGGGAGCCACCTTCCTGCCCACCCAATAAAATAGCAGAGCTCTTTCCCCCCCCAAACACCAGTAGTTGTGGTAAGTAGACAGACTACAGGGCAGGAAAGGAAGTAGAGACACTGAGGAGGGAAGGCAGGACCACCAGCAGCAAGGAGAGAGTGGCATGGGTTAGAATGGATATGGTGTGTGTGTGGGAAAGGGGAGGGGCATGAGAGCACCACTTTAAAGTCATAACAAAGCCTGCTCTGAATTTGTGTTTGAGGACCCATCTGAATATTGTGATACTTCTAAACATCGGCCTCACAGAGAAAAAAGGGCAGAAAATCAAACACGCTACCTTAAAATTAGAGAAGACAACTGGACTGAACACAAATAGAAGAAATTACAACCTAAGGAGTTGAGATTGGGCTATCGTAATAAAAAAGTGATGGCCAAATTCTGCTCTTTTTTACAGTGGAGTAAATTCAGAGTAATTCCACTGATGTCAGTGTAAACAAGAAGAGATTTTGGCCCACAGATTAGTTTTTCTTGTAAAATCTAGATACATTTATTTATTTTGTCAGAGAGTTCCCCTCTTTGAAATATCCATTGATATGTAAGTAAAATTAAGGACCAAATTACATTCTTATATGTTCACTCAAAGAGAGTGCATATGAGTGCAGAACTAAGTCAACAAAAATCAGTGACAAAACCTGCCCAGTTATGAAACCTCCCATACATGGAACAAATATTGGATTGACAGAAGAACATAAAAACAGCCATACTGGGTCAGACTAAAGGTCCATCTAGTCCAGTATCCTGTCTTCCGATAGTGGCCAATGCCAGGTGCTTCAGAGGGAATGAACAGAACAGGTAATCATCAAGTGATCCATCCCATCGCCCATTCCCAGCTTCTGGGAAACAGAGGCTAGGGACACCATCCCTGTCCATCCTGGCTCATAGCCCTTAATGGACCTATCTTCCATGAATTTATCTAGTTCTTTTTTGAACCCTGTTATAGTCTTGGCCTTCACAACATCCTCTGTCAGAGAGTTCCACAGGTTGCTTGTGCGCTGTGTGAAGAAATACTTCCTTTTGTTTGTTTTAAACCTGCTGCCTATTAATGTCATTTGGTGACCCCTAGTTCTTGTGTTATGAGGAGGAGTAAATAACACTTCCTTATTTACTTTCTCCACACCAGTCATGATTTTATAGACCTCTATCATATCCCCCCTTAGTCGTCTCTTTTTCAAGCTGAAAAGGGAGATCTGCTCCTGCAGATTTTCTGCATGTACTGTCAGCATGAGAGAATGAAGCTGTGTGGTGATGATCACAGTTGGGAAATGAATGGGACATAAATATGATCACTGAGTACATGCAACTCCATTCCTTAATGGTCCTCATGGCTACCAAGCTCCTCTCACATTAATGGTGAAATGTGAAACTCTAAAATTGCTAAGACTGCCCTGACAAGTGGATCTGGTAGCAATTCCTACTGCGAAGATTGCCTAACTCTTTCTATTATAAGGCCATGGTCAGCTGCTTATAACTTTACCAATCTTTAACTATTCCTGCTGAAATGTACTATGCTAAGTTTCTGCCTCTGACTGGATTATTATTTTTTTTAATTCTGGCATTTCCTGACTTCTGAGTCCTTGATTTTACAACCTTCATATTTTTAAAACAGGATTTTGTATGTGCCAATATATAAGAATAGTGTAAATATGCTGTATTTGCATGACAGTGTTCAGAAGAGCCTTAAATCAACACACTTTATCTTTACTAGACAAATCCTTCCTTACCCATTGCCATTCCCACAATTCTTAAACAAGACTGTAGTTTTATGTGTAAAGTATTATGAGATATAACAAAGGTGGAAGCCAGCTTCCAGCTATTAGCCTGATCTATGTATAATTTATTACTGAATTTCTGTATTTAATTAGTCATTGATGGTAAGGATTTTAAAATAATTATATTACTATATAAAAACCTGATCTAAAGTCATTCAATCAATCTTTGTGCAAATCAGCAATTCTGTTCTAATCTTTTGCTGTAGATCCTGAAACTGGGGTATGTAGCAATGGGGCGTGGTCTCTCCCCTGACAGACAGGAAGAGAGCTGCAACCGCCCTCTGGTGGGCAGAGCCGGGATACCCACGGCCGCCCAGCCGGAAGCAGAGGGGAGGGACAGGAACTGGAAATATAAAAGGCCAGCCCTCCAGCTAAGTTGAGGGATTGCTGCCAAAGGAGCAGGACATCTCCCCACTCCCCGCTGCTGGAGCCCAGACTTGACGGAGGCTGCTACAGTGCCAGAGACCCGGAGGGACTGCCGGACCTGATGGACACTGGGGACACCAAGGAGCTGCCACTCACTGTTTATCCCAGCGAGACCGGCGACAACCCCGGAACCCAGGTACCCCCAGACTGGGAGCGTAGGAAGGAGCCGAGGGGAAGCCGAATAGCTGTGTTACTAACTGCAAGCCGGCCTACATGTTGTGGCCGGATTTCCCTGCTGACCCAGGGGCTGACCACTCCGCCACTGTTAGGGCCCTGGGCTGGGAAGCAGTGGAGCGGGTGGGCCTGCGTCCCCTTACCCCCTGCCACCCCACTCCTGGGGGTGGCAGCCTCCCCACCTTTAGGCTAGGAGGCCTGCATTGGTCTGGTGCCTGCCTGAGCTAGGATGCCACAAGGCTTTGCTGGCTCTCTTGCCTGAGAGCTAATCTCCTCCTAGACTGCTGGGCTGCTCTGCCTGACAGCAGGCCAGAGCCATTACCTGATTGCTGCCCCGTCCTGACTGAGGGCCCTGGGTAGACAAACTCACTACTGCTCTGTCTGACTGCAAGCCAGAGCCATTAATGGATTACGTTCCCGCCCTGATGGAGGGCACCGGGCCTATAGACTTAAGGCTACCCTGCCCAACCGTGGGCCAGAAGCATTAACGGTGTGCTACCCTGCTCTGGCTGAGAGCTGGGGCTCACAAACCCAATTGCTGCCGACCTGGGCTGCAGGCTTGGACCTATTAACTGTCGGCTAATTCCCCTCTGAGCGGAGCCTCTCTAGGAGCATTGCAATGAGAGGGTGTGGTCTCCCTCCCTGATGGACGGGGAGAGAACCGCGACCGCCTGACAGGGTAGACTATGGCAACTGCTTAGTAGCACACAGCAACAGTGCATAAGCACTGCAGGAAGCAAACAAGGATATCTTGTCCAATTGAGAGTTCAGTCACTTTATATTCAGGTTGTATGTCTCATTAATAGATGTTTCAGACAGGAGCAGTATGGGATATAGATAAAACATCTATTAATCATTTATTTATTCCAATTATAAATGGAACCTTAATACAGAGTGTGACTGAAAGTTCAGTGAAAACGTAAGTACTGTAGGCAGGATGTAAGTTCCCTAATTAGAATAAGGCTGAAACATAGGAGCTAGTACTCCATCTCTTGGAGAAAGTGCCATGGGATCTTTAATAACCGCTAATGGTTAGGCCCTCCATTATCCTGATAATCTAAACGAATGGAACCTTCAGCCGCATAATGTCCCCTCTTACAGTGCTGACTCAGTCCTAACTCAGAAGGGAGCAGGGATATAAGTAACAACAACTGCTTTGGCTTCCTTCATCATAAATTAGCAGAGAACATTAACTGAATGTGTACAAGTAATAAAAGAACTAGAGTGTCACACACCATTTCCCAGGCTTCTTTACAGAGGGAAGTAAAAAAAGCACATCTTGTGTTTGAAACAAGAAACCTGCCAAAGGAAGCGATAAAGATCTCCATCTGACACGCCTGAGAATCCCGATGCTCTCGGGAATCTATTAAGCACCTTTTTCAAAGGGCTGTTTAGAAATAAACATCACAAAATGTAATCGCAGAGGTCACGCTTGTGAGCTGTCTGATGTAATGCTCCCTACAGACAAAACAAATCCACTGAAAGCAGGAGCTACTGGCTGCTGTTGTAGTCCTGCCTCTCTCAGCAGGTTCTCTGTAAAAACTTAGACAATTTGGATTAACACTGTTGCAGTTGAGCACTTGTCACTATTTTTCTTAAAGCACAGTGAATAAGCACATGCAGGTTTTTTCTTAAAATGGGTTTAAATTATACCCACCTCAAAAAAGACCAGCAATAACCTCTTTGCTGAATATTAAAGAGAACCAACTGTAAAAGAATCTGGTCTGACAATTCAAAACTCTCTTTTTCTGGAAGAAAACCTGCACTTTACAGGTTTTCCCTCGTAGATTCCCTTCCTCCCTTAGAAATCACATCATACTATAGCCCTGGTGGTACAATTATTGACATCTTCAGTTTAGCTCCCAAAATAATCTCAAAGATATGTAGATACTTTGTCATATCATACTATGGGTCCATCAAGCCTAGTAACTTTCTTCCCCACTCTGAGCATCTAAGGGTATGTCTATACTCAGAGCTGGGGTCTGATTCCCAGCTCCAGGAGACATACTTGCACTAGTTCCCATTGAGCTAATGCGCCAAAATCAGAGCGTAGTCACAACAGCACCAGGGGCAGAAGAGGCTAACCACCCCAAGACCCTAGGCTCATTCTCAGCATGGCTAGCCCGTCCCATTGCCCACACTGTCATGGCTACACTCTATTTTTAGCATACTGTAAACAAAGGCTGATGAGAAAAGGTATGAAAGGGAGCCAGAATAATGGACTTAATCTAAACATAAAGGCCGCATTGATATGATTCAAGGATTGTGTTGAAATTATGCTTGTTAAAAACAGGAGATGTGGAGCTGGAAGTTAATGAGCCAAATTTGGTATGTCAGATACTAGGCCTACTTGGTTAACAAAATGATGAGGGGATGAGATATTCCACCAATCACTCCCTTTGGGTCCTTAAAAGAAAGACTTTATGAGGAAAAGTATGAAAGAACAAAAGAAGAACAAACAGAGGCTACTGGAGTAAGCTTTGCCCCCATGGCTGCCATCATGGGCCTTTATCCTCCTGACTCGGAGAGGTGTCTTGACCAGAACGGGCCAGAGAGGGACCCAGACAACATAGTCACCCCTACTGGCCCCAGCTGAATCCCAACCACCACCTGGGATGAAAGTTATTACCATCTTTAATACCAGCTAAGAGACTGTCAAACAAGGGTGCTTTTCCTTCTAAACTCTCTTCAACTGAAGGGAAATGGAACAAAAATATGTAGTTAAAATGAAAGCCTTATTTAACACTTTATACTTCAAACATTTTAACTGCTTTTCCTTTTCTGTATCTTTAATAAAAGGTTAAGAGGAGTTTTAATAGTGTGGTTGCCATGGTGCTAAGCTGGCTGAGATCTCTATATATCCAAGCCCGGACTTTATTTAACACTGTTTAATATTGGTCAGTGACTAGGTTATGTTAACACCTTTAGCTTGGGTGACCATTTTTAAAGGGACAGTCCCCTCCTGCAGGTGTCCCAACTTTTTCTTAAAAAGTGTTTTCTGTCTCACCCCCATCAGTACTGGTGGGTCCTGCTGCTGGCCGGATCACTTCTCACCAGCCGCTCACCCACCAGCGGCTAGTGGGGGGTGTAGAGTGGCTGACGATGTGGGTGGGTGTGCAAGGCTGGTAGCGGGGCAAAGCTTCAGTGCACAGGTCCAGCCACACCCCTTGCTGGTTCATCAGTGCAGCACTCGCTGTGTGCCAGGGTTTAAATTAGCTGTTACCACTCAAGAAAGAGATCTTGAAGTCATTGTGGATAGTTCTCTGAAAACATCCACGCAGTGTGCAGCGGCAGTCAAAAAAGTGAACAGAACGTTGGGAATAATTAAGAAAGGGATAGATAATAAGACAGAAAATATCATAATGTCCCTATATAAATCCATGTTACGCCCACATCTTGAATACTGCGTGCAGATGTGGTCACCCCATCTCAAAAAAGATATATTGGAATTGGAAAAGGTTCAGAAAAGGGCAACAAAAATTATTAGGGGTATGGAATGGCTGCCATATGAGACAAGAAGACGTCTCTTTTCCAAGCTGAAAAGTACCAGACTAAGGGGGGAATATGATAGAGGTCTATAAAACCATGACTGGTGTGGAGAAAGTAAATAAGGAAGTGTTATTTACTCCTTCTCATAATACAAGTTCTAGGGGCCACCAAATGAAATTAATAGGCAGCAGATTTAAAACAACAAAAGGAAGTATTGGCCTTGGACCTCAATTCAGCAAGGTTTATCTTAAGCATGTGCGTAAGTTTAAACTTGTGAATAATTCCACTGAAGTCAATGGGGTTACTTTTGTGCTTTAAACTAGGCATGAGTTTACACAGTTTGCTGAACCAAGACCTTTAGTACAGAAGAATATTACTACACTATTCCAAAAAAATAACATAACTCAGATGTTGATTACTATAAACAATCTGCATCGGTTTCTATTTCTTTGATTCCCCTTTGGATTGATACACATTTTTTTTAAATTAATTTCAGTTTCCAGTTGGGTCAGATCATATCCTTGGTCTCATGTGTTTTTGTTATCTAAGTCTGCGTTTGCATTTCTGCTTAAATATGTATGTGGTCACAGTTATTGTCATTTTAAATTGGCAGTTTTCCTCCATTTCGGCAGTTCCTTTTTGAGTCACAGTACACAGAGTGGATGCAATACATTTAAATGAAGGTAAGTTTATTATTAGGAAAAACAACATGGAGTCCTTGTGGCACCTTAGAGACTAACAAATTTATTTAGGCTAAGCTTTTGTGGGCTAAAACCCACTTCATTAGATGCATCTAATATTATTAGGCTGTTTCTTATCATTTATAAGTAGGCTTAGAAGAATAAGATTTTTATTGGTAAACAGCAGTGAATGTCAATTTCACTGTACACACAGAAACCAACAAAAATATTTTCATGATAAAAACAGAAATTTATAGATAGGAAAAGTACTCCTTGAGAACTTCTTAGAGTTTGATTTAAATATATTCACTTTGTATATTGACAATTTGTGTTTTAACAATTATAAGGCTTGAACTTTTGAATCTCAGCATCTTCTGTCATTAAATAGTTGTCTGACCCCTCTCCCTAATTTTCCACAACTGTGAAAAATTTAAATCATTTAAAAATTTTTAAAAATGCTTAAAAATAATCAATATACTACTGTTGAAATTCCAAAAAATCAAAATCAAATTCTGCCAAGCCTGTTTATAACTCAGTTGCTAGGAGATTGTTTATGAAGTTTCATGTTATAATATTAAAACAACAACAAACAGCAATGACATGCTATTAATCTCTTGTTTAAAAGCCCCACAGTTGAAAATATAGATATAGCTGCAGAGAAAAGGCTGATGGTTTGGAAGAAAAAAAGTGTTAATTTCAACGCTCTCTTTTACCATCAATTACCACCTACAGTCCCTTTCACTTTTACAACTCTACCCAATTTTTACCTAAACGAATATAATGTTCCACATGAATAAGGAGCAACTACTCTTGAGTTAGCCCTAAGTGATAAACATTTGTTCAAGAAACTACCACAATTAAGACTACAGTTTAATATAATTCAATATCTTTGTGGGTTAGGGGAGTAAGAAAGCCTATGGAACTCACTGCCACAAGATATAACTGAGGCCATAGATCTTAGCAAGATTCAAAAAAGTATCAGGGGGGCTGGAAAGCTTAGCAAAGCTTTTGACACGGTCTCCCACAGTATTCTTGTCAGCAAGTTAAAGAAGTATGGGCTGGATGAATGCACTATAAGGTGGGTAGAAAGTTGGCTAGATTGTCAGGCTCAACGGGTAGTGATCAATGGCTCCATGTCTAGTTGGCAGCCGGTGTCAAGTGGAGTGCCCCAGGGGTCAGTCCTGGGGCTGGTTTTGTTCAATATCTTCATAAATGATCTGGAGGATGGTGTGGATTGCACTCTCAGCAAATTTGCGGATGATACTAAACTAGGAGGAGTGGTAGATACGCTGGAGGGCAGGGATAGGATACAGAGGGACCTAGACAAATTGGAGGATTGGGCCAAAAGAAATCTGATGAGGTTCAATAAGGATAAGTGCAGGGTCCTGCACTTAGGATGGAAGAACCCAATGCACCGCTACAGACTAGGGACCGAATGGCTAGGCAGCAGTTCTGCAGAAAAGGACCTAGGCGTGACAGTGGATGAGAAGCTGGATATGAGTCAGCAGTGTGCCCTTGTTGCCAAGAAGGCCAATGGCATTTTGGGATGTATAAGTAGGGGCATTGCCAGCAGATCGAGGGACGTGATTGTTCCCCTCTATTCGACATTGGTGAGGCCTCATCTGGAGTACTGTGTCTCGTTTTGGGCCCCACGCTACAAGAAGGATGTGGATAAATTGGAGAGAGTCCAGCAAAGGGCAACAAAAATGATCAGGGGTCTGGAACACATGACTTATGAGGAGAGGCTGAGGGAACTGGGATTGTTTAGTCTGTGGAAGAGAAGAATGAGGGGGGATTTGATAGCTGCTTTCAACTACCTGAGAGGTGGTTCCAGAGAGGATGGTTCTAGACTATTCTCAGTGGTAGAAGAGGACAGGACAAGGAGTAATGGTCTCAAGTTGCAGTGGGGGAGGTTTAGGTTGGATATTAGGAAAAACTTTTTCACTAAGAGGGTGGTGAAACACTGGAATGTGTTGCCTAGGGAGGTGGTAGAATCTCCTTCCTTGGAAGTTTTTAAGGTCAGGCTTGACAAAGCCTTGGCTGGAATGATTTGATTGGGGATTGGTCCTGCTTTGAGCAGGGGGTTGGACTAGATGACCTCCTGAGGTCCCTTCCAACCCTGATATTCTATGATTCTATGAAAGCCAAAACAATTAGACTGAAAAAGAATGTGGACTGAGGGGTTGAAAACACCAAATTATTGTTTAAGTACATTTAAATACTTTACTTAATTGTCTTGGAAGAACATGACTGCTTGTGATGAGGGATATCCAGTGATGTGCATGGCTAAAGACTGAGAGGAGAAGGTTTACAGGCAGTGTTGTGGAGACTCATAAGATTAAAAAAAAAAGAAACCTAAGAAATGTGAGGTTGTCATGGTTGTTTTTCTAAAAAAGTAATTTCACCTTGTTCTAAAATGGCAGGCAATGTGCCATATGCCGACACCACTTAGACTCAAAAGAAAAGACTAGCAGCTCTGCATGACAATCTGTTTTACTACACAATACAACCTTGATTAACTGTCAGATCAGGACATGGCTAGAAAAAAAAAATCTTGACAATTTAGATTACTGCTTCTTGGAACAGAGAGCTAGAAAGCACACGAATGAGGTGAGTCTACTTTTGAGTTATTCCTAAGTAACACAGACAATTTCAAGAACTTCTATAATGGATATTACAGTATAATAAACTTCAACATTCTTGGGGGTTAGAGAAGGAAGGTAGTCTGTGGAACTCACTGCTACAAGATATCACTGAGGCCATAGAGCTTAGTAAGATTGAAAAATGAATCACTCTCTATGTGGACAATAAGAACATGCACAGATACATTAGAAAAGATCACACATTCATAAGGGATATAAATCCTTGTGTTTCATGGCATAACTCAATCTAAAGGGTTAGAAAGAAATTTCTCCTACATGCAAGTTACTCTATAATTTGTCACTGTGGGTCATCTTGTTCCTTTCTTTGAAACATCTCATGTTTGTTACTGTCACACAGACAGGTTACTGAAGTAGAAGGACCAGGTAATGACCCAGTGTGGCAATTCCTACAATTATTCAAATCTTAATTATGACACTCCCTGTCCCCCATATATATATATCTATTAATTACATTGATAATTCCCTCAATTATCCAGATTTATTCTATGTCTCCTCTGACATTTGGATAATTGAGGTTACATTGGTTTCAGTGATGTTTTCCCCTGGTAGTTTATCTTTCAATTCCATAGAGAAAGATCTGCTAAAGCAATCACTCTGAAAGAGTTAAAGTTGAAAACTGTTGATGTTCTCTGATTTGCTGATGATATAGCATATGAACTGCCCAGGGAGGCAGCATTAAAGTACTAGTAACATTTAAAGAGGATAACATTTTTATAACTTGGTCATTGGGGCAATATATGACCTTTTCTTTAAAAAGAAAATATTGCTATCAAAATCTATATATTGTGATCTTTTATTTTAAGAGAACCTTGCCGTTTAAGAGAACCTTGCCGTCAGACTGATTCATGCACTTGTATGTTGTTTGATGCCGCAACACCTCTGCTTCCCTGCTGATAACCATGCAGAATAGTATCTGCCAGAATGTCATCCTTTCTTTAGCTTTCTCTGGTGATTGTCAGTAAAATTACCACCTCAATTCCCTCAGATGATGAAATACTAGCTTATTTTTCTCTTCTCAGCTCAAAGAGGAGATTGGATAAAGGATTTGGATAAAGGGCTGAAAAGTGAAGGATTCTACAACAATAATTTATGCCTTATGGGCTCAATCCTGCAAGGTGCTGAGTGCCTTCAATGAGAGTTAAGTGTGCTCAGAACCTCACATGATCAAGAATAGTATCATGATTTCATTTTGCCTTGTCCCTTGAGGTCTAGACCTGGACTACTCCATACAACAAGGGAGCATCCTGTGAGGCAGCACTACACCCATAGTTCCATGGTGATGAGAATTATCAGCCAGCCCAGCATAATGCAATGAGATCACTTAAGATGGTATTGTTTCCAGAAACTTATGACAGTGCAACATAATTTCATTTTCTCACAGTATTATTCATGCATAATGTGTTTAAAATATTTTATAAAGTAAATTGTATAGGAACAAAATTATAAAAGCAGATGGGGAGGAAAAAATAGAAGGTATAAGCAAGGGCGGGAAAGATATTTTCAAGGAGTTATCAGATACATGTGAGATTATAAGGTGAAGAGAGATAGGAAAGCTGTTTCAGAAGCCACAGAAAAAGATCTGGTGAGACTGTGTGAAGGGACAGAAGAGTGGAGAGATCATGGAGCGTCAAAGAGAGATGAGATCTTTGAAGGCTGGAGCAAAATAATAATTTTAGAAATGAGAAGGGCAATTTTCAACTGGACCAGAAATTTAATGGGGAATGAGTAGAGTTGTTTTATGGATAGGGTGATGTGGTTGCATTTCTTTTAACATTCTGCATATGGAAGCGTCTGGAAAGCTGGGATCTTCGGAGGCCATAAAGAAAGGAAGAGAAAATACAACACAAGTTGTAGGTTGTTTATCTGAACTTCACTTATCTGAAACACCCTGTCATCCTAAATGATAGCACAAACAACTGCAGCTGCTGTCTCCAAAGCCAGCAGGCTCTGTACTGTTGCACCATGCTGCACCTGCCAGACTCAATGAAGCTCCTTAACAGTTTAATGTCCCAATCATCTGAACCCCCAATTTCAGATATCCCCCAAAAGCTTTGGATAATTGAAGTTGAACTGTTCTGAGACACAAGGTAAAGAGCCAAGGGGCACCTATGAAAAGATTCAGTGCTAGCAAAATACGTCCCACAGTGATGTTGTAATAATTGGGTTGACAAATTTCCCCTAACTTGAGCACGATTATATAAAGTATATGAATGTTTGTAAGATGTTACAATAACCTATAATAAAAAATGGTTACTAATCTTTTGTAGCTGTTGTTCTTTGAAATCTGTTGCCCATATCCATTCCACATTAGGTGTCTGACCATCACATGCACAGTTGCCAGAGATTTTTCCCTCAGTGGTATCCGTAGAATCAGTTCTAGTGCCCCCTAGAGCCGCGCACGTATGCACTGGTATAAAGGGGTGCTGCCAGGTCCGCACCCTCTCAGTTCCTTCTTGCCAATAACTCCAACAGAGGAGTAGAAGGGTGGGTCATGGAATGGACATGAGCAACACATCTCAAAGAACAACAGTTACGAAAGGTTAGTAACCGTTTTTTTCTTCGAGTGCTTGCTCATGTCCATTCCATGTTAGGTGACTCACAAGCAGTACTCCCGGAGGTGGGCTCGGAGTTTATGGATGTGCTGACTGCAACATCGCTCTTCCAAAAACTGGCATCGTCATGGACCTGCTGGGTGATTGCTTATGGGACACAAAGGTATGAACCGACGACCATGTTGCGGCTTTGCAGATGTCCTGGATTGGTACTTGTGCGAGGAATGCTGCTGACAAAGCCTGAGCTCTTGAGGAATGAGTGGTCACTATGGTAGGAGGCAGAACCTTCTCCTGCTCATAGCAAGCCCAGATACAGGCGTTATCCAGGACGAGATTCTTTGGGATGACACCAGTAGCCCTCTCATCCTTTCTACTACTGCTACAAAGAGTTGCATAGACTTGCAGAAGGGCTTAGTCCTCTAAATATAGAAGGCTAGGGCCGGCCTAACATCCAATATATGGAGCTGAAGTTCCTCGGTGGTCTTGTGAGATTTTGGAAAGAAAACAGGAAGAAAAATGTCCTGGTTGTTGTGGAATTGCAACACCACCTTTGATAGGAAGGCCAGATGGGGGCACAGCTGGACCTTGTCCTTGAATAACACCGTATGTCAGGGCTTTGATCTCTGAGACCCTTCTGCCCAACGTGATTGCCACCAGGAATGCAATCTTCCAAGATAAAGGCAGTATAGGACAAGACACTAATGGCTTGAAGAGAGGCCCCCATGAGCCTCGACAGGACCAGGTCAAGTCCCGCAGGGGAATTGAGTCATGCACCTGAGAGTAGAGTCTTTCCTGGCCCTTGAGAAGTCTGACTTATCTTGTGGGAGAACACTGATCTGCCCTGTACTGGAGGGTGGAAGGCTGTGATGGCTGCCAAGTGAACCTTAATAAATGAGACAGCCAGACCTTGATGTTTTAGGTGGAGCAGATCATCCAAGATAGACTGCAGAGAAGACCGGGATGGAGAAAGATTCCATTTTGAGGCCCAACTAGTGAAATGTTTCCACTTAGCCTTCCACCAGGGCTACCTATTTGGCTTTCTGCTACCAAGCAAAATTTGTCAAACCTGTTTCGAGAAGGCCTGCTCTTTCAGGTTCAGCCATGCAGCAACCATGCCATCAGGTGCTGAGAGGAAAGGTTCAGGTGAAGCAACCAGCCGTGGTCTTATGAAATCAAGTCTGGATGGGGTGGAAGCATGAGTGGAGCTGCTATAGAGAGGTCCAGAAGCATGCCGAACCAACACTGGCGTGGCCACACCACAGCTACCAGGATAACTTTCACCTTGCCCCATTTGATCTTAGGGTGATGTGATGCCTCGAGGTGAATGGTGTGTTTTTCACAGAAGTCCCACGGCTGGAGGGCCTCTTGTCACAGGGCTGAAGATCAAGCTCCTCCCTGCTTGTTGATGTAAAACAGAGGCAGTGTTGTCAATCAAGACTTGTACCACTTTGCCTGAGATCTGGGGAAGGATCACCTGGCAAGCCAAGCCTGAGCTCCCTGACATTTATATGCAGGGAAAGTTTTTCCTGGGACCAGAGGCCCAGAGTCCTGAGACTGTCGAGGTGGGCTCCCCACCCCAAGTCTGACATGTCTGAAACCAGGGTTACTGATGGATAGGGGCAACAAAGAGTACCCATTTTTATTACAGAACACAGGTCTCTCCACAAAGTCAGCAAAGTTAGGACCAGTGGCAGAAGCATAAATATGGAGTCCAAGTTGTGTCTGCCCCAGGGAGTAAACTGTGACCAACCACATATGTAGGGTGCCTGAGGCATAGCCGTGCATACTGCACTACATAGGTATATGCCATCAACTGGCCCAACTGTTTGAGGCAAACCTAAGCAGTTGTAAGAGAGTGGATTGTGACCTAGGAGATCAGGTCTGGCATAGTTCGGAATCTGGCCTCCAGTAAATTGACCTTGACCTAGGTGGAGTCGAGCACATCCCTGATGAACTTTATTCTCTGAACTAGAACCAAAGTTGACTGTCGCTCATTTATTAACAGGCCCAGCACCAGAAAGGTGGCCCGTACTATTCTGATGCTGTGCTGGACTTGAGCCAGTGAGCGACCTTTGATCAGCAAGTCATCGAGATATGGGTAGACTTGTACACCTTGACATCTGAGGAAGGCTGCTACCACTGCCATACACTTCATGAAAACCCCTGGGGCTGCCAACAGGCCAAAGGGAAGAAGAGTGAATTGACAGGGGCGTTGATCCACCGCAAACCTAAGGAATCTCCTGTGTCTGTGGAAAATGGAGATGTTGAAATAAGTGTCCCTCAAATCGAGGGTGGCGTATCTGTCTCCAGGGAAGGGATGATGGAGGCCAGGAAGACCATGCAGAACCTCAGTTTCTTGAGATATTTGTTGAGGTGATACAGGTCCAGGATGGGCCATAGATCCCGCTTGGCCTTCAGGATTAGGAAATATCAGGAGTAAAACCCTTTCCCTCGCAAGTCTCAAGGAACCTCCTCTATAGCCCCCACACATAGGAGGGCTTGCACCTCCTGGACGAGAAGCTGCTCATGAGAAGGATCCCTGAAGAGGGACGGGAGTGGAGGGTGGTAGGGAGGGGTTGATGAAAACTGGAAGGTGTAACCAGCTGGTATAGTGTTGAGCACCCAACGGTCCGATGTTATATATGACCACGCTGGGCTGAAGGGCAACAGGCAGTCCAAAAACAAAAAAGGGGGGATGGATCTAGAGTCAAGACTACTATGCCATCCTCAGGTATACCTTCAAAAGGTCTGCCTGGTCCTGCCGTGGTATCTATTTGAGCACAACTGGGAGGCTCAGGTGGAAGGTAGCGATGAACATTATTTATAGCCCTTTCCCTTTGTCTTGTAGGGCTTCTGTCCAGGAGATGCTGGAATTCTGTGAGACTGCTGGGGCCTAAAATGCTTCCTGGAGTCCGGAGGCATGTAAAAGGACCAGGGAGCGAAGCATGGCCCTCAAGTCTTCAAGGCCACAAAGTTTGGAGATCAGGGAGGTACCCTAATAGGGGAGGTCCTGGATGGACTGCTGCCATTCTTGAGGGAAGTCCAATGACTGGAGCCACAATCAGTGCCTCATGGTGACCGCTGATAAAATAGTCCTGGCTTCTGAGTTGGCCACATCCAGAGCTGCCTGGAGGGAGGTCCTGGCCATCATCTTGCCCTCCTCCAGGATGGCCAGGAACTCCTGCCTCAACTCCTGCAGAAGAGTCCTTATATTTGGCCATTGAGTCCCACAGGTTAAAATCATACCTCCCCAGCTGAGCCTGCTGGTTAGAGATATGTAAATGGCGGCTCCCCATTGGAAAAAAATTGCATCCAAACAGGTCCAGTCTCTTCACCTCTTTATTTTTGGGGGTAGTGCTTGACTGTCCCTGTCAGTCCCACTCATTTGCAGCTGACACCACCCAGGAACCCCAGGGGAGGTGAGGTGAGGTGAAAGAACTGGGAGTCAAACCCACTGGCTGGGACATAGTATTTCTTCTCCACCGTTTTTGAGGTAGTGGGCAGAGACAAAGGGGTCTACCATAGTGCCCTGGCAGGTCCCAACACCGCTTCATTAACTGGCAGGGCCACTTTGAAGGGAGCCACTGCAGCCAGGATATCAATTAAGCTGTGCACAGACTCCTTCAGCTCCTTGACTTCTAGCCCCAAGTTTGCGGTGACCCTTTTCAGGGGCTCTTTATGGGCCCTGAACTCAACCGGCACAAGTGAGTTACTAGAGCCTCTGACTGTCTCATCCAGGGATGACAAGGAAGAGGCCTGCACTGGAGGAGGGGCTGCCTCTTCTTCCTCCACTAGGGCTACTTCTGGAACTTTGATACCAGGGTCAGTACTGGAGTCAGGGTCCAGTTCCAGACAGGATGAAACGGTGGCTCGCCTCTCAGACACCACCGAGTATGAGTGGTAAGAAGGGGTCCCGGTACCAGGAGAAACCTCCACAAGTTCCAATACTGCCACTGCATTGGCCAGTGGCCTGGTGGCCAAGAGCTGGCTGAGGGGCTGGTACCAAAGTCCAGTGCATAGGCTGGGTACTGGTATGTCTTCAGTGGAGCAAAGGATTCCCCTTCTGACTCTAAGGAGGACTCTTCCCTTGGAGACCATGGCGGCACAGTACCCGCTTCCATCTCCGGGTGGAGCCAGGGAACCAGTGACCAACAATGGGCCAAAGACCACTACAACGGGACATTGGAGGGTTTTCCTGTGGATGGTGCCATGATGGAGCTTGAAGCCCCTTGATCCCTTCTATCTCTGGTTGCCTGGAGGGGCGGGAGGGGGGGGGGGTCAGTGGGATCAGAAGGGCCATCAGGTCCTTTGCTGCCTCAAAAGTCTACGGAGTCAAAGGGGCCCACAGGTGTGAGGTCCTATGACTGCTCCCAAAAGTTGGAGGTGGGTCCCGGACCAGACTTGCTGCTCCAGATGGAGTCACTAGAGCCAACAGTGGCTCTGAGGAGGATGAGTGACTGTGCCAGCGACTCTCCACTTGTCCATCTTCAGCAGCAAGAGTGCCCTCTCTCAGTATGCTGTTTCTTATGCTTTTTCCTCAGTACCGGGGATGGAGAACGGTGCTGGGAAGAGCATGGTGCCAGTGGAGCGATTCACACAAAAGCTGAAATACTCTGTGCTGATTTGGACCATCTCAGCTCTGAGAGCAATCTCAGGGCTGCCTCCATGAGTAAGGGCTTCAGACAAATGTCTCTATCTTTTTGAATGCACAGTCTGAAACCCTGCAGATCTGGCACTTCTCTTTAACGTGAGTTTCCGTGAGGCCCTTTAGACACCTAGAGTGTGGGTTACTCACTGGTATGGGCTTGCTGCAGGAGGCACACAGCTTGAAGGCCAGGGACTGGGGCATGCCCAGCCATTGGGGCAAAAATCCCTTGACGACCGGGGCCACTATTCACACTATATACATTAACACTAACTAGGAACTACAATAACTTTACAATATACTAAAAAACGTCAAACCACTGGGAAAGATGCCTTGCAAGAGCAAGAAGGATCATTCGAGGCAACCGTCATGGGCAGTAAGAAAGAACTGAGAGGGCGCAGAGCGGGTCGAGTTGCTTTCAACAATGAATGTTATAAATATGTGCAAGGTAATCCGACAAAGACTAAATTACTGCAAACAAACAAACAAACAAAAAAGGCCACATTGCTATAATTCAGTTCAAGGGTTATGTTCAAATCAAGCTTGGTAAAAACAGAAAATGAGGAGCTGGAAATTAATGAACCAAAACTGGTGTGTTTGATATCAGGTATAATCGGTGCACAAAATAATGAGGCGGTGTGCTATTCTCTCCATCACTCCCTTTGGGGGCCTTAAAGAAAGATTTGAGAATATAAAAGAACAGATGGTGGCAACTGGCATGAGCGTCACCATCATGGCTGCCAGCCCAACTGTCTCCTGGGGCCCTGGGCCTTCGTCACCCTGATCCTAGAGATGTCCTGACCAGACAGATCTAAAGAGAGGGATCCAGACAACATCGTCACCCCTACCAGCTCCAGCTGAATCCCAACTACCACTTGATGTAAAATGGGATCAGGCTTTAACAGCAGCAACAGGTCTAGCTCACCTCAACTAACTTCTTCTCTTTTACCCCAAAGGACAGTTACCACTATCTTTCATATCAGCTAAGAGACTGTCAAACAAGGGGGCTTTTCCTTCTAAAACTCTCCCAGCTAAACGGAAATGGAACACAAATCCTGCTAAAATGGAAGTCTTACTATATTACATTTTGAATGTTTGGAGACCCAGAGTGTGGGGGCACTGCCAGGGGGCAGGACACCAAGGAAAAGGGCACCGGGGTCCGGGAGGGACACGGGGCCAGCGGCAGGCGAGACACCGGCCTGCAGAGGGCGCTCCAAAGGCTGGAGAGCTAATTCCCAGGACGACCAGCAGGAGGCGCCGCACCGGTGAGTCGTCGCATCGCTACAAGCTACAAAAGGATCTCACAAAACTGGGTGACTGGGCAACAAAATGGAAGATGAAATTCAATGTTTATAAATGCAAAGTAATGCACACTGGAAAACATAATCCCAACTACGCATAAACAATGATGGGATCCAAATTAACTGTTATCACTCAAGAGAGAGCTTGGAGTCATTGTGGATAGTTCTCTGAAAACCTCCACCCAATGTGCAGTGGCAGTCAAACAAGCTAACAGAATGTTGGGAATCATTAAAAAAGGGATAGATAATAGGACAAAATATCATATTGCCTCTATATAAATCCATGGTACGCCCACATCTTGAATACTGTGTGCAGATGTGGTCGCCCCATCTCAAAAAAGATATATTGGAATTGGAAAAGGTTCAGAAAAGGGCAACAAAAATTATTGGGGGTGTGGAACGGCTGCCGTAGGAGGAAAGATTAATAAGATTGAGATTTTTCAGCTTGGAAAAGAGACAACTAAGGAGGGATATGATAGCAGTCTATAAAATCATGCCTAGTATGGAGAAAGTAAATAAGGAAGCATTAGTGAATGGCAATGGGTAAGGAAGGAATTGTCTAGTAAAGATAAAAGTGTGTTGATTTAAGGCTCTTCTGAACCCTATCGTGCAAATACACTATTCTTATATATTGGCACATACAAAATCCTATGTTAAAAGAATATGAAGGTTGTAAAATCAAGGACTCAGAAGTCAGGAAATGCCAGAATTTAAAAAAAAAAAAAAAAATCCAGTCAGAGGCAGAAACTTAGCATGGTACATTTCAGCAGAAATGGTTAAAGGTTGGGAAAGTTATAAGCAGCTGACAATGGCCTTATAATAGAAAGAGTTAGGCAATCTTCACAGTAGGAATTGCTACCAGATCCACCTATAAGGGCAGTCTGAGCAATTTTGGTGTTTCACATTTCACTATTAATGTGACAGGAGCTTGGTAGCAGTGAGGACCATTAAGGGATGGAGTCGCATATACTCCAGTGATCATATTTATGTCCCATTCATTTCCCAACTGTGATCATCACCAGACAGTTTGATTCCCTCCTGCTGACAGTACATGCAGAAAACCTGCAGGAGCAGATCTCCTTTTTCAGCTTGAAAAAGAGACGACTAAGGGGGGATATGATAGAGATCTATAAAATCATGACTGGTGTGAAGAAAGTAAATAAGGAAGTGTTATTTACTCCTTCTCATAACACAAGAACTAGGGGTCACCAAATGACATTAATAGGCAGCAGGTTTAAAACAAACAAAAGGAAGTATTTCTTCACACAACAGTCAACCTGTGGAACTCTTTGAAACATGATGTTGTGAAGTCCAAGACTCTAACAGGGTTCAAAAAAGAACTAGATAAATTCATGGAAGATAGGTCCATTAAGGGCTATGAGCCAGGATGGACAGGGATGGTGTCCCTAGCCTCTGTTTCCCAGAAGCTGGGAATGGGCGATGGGATGGATCACTTGATGATTACCTGTTCTGTTCATTCCCTCTGAAGCACCTGGCATTGGCCGCTGTCGGAAGACAGGATACTGGGCTAGATGGATCTTTGGTCTGACCCAGTATGGCCATTCTTATGTTCTTCTATTGACACCTAGATTATTAACTTTGTTTCAAAGACCTGGGTATAGTTTCCTATATTTGCAAACATTGGGGATCAGGGTTACATGTCCTCCCCACTTTTTTTATTGCCTTGTTTGTGTCTGCTTCATTTTGCCTGAAGAACTCAAGCATTTTTATGCCTTTGCCCCTTTGACTCCTGACAACTATTTATTATAAATGCAGTTGAACCATTATATTCTGACCGCACATCAATGACACACCTGAAAACTTTCTGCAACTTTAAAGCATTCTGTAACATACTAGATGTAACCTGAAAGATCTCTGCTCTAAAGAGAAACTGAAAAATTCAATCTGGCCAGCAAAACTTTCTCAAGCTTAACTCTGTCAAGAGTCTCCCAAGTTTTTAGGAGTTCCCAATGGACCCTCATCTCACCAATACTCTGACCCATGTTTTACTGCAGGAGAACTTATGAAAATGCAGTGGTACTTAGGAAAGTGACTCTGCAGACCTATCATAGGGCATCATCATCATCAGTGATAAACAAGCCACTTTCAGTGATAAACAAGCCACTTTTTGAAACAATGTGGTACAAAGCACACTGTAGAAAAGAGGGCCTGGCCTCTCTCCTCTCTCTTTAAATTAGTTCAAAAAGGATTTGATAAAATCATCACTCACAACAAGGAGCCAATTACTTTGTCTTCAGATCTGACCTCAAAGCCTCCGAGATCGCCAATATTCCTTTTAGTCAAATTCTGCCCTTAGATACTTCTGTACAGATCTGTAATTACCATAGCTGTCCTGTCACTGAGGTATGTCTACACCACAATTAAAAACCCATGGCTGGGTTCTTTCTTTCTATCTATCTTTCTTTCTTTCACCACTGTCCACTAATGTGTGGTCCCCACCCCCTGTGATTTTAGGATTCTCTTTGGGTCCTAGTGGATGTGGCCAATGGGAGCCATTTAAAGAAGTTTTCATTCCTGAGTCACCACAGTGTATTCATGACATTTGATGAGTCCTCATCACTCTCCAGACTGGCTTCCTAAACCAACTAACGGCAATGACAGAAGTGCAGTTCTGACCAGGAAACTAGGTCCAATGAAAACAAATTAATCTTAAAACTTCTGGCAGAGGATTTTTTTTTTTTGTTAGACTTTGGAGATAAGCAGGCTCTCTGGCTGAGAAGACTAGGCCTCAGAGTCTAGTTCTAAAGGGACTTCCAGGTGATCTACTTATTCCTCATCCACAACTATTTCACATTCGGGGACAATATACGCCTTCAAGTCAGCGGCACTGCTATGGGTACCCGCATGGCCCCATAGCATGCCAACATTTTTATGGGTGACTTAGAACAACGCTTCCTTAGCTCTCGTCCCCTAACACTCCTACTCTACTTGCGCTACACTGATAACATCTTAATCATCGGGCCCTATGGAAAGGAGGCCCTTGAGGAATTCCACCATGATTTCAACAATTTTCATCCCACCATCAACCTCAGTCTAGACTAATCCACACAAGCGGTCCATTTCCTGGACACTACTGTGCTAATAAGCGACAGTCACATAAACACCACCCTATACCAGAAACCTACTGACCGCTATACTTACCTACATGCCTCCAGCTTCGATCCAGGACACACCACACGATCCATTGTCTACAGCCAAGCTCTACAATATAACCGCATTTGCTCCAACCCCTCAGACAGAGACAAACACCTACAAGATCTCTATCAAGCATTCTTACAACTACAATACCCACCTGCTGAAGTGAAAAAAACAAATTGACAGAGCCAGAAGAATACTCAGAAGTTACCTACTACAGGACAGGCCCAACAAAGAAAATAACAGAATGCCACTAGCTATCACCTTCAGCCCCCAACTAAAACCTCTCCAGCACATCATCAAAGATTTACAATTTACAATCTATCCTGAAAAATGATCCCTCACTCTCACAGATCTTGGGAGACAGGCCAGTCCTCGCTTACAGACAGCCCCCCAACCTGAAGCAAATACTCTCCAGCAACCACACACCACACAACAAAAACACTAACCCAGAAACCTATCCTTGCAACAAAGCCCAATGCCAACTCTGTCCACATATTTATTCAAGTGACACCATCATAGGACCTAATCACATTAGCCATGCCATCAGGGGCTCGTTCACCTGTGCATCTATCAATGTGATATATGCCATCATGTGCCAGCAATGCCCCTCTGCCATGTACATTGGCCAAACCAGACAGTCTCTACGTAAAAGAATAAATGGACACAAATTAGACATCAGGAATCATAACATTCAAAAAACAGTAGGAGAACACTTCAACCTCTCTGGCCACTCAGTAAAAGATTTAAGGGTGGTAATTTTGTAACAGAAAATCTTCAAAAACAGACTCCAACGAGAAACTGCTGAGCTTGAATTAATAGGCAAACTAGATACCATTAACTTGGGTTTGAATAGAGACTGGGAGTGGCTGGGTCATTACACATATTGAATCTATTTCCTTAAGTTAAGTATCCTCACACCTTCTTGTCAACTGTCTAAATGGGCCATCTTGATTATCATTACAAAAGTTTTTTTCTCCTGCTGATAATAGCTCATCTTAACTAATTAGCCTCTCACAGTTTGTATGGTAACTTCCACCTTCTCTGTGTGTGTGTGTGTGTGTGCACGCGTGTATATCTATCTATCTTCTTACTATATGTTCCATTCTATGTATCCGATGAAGTGGGCTGTAGCCCACGAAAGCTTATACTCTAATAAATTTGTTAGTCTCTAAGGTGCCACAAGTACTCCTGTTCTTTTTACTTATTCCTTGTTCATCTGTTAACATCTCTAATCCTATCTGATGCAACTCACATTGGGGGCCATGTGCTCTGCTCTGAAAAAGGTACAGTGCACAGATTACGAACTCGTATTTATTGTTACTATCAAGACAGTTATTTTTTCAGCAATAATAGCAGTACCATGCTCAGCTTCCAAACTCCTCACTGCTCTTAATGCCCAACACTCAGTTCACTTGTTTCACTAAACATAACCATCAAGTGCTAACTTCTGCTCCCAGTTACACTAGTGTCAACTAGCTCACTCCATTGTTGTTGCATGGGTGTAACTGAGTGCACAATGTGGCCACATCTTTACATTTTGAGGGATTCTGGGTGCTCATGTCTTTTTATTGCATGGTCTTGTCAAAAAGCTTGGAAACCTATTTGAAGTAAGCTACACTGTGATGATTAGAAGATTGTATCAGATTAAAATATTTGGGTTTTTATGCCAGAATCTAAAAAATGAACTCTAACTCCACAGCCAAAACATTTAGCTTTCACTTCATAGAACTTTGCAAAGGATTTGAGAATAAGGTAGTGTTCAAACTGACCCAGGATTCTCTCCCTGATCCCACCTCTCACTCCAATTCCTTCAGCATCTCTCTTCCTAACTTTTCACTAGTGCTTGCTGCTCAGTGAGAGCTGAGAGGGGCTTTTTACGGCAGCTCAATGATGCTGTAATAGTGCTAGATTCAGCTTTTGAAAATTCTCCCGTAAGATGAATGTGAGCAGGGCGCAGATGTTTGGCAGATGGAAAACTACTCCCATAAAAGCAGGAATGGATTCCAAGTCTCTCTCTAGTGGAGTTTGGAAATCAGTTCATATAGGAAAGCTCTTTCTTTTAAGACCTGTCTCTCCTACAGATCCCAGCTCCTTCCCGGAGAGCCTAATTATGAAGCCACTGCTCTGACCATAATTAAGAGTAAGGGATTTTTTTTTTTTTTTTTAAAGAGAGCGCTACATACTGGCAAACTCAGGAGTATTACAGGAAAGCTTTTATTCAAACATCTTTCTACAGCTCCTGCTTAATAGGCTGGGGCAGAATCCTCTCAGCTAGGGAGACCAGATGTCTCAATATCATCGGGATGGTCCCAATATCAGGGGCTCTCTCTTATGTATGCAACTATGCCCCCTACCCCCATGAAAAAAAGTGTCCCAATTTTTCACACTTGTTATCTGGTCACCCTACTCAGTAGCCAGTAGAAAGGGAATTTTAACTAGTACTGAATTGATCTGTAGACAGTTATTTTCCATAGGAAAGGCAAAGAAACAACCAATTCATATATTGTAGGCTCTGTACCTGGCATTAAAAGGAAAAGAATTAATAATTTTTCACTAGTAAAAACAAAGACAGACTTAATTTATACGGTGTCGAAAATAGGTCTGCACAGTACAGTCCTGAAATGACATTTATGGGTCACATATTGCTAATATCTCTTGGTGGGCAAAGCTGACACTGCAATAAAGAACTAGATTGCAACAAACAGCAAAAACCATCTAGACACATTTGTGATGGGATCCCCGGTGTGCAGCCTGGGACTGTGGGACCACTGTGCCCCCTTAATTCTCTCCAGCCTGACTCTCAGTGCCTTTCTAGTGACCAGCAGCAAACCCCTCCAGGAGCTATCATCATTCAGCACAAAAGCATATGGAGCCCCCACACCCAGCTAGATTGCATGAATGCTTCCAGAGCCACTCATGAATCACACAGAGAACGGCACCAGCCAAATTCCCCCCCCCCCCTCAGCTCCCAGCATTGTACCTCAGGAATATACCATCTTACACTGCTCAATATGAGCAGTGCAGATTTATTAACTGGTTCACCACTTCATCAATGGAAATTGGACATACACCAGCCTTTGTAAAACCCGAGCAGATTTACCATTAACTTCAGGCAAACTCACTGGTAAAGATAAACAGTAAAACAAATGTATTGTCTACAGAAGATCAATTTTAAGTGATATTAAGTGATAGACAAAAAGTCAGAGTTAGTTTACCAAAATAAAATAAAATATAAGCATGCAGTCTAAACTCTCAACCCTATTAGACTGGTCAACATCTGGATTAAGCAGTTTTTCTCACCCCACTGGATATTGCAGTTCATAGTACACAGATTTCACCCTTGAAATCTGGGCCAGTCCCCTCTTCAGAGTGTCCTCGTTGCTTGCAGTGTAGGTGGGTGAAGGAGAAAGGCCCCGCATGGGCCCCCTGTGTTTAGTTTTATAGTCCATGTGCTTGGAAATCAAGTTTAGGCTTGTCTGGGTGCATTGCTGAGTCTCCAGGTGAGGTTGAGCAATTCCCCTGGTGTAGCCTCATGCAAGTGAGTCAGTCATTGCATTGTAGCGCCTTTGCTGGACAACAGTTGTTGATGGGTTGATTGACACCCCACCCAGGTGTTGGCTACTGTCCTTGCTGTTGCCTCTGGGGAGCTAATAACTGGCTGATTCCCCAATTTACAGCGTGTTTTAGTGACCACCATACAACATAATTCTCAACTTCATGTGCATTAATGATATACCTATCTGGATAGAGAAATGACTTTCAGCAGATCATAACCTTTCCCCTGATACATATAAAGCATCCCTTGTAAGGTAAGATCACAATTATATATAAATGAGGAATATGGGGGTTATAGGGTGTTCCCCCAAGACACAGAATGTCACAACAATAACTTGTAAAACAGTTGTTTAGTGTCAGGTGACTGCAATGACAAAATAAAGGGTTGCTCAACAAAGCTTGGATAATGTGAATAGAAACATTTTTTTAAGCTCTGAATACTGCTACCATTCAAGTCAATGGCAAAATTCCCATTGCCTTTAATGATTACGCATTAGCTAATTAACAGTGTGGGATAAATTGCTACTGCACTCTTGTACCCCAATGCTGTACCAATTAATCTGATAAAGAAATTATTAAAATATTGCAATATTTTGCACACCTGGAGTGTTATTCATGCAAAGAAGTCAATGGAGTTTACATACTTTAATTCAGCCTCAAAATAGCCTCAGGAGGTCTGTATTTTTGTCTTCATTCCACAGATGGGCAAACGCAAGCATGGAGAAGTTAATGGTTCACTCAGGGTCGTGGCTTCTAGTCCTTTTTCTTAATCACTACACAACTTCTTATAAGATCCCAGCCCCGTGTCAGTTGACCATTAGTGCTATGTATAGTCACCTTTCCTCCACTGCCCATGAATAAATTTAGACTGGAAATTAGACAGTTCTACCCATCAGCAGAGTGAGGCTCTGGCACAGCTCTCAAACAGGAGCAGAGGCTGCTCAAGACAAGTTGCTGCCCTACAGAAGGTCAGTGTGCCTCTGGCCTCCTACTACATTGTGTGCACCCTGTGTACATTAAGGGTTCCTTAACATAGGCACTGGGTTTGTTAAAGTTTTGGTAGGGCCCAGGAGTCAAGGGGTAAAGCTCCTAGCAGAGGTGTAAGTGGCAGAGCCCCCTATACTTGGGGAGCTGAGAGGATGAAGCCTCCCAGGTAGAAGAAAAAATTGAAAATAAGGGCACAAGAGAGTCTGGGGCACACAGATTGGATCATACTGTCGTGTGACAAAATAGTTACAGCTCTGGTCTGGGGGTGGGGGTGGATAAGTGATCCCCCAACACCTGCCCAGGACCTAAGCGATTCCTCTAAATCAGCACCCACATTTCAAAGGAGACACCCCATGCCAGTTCCCCTTTTGGAGTGACAGAGGCAAACAGAGCAGCACGCTCCTGTATAAACAGGCTTCCCTGGAAGGACTCCCCATTAGGGTCTCCCACCGTGAGGAGCCAGCAGCCCTTCCCAGTCTTGTATTAGGGTTTATCTGCAAGAGCACCATGTACTGGGGCTCGTGGCCTGGGGCCATAGGTGCCAACTCTGTGGGTGCTCCAGAGCTGGAGCACCCACCAAAAAAATAGTGGGTACTCAGCACCCACCAGCAGCCCCACTGAACAGCTCCTCCCTCTACCCCGCAGCGCTTCCCAGGCACCGGTGATCAGCTGTTGAGTGGCTTGCAGGAGGTGCTGGAGGGGAGGGGAAGGAATGGGAGGAGGAAGAGGCAGAGAGAGGGTGGAGTGTGCTCAGAGGAAGGGGTGGAGTGGGGGTGGGGCCTAGGGGAAAGGGTGAAGTGGGGGTGGCAAGAGGTGGGACGGCCCTTGGGGGGGAAGGCTGGAGTGGGGGCGGGGCCTAGGCCTAGAAGGAGGAGGGAGGGGGTTGAGCTGCCCTAGGGAAACCAGAAAGTCGGCACCTCTGCCTGGGGCTCACTCTGGCCCTCCCCCAACTCCCTCTATCTCAAGTGACCCTCTCTGAGTATCAATCCAAAGAGCAGCCCCTAAGGTGCAGGGGAAGCAGCAACAAGCTGGGGGGAGGGGGTGTCTCTGACATAAGGCTGGGCAAGGGGAAGCCCATGCAATCCAGGGGTGGAACAATGGGGAGGATAATACAGGGGGACTGGAGTATGAACACAGTGTAGGGATAGGGCCAAGCCCCAGGAGGAGACCAGAACACAGGAACAGATGGAGTGGAGTTCAGGACACAGTGGGAACAAACAGGGTCGGGGGACTATAACAGGAGCAGATGTATGGAGAGGCTAGGGAACTAGGGGTCAGGGACCAAGATCATGGGGCAAATGAGATGGGGGCAGGGGACAGATGAGGCAGGATGCTAAAGAAGGAGGCCATGGACCGGTGGGGCAGGACCCCAGAGGCAAATAGAGTGGAGGAGCAGCACACAATAGGGCAGAGCTCTGGAGAGGAGGACTGGGGAAGAGGAAAGATGCCAGGGAGTCAGGGCTGTGGGTGCCAGTAGGAATGAAAAACAGGGGACCAGCATAGGACCCCCCCCAGCCCATGAGCCCGACTCTCCTGCTGCCCCACCAGCCTGACCGTCCAGAGCCCCAGCTCCCCATGCTCCTTACCTAGCCTTCCCTGCTGGTGAGCCCAAGGGCGGAGGGCACCAGATATCCTGTTTCCCAGACCTAGCCTGTCCCCAGTTCGGCAGCCAGCAGGTGAAGGCCAGGCCATAGCATGCTCCGAGCCAGATTTTGGCATGGAAACAATGGCTCTTTGTCCTGCTGCCACCTGCAGCCCCTATGGTGAGGGGGCACATGAGGTGAGAGATAGATGGGGGAGCAGGACCCTGAGTGGAAAATGGGCTAGGACACAGGGGTGAGATGGGGACAGGAAAGCTAAGCAGGGGGGTTAAGGCGTGGCAGGGAAAATGGTGGGCAAGACCATAAGGGGGCAGAACAAGGCTGGAGGTAGATGAGGGTGGGCGGGGGGGACCACTTATCTGGTTGCTGCCTGCCCCAGGGGGCCCTTTGTACCCAGGCTCATCCAGGGAGAGGCCATCAGGGGTCAGGCCTCACTGGGAGATCCTCTGGGGTGCCTCCGCTGCATGGTCTAGGCCAGGGCCTCTGTGAATGGGTTAATGTGTGCAGGATACGCACTGCAAGCACCCTGCTGATGCACATTAACGGTTCATTCGTGCACTTTGAGCTTGTCCTCTTTGTACCAGGGCTAGATCAAAGTGCATTAAGGAACTGTTAACGTGTGTCAGCAGGTTCCACATCGACTATTCACCCACCTCAGGGCAGGCTAATGCTGGGTAGATCACACCCCAGCTTACCGTAAATCTGCTACCTTAGGCAGCTGCCTCGCTTGCCTATGTCTAGAGTAACCTTGGAGGGGAGGTGTGTGTGGGTGGGCGGGGGGGGGATGGGGACAAAAATCCTAGCTAGTTTTAAGGCAGAGCTTGATATGTTTATCTACTGATTATATGATGGCATTGCCTTCAATTGCAGAGCACTGAACTCAATGACCCATGATGTCCCTTCAAGTCCTATGCCTCTGCAACATAAGAGGAGCAACCTACTGTACTTAATATTTGCTGAAGACACCGCAACACACAAGTGAGAAAGTATGAGGAACAGATGAAAAGAAATGATGTACCCTTAACAGTACCATATGTGCCAAGAAGATTTGCAGCAGGTTAGGACTCATCACTTATTAAATGTAAAGCCTCAGCATAGTTTGAAGCTCATGATTCCCAGTGAGCCTTTTGTGAGGATATTGGTTAAGACTGCACCTGGGCATAGTAATATAGACAGTCCTGCCCCCTGCTAAGGGTCAGGAGTCTCCCTTGAAGATGGTGTTGGGATTTTCTACTTTTCCTGCAACTGAAGTTAACACCTATATGTGCAACGTCATAAGAAAAAAAATTAAAAACCTAAAAGCACAATTTTCAAAAAATGTATGCTTGAAGTTAGGCTCCAAAATTCCATTCTTCAACATCTAAATAAGTGACTTAATTTTCAGTACTACTGAGTAACAGTTTCTCATAGTTACTGGGTTTGCTGCACCTTTGAAATTTAGGATTTTTAGCAAGAATTGAGTCTGTATGCAGAGCTGATCACCAGCGAATAAACATGGGAAAATGAAGGGAAAGGTTTTTCACTATGTCACTGGAAGAAAAGGACAAGGAGTGAATGGGACACTTTTGCCAGGATTAGTGCCCGAAACACTGGAACAGCTGATTAAGTTGTTTGAGGAGTACGGTCACCTCAGACAGAACGAGACTGTAGAGAGATACTGTTTTTACCTGGAACCAAGAAGAAAAAGATGAAATAGATACTTATGTTACAGAGCTGAGAACCCTGGCATCTCCATATAACTTTGGAGATATTAAAGATTCCCAAAAGAGAGATAGGCTCATTTGTCAAACAAGTGATGTTAGTTTCCAGGAGAGATTATTGAGACAAACAGATCCAATGCTAGGGAAACGTCTCCAAATAATATTGGCAGCTGAACTGGCCTAGGAAAGGATCAAAACAATGACAGCCATCATTGCGGAACAAGTACAGAGGCTTAAGCAGGACAGAGACAGACTGACCAAGAATTCAGGCATTGTGGTCCGGTACATATACTATGGAAAGCCACACTAGACAAAAAGAAAAATGCCCAAACTATGGGCAATGGTGATCGTGGAGCTGACAACTTATATCAACTGAGGATCTTCCCCCTGGGGTCTAGTCTTGGCTCTGCTACAGAGTTCGTGTGTTTTTCTGTAAGTCACCTGAGTAAACCTTCAAAAAGGGGTCGGTCCTGGGGCCGGTTTTGTTCAATATCTTCATTAATGATTTGGATGATGGGATGGATTGCACCCTCAGCAAGTTCACAGACGACATTAAGCTAGGGGGAGAGGTAGATAAGCTGGAGGGTAGGGATAGGGTCCCGAGTGACCTAGACAAATTGGAGGATTGGGCCAAAAGAAATCTGATGAGGTTCAAGAAGGACAAATGCAGAGTCCTGCACTTAGAACGGAAGAATCCCATGCACCGCTACAGGCTGGGGACCGACTGGCTAAGCGGCAGTTCTGCAGAAAAGGACCTGGGGATTACAGTGGACGAGAAGCTGGAGATGAGTTAACAGTGTGTCCTTGTTGCCAAGAAGGCTAACAGCATATTGGGCTGCATTAGTAGGAGTGTTGCCAGCAGATCAAGGGAAGTGATTATTCCCCTCTATTCGGCAACACTGGTGAGGCCACATCTGGAGTATTGCATCCAGGTTTGGGGCCCCCCCATCCACTACAGAAAGGATGTAGAAATACTGGAGAGAGTCCAGCAGAGGGCAACGAAAATGATAGTGGGCTGGGGCACATGACTTATGAGGAGAGGCTGAGGGAACCGGGCTTATTTAATCTCCAGAAGAGAAGACTGAGGGGGGATTTGATAGCAGCCTTCAGCTACCTGAAGAGGGGTTCCAAAGAGGATGGAGCTAGGCTGGTCTCAGTGGTGGCAGGTGACAGAACAAGGAGCAATGGTCTCAATTTGCAATGCAGGAGATCTAGGTTGGATATTAGGAAAAACTATTTCACTAGGAGGGTGGTGAAGCACTGGAATGCGTTACCTAGGGAGGTGGTGGAATCTCCATCCTTAAAGGTTTTTAAGGCCCAGCTTGACAAAGCCCCGGCTGGGATGATTTAGTTGGTGTTGGTCCTGCTTTGAGCAGGGGGTTGGACTAGAAGATCTCCTGAGGCCTCTTCCAACCCTAATCTTCTATGATTCTATGTACAAATATCTAGCGTGTGTATTTGTATGCTATCAGTTTGCACCTGTTTATTGACCAGAGTTTGCATGTGCCATGCAAAAAAAAAAAAATGCATGAACTTGTGCATGTACACTTTGAAGCCCTTCAATGTGTTATGTCTCACCTGTTAAGTGAGATAATAAATACTTAATATTTACATCACAGAAAGTTGTCAAGGAAAGCTATTAATTATTGAAAGCATTTTGAGATCCTTGGATGCAAAGTGTGAAATAATGGTGAACTATTACTGCTTTTTGGTTAGTTTCCCTTTCTTAGTTCAAGGTCAGAAGCACTCACTCACATTGAGATTCTGAATTCAACACGCTTTAAAAGTAGAGCTGGGTGAATAACTGGTAACAGGTAATTTATCTGATGAATTTTGCCTCATTTTCTGTTTTACAAACTGATGTCAATTTCCCCAAATTTGCTATTCAAAAGTACTCACCAGCTAATCTCTGCAAATTATTCTTGATCTGTTGCTTATACAGAAGGATATATGAAAACTGCACTGTTTTGATTGCACATAAGTTACATGGTATGTTTCTGTTTCCTGGGGTTAGATGAGCATAACACTTAAAATCAGGTTTCAGATACAAATACTGGTGACTACAAATTCTCTTTCTGCAAATATTCTGCTAAAATAATATTTTGCTGTTTTGATGAAAAGCAAATAGAGGAGGGATGCAAAACACACTAAGAAGTTTTGTTTAAAAATGTATACAAATATTCAGTAGAATTTTTATTTTGGTTTTATTTTTTGAAGGTCTGCTTATAACAATCTGTTCTCAGTCACCTTGTCAATGTACTACCTTATTGCAGTGAACAGGACAATCCTTCCTTTTAACTACCATACAATAATTCATGATGGAAAGTGGCACACAGTTATACAAAAGGCAGTAAACCATAAAATAACTTGTCAAAGTAACAGGATGATTAACAATTAAATGTTCCTTTTTATTTTTCTCAGAGGACTTAGCCAAGCTTCCTTCAAAACTAACGCCAGGCCAGATAATTTAAGTACTGTGATCCATGAACCCACAGATTTCAACAAGGAATGTCTCAAAGCAGTTAACTAGAAGTAATAATCCTCAGAATGTATAACACATACATGTACCATATACAGCACACATAACTGGGTCATTGGCATCACTCTTGATTCTGGCTCAGAAAATAATAGATTCAAGTGTCTCCTCATGATTTGGGCTCACATCCAATGGTCACACTGCAGGGCAGTAATTATATGGGTGATGACTAATGTAAAATGTTAAATTGATGTCACTTCCATCCATCTGTGATGAACGTGTTGGTGACAGTTAAAGATTCCATGCCAGTTTTCAAAAGGAATGGGAGAGAACACTCATTGTATTCCTTTCTTGGTACATGCTTAGGTGCTTTGCTGAATCAGGCCCCTAATGTCCAAGTCTGTGTGACAGCTACTGCTGAGAATACATTGTCAGACTTGCTATTTTTGTCATTTAGCTGAGGGGGTTCTCAAGCTTTTTCTACTGTTTTTTCCGACAACTTTATAGATGGTCCATGACACAATCTCCTCACCCATTTGTGATCACATGAACTATTTCCTCTGCGATCATATAACATCTCCATAGCAACTACACCAATTCCTTAACGTTAAGAAAGTAATGAATAATTTTAGATGCTTTTTCATGTGATTTAGCAATTGGAAACCGAAAGGGACAGCCATCACCATACAGACCACCACCGAGTGCTCTTCAGGCCATCAGACTCCATAGACTCTGTTTGAAAACTGCTGATCTTTCAGATAGAAAATAAGCTCATCATAAAATTTTGCAACTACCATCATTTCTCTGATCAGTACCGCACTACTGCAGTACTGGAGGTACCCATCCATTATTTTATTTTAAAAATTGCCTTACACCACATATGAAATATGCTTTATAAAATTATGGGTCTATGGATTTCATAAGTTAATTTCACAGATAAATATTATCAGAGCATCTGATACCATACTGAACCGAAATACCAAATATAAGTCTCTTACAGAGGTAGGCTTAAGATCCCTGCTCTTTAGCTGAAGCTGTAGCAGCTCATGCTTTCAGGTCCTGAGGGGCTTGATTCAAGCCGTTGTATATCAACCAAGATGGCCACTGGTTACATAACTGAGACTTGCCCGTGATTTAAAATTGTGTGGGCCTCAGACACTCAGGATAAGCTTCCTTTGTAAAGAACAAGTGTGTAACCTACTGCTCAGTCTGTGTCCTCCTCTGTGCCCATCCACAGAGGATACAAGTCTTCTCCCATTAATATGCTTTTCTTCATGGTTTTATTACCAAAACAGTTTTAGTCAAAGGCAAACTGTTTAGCATGCAGAGGGCTATAGAGACAATTTCTAAAAGGTCCCAGGCTCTTTCTGGATGTCCCTCAGGAATGTGCACTTGGAAGCATGTGTACACTCACTCTGAAGGTTGAGATGGACCCTAGTCTAACTCTAGCATGCCAAAGGAGAACTCCACAGTTTTACTTAAGACCAGCTGTGCTATAGGCCTTGACATCCTTCATGCATATATGTATGAATAGTCCCTACCTTTTACCACATTTCAGCTCCTCACCCTCATATTTTTGGGGTGTCCTCATCCTAATGACTACTATGTTTGTTAGTTTAAGGCCATGGAGCTGGTGCTCCCACAGCTCTGTTCAGGCTGTAGAAGCAGAGAGAAACTGAACTTGCCCTTTGCATAGCAATGTAATCTCACTGGCATGCTTTTCACTAAGCTAATGGAAACCATTTTCACTGCAGATTGTTTTTTCTGTGATTAACATGTTTACTGTTCCAAAAGTAACACATAAAAAGCTCAGTTTTGCAAGATATTTACATGCCAGATGCTCTAAAGATTTATATGTTCCTTGATGTTTCAACCACCATTCCAGAGGACAGGCATCCATGCTAATGATGGGTTCTGCTCGATAACAATCTAAAGCATATTTGGGGTCGGGAAGGAATTTTCCTCCAGGGCAGATTGGAATAGGCCCTGGGGGTTTTTCGCCTTCCTCTGTAGCATGGGGCAAGGGTCACTTGCTGAAGGATTCTCTGCACCTTGATTTGAGGACTTCAGTAGCTTAGACATAGGTGAGAGGTTTATTGCAGGAGTGGGTGGGTGAGATTCTGTGGCCTGCATTGTGCAAGAGTCAGACTAGATGATCATAATGGTCCCTTCTGACCTGAATATCTATGAGTCTATGAGACCAGTGCATGTTCATTTTCATCATCTGAGTCAGATGACACCAGCAGAAGGTTGATTTTCTTTTTTCATGGTTTGGATTCTGTAATTTCCGCATCAGTGTGTTACTCTTTTAGGACTTCTGAAAGCATGCCCTACACCTCATCCCTCTCAGATTTTTGGAAGGCACTTCAGGTTCTTAAATGTTGGGTTGAGCGCTTTAGCTATCTTTAGAAATCTCACATTGGTACCTTCTTTGCATTTTGTCAAATTTGCAGTGAAAGTGTTCTTAACATGAACAACATGTGCTGGGTCACCATCAGAGATTGCTATAACATGAACTATATGGCAGAATGCAGGTAAAAGACCAAGAGACATAGAATTCTCCCCCCATGGAGTTCAGTCACACATTTAATTAACACATTTTTTTTAAACGAGCGTCATCAGCATGGAAGCATGTCCTCTGGAACAATGGCCAAAGCATGCAATGGTATATGAATCTTTAGCGCATCTGGCATGTAAATATCTTGCGATACCAGCTACAACAGTGCCATGTGAATACTTGTTCTCACTTTGAAGTTACATTGTAATTAAGAAGTGGGCAGCATTATCTCCCGTAAATGTAAACAAACTTCTTTTTCTTAGTGATTGGCTGAACAAGAAATAGGACTGAGTGGAATTGTAGGCGCTAAAGTTTTACATTGTTTTGTTTTTGAGTGCAGTTATGTAACAAAAAAAATCTGCATTTGTAAATTACACTTTCACGATAGAGATTGCACTACAGTACTCGTATGAGGTGAATTGAAAAATACTATTTCTTTTGTTTACCATTTTTACAGTGCAAATATTTGTAATAAAAAATATAAAGTGAGCACTGTACACTTTGCATTCTATGTTGTAATTGAAATAGATTTGAAAATGTAGAAAACCTCCAAAAATATTTAATACATTTCAGTTGGTATTCTATTGGTTAACAGTGCGATTAATCATGATCAATTTTTTTTTAGTTAATCACATGAGTTAACTGCGATTAACCAACAGCCCTAATTTTTACACCTCAGATCCTGGAAAAAAATTACACATAAAAACCAGCAGAGACATTATTAAAAAACAAACAAACAAAAAAACACCACCGAAACTCCAAGACACTTATCTGATGGATCCCAGGACACACTTCATCAGGATTGATTACAGTTTGGTTAGTCAAACCATATCAATTCTCTAACTGACAGTAAAATTTAACACCCTGAAACATAATGCAGAAATTTTCTTTTCAAAATTTATTGAGCAACAAGTAGAGGTCAATGTATAGGGAATTTAGAATGTTTTTATTAGCAGCAAAATAATTATATCCAAGGAACCTTCTCATGGAAAGGAGGAGAAAGGTCAAGAAAGCAGGAATAGGAAGGGATTGAGGAGAGCTAGATCTAAAGCCTGGATTCACAAAGGTAAATACCTGGGGATTTAGATGCCCAAGAGCTAGTCTACACTAGAAGTGCTACAGCAGCGCAGCTGCACCAATGCATGTCTGGTGAAGACACTCTCTATGCCGACGGGAGAGAGCCCTGTCAGCATAATAAAACCACTTCCATGGGAGGCAGTAGCTATGTCAGCAGGAGATGCTCTCCTGCTGACATAGTGCGGTCCACACCGGCGCTGAGGTCAGTCGGTGTAACTTACCTCACTCGGGGGGGGATGGCTTATTCACACCCCGGAGCTACATAAGTAATACTAACATAAGTGGTAGTGTGTACAAGCCCTAAGTCTGGTTTTAGGTACCTAAGTCCCAGTTTAAGGTTCTACAGCGATTCACAGAACTCCCACCCAATGCTGCAGGTGCCTATGCCGATGCAGTGCCTAAGTTTCTGCCACCGGGCATGTACACTGCTGTCTTACTCTAAGTGTCTGGCGGTCTATTTCCCATCTAAGCCTCAGAGCAATTCACAAACTGAGGAGGACAGATGTCTGGACTCACATTTGGGGCCTGATCTGGTAGGTGTACTCAGAGACTGCTGACTGAATTTCTGGCAGAAGAGGTGGTGGCCACCTTAAATTTTTTTTAGCCCAGAGGTTCGAGCCCTTGGGATGTAAGAAAGACAGGTTCAATTCACCACTCTGCTAAAGGGGGGAGAAGGGATTTGAACATGGGTCTCCCACGTGGATGCCCTAATCATGGGGTTAGAGAGTCATTCCCACCTTCCCTCTCTCTTTGGATAAATAATGAGCGATTGAGCCAGAGTGGAACAGCTTCAACAGGAGTGATTTGAGGGAAGCCCACATCAGAGTACCTCATACCTCAGTTGTTATAGCACTTAAAGCTGTGGGAGACCCCTGTTCAAATCCATTTTCCCCCTTCAGTAGAGGGGGGAATTGAATCTGGGTCTCCCACATCCGGGAGGAGTGTGCTGACCACTGGGCTAAAAGTTACAGGGTAGGCACCACCTCCTCCTATGCCTGTTTTCTGTGGAGTTAGGTGCCTGCCTAAATTATTCTCACCTATGGCACCTGAATCCAGGAGAGCAGTTCCTGGTTCTGAATCACTGGCAAAGACTGGAGCCTCTCTGCAGCGTGAACTTAGGCACCTATCTCCGTGAGAGGGATGGGGTTTAGGACATATCCCTCTAGTCAGCATCTCCTATTGGCTAGCAACTAACTCAGGCTTTCTGGGTCACAGGGTTCTTCCTGTGATTTTTCTAGACACCCATAAGGTAGGTGTTGGGACCGCCCCAACACCTAAATCCCTTGGTGAATCTGAGCCTAAAAGACTACAGTGGGCCCAGACCCTGCAGTGTTACACAAGGAATCTTTCATAAATACATGAAGATGCAAATTAGAAGTAGATGTATGGGTTCTTATTGCTTGTTGTCACAAATGACAGACACCCAGGCCTGTTACATGCTGCCTCTGCTATCCCTCTGAAATGCTGTTTTATTTTTTAATATTTCTTAGATTCTGTATTAGAAATGTCTGGATGAAATCTTTGTGTGAATTGGTTTACCGTTACCCATCATCTTTCAGCTTCACTTTCCATGTTGTGCTACTCTCCTTGACCTATCAGATTTTGTTTTTACTTTTGTTATACCTTGTATTATACTGTAGTTTCCTAACAAGTAGAATGAGATAAAAAATCAGTGTTCAGATCTAGAGCCAGATTGGGGTTAAGGTTCAGAGTCAGTGAAATCTCATGAGCTGTTCTCAACTAGATTTGGTCCTACTGATGCAAATCAACTGAGATTGACAAATTTAAGAACCCTTGACTAGAGACACTTTCACAACATCAGCTGTTCATGAGATTTCCACCAACTTGTCACATCCGAACCCGAAACAGAAAATGCGTCCCTTTAATTTTGAACATGACCTGGGACAAAAAAACCCCACACAAGTGGCGTTTCGGACTTCAGAATTACAATAGGCACCATTCAAATCTGAAAGGACTCAGAAGCAAGTGCAAATGGGATAGAACTCATTAACAAAGTTACATTTTGCTAAAAGAAAGATTCTAACGATTACCAACAAGGATATTTTCCTGAATCTCAGGTGGTTAAAATTGGCATATTCCCATTGGCTGCAATGGAGTTACACTGATTTACACCAGCTGACTATCTGGCCCCTTCTTTATTAAAATCACAAAACACAGCATAAACTGTGAATAAACCATCCTTTTAAGAGAAAATATTTTAGGAGAGTTCTGCTTTAAGGGTCCACATGTAGATCTCCAAATAAAAGAGTTATGGCTCCTTTTTTAAACTAACAGAGCCTGAAAACTAGGGCTAGTAAACAAATTACATTGAAACCTTTTCCTGCAAAAAACAAGGTTTATAAATAAAGATGATTTGTTGTGAAAACTGTCAGCTTTCTGTGGATAGTTTTGATTTTTTTTTTTTGTTGAAAAACTGAATGCCCAAAAAACAAAAATATTTTAGTTTTTGGCCCCAAACCAAAGTATTTTGACAATGAAAGGCCACTAAAGTACCTCATGGAAGCTGTCATTCCAGTGCCTCATTCTCTTCTATGGAGTAAGGTCTCCAGCCGGACTTCTTCAGCCATAATACACAATGGCTATGTATTGCTCATGGTGACCACCTCCTCTCAGAAAAAGGTGAGACTGTGGTGCACCATGGGAGACAGTCTGACCAGGGAGCCCAGCGCACAGAGAAAAATGAAAGGAT
Organism: Chelonia mydas; assembly: GCF_015237465.2. Lineage (NCBI taxonomy): Eukaryota > Metazoa > Chordata > Testudines > Cheloniidae > Chelonia > Chelonia mydas. Next base: position 36,150,401 of record NC_057849.1, read on the forward strand.
GAGGCACCTAAACTAGAGCTCCCATAAGGTACTGTCGTGGCATTTCAGAATCAAAAATATTTGTTTTCAACCCAACTATTTTTTATTTCAAATTTTTCCACCACAACCTCAAGATTCTCCATAAACAAAAACCGTAACATTTTCCAACCAGCTTTATTAAAATTGTTTTTGCAACTTAGGAAGTGAGCTACAGGGGCAACTTAAGAAGACATGCTTTCCCTAATTTATGGACTGAAGTACCTTACCTTATAGATATCCAGAAATCCACACTGATGGTCAAATCGAGTGTACAGCTCATTCAGCATGCTGATCACCTGCATGGGGGTGCACTGGGCGCATACAGCTGTGAAGCCAACGATGTCTGAGAAGAGCATGGTGACATCATCAAACTTCCTGGCCTGAACTTGCTGCCCCTGCCACAACCGTTGAGCCACCTCTTCTGGGAAAATAGAAATAAGAAGATCCACTGTCTTCTTTTTCTCCTCTTCCAGAGCTTGGTGTGTTCGCTCTAATGTTGCCTTCAGTTTATCCATTCGTTTCTTCAAGCCATCTTGGGCCTTTGCCTGCTCCCCAACCAATATGACGTCACGGGTAGCATCGTGGATAGGTATGTCAGAAAGATGTAGACCTCGGCCCATCAGTTCATCCAGCTTGTCCACGCAAGGGGAACCCAAAAACAAAATAGAATTTGACTCAGGCACATGGATCATTTGTCCTTTGACTTCCATCACCTGCAAAATGTAAATGGGAGTTTAAAAAACAAAGATTAATTAATAAGTGTACGTGGACGCTCACTCCACTCTCAACTCAGCACACATGCAATGGGCCATTGGTGGGGTCTTCTTATATCCTTAATGTAAACAATAAACATAAACCTTACCCTAAGCACCCTCTTAAGATGGCTGTTCCTAGGATTTCTACCTTCTCAACTTCCCATCTCTCCTTTTGCCTTGGAGAGACTCAGTCTTTTATACTCCCAAACTGAATCTAAAGAGACTCACCAAGAGGTCCTGAACAATTTGTATACTGGGGGTGCTGAGAGCCAATGAATCAAACTGTAAACCTGCATATAATGGAAACTACTTCAAGCCAGGGAGTGTGGCAGCATCCCCTGCACCCATAGTTCCAGCACCTATGGACTCACCTGGTCTGGTTGCCAGGGTGAGTCAGGAGAATAGCCTTGTATCGATTTGCATGGCTCTACAGCATGACATTCTGTCACAAAGATACCCAAAAATGAGATCCTGGACCCACCTGCACCACATTTAAATGTGAAAAACAACCACAGTAAAATATGCTTCTTAGGATGAGCATAACTAATTGCAGGGATAACTTAGCTGACATGAGCAGGCCCAAGTTAAGACCAGATAACCCCAGACAAATACTTGCTGAAACAGCTAACTGTTGTGTATGTTTACAGTAAATAAAGGGAGGCAGGAACTAAGCAAGCTATTGTGGGTATGTTTTTAGTAAACAAAGTAGGCAGAAACACCTTGAACTGATAAGCTTGCCTTATGCAATATGCCAAGCAATTGGTCCTTACCTGCAAGTTGCATAGATCAGTGGCTCTCAACCTTTCCAAACTACTATACCCCTTTCAGTCTGATTTGTCTTGCGTACCCCCAAGTTTCACCTCACTTAAGAATTACTTGTTTACATAATCAGACATAAAAATACAAAAAAAGTGTCACACTATTCCTGGAAATTTGCTTACTTTCTAATTTTTATCATATAATTATAAAATAAATAAATTGGAATATAAATATTGTACTTGCATTTCAGTGTATAGTATACAGAGCAGTATAAACAAGTCATGGTCTATATGAATTTTAGTTTGTACTGACTTCTAATGCTTTTTATGTAACCTGTTGTAAAACTCTATAAATATCTAGAAAAACTGACCTTCCCCCGGAAGACCTCTACGTACCCGCAGTGGTACACATACCCCTGGTTGAGGGCCACTGGTATAGATGTTAGCAGCTAGAAAAGATGTATATAAAGATAGGTGTGTAGCGTGACATGAATTGGAGTTGTATCCTCCATAACTAAAACCAAGAGTTGTTACATGCCTAATAAAGTAGCCAGAGTGATGAGCTGGAGTTGAACTGAGTTTTTTAGATCCCAGAGAACTGGATGAAGGGTTCTTCCAGAACTGAATGAAGCCCTCTGGATAAGTGGAAAAGATCTCTGAGGGGATCCCAACGCTAATGTTACTAGGTTTGCTACTAGAATATGCCTGGCCTGTAAAGCACAGTAGCCGTCTCTCTATTAACTAACAATAATTCACTACAAGCACGAACAGAGATTAAAAGGGAAAGAGGGCAGCCGTTTGAATGAGAGTGAAATAGTGAAATAGCTTAGTTTCTATTTAAAAAAACCCAATTACTGACTGAGTCAGAGGAGGCTGAATTAGAGAGGAAGCAAATAAGGGGACATGAAAGAAGCATACAAAATAATGAATGGCACAGAGAAGGTAAATGAGGTGCTCCTATTGACCCTTTCTTATAATGCAAGAATAGAGAGAGACATCCAGCAAAACTGAAAGGAAACATTCTGTTACAGTTCATTTATTACCTGCCAATATAGGATTCACGAGATACTTGAACTGTATTTGCAAAATGGAAAAAATAATCAGAAAAGCCAGACAGGACAGAAAAGTCTTGTTAAGGATCAGATGGTTCCCAGGCCTCGTCATGATCTGCAGAACCGTTCATCTCAGTTACTGGCTCAAATCTAGCTCAGGCTGTTAGTTGCCAAATGTCACTTCCCTAAGGGAGATCTTCAGTGGCCTACATGAATGAAGCCTTAGGGCTTGTGTACACAGCCCCACAGTGCAGACTACAGCAGTGTGAATTGCAGCGCGCACCAAAGAGTTACTGTAACTACATGCTGCTAGACCCTGCTAGTGCAAATGAAAATGGACCATGTTAACAGGAACTACGGTAGGTATATTTTCATTCACCCTAGCAGGGTCTACACAGGGCAGTTACAGTGCAACACTTTAGGGCACACTGCAACTTACACTGCCATATTCTGCACAGTGGGGCCATGTAGACAAGCCCTAAGTCTATTACAACTGACAGGTTTGCTGGCAGTATAAGTGCAAACGTCAAAGCCTGAGAGGGCATCAAAGCTGAACTACATTTAAATGCTTAAGTGCAGTCTTTCAATTTCAGCACCGAGGCATGTCAGCAGGGCACCATGGGGAAGTTCTCAGTGCCACTGAATGTACTGTACTCTTCAGTGGATAGAGCACTTAAGTTTTCCATATAATCTAGCACTGTTCACCAGCACTCCAACTGAATAATAGGTTTCCTAATGAAAAAGTTTATGGGCTACACTCTGATCTCCAATCAGGGTTACATGGGTTTGACTGAGATAAGAAACGGTCCCGTTGTTTCTTCAGAAAGACACAGTCAAAAGACAGCTAGGGAGACATGTATGTTTTAAGTGAACAGAAAATCAGTAAAGTAGAACTCTCAGTGACTATTATACATTACTTTGAGTCATAAGTAAAACAAAGCATGGGTCATTCTAATAATCATGATTCAAGTTCACATTCCAGTCGTGCCCTAAGGTCACAATCAGCACTGAAGCCCTATCATGTTAGGTAATGAACATACACATGAGGACGACACATTCCCCGCCCAAGGAGTTTACATTCTAAATAGGAAAGGCAGAGAACAACGGACAAACAGCATCCGGAGTGCAAAGTTCAAGATGATGTCTAGGGACCATGTCTTCTGAATTAGATACTTTTCTTTCCTCGAAACACACCCTAAACATAAACCTCTTTTCCTGCTACCCCTCCCTTCACCCATCCAGCTGCCCAAGCAAACAGGTTTCACCATGCCTGCTGCTGCTGCAACACGTTACCCTTCTTCCACCCACCCCAACCTCCAAAATAAAACCAAAAGCCCAAACTGTCCAATCTAATGTTACCTGTATTATTGTCTTACTGTAAGTGCCTAAAGGCCAGAAAGCATCTGCTGAGCCGACAGCTACTGCCACCTCCGTGTCCACTCAGTGGCGTGGGGAGATGTTGGGAGATTCCTTCTTCCAATGGGGGTTCCCTGAAGTGCGGCCATTGGCCAGCATAGCCCCTCCTACCCCTCAGTCTGCTGCTGATGACTCCATGCCCCTTCCCAATCATGTGTTATTGATTGCCATATGTCATAAATATAAATGGAAGGGTAAACCCCTTTAAAATCCCTCCTGGCCAGAGGAAAAATCCTCTCACCTGTAAAGGGTTAAGAAGCTAAAGGTAACCTCGCTGGCACCTGACCAAAATGACCAATGAGGAGACAAGATACTTTCAAAAGCTGGGAGGAGGGAGAGAAACAAAGGGTCTGTGTCTCTGTCTATATGCTGCTTTTGCCGGGGATAGAACAGGAATGGAGTCTTAGAACTTTTAGTAAGTAATCTAGCTAGGTATGTGTTAGATTATGATTTCTTTAAATGGCTGAGAAAAGAATTGTGCTGAATAGAATGACTATTTCTGTCTGTGTGTCTTTTTTGTAACTTAAGATTTTGCCTAGAGGGATTCTCTATGTTTTGAATCTAATTACCCTGTAAGGTACCTACCATCCTGATTTTACAGGGGTGATTCCTTTACTCCTATTTACTTCTATTTCTATTAAAAGTCTTCTTGTAAGAAAACTGAATGCTTTTTCATTGTTCTCAGATCCAAGGGTTTGGGTCTGTGGTAACCTATGCAAATTGGTGAGGATTTTTACCAAACCTTTCCCAGGAAGTGGGGTGCAAGGGTTGGGAGGATTTGGGGGGGGAAAGACGTGTCCAAACTACGTTTCCCAGTAAACCCAGTTAGAGTTTGGTGGTGGCAGTGGTTATTCCAAGGACAAAGGATAAAATTAATTTGTACCTTGGGGAAGTTTTAACCTAAGCTGGTAAAAGTAAGCTTAGGAGGTTTTCATGCAGGTCCCCACATCTGTACCCTAGAGTTCAGAGTGGGGGAGGAACCTTGACACCATATAGTACAACCCAGATAACAGCAATACATATCTTACTGCCAACCTCAGACTGAGAATTCAGCAAGTGAAAGATCGTGGGCAATTGAACTGCTACATGCCTAATTTATTTCCCCAGGTGCCTGTTGTTAGTGTTTGCATTTCTATGCCTTTACTCCCTAACTTCATTCTGGGGGATTCATTTGAATGCTGCTTGTGTGAGAAAGCTACTAAACTATATAACCCAGCATACGGAATTCTCCAATATTAAGTACTCTCATTTTAAAAACATAATCGATCCTTATTTAATATGTAAGATAAAGAGGTGCCTGTTTCATATGCACAGCATAGCAGTTTAAAAGGGCACCTCAAGAAACGTTTTAGCTCTGTAGTGCAAATTGCCAAACATAAAATTCTCATGTATGGCATTTTGAATTTTTTCTCCCTTTTCAGGGATTAATAGGGAGCAGGTTTAAAACAAACAAAAGGAAATATTTCTTCACACAATACACTGTCAACCTATGGAACTCTTTGCCAGAGGATGTTGTGAGGGCCAAGCCTATAACAGGGGTCAAAAAGAACTAGATAAATTCATGGAGGACAGGTCCATCATTGGCTATTAGGCAGGATGGGCACAGATGGTGTCCCTAGCCTCTGTTTGCCAGAAGCTGGGAATGGGTGACAGGGGATGGATCATTTGATGATTACCTGTTAAGTTCACTCCCTCTGGGGCACCTGGCATTGGCCACTGTTGGCACACAGGATACTGGGCTAGATGGACCTTTGGTCTGACCCAATATAGCCTTCTTATGTTCTTATGATTGTTTTCCTCTTCTTTGTGCTAATTATTAAATGATCTATAAAATAAACTGCCCTGTGCTACCATCACCAAAGGCATGTCTACACCGCAAAAAAAGGTGCGTTCTTAACTCATCTTAGCTAACCTGCATTAGCTAACTTCGGTTTATGTAATAGGCTTCCCTATAGACTTGAACTTGAGCTGCTCACCCACTTTAAAGTCAAGTTGTCATGTCTTCACTGCTGTTTTTAACCCAAGTTAGCCAACATGGGTTAAGAACACACCTTTATTTTGCAGTGTAGACATATCCTAAATTGCTCCACCTCCAGCTGGCTATATGGTGTCACTTTTGAGAGAGGTATGAGCCTAAAATAAATTGAAAGAGACAAGATTAGCCCTGGACTGGAAGGGTGGTCAAGAACTTCACAGATTTTCACTTTTATTATATATGGGGCATTTCTTAAATTTTAATTAACTGTATTTAATGTGCAGGATGAAAGCATTTACATTTTTATTTTTAAAAAATAGTTAGCCATACTGTGTAGGATAAGTCCTCTTGAAATGGATGTGTATCATTATTAGCTATAGAATAAATACTTTAAAAGGAAAATTCTGCTCTCCGTTACATCAGCATAAAATCGAGAGCAATTCCTTTGGCTTGAGGGGGCATTACTCCCAATTCACACTAGCATAATTGAGCAGAATAAACCCTCTGAAAACAATAATTACACATTATTGTTTAAAGGACTATGTTCTTTTGCAATTATTTTGCAGCCTAACAGCCTCGGAAAGATAAATAAAAATGCAGGCTCAGAGAGAGATTTACTTCCATCACAAACTCAGCCTCATCATCAGGATGTGGACAACTAGAATCTCCTACTAAACCTCCCGCCCAAAGACCTACCAAGTAAGTAGTCACATTACTGTGGTAAGCTCCAGTGCCTGTGTTTTAGAAGGTGAGGGACTGCCTCTGAGTTCTCTAAACCAACAGCTACCTCGTTAGATTTTCCAGGCTTGGCAAAACACTGGATTCGCACTGTCCTGGGAACATTCATCATGAGATCAAGAGCGGACAAACTGAATGCCAACTCTATCACCTAGTCCTTACAGGAAAATATGGTGCATTGATGAAAGGACAAAGTAGATGATCTGGAAAATTCTGTTACCTATACTGACTGACAGGCCCATGGGAAGTGCAGTGGAGATACTGATGGGCATCTCTGAGAAAGTTTTTGAAACAAAACTTTCTGCTTCTTTGAGCAGGTCTCATATATTCTGTAGCCTTCGTAATATTCCTATAAGCAGACAGCTTCCGCTTGGATTTTGCAAAAACTATGCAATTTCTCCTCTGAAGTGACTATTTCTTTTTCCTTTCTAGAGGAGAGGGTCGGGATTATGGCATTGGGCCCCATGCCCGCAAAATATAGTAACAAACGTGCTTTATGCACAGGAGTGGATTAAATGGAACTTCTTGTGTGAGTAAAGTTAAGCAGTCTAAGTACTTTAGTTATGTATATACAGCCACTTTGTTCCTCAACAAATTAAGAAGTCTTGCTTTTCTGTATGATTATGAGCAATGTATAATTGCCCAGTTGGAATGTTGGAGGGAAAATGGAGAAGTGCATTTTCCATCCTAGAATGCAGGGTGTAGTGTTAATAGCTGGCTGGATAGGTGGGTAATTTTATCCTGGAGGGTGATTTTTTTTTAGGGAATTTATTTGTACCAGAATTTTTATTTAATTCATCACATTTGAAACCCTGATTCTTCTTTCACTTACATTCGTAATGTCTACATGGCAAACCTACTTTCCTTCACTGCCCTTGCTTGCAGTGAGTTAGGTGTGCAAGGGCACCATAATTTAGCGAGCCTACATAGGGACTCTGCACCTCGTGCATGCAGGAGATCCCTCCACATTTCTGCACAGTGACACTTGCACGTAGGATGTAAATGGAGGTGGGGTTCAGAATTGGGGATCACTGCTGCACTGAGGAACTGGTCATTTCCCCCCACACTGAGTGGTGGGAGTAGAGGGCACAGGAGCACATGGGGTACTATAGACTCAAGACTTGGTTAGTGCAGGATTCCTTCCTTGTCCCCACAGAACTTTCTTTCCACAAACCTGGTCACTTGGGCTTGGTGCTGAAAGGATGGTCCAGCCTTACCTATGCGATTAATTCTGTACATTGCAATCTGTAAGATTATTTTTCTCTTCTTCTTTCATCTATAACTACACATGATCTATTTAGTCTGAACTGAGTGTTCAGTCTGAGGACAGACAGTGTGGACCACATCCTCAAGTCAACTACAGGACGTCCATTTACAGCAGCTAAAGATCTGATCTTCTGCCCTTTGTTTCACAAGTGCTTATGAAGATTTATTCTAAATGTGTAAACTTCTTAGAATATTTTTTAAAAAATTAAATATGCCTCTTTTTCTATCAATTTCCCCCCTTATATTTGTAATTCATGGCTCTTTTCTGAATTTGTAAATAATTCATAAAATGGGATCGGGGAAGAATAGTATGCCATGATATTGTACATATTGTGAAACATACTGGATACTGTAGGCCACTGAAGTTGGCTGCTACACTGAAGAGATGGCTAATGCTACTAAGCTCTGCTGTACTGCAGAAAAGCAATTTACTTATTATGAGGCAGCTTTGTGCCATGCAGTGCAACAAAATATAACAACTGATAATTCCCAATGGTCTTCCTTGCAACAATCCCATAAGAAAAAGTGTGTACGATGTCAGGATATTGAAGGGGAAGCAGAAACTCAGACTGCTTTGGCAAGTAATACCTAAGAGAAGTGAATATCTTTTTTGTCTGTTTTCTCGAATAAATATCATGAAAACTGAGTGGATTAATCACAGGAATCAGGAAATCCCAAATCCTAATCTCAACCCTGAAACTGACTCACTGTCCTGCTTGTCAGTTTCCACATAGGGGAAGATAACTATTGCAAAAAGGGTGCTTGACAATTACTAAATACCTGCACAGGGCTTTGATGATGAAAAGAGAAATATAAAAGCCAAGTACTATTAGTCAGTAGTCATTTATTTATGCATTTAATAATTACATCACCAAGACACAAAATATGCTAAGGAGTGCAGTTTCACCTCCCACTAGAATTCCCAGCTGCCCCACCAGTGGGGCAATTTAGTTTGCAATAGTAATGAATAGCTCATGTGAGCTGCAAGCTGAAATATTGCTGCCTTGCCTTCCTTGAGGTTTTCAAAAAAAAATAAAAGTTGGACACTTCTACGTCTAAGTTTTTCTAGGTTTTATATTTACAATTACGTCAAAAGCAACACCACCAAACTGGAGCACAAATGCAAAACATTTCACACTGATATTGACACCTCCAATTTACTACAATCACTGCAATTTACCACATCCACTTTATAACCTTTTAACAAAACTGGTAAGCTTCAAAGGGATCCTTCCTAAAAAGCAAATGGCTTTTGACCACTGCACTCAAAAGTTCAGTTTGCTCCAGTATTTTAGATTCTGGCGTCTAAGTCCCAGTTTTGAGACCACTGCAATTCACACAACACCTGCTGAATCCTGTAGGTGCCTAGACTCCCTTGGCACCTAAGTTTTTGCACTGAAAAGGTTCCTCGGTACCTATGTTTCTGCCTCTGCACATGTGCACTGCTGCCTCCCTCTAGGTATCCAGACAACTATCTCCCACCTGAGCCCTTGTGCAATTCACAAACCAGGGAAGACAGATAGGTGTTCACCAGCCTAACTCATGTGTGGGGCCCCAATCACTACGCCAACCGGACAGGCCCTTCAGGCAAGTTCACACAAAACAGCCATCAGGTGGAGAAGAGGCCTCCCTCAAAACCTTGAGCCCAGAGGGCAGAGTACACACTTGGGAGGTGGGTGACCCCACAATTCAAGTCCTCCCATCTTCTGATGAGATGAGATTTGAACAGGGATCATCCACCTCTGAGGGATGTGCCCTAACCACTGGGCTATGGGATATTCTGATGCAGAGCTCCCCCAGTCTTTCCTGTTGAAGCTGTTCCATTGTGTATTAAATAAGTAAAGAATCAATGGGCCAGAAAGACAGAGTACAAAGTGGGTAGGGCACTCAAGTCATTCTCACTACACCTAAGTTGGCTAATTTGGGGATCTCACAATCACAAAACAATCTAAATTTGATATGAGAATGACAGATTTCATTCAGCTCTGATTTCAACCAAACCAAGTTTTTATCTTAGAGGGAAAGGAGGGCACAAACCTTTTCCAGAGGTGCACGGAAACATGTGTACTGTATGCATCTAAGGACCGATGCACCGAATGAAGTACATTGGAGCTGACGGTGCTCAGTACTACTCAGGAGATGCTCAGGACCTTGCAGGACTGGAACCTTTAGTATTTGCTTATAAACACAGCTCAGAGCATTGTCAGAAGATGTTATTCCATCCAGCAGAAAACTGATTTACAAATTTCAGGTTATTTTTAGAAATCCCCAGGGTATTACATAATGTGCAACAGCCTCCTAACTGCAGAAAGGAATTTTAGCATTTTCTATTGTAATTTCCTGAAGAACACAGAATGGCAGTGTCTATGCAGCAGGGATCTATTTAAGGAAAATCAAAGTACTGGATGGAAAATAGTAATTTGCTGTAATGTAAAAGAAAAGGAAAGAAAAGAAAAATCCTGCATTTGCTAGCTCCATAAAGCCAAGTTCTTAGATATTTAATTTCCAATGAATAAGAGTGGACTAGATTGAAAAAAAAAAAGTAAATAACCCACAGACCCCCCTGCCACCCCCCCCACCCCACCCCTTTTGTACGTGAAGTAAAAAATGAGATTTTAAAAGGAAAAAGTGTACATTGATATCCTATACTATGAAGGCAAGATTCCTGCATAATCACAGAGAGTAAGGAGGATCAGGTTGGATCTACTCCAATTACCACTTGGGTGTCCATGGAAGGAGAAAGTATGGGTTAAAGACTGGCTATTCCCTTGCAACCCCATGGACAATACAATGGGTAATGAAAAACGTAAGTAACATAAATGATCCATGGCGTCTTCTACAGTCCCTCTGCACTGGCGTGAACTTCAGTCTCCAATAAGTTTTTTCATGACACGATTACACCACTTTCCAGCCAGCACAAGGTGAGGAAAGAAGTAACTACACCCTGAAAACAGGTTTCACAACCTAGAATGCCTCTTCTCTTGCTGCAGCAGAGAAAAGACTCTCCCCCTTTTGCAGTGCGGTAGCTGCACACTGCTCCCAACCCAAGGCTGAGCCCGAAGGGTCAGTCTAGCTCTGAACAGGACACTGGTGAAAAACTCATGTGCCCTCCCTTTCTTACCCCAAAGCAAGAGGAGTCCCTCTAGAACAAAGAGTCATAATTCAAACATCCCATGGCAGATTTTCTGAATCTTGTTTATTTTCGGGTATTCCAAAATAGAGCGATGACTGATATGGAATCTCTGTGGAGGGTACAGGATGTGGTGCTTAAAGTTCCCTTTCCCCATGAGACACAAAAGAGTGAAAGGCATTCAGCAAAATCACAAAGAAAAAAAACAAGTCCGCTGAACTGGCATGGACATTCCAAAACATCTCACTGAATAAAAGGTTTCAGAGTAACAGCCGTGTTAGTCTGTACTCGCAAAAAGAAAAGGAGTACTTGTGGCACCTTAGAGACTAACCAATTTATTTGAGCATAAGCTTTCGTGAGCTACAGCTCACTTCATCGGATGCATCGGAATAAAAGAGTGACCTACAAACCATTGAATGAAACATTTTGGAATGCAGAGATTAGAATATATAACGATGACCTGAAAAGATTTTTTTTCTCTTTAAAATTGACTTTTTAGTCTTTTGCTGGAAAACTTACAGCAAACTTTAGATGCCATTATTAGAACTTTGATTTGAATCTGAGATTTTTGGCATCAAAAATACAAGCAGGGAATTGTAGTAGATTCCTAGGGTGGTGTTTTCAAACTGGTCTGAGTTAGGAGCACAATTCCCTTTGGCTGATGGGATTTTCAAAATAGTCTCTCTTTAACCTCTATGTGAGCCAGCCATTAAGGGGATATTGGATCACATATGTTTATCCAATGTGTTATAAGTATATAATAATTTTGCCACAAGGTTATTATATTGCAGGGAAAAATCCCTGTCTTTACTGGTCCGGGTCTTAAAACAACACATGTACATTAATTCTGCACTACAACTGCCGCAGAATGCGTTTGTTTTATTGATAGCCATTTCACAGTTTGAATGCAATAAAACCAACACTAACCAAGTTGTAAGACAAGCATAAGGAACTTCTTACCCCTCAAGTTCTCTCTCTGTGTTTGCACGGTGTAGCAGCACACTGCATTTCCCATAAGTGTTCACCAAACAATTATTTCCCAGAATACAAACGATAGTATAGTACAAGTTAAAACAGGAGCAAAAATAGGTCATTTAATGGCTAAAGAGGAGAACTGATTTTTTTTTAAAATAAATAACCACTTTGTGCTTCCTGAAAAGTTGGTTGTACAGATTATAGGGTGACCATATAGCAAATGTGAAAAATTGGGATGGAGGTCAGGGGTAATTGGCCCTATATAAAAGACAAAGCCCCAAATATCAGGACTGTCCCTATAAAATTGAGACATCTGGTCACCCTAAACAAGCCCTCTTTTTGTCTAACAAGGCAGCAATCCAAATGCTCACTCAGTTTGCCAGCTTCACAGGGATAAAAGCATATTTTCTACAACTAACTCTCCTGAAATAGTTACCCCAAATTATTAGTTGCATTTTCCTTCTACTTCCTGCCTTCTTTCTGCACCTGTTTATATTTTAGGAGCATTCAAAGTGAATATACACATATGCACTGTGGGTTATCCCACTTGCTACCTGCATTCCTGATGTCCTTAACTCTTACGGTGTATTAGGTCAAACTCACACCTTTCTCATTTGAGTCTCCTAGCAAGGTCCTACTCAGAAAAAATTAGTCTAAAAAATGAAATGGTTTTTCAATAACTTCTAGTTTAAATGTGTCAAATTTACAAGTAAAGACACCTGCACCCCTCCCTCCACAGGTCTGTGACAAATACAGATGGAACAGGCCTAAGGAAAAGGGATAGCGTATATAGTGTGATACAGCTGGGTCACTATTTGGGTGGTTAGCTCCACCAACTCTTAAGCCATCCCGGCCTAGGAATCAATCCAATCTCCACTGACTTCCCATTGACTTCAGCAGAGCTTCATCAGGCCCCTATTGCATATTCAGTTTCACCTGCATTGACTATGCTGAATTACAAACAGTAGAATTGAATCTTTAATTGAAGATTTTATCCAGACACTAAGTATGTTTGTCTGCTGACCTATTTTTTTTAAAAAAATCCTGTCGTTTTTTGAATATATCTTGGTATCTCTCTTACCACAAATTAAGCTAAGGTAAGGTAAGCTAAGGTAATGATCAGCACCGAGAGCAAAGTATCATCAGTATGTTTCAATGTATTCCACTGGAACCAATTTTCACAAAAGACAGACATTTACAGGGAGAGTTTTTCTTATAATAAATGTCTTGACATATACTAATCAGAATAATCTATGGAGTAGCTTTCAAAGTTGTAACTTTTTGCTTTTGTTGCAAATTCTATTTTTACCTTGTGCTTGCATCAGACACAGCAAGCATCAAAGCCCTTCCCATTCCTCGTGAATTATTCGACAAAAACCTCAACAGACTAGATTGAGTAATGCGATAGCAGTAGTGCTCCATAGAATTGTATTAATGAAAGTCTCAATCATGCACGTTAAGCACTAGTCCACTTTCCCACAAAGCCAGTCATAAGGTAGACTTTTCCTACAACTGTGGATGGACCAATGTCAGGTTTTCTAATATTCAGAGTAGTTTTTAATCATGTCATGAAAAAGCCTATCGGAGACTGAAGTTCACCCTAGTGCAGAAGGACTACAGAAGACCCCCATTGATCATTTACTCTACGTAAGTTTTGTATTACCCATAACACATACGCACAAGGGAGATATATAGAACATAATATAAACATTATAGATAACTAAGCACCAGAAGCCCCATTCAGGACTGGGACCCCAGCTACATGTTGCACAAACAAAGACTTCACTGAGCTTGCAATTTGAGGCCCTAATCCTGTAAACATTTTATTCCCATTCTTAATTTGAAGTCAATGGGACTACCTATGTGCTTATAGATAAGTAGGTGCATAAATGTTAGCAGGATCAGGGCCCTATTACTTAGCATTTGTAAAGCACTTCAAAAGATGTAAAGCATTATATAATTGACAACTATTATTCTTTTGTTAAGTCAGCCTTTTAAATAATTTATTTCCAATTCTATCAGTGTGTATGTGATGGGGCGCACTTGCCCCGCTCTGGTTCTGTGACGGTTAACTCTACTCTCTGGGCCGAGGAAGCCAGGCACCCATGCTCCTGCTGGGCATGCTGTGGCTGGAGACTAGATATAAAAAGGAGCAGCTCAGCTCATTCAGGGCTGACCGCCAAAAAGATAGGGTGCACACTGTGAGCTCCAGCCTAGGAACCCCGGAAGCCCCAGATGGCGGAAATCAGGGACGCTTAGACTCTGGAGGATACCCAAGGAACGTCAGAGCTGCTGGGAGCCGCACTGACAGAGGAGTCCAGAGACCCTAGTGACAAGCTATCTCAAGACAAGGGATGTTTGTATAGCCTCAGCCCCGGGGCCATCATTACCGCCACCCTGTCCCAAGAAGGGATGGGGTGCACTTGCCCCGAGGCAGTGTACAAAAAATACTATGTGTTTGGAGCATGATCCAAAACCCGCTGAAGCCAATGGAAGGGCTTCCAGTCTTCACAATTTCAGGTCAGCCCCTAAGTATCTTTATCACAAAACAAAAGTGCAACAATGAAAATAAAACCAACAGCTAACCCATAAAACTTCAACTCTCAACAAAACTTCTACTTTTAATTTGACCAGTCTTGCTGTCTTGATTGATCTGTTAATGGATTATGTCCTTCGTCATGCCATGGCACTGCCCTCTCATTTTATTTCTTTTACAGCTCCAGGTATCCTTTTTTTGGTGCTGTTTTGTTTTTAAACGAAAAGCAGTGAAACAGTTAACTGAGAATATAGCATTATCCATAAAGCCAGGAGACAAAGAAGCAGTAGTAGCTCTCCCCTTTGATCAGTACAGAACAGATTTTATATATTATATATAGCACCTGTTAGGAGATTTGACATTTCATAGATCACCAACCGGGTATCTGAAAATTCTTGAGATTAAAAGGTCATTTAGACTATGCATTAACTGGACAGTAGACTGCAGACTGCAAAAACAAAAGAAAATGTTCTTTTTTCTTTAAGACATATGTGCCAACTCCTTCCTGTTCCACTTAATCTGAAGTATATAAACCAGCCTCAAAGCCCTGCCACCACCACACCAACTAAATAGATTAGATCTAGGATTTAGTCTCTTTTGGGGGTTTTGGTTTTTTTAACTTTATTACGCCATCTATCACCTGCTTTGCAGCCTTAGTAATAGATTTCACATCTATCATTCCAGCCTGACATGGGCATAATTTATTTCTTGCCAGTTCTTTTGGGTGTACCACAAGCATTCAATGTACCATATCAGGAAAGCTCTAAGGCTGTTTTTCCCAGACAGACCCCTCCAAATTAGACATAGATGTGCATCTGGGACCCAATCCATCTCCCAGTGAAATCAATGTAAGGATGCCCATGGATTTTAACGGAAATTGGATCAGGCTTCTTTTCTTAAAAAGGACCTTTTCTGAATTACACGCAGGGGCCTGAATTCCCCATCAGAATGTACATTACAATACATCATGGAGACAATAAGCCCTCGAGTTGTATCATTCTATTTAGAAATTTCTATCTGGAGTCTCTTAAACAAAGGGCCCTTGGCAAAATAATGTATTTAGGCCAGAAGAACTGACCTACTTTGACTGTCCCATGTTGAAGGTTTTATTTTTAAGGAATTCCACTGTGTATTTTACAACCCAATCCTTGTTGCATCAAGACATTTAAACAAACCCAAAACAATTAACACTTCTACAACTTTACTATAAAAGGTAACAGCATACAAAGGGAAGAACAAGGCCCTCGTGAATATTATTTTCCCCTACTTATTTTATGTTAAAACATTTAGAGTCTTGTTTCATTCATTATGATTATTGTATTTTTCTTGGAATGATGCACAAAATTAGAAAATAATTACATAAATGGTGTTATTTCAGTTTGGGACATCTGCCAGGATGCCCTGATTAGTCTCGTCCCAATTCAGGAAACTGCTTAAGCAAATCATAGCTACATTCCACTGATGCTATAGGTATCCGGGTTGTCACGTACTTTGGATCCTTTGCTAATAAATGGTAAAACATTTTTATTATTGTATTAGTTGAAGCTTATACATTAGGATTACTGTGTGTGAACTCGTGTTCACATATAGCAATCTGATTTCAGTGTTTCACATTGTAGAGTGATGAGTTTGTGTAAAAATTTAGATAAACAGACTAACAGATTAGATAACTAGGAATTTCTCTACAATTACTGAGGGTAAAATTTTCAAAAGTGCTTAAATCACTGGTAGCAAGATTTTCAAAGTCACCTAGGGTATACAAGTCCCATTTTCCAAAGTCACTTTAAAAAGCACCAGAGTCCCATTTTGAAAAGTTTTACCTGGAATCTTTAACTCCTATAAAAATGTGAGAAGTTTTTCCTTCAAGTTTATGACTGCTGATTTCTCATGCTAGTGACGAAGAAACTTAAACTATAAATATAGCCAGTAAAGTTAAGAGAAATAAGATATATGGATAAGAAAAATAACATAGCTATGAAAGGATCCTTCTGCAGTTTAAACATTTATACAGTGAGACTGCTACATTTCCAATTCTAACAACAAAATTAGCAGCAAAATTATCCCCCAAGCACTGCAGCCTCAGAGTTTGTGAATAAAATTCCTCAGGGAGATGGAGTATTCCCAGCACTGCTCAGAGAAGGGTACTGCTGAAAATTCAGCAATCTTAGTACTTATTACAACTCAATCAAGTGTCTTAAACTCAGGAAATAATCTCTCTCAGACTGGGTGCACAATTCTCTGCACACAGTCTGAAGGAGCACTGTACAAATATGAAGAGCAGAGGATTCCTCCTCATCTCCTGCAGAACCCAGTGACTCCGGAAGTTTGAGGGATGCTGCTTGAAAGCCTCCTAGAGCTCTCAACATGCAGATAGAGCACATGCACTGGATCACTCCCATACAGAGAGTCAGCAAGGTTTGAATCCTATTCCTCCAGCACCAAACCACAGATCTCTACCATCTCTTTCTTATTGGTTTGTTGAGTGACAAGCACAGTGGGGTTGGCCTTTGAGTTCTACTACAAAATAACTGTTTAATAAAACAGCAATAAAGTAAATAAATAAATAAATAAATAAATAAATAATGGACTAAATCCATTAGCTGGCAGCATTAGCAGGTATTTATTTCTTGTGGACTAGCCACAGAGTGGGGCACATACGACATTTTTCACCTGTAATGTGGGCTCTCTTCAGCAGTTGGCCAGCTCTTCCCCTCTTCATCTCTTATAGGGTGATTGCCATTGTGGCTGATCCTTGCATGAGGATGTGAGCAGAAAGTAGGGATTCCTGGTGTACCCCTCTCCAACCCACCCACTGAACACCTGTGCAAAAGTCAGGCCCTAGTGTCGAGAGGGAAAAATATTATGCAGAGTTTCACAAAAAAATTGCTGGTTGCTTTTAAAAGGAAATATTATATAACTGTAATATATAACTGTAATTATATATATATAAAAATGTTCTGACCTACCTAAATTGCTAGCTATGAGTAAGACTGATCCTTTACAGTTATGGTTTTGATCCTATATTGCAGTTTCTTTCATTAGACATCCACAAAGACAAAGCTATTCTGTTTATACGTGCAGTATATATTTATGGAAATTGATGAAAACATGCTTCCTCTCAGATCAAATGTGGTAGGGTAATAAATGGAATTGCAGTGAAATTTTTTTTTTTTTTTTTTTTTTTTTTTTTTTAAAGGAGACAGACAATTGCTTGGGAACACGGACAAAAAAATAAAACAGACAGAGCAATTTAGCTCTTGCATGAGCAAAAGAAAGAGTGAAAGGAAAAAAGTGAAGTATTGTTTTTTTAAGCCAATGAAAGGTTAATGGATTTACTTGTGGGGGCTCACTGGAGGCCCAATAAAAGTAAAACAATAAATTAAAAGCTTTTCCCTAGCAGTCAGGAATTCAATTTTAAAAAGGAACCTCAAAGGGCTCAGCTCCTCTTTTGGTATATATTTTGCTATAGCCATGTGTCAGACTATAGATATACCAGAAATTCGTGGTTCCTCACACCAATGGGCTACTAAGGACAGGAAATAAAAATGTTTCAAGAGAAAATACAGTATTTTAATGAAAATGAATGTCACATGACAATTTCTGTTAGTGTTGCTGTAAATCCATAGACTCTTATGCCAAAGATTCACTGCAGGACCATGTTGCACTAAACCCGTTATGTTTCAGAGTAGCAGCCGTGTTAGTCTGTATCCGCAAAAAGAAAAGGGAGTACTTGTGGCACCTTAGAGACTAACAAATTTAATTGAGCACAAGCTTTCGTGAGCTACAGCTCACTTCATCGGATGCATGCAGTGGAAAATACAGTGGGGAGATTTTATATACACAGAGAACATGAAACAATGGGTCTTACCATACACACTGTAACTAGAGTTATCAGGTAAGGTGAGCTATTACCAGCAGGAGAGAAAAAAACCTTTTGTAGTGATAATCAAGGTAGGCTATTTCCAGCAGTTGACAAGAACGTGTGAGCAGCATCACTTTCCCCATAACCTCAGCCATACAGAACACAATGCCATCCACAGCCTCAGAAACAACTCTGACATCATAATCGAAAAGGCTGACAAAGGAGATGCTGTCGTCATCATGAATAGGTCGGAATATGAGCAAGAGGCTACTCGGCAGCTCTCCAACACCACTTTCTACAAGCCATTACCCCCTGATCCCACTGAGGGTTACCAAAAGAAACTACACCATCTGCTCAAGAAACTCCCTGAAAAAGCACAAGAACAAATCCGCACAGACACACCCCTGGAACCCCGACCTGGGGTATTCTATCTACTACCCAAGATCCATAAACCTGGAAATCCTGGATGCCCCATCATCTCAGGCATTGGCACCCTGACAGCAGGATTGTCTGGCTATGTAGACTCCCTCCTCAGGCCTTACGCTACCAGCACTCCCAGCTATCTTCGAGACACAACTGACTTCCTGAGGAAACCACAATCCATCGGTGATCTTCCTGAAAACACCATCCTAGCCACTATGGATGTAGAAGCCCTCTACACCAACATTCCACACAAAGATGGACTACAAGCCAACAGGAACACTATCCCCGATAATGTCACGGCAAACCTGGTGGCTGAACTTTGTGACTTTGTCCTCACCCATGACTATTTCACATTTGGGGAAAATGTATACCTTCAAATCAGCGGCACTGCTATGGGTACCCGCATGGCCCCATAGTATGCCAACATTTTTATGGCTGACTTAGAACAACGCTTCCTCAGCTCTCATCCCCTAATGCCCCTACTCTACTTGCACTACATTGATGACATCTTCATCATCTGGACCCATGGAAAAGAAGCCCTTGAGGAATTCCACCATGATCTCAACAATTTCTATCCCACCATCAACCTCAGCCTGGACCAGTCCACACAAGAGATCCACTTCCTGGACACTACAATGCTAATAAGCGATGGTCACATAAACACCACCCTATACAAAAAACCTACTGATCGCTATACTTACCTACATGCCTCCAGCTTTCATCCAGACCATACCACATGATCCATTGTCTACAGCCAAGCTCTACGATACAACCGCATTTGCTCCAATCCCTCAGACAGAGACAAACACCTACAAGATCTCTATCAAGCGTTCTTACAACTACAATACCCACCTGTTGAAGTGGAAAAAACAGATTGACAGAGCCAGAAGAGTACCCAGAAGTTACCTACTACAGGATAGGCCCAACAAAGAAAATAACAGAATGCCACTAGCCATCACCTTCAGCCCCCAACTAAAACCTCTCCAGAGCATCATCAAGGATCTACACCCTATTCTGAAGGATGACCCATCACTCTCACAGATCTTGGGAGACAGGCCAGTCCTTGCTTACAGACAGCCCCCCAACCTGAAGCAAATACTCACCATCAACCACACAACAAAAACACTAACTCAGGAATCTATCCTTGCAACAAAGCCCGTTGCCAACTGCGTCCACATATCTATTCAGGGGACACCATCATAGGGCCTAATCACATCAGCCACACTATCAGAGGCTCATTCACCTGCACATCTACCAATGTGATATATGCCATCATGTGCCAGCAATGCCCCCCTACCATGTACATTGGCCAAACCAGACAGTCTCTACGTAAAAGAATAAATGGACACACATCAGACGTCAGGAATTATAACATTCAAAAACCAGTCGGAGAACACTTCAATCTCTCTGGTCACTCGATTACAGACCTGAAAGTCACAATTCTTCAACAAAAAACCTTCAAAAACAGACTCCAATGAGAGACTGCTGAATTGGAATTAATTTGCAAACTGGACACCATTACATTAGGCTTGAATAAAGACTGGGAGTGGATGTGTCATTACACAAAGTAAAACTATTTCCCCATGTTTATTCCTGCCCCTCCGTTCCTCACACGTTCTTGTCAACTGCTGAAAATGGCCCACCTTGATTATCACTGCAAAAGGTTTTTTTTCCCCTCTCCTGCTGGTAATAGCTCACCTTACCTGATCACTCTCATTACAGTGTGCATGGTAACACCCATTGTTTCATGTTCTCTGTGTATATAAAATCTCCCCACTGTATTTTCCACTGCACTCATCCGATAAAGTGAGCTGTAGCTCACAAAAGCTTATGCTCAAATAAATGCGTTAGTCTCTAAGGTGCCACAAGTCCTCCTTTTCCAAACCTGTTATGGTGCCTATTCTTCTTGCACATCATTTTTTATGAATCATCTTATTTCTTTGGATCTAACTGTGATATAGCCTATCACTGGGCTATGGGGAAAACAATTACATGCTCAGACTCACCTCGGTGTTTGGGTACAACCCACCTGCTTTCACTCAAGCAGTGAACAATGCCAAGTTCAGACCTCATTATACACAGACACACCTCTAATGATTTCACACTGAGGCCTCAAAGCTATGATGTGTATTCCTCCTGCAGATTTACATTGGGCATCCTATCCCTTTCATCCTATCCTCTGTTGTCCAACCAGAAGTAGTACACTTCAATTTTACATGTTGCTTGCTGTGATGCATTGGGAATTTTCTGTAATATTTTTATGAATCCTACATGTGCTTCAGTTTCCCTCCCATTTTGAAAGGCTACCCAGTGAGGGCACCAGGAATAACTGTTTGTTCTCAGGGTAGGCTGAGACATAGGTATCAATGTCACCTTGCTGTCTGAGCCTGAATAAGACATTGGAAAAAGACTGGCTGAGGACAACACAATATCAATGGAGAATCCACTAAAACAATGGCAGATGCAACCACCAGGACATTGACATCTGGCAACCAAGGACCCAGAGGGAGATGGATTTCCACACCTCTCAGCAGGGAAGCTGAGAAATCTGCCCCAGCAGAGAACTTAAGGACTGGAGAAGTGTGAGGTGGGGCGATAAAAGCTGACTGCTGGAAGGAGTTTGGGGCTTTCTCCTGGGATCAGATGGAGGGGTGTGTGTGGGTGAGTGTGAGTGGGTGTGTGAGAATGAGTGAGTGAGAGAGAGACAGAGACAGACAGAACAGTGTGGTTCACTACCGCTTGGCTGAGGCTCTGGCTAACCAGAAGGGACTTGGAATAAGTTTTAACCTTCCTTTTTCTGTGCTAACCTAAGGACTTTCAGATTCTGTAGCCAGGTGACTAATAAATGATTACCTTGTTTTGCAAAGGCTGACTGTGTCACTGAAAATACTCCCTGAGAGTATTGTGTCCTGAAGGGTTACAGTACAAGCCTCCTGCAGCAGCCTGGCTTGGCTGGATTCGCTGCAAGGAGGCACAGAGAGAGACAGGGAATGCTGGATGCTGAAGGCCCAGTCTTAGAGGCCACATACCTATCCCAGTGGAATTGTGTGGGTCCTTAGGGCCCAGCCCACTAAAGGGATCACTCCCAGGAGACCAGTGACAGGCTGGGGCATAGACCAGATCCTGACTCTGTGACACTTGCATCAAGGCTAACAAGAAATAGCAAACTTTTTTTTAAATTTTGTTTTCAAATACCACTTACAATATTAAGCTGTGCGTAACTGTCCTAATCAAAAAGATTTTCATTAATGAATGTAATGTCTAATATGACTGAGCTCAATGGAACGTCTCACATAAGGAAGTGAGGCACAATCAAGCCCTATTAATTAACATTTGTGAAGTATTATGAAAACAAAGCATTAGCGAGGTACTAAGTATTAACATAATACTGAGCTGATAGTTCTGTGAAAAAAATGTAACTCAAAACAGGAGGTTGATGGAGTGAGGATACTGAAGGTTTGATCCGAGCTTCTCACTGCTATGATATTTGACAGACTTATTCAATTGTGGGAGAATTGGCAATGTATTATTGATTTTAATTTTGGGACAAAATATTAGTTTACTTTGTGTGGCACATTTAGATTGTTAGGCAGACCTTATAAAAATCAAAATAAATATTACCCAGATCCCCAAAATCTATTCTTGCACAGTACTAACCAATAAGAATAAATTTCACACACACACACACACACACCCCTGAAAAAAATCAGTTCTGCATGCCTTAATCATCAGGTAATTAACTCCATAAATAGGGGGATTTAAAATCAGTGGGACTACTCAGAGTAAATGTCATAATCGGACCTTGTATCAGCACTTTGGAGCATTTGGGTTATTTATTTAAAAGGGGAAGCTTTTTTTTAAAAAATCAATTAAATATTCTACTTTGACTGTAAAGTTCAGAAAAAGTGAGGGTATTCGTCAATCTCAGAGAAAGTACCAGAGGAAAACAGAACAAGTACAAATGTTCACACGATAGCATTTTTCATAACTACACCTTTTCTTTAAATACTTGCCTAACGGCCTTCAATAGCTGAACCAGGCAGGGCCTGTTTCTCTTCTCACTTGCACCAGTTTCACACCAATACAACTCCTTTGACTTCAACAGTCTTACTCCTGACTTATCCCAATGAAAAGGTCTGATCCAAAGCCCAATGATGCAACTGAGGTCAATGGGAGTCTTTCCGACAGGTTCTGAATCAGGGCCTAAATGAATGGGAAATCATTCATTTTTGAAAACATCAAAACAAATTCATTAATATGTTTTTAAAAGAAGCAAGACTGTCTAGGTCTGATCGGCCTCT
The DNA here is from genome assembly GCF_015237465.2 of Chelonia mydas. Lineage (NCBI taxonomy): Eukaryota > Metazoa > Chordata > Testudines > Cheloniidae > Chelonia > Chelonia mydas. The sequence goes on from NC_057849.1 coordinate 36,173,606, forward strand.
CCCTAAGGGTATGGCTACACAAATAGCTACAGCGGCACAGCTGCACTACTGTAATGCTTCAGTGAAGATACTACCTATGCCGATGGGAAGGGTTCTCCTGTCAGGATAGGTAATCCACCTTCCCAAGAAGTAATAGCTAAAGCGACAGGGGAATTCTCCCATCAACCTAGCACTGTCTATATAGGGAGTTAAACCAACCCAACGATCACTCAGTCATGTGGATTTTTCACACCCCTGAGTGACATAATCATACCAACCTAATTTCCTAGTGTAGGCCAGACCTAATACCAATGTATATCAGGAGTAACTCTCCTGAAATAAATGGTTTACACCACTCTAATTCCAAGTGTAAATGGAAGGAGAATCAGCCTCCACATCTCTGGTAACACTGGTAGCTTATCAGAGGTAGCGAAATAGCACAGCCAGTCCCTCCTCATCTCCCCACTGCTTCTTCACTGACACATTTAAAGGAAATTACACCCTTTACCGAGGAGGTGAGATAATAAAAAATTGTTTACTGAAAACTCAACTTTTATGGATCTACAATCTGGGAAAAGATAAAGTGCAATCTCCTTTTCTCATCTTTCTGCTTTGATCAAAGGCTCTGCAGTTGATCTAACGAACAATAATATTTGTTTTAAGACACAAAACCACAAAATATATTAACAAATGAGTCAAGATGTGCAAGTTACACTTAGGCCTCAAGGGCAAAATCCTGGCCCTTCTGAAGCCGATGGCTAAACTCCCATTGACTTTAATGGGGTAAGAATTTCACTACTGGGACTTGTCTACTCTACACGAGCAAACTACACAATATTAGAATATCTGTTGACTAACACAATGAAGAACACTCAAGTAAAGCAAGGATTATCATGGTTTAACATCATGACAGCTGGTTATTCCCAGGGTCCACTACGTATGAATGTTCATATTTCATTATAAACAGCTAAATTTTCAAGTCAACAAACAAAGCCAACCAAATCTTGCCTTGTGACAAAGTTCCAGAGATCATCTTCAGAGTTATACAGCACACACAGCTTGTTAAAATCATTGAAAAGCCACACCTATTGTAGGTCAGACTCTGCTGTCAGTTCTGTGACAGAAATGGCAATTTCATGGAGAAACTAATTTTATTTTAGGAGTTTATTGCACTGAAAATGCAAAATGTTTATGTATTATTGTGGAATTGCATGTAACCTCTCTAGGTGGGATACATGACTAATGCCAACCCTGGGGAAGCTTCAAAGGACTATTCAAAACAATGGGCCAGACAAGAGTGAACTTTTAAAGTTAAGTGGGTTTTCCAGGAAATCTCTAGGACAGTGACACTCAACAAGCAGCCAGTGGGCCAAATATGGCCCGCCAAGGCTTCCTGTGTGGCCCACCGGCTCACTTCAAACAATGTTCATAATTAAATTCACAAACAGTGAGGCGCTGCCTATCAGCTGCCTAGGCCTTCCTTTGTATGTAACTTCCCGGATTTGAAGGGCTCGTGATCGCATTGGCTATCACTGAGCTAGGGTGCCACCCATTTTTCCCATTAGTGATGGAAATGGAACCAAAAACGAACATGAGTGGGAGTAAATGTGGCAAAGCTGAGAGTGAAAACTGAGCTTTTACCCCAACCTGGAGAGCAGATTTTCTTTTTATTATGCCACCTCATTTACATGCAAAGCCTTTATATTTAATGTGTGTCTTACTGTGAGGTCATGAACATGAGGCACCCCTCTGAATCCAAGCACCGTGACTTCAACACATCCTATCCTCCTGGAAGTGTCACAAGACATGACAAAATTGAAAATCTGAAGTCTTTGTATCTCGCTTCAGATAGCATTCTCACAACATCAGCAACTGTACAGGGAAAAGCAACAGCTGCTTCTCTTCAGATAATGTGGAGACTGGCTAAAAAGAAAAAGCCATTCCTGGATGCCGAGCTTGTGAAGGAGTGCACGTTGGAGATGCTGGAGGAGCTTTTTGTCGGAGATAAAAACAAAGCAGACATTGTGAACTGTGTGAAGAAAGTTCCCCATTTGATTCCATGAAAGTGCAAAGATTGGAGGTAATTTATGAGGACTGTTTGTCAGCATTGCTTTCCTATTTAAAAAAACCCACCAAATACATGTCTCTTGCATTGGATAAAGCAAGCAATTCAAGTGACATTGCCCAGCTATTGCCGTTTGTTAGATTTTCTGATGGTGACGTTTTCAAGAAAGAATTTTTGCACTTAATACCATTAGAAACCTACACTACAGAAGAGATCATTTTTGAAAAGTAAAAGGCTTTTTGGAAAAAAATAGATCTTCAGAAAGTAAACTTGCTTGTTAACAGACGGAAGTCCCTCCATGACAGGGAAAGAAAAGGACTTTGCTTCGTGTTTGGCAACAATACATCCTTCATTAAATACACTTCACTGCATCATTCACCAGACTGTCCTGTTCAGTAATTTGTCTGGGGACTTGAAAAAAAGCAATGAGTATTGTGATGAGATTAGTGAACTACATACGCTCAACTTCTCGCCGGCAACATCATCTTTTCAAAGCTCTTTTACAAGATGTTTCGGCTGAATACAGCGACATGTTGCAGCACAACGATGTTAGCTGGTTAAGTAGGGGATGCGTGCTAGAGGTTTTCTGCGCTTCATAAAGAAATAATAGAATTTCTTTCAAACCAAAAGACCAACAAGGCTTGCGCATTCCTGGAATTTATGAATGAGGTCCTCTATATGTCACAGTAATAGTTTTTCTATGTGATACTACTGGTCACTTGAATTCCCTCTACTTGCAGCTTCAAGGCTGTGCAAGCAGTGTCAGGGATCTGTTTGACAGTGTGGGCCTTTCAGAGGAATCTTGAAATCTTTCAGATAGACTTAACAGAAAAAATGCTGCACTTTCCCACATTATGTGTTGTTGCTACAGATGAAACTTGATGAAAATGATGCAAGAATTCCTAAACAATCTGATCAAAAATTCTAAAGGATTTGCTTTTTTGTTCATGAACCATTTGTTGTCTCTGCCAATGGACCTTACCCTTCTGAAGCAAAGAACATTCTTGATTCAATTGATGAAGTTGCCTTCCCATTAGAAATTAGAAATTGTAAGGCTCCAGAGCTCAGATGTCTTGAAGGCAAAATTCAGTGAAGTGGGACTTTGTGATTTCTGGACTCAATATGCTGACCAGTTTCAGTTTCAGCCAGAATCTAGCCACGTATCCTTTAACAAAGTTCAAATCAATGTAACCTCTGCAAATCTGGGTTTTCTACCGAAAACCAACACTGCAGTTGCCTGACAGATGAGCCTCCTCACCCATGCATACGCCTTGCCCTGACCTCTTACAAACCACTCTTCACAAAGCTTGCCAGAGATCGTCGAGGTCACCCCTCCCATTTGAGAGATTGCCACAAAAACACAGATAAGAATGTTGATTTATAAACTTTGTTAAAAAGATCAAAACACTAATACTTACGTTTTAATCAAGGTCTTTATTTATTGGCAGCTGAAGTTTTGCTTTTTTTTTATTTTGTCAGTCTTATGTGCAATTGGCATGCCCCTTGACATAAAATTCTCAAATCAGCTGACAGGTAGGTCTAATTAAGTATCACTGATCTATAACTCTGTTGTTGATTGTATTGGGTATACAAAAACCACCATCATGCAGACTGGTTTCATAACGATCCTGAAATATTGAATCTCCTTGATGTCAAGCAACAAGCGCACGCTGCACTCTTAGCTGATCCTCTGAGTCAAAAAAAGCTAGATATATGGCAGCTTGCAGCATGCTCCGACACAAACTCCACTAAATGCAAAATATATGGTTTGACTGTAAAGTGAAGGAACCAAAGGCCCTTTCTGACAAGCATGACTCCAGAGGTTTCTGTGATGTGGTCAAAGCGGTGTACAGTCCTACCCACTCTGCCTTTACACTGCTAACAAGTGCTGACGGTGAATCTCTCATCACAGATCACACTGCCAGCCACCAGCGTTGGCATGAACATTTTAGCAAGCTACTTAATCATTTATCTACTGTTTCTGACAAGTCACTGGATAATGCCTGCAAATTACCCACATCTAACTCACTTGCAGATCCACCCACAGGAGCTGAGCTGTTGAAAGCTGTTCAAGTAATGAAAAACAACAAGCCTCCTAGTCTCAATGCCATTTCAGCTGAAGTTTTTAAGTATGGAGGAAATCTTCTCATTGACAGGCTTTTTGAATTTCTTACATGTCTGGCTTCAAGAAATCATATTGCAACAACTAAAAGATGTTATCACTATGTATATGCTTAAAGGCTTAAAGAGTGGCTGTGGTAACTGCACTGGTATCTCTTTACTCTCTGTGGCCAGCAAGATTCTTACACAGATCCTCAAAGACACATTAAATAGCTTGACAGTTTGTGACACCTATGACAATTGCTGGGCATCAAATGGCAGGATTAGGTTTCTAACATGTTAAGTCCTGGCTAAAACTAGTTCCATTAGCATTGAGGCTCATTTGATCTGCAGCCAATCAAAATGCATTGGCCATGTAATTCATATGCCCGAGACTTATTTTGATAAACAAGTCGTATATTCCTTATTAAACTCCAGAAATTGTAAGCATAGAGGACAGAAGAAATGCTTCAAAGACATCATGAAACAATACCTAAGCAAAACAAACATTTCTGACAACCTTTGAGCAACTGGTGATTGATTGTATTGCATGGCACCACACCATACTGGTGGATGTCCACATCTTTAAGAATCACGTTGAGCAGTTGGAAGCCCAGCACTAGTCACAGAAACAACACGCTGCTCAATCAAAACAACTAGGCAAATGGCTCTGTGCAGTAAACTTTGTTCTTCCCAAATTGGTCTATGGAGTTAAGCAAAGACCCATTAGTGTTGGATCATATTAAAGAAGTTCTGTATTAAAATCACAAATGAGTTTGATTCCCCATAGTTTAAATTCCAAGGTATTACTAATTAAGAGGTCTCTTGGTTTTTGGTACTGTTTCTCTCCCTCTATGTGTGAAACTTGCAAGCTGCTAATTGCGTTAGTACATTCTAAGACAGAGTCTGTTCTCAAAGCAATTCACACAGAGAGAGACTCAAAGCAGTACTTTGTAACAACAGAAACAGCACCCAGAGACTCCCCGCCCTTTTGTTGTGTTAACAATTGTGATTAAAATAGAGATAGAGGATGTATGTGGATGGAGGCTTGGTGTGGATAATAACTGAATGATCAGGGAAATGCCAGCCTAAGAATCCAGTGTCCATCGGCTGAAGAAGGCGTCAAGTGGAAATAACCAGAGGACCCCCTGGAGGGCAGACTAGAATCCACCCAACAGCCTCAAGAATGGGAGAACCAAAGAACAAGATAACATCTAGCAGCACGGAGCCATCAGGAATGTGCGATCTGCTGATTGATTCAGTAACAGCATGATGAAGCAATTCCCATAGGCTGACATAGGAAGAAATTCCTATAAAAATGGACTCTAGAAAGTGAGAACTTTGGGGTCTGATTCTGCAAACCAACTTCCAGGAGCATCAGATAAGCATATGACAAGGCCCTGCTTCCTCCTCATGTCCAGGCCACCTGGCCAGTGGCTTGGCATGAGCAACTCTAAGGCTGGTAACTATGATAAGAACCTTGCAGAACCTGTGTGTGTGCATGTGTGTGAATGAATTTGTGAATAAATATGAGATTGAATGGAATGTTATAGCTATAACTAACCGCTTACTATGATTCTTTCTGTATTCACAATAAATGTGGTATTTTGCCTTTTCCCCTTTAATAAGATCCTGCTGGTTTTTATTTTATTGGTATAACATTAGTACAAACTATGATAGTCAATTTCATCTTCAAAATCCAGGTGGCTAGCATCAGCATCATGATGCATGCAATAAATAATTAGAGCTTGTGAAAAGCTTTCAGATGGAAAAATATTCCATCAGAAAATACTGGCTCCACAAAAGAGAAACATTTATGGGAACATATTGATTTTGTCAATTTTAGATGAAGAATCACTGAAACATTTTTATAAGACCAAAGCTCTTTGTTTTGATTTTATTATTTAAATATAACATGTAAAAGTTGAAACAGTAAAGTCAAAGTACTTTGACCTTATCAAAACCAAGATTTTTTGGAAGTTTCATTTTCCAGGAAATTTCAGCTTTGTTCCAGTTTGGGACAAAAAGGAAATTCTGAAATGACCATTTCAGGCAGAACAAAAATTTGGAGTTTTGACCAGCAAGGATAATATCACACCACCAATGTAGGGCACCAATCACCTAACTGATAAACTGCAGTAGTTTCCTTCCCAGTATAGAATTGTATGGAATTGTTCTGCGATACAGAAGCATGTCTCTTAATTAAATACAGGTTAATAGAAGAGGAATCTAAGAAACCCTCCACTTTGGTACCTACATGCTCTGAGTCTATCGTGCAGCAGCCATTGTACAGTACCGACACAGAAAAAAAAATGTCATGACAAAGAGGGGAAAAATGAAAATCATTAAAAATATATACAAATGTTTTAGGTCAAAAAAGGCTTCATCTTATTACTGTGCCAGTCATCATTTATCAATCTCTTTTTGTGACAAAAGTTATCATCGTAATGAGATTAAACTACTTTGACTAAAAAGGTCTTTAAAAATACAGCTTTAAATAAATAAAAGTAAATGCCAAATCTGTATTTTAAAATATATACACATTTTCAGATACATCAACACTATTCAGTTTAAATTAAGGATGTTAAAACAAACGTATAATTAGAGCTCCCTTATTGAGATCTGGACCAACTGAAATAGAAATAGTGATTTTACCAAGCATGTTACATCAGACTGTTTTTTTTTTTTTAATCATTTTAAACTAACTGTATGTATCCCTTTCCGGTAGGAATTTTAAGAACTTTTTTAAATCAATACATTTTGGGAATACTCAGTGAAGAGTTGAATAGTTCCTTCAGTTACTATAATATAGCACAGAAGCATATTTCTTCTCCTCCCCCACAAAATCAAACTAAGTTTTCCTTACTCAGACCAGTAAATGCTATAGGTCATACCTCCTCATGCCTATTTTACTGCATTAACATTCTCAACAAACAGGCAATGCCAAGGAACAAAATGTCTCTGCAAGCCACATAAGACTGCATTACACATTGTATGACAAGGCAGGCTGCCTTTCTGACACAAAAGAAAGGACTTTCATAGGGTTTTTTTTATTTTATACACAAATCTTTGATTTTATATTTAGGGATATTTGCATCTGGAATGTTATGATTCACCTTAAAAATACAGACTTTGATATATTAGATCGGATCAGTGGTCCAGCTACTCCAGCATCCTGTCTTTGACTAAGACCAGACAATTCAGAAGATGCAAGAAACCCTCTAATGGAATCATTTTCCCAGAGGGAAAGATTTTTCCTAACTTCCACTGTTAAGTGGATGGCTTATTTCCTGTGACATGAAGGTCTCCATTCTGTCATAAATACAGTCAATCTTTCAGGTGTTGGGCCCTCTATTTCTGACATAGCTACTGCCTGCTTCATGTTTTTCACACAGCCAGATTGTGAACTGCTGATTTCAATGGGGCTACTGTTGTATTAATTTAGATGGACTATATGCGCCCAAAGAGTCATGATGCTGAAACTGTCCAACATTAAAAAGTGTTAACTCAGTTTGGTATACAGAGACCTTAGCCTGCTTAGTGTCATGGCAATCCTATCATTACAAATCTTAGCCTTTTATTAAAGACACAGAAAAGAGGAGGAGGGGAAAACAGTTTAAGCATTTGAAAGTAAGTCTTTCATTTTAACATCCCTTCTGCCCGTTCCCTTTAGCTGGAAAGAGGCGTTAGAAGTGGGGGGGAGGGGGAAGCCTTCATTTGACAAATCTCTTTGATGGTAACAACTGTCTTTGGGGGGAAGGGCGGGGAAAAGAGAGAAAAAGTTAGTTGAGATGGGCTAGAGCTTTTGTTGAAATCCAATCCCACGTCCCAGAAGAACCCCACCCACCCACCCATCCATCGGGGGACAAAAAGAACAGTGACGATAGAAAATGCAGCTTCTGTCTCTGGTGTTGACTTTCACTTGCAATTTCATGGTTGGAAAAGCCTGGGCACAGCACATGGTTTCATCTTTCACTCTGAGACCTGGCAAACTTGTACCAGTGCCTGACTATAGGGGGATTCACTTTTTAGCTGCCTCTTTCTGGGAAGAGACTAACAGCAGTGTTGCAAGACCTACAGAAGGATCGGAAAGAGAAGAAATAAGGTGAGAAAGGAAAAGGACACGTGGTGCATGCGCGTGTACACGTACCCTAGGTGATTTTGAGTAGTTAGCCAGAGCTGGTGGAGGTGACAATGTCATCCTGGTCCCTCTCTCTGGCCTGGTTTGGTCAGGATACTTCTCAGGATCAGACTGACAAAGGCGCAATAGTGTTATGCTGGCACCCAGGGACCCAGGAGAAGGTGAGGTTGGCAACCCAGATGGCGAAGCTCACCCCTTTCCCTTCTTTCAGTCAGCCAGCGTTGCAGTAGCCAATCCCCCTTTGCTTCCCAATCTTCCCTCAAATGTCTTAAGAACCCACAAGAGGGAAGTGCCGGGCAGAATAGCCCATACCCTCATTTTGTCCATCAATTAAGCCTTGTTTCCAACACACCAATTTTGGTTCATTGATTTCCAGTTACACACTTTTCTTATTTACTAGACACGATCTTAACAAAGTCCTTGAATTACATCAGTAAGCCCTTTTGCTTGGACTAATTCAATCGGTCTCCCTTTTGCACCTTTTACCCTCAACATTTATTGCTATGGGTTATTGTGACACCTTATAAACTCTCAGTTTTTACAGTTGAGCTCACAGTTAAGATAAATTTGTAACCTTAATCATCATAAGACTGCTCACATTAGTAATTACTTTAACCGTGGCAATAAAGAGTTTACAGTCTGTTCCAGGTGTTGAAGAAGCCCCCCTCCTCCTGTGTCAATTTGCTCTCTTAGCCATTTAGTGGCTCTGTTTTTTCTCCTTGATCCAGGGCCAATGTCTATATTTATTTTACTTATAAACAGCTACAATCTGCTCCCTATGAGGTCTTCTGACAAAGTTAATCTTTCTATCTGGAGAGGGAGGTTACTCGTCCTAATCCTACTCAGCCTTCAAAGCATTTATCTAGCCTTCTAGCAGAGTCCAATGAGAGTGCATGTTCACCTGATTTTCCCCTTTTCTAAAATACACACAGTAACAACTGCAAACAAATATACTATGAAAAAAGAAGTTTGACACTTATTTACAACCACACAGAAAAATCTGCATCTGGCCTTATAATTTTTTCTTGCTATATCTTTGTGCCACTTTCTAAAACAGCGTGAGCAATTACTGACATCACGTGACATCAATTATGTTTTCAAATCAAAACAAGCAGCAGCAGATTGCAATAATTTTAAGTGGCAATAAATCTAACATTAGATTATCAGAAGCCTAATTGAGAACCAAGATAGTTTCAGGTGACACGTTCAAATCAGAATTAAATTTTGTATTCATTTTTTAAGTATGAATAATTTAAACTTCCCAAAATTGTTGTAATTTTACACAGTGAGGAGAATGGCTTTTGACTCATAAATAATACATCATGCTGGCCGCATATGCTTAATTTATGGTGTACGTGGAATACACCCAGGTGAGTCATGGTGAAGAAAGATCCAAGGAATATAGAAATCTGCCAAAGTGTCAAAAAGGAACCCAATCATAAAAACTCCAGAATTCACCCTTACCTATGTTTCTCATCAGAACTTGCCTGCATAATTATTTCAATACATTCCCTCCATCTTGATGTCGTTGAACACCAAAAGCAAATTATAGGCAGACATGATTACTTACTTTGTTGTGGGTTTTCCAAGTGAGTAAAAAGCCAGGTTAAAGATCCTCTCCAAATGAACACTCACCCAAAGTTAATCGGTTCAATTAACCTGGAAGCACATGAAATACCTCACAGCATCTGAGGGACCACTCGTGTGTAAACAGTATGAATAAATGTTTGCAGGATTTGATTGTAAGAGTCCACACCTAGTAATGATCCTCTTTTTCCTTTTCTATGGCTTCAGTTTTTTAACTGCTACAGCAGAGCGAGTCAATATCTCTTAAACCTTATTTTAATATTAAAAAAATCACCCTCAATAGCGCCACCAAGATGTGAATTTCGAGTGCGATTTTATTTCTATAGCTTGTCCTTTCTTGCTCTATCGATTCCTTTGTATTCTTCACCCTCACTTACAGTCTAACTCTTAGCTGTGTCCTCTTTGGGGAAGGGACTTTATTTCTGTATCTTCTGTGAAATTCCTAGCATGCGCATGTCGCACTTCCTGAAGTGGCTCATGACCATGACTGTCTCACTCAGAGTGGACTGTCAAAAAGCAGGGCAGACACCCCCAAAATGGTAGTGTTCTATAAATTAGATCTTACCAACACAGTACCAAGTGTGAACTCCAGGTACTACAATAGTCTTACAGTGGGGTCACAGACAGTCCAGGACTGAGAGATAAATTGTCACTTACACCAAAAAAATTACTCCCAGTTCCAAGAGACTAGTCACTCACCGAGGTCAATTTGCATCCCTAGATCTCGCACCAAAGACAACATTGTAGCCAATTCTACAGTAAACTCACTAAAGGAGCATTAGCTGAGAAAAAGGAGTGAGTTACTGATAGGTTAAAGCAGGTAAAATATATGTACAAATGAGACACTGTCTATAATCCAAATAGTAGCAGAGATGTAGTAATCTGCCAGTTTCCCAAAAGTCTCTCATGGTTACCCAGAATAACTCTGGGGATCTCCATCTTCTTGTTCAGTTATTCTGCCTTTTTTGAAGCCAAGCAGTCCAGAGATGGAGGATCTTTCCCGAATCCATACTTATCGCTTCTTCTCACAGAAAACAAGCTGACAGAGTCACCACCCACAAGAACTCTTTCTTTGATTGGCGGAGAGAGATGAGCGCATTTAGAGTCTTTGATCTCTGATCATCACACAAAATGACCATTTATCTTCAAATGTGAAAGAATTAGTATTTTCCTGCTAAAGTTCTTCATTTGCATTCCACAAGGCTTCTTTGATGAGCTATTTAGTTACAGGGATACATTCAACGTAAATGTTTCCTATTACGTGGAAGTCAACGAATGGCTATGCAGGTGGTGTCGGAGAGAAGGCTTTGGATTCTTTGACCATGGGATGGTGTTCCAAGAAGGAGGAGTGCTAGGCAGAGACGGGCTCCACCTAACGAAGAGAGGGAAGAGCATCTTTGCGAGCAGGCTGGCTAACCTAGTGAGGAGGGCTTTAAACTAGGTTCACCGGCGGAAGGAGACCAAAGCCCTGAGTTAAATGGGGAAGTGGGATACCGGGAGGAAGCACGAGCAGAAGCGTGTGAGAGGGGAGGGCTCCTGCCTCATACTGAGAAAGAAGGGCGATCAGCGGGTTATCTCAAATGCCTATACACAAATGCACAAAACCTGGGAAACAAGCAGGGAGAACTGGAAGTCCTGGCAAAGTCAAGGAATTATGATGTGATTGGAATAACAGAGACTTGGTGGGATAACTCACATGACTGGACTACTGTCATGGGACGGATATAAGCTGTTCAGGAAGGACAGGCAGGGCAGAAAAGGTGGGGGAGTTGCACTGTATGTAAGAGAGCAGTATGACTGCTCAGAGCTCCGGTATGAAACTGCAGAAAAACCTGAGAGTTTCTGGATTAAGTTTAGAAGTGTGAGCACCAAGGGTGATGTCGTGGTGGGAGTCTGCTATAGACCACCAGACCAGGGGGATGAGGTGGACGAGGATTTCTTCCGGCAACTCGCAGAAGCTACTAGATCGCAGGCCCTGGTTCTCATGGGAGACTTCAATCACCCTGATATCTGCTGGGAAAGCAATACAGTGGTGCACAGACAATCCAGGAAGTTTTTGGAAAATGTAGGGGACAATTTCCTGGTGCAAGTGCTGGAGGAACCAACTAGGGGTAGAGCTCTTCTTGACCTGCTACTCACAAACCGGTAAGAATTAGTAGGGGAAGCAAAAGTGGATGGGAACCTGGGAGGCAGTGACCATGAGATGGTCGAGTTCAGGATCCTCACACAAGGAAGAAACGAGAGCAGTAGAATATGGACCCTGGACTTCAGAAAAGCAGACTTTGACTCCCTCAGGGAACTGATGGGTAAGATCCCTTGGGAGAATAACATGAGGGGGAAAGGAGTCCAGGAGAGCTGGCTTTATTTTAAAGAATCCTTATTGAGGTTACAGGGACAAACCATCCCGATGTGTAGAAAGAATAGTAAATATGGCAGGCGACCAGCTTGGCTTAACAGTGAAATCCTTAAACACAAAAAAGAAGCTTACAAGAAGTGGAAGATTGGACAAATGACCAGGGATGAGTATAAAAATATTGCTCGGGCATGCAGGAGTGAAATCAGGAAGGCCAAATCACATCTGGAGTTGCAGCTAGCAAGAGATGTTAAGAGTAACAAGAAGGGTTTCTTCAGGTATGTTGGCAACAAGAAGAAAGTCAAGGAAAGTGTGGGCCCCTTACTGAATGAGGGAGGCAACCAAGTGACAGTGGAAAAAGCTAATGTACTCAATACTTTTTTTGCCTCTGTCTTCACGAACAAGGTCAGCTCCCAGACTACTGCACTGGGCAGCACAGCATGGGGAGGAGGTGACCAGCACTCTGGGGAGAAAGAAGTGGTTCGGGACTATTTAGAAAAACTGGACGTGCACAAGTCCATGGGGCCGGATGCGTTGCATACGAGAGTGCTAAAGGAGTTGGCGGATGTGATTGCGGAGCCATTGTCCATTATCTTTGAAAACTCATGGCGATCTGGGGAAGTCCCGGACGACTGGAAAAAGGCTAATGTAGTGCCCATCGTTAAAAAAGGGAAGGAGGAGGATCCTGGGAACTATAGGCCAGTGAGCCTCACCTCAGTCCCTGGAAAAATCATGGAACAGGTCCTCAAGGAATCAATTCTGAAGCACTTAGAGGAGAGAAAAGTGATCAGGAACAGTCAGCATGGATTCACCAAGGGCAAGTCATGCCTGACTAATCTAATTGCCTTCTATGATGAGATAACCGGTTCTGTGGATGAAGGGAAAGCAGTGGACGTGTTGTTCCTTGACTTTAGCAAAGCTTTTGACACGGTCTCCCACAGTATTCTTGCCAGCAAGTTAAAGAAGTATGGGATGGATGAATGGACTAGAAGGTGGATAGAAAGTTGGCTAGATTGTCGGGCTCAACGGGTAGTGATCAATGGCTCCATGTCTAGTTGGCAGCCGGTATCAAGCGGAGTGCTCCAAGGGTCAGTCCTGGGGCCGGTTTTGTTCAAAATCTTCATAAATGATCTGGAGGATGGTGTGGATTGCACCCTCAGCAAGTTTGCAGACGACACAAAACTGGGAGGAGTGGTAGATATGCTGGAGGGTAGGGATAGGATACAGAGGGACCTAGACAAATTGGAGGATTGGGCCAAAAGAAATCTGATGAGGTTGAACAAGGACAAGTGCAGAGTCCTGCACTTAGGACGGAAGAATCCAATGCACTGCTAAGACTAGGGACCGAATGGCTAGGCAGCAGTTCTGCAGAAAAGGACCTATGGGTTACAGTGGACAAGAAGCTAGATATGAGTCAACAGTGTGCCCTTGTTGCCAAGAAGGCCAATGGCATTTTGGGATGTATAAGTAGGGGCATTGCCAGGAGATCGAGGGACGTGATCGTTCCCCTCTATTCGACATTGGTGAGGCCTCATCTGGAGTACTGTGTCCAGTTTTGGGCCCCACACTACAAGAAGGATGTGGAAAAATTGGAAAACGTCCAGAGGAGGGCAACAAAAATGATTAGGGGACTGGAACACATGACTTATGAGAAGAGGCTGAGGGAACTGGGATTGTTTAGTCTGCGGAAGGGAAGAATGAGGGGAGATTTGATAGCTGCTTTCAACTACCTGAAAGGGGGTTCCAAAGAGGATGGATCTAGACTGTTCTCAGTGGTAGCAGATGACAGGACAAGGAGTAATGGTCTCAAGTTGCAGTGGGGGAGATTTAGGTTGGATATCAGGAAAAACTTTTTCACTAGGAGGGTGGTGAAACACTGGAATGCGTTACCTACGGAGGTGGTGGAATCTCCTTCCTTAGAAGTTTTTAAGATCAGGCTTGACAAAGCCCTGGCTGGGATGATTTAATTGGGGATCGGTCCTGCTTTGAGCAGGGGGTTGGACTAGATGACCTCCTGAGGTCCCTTCCAACCCTGATATTCTATGATTCTACATTATAACAGGATCTAAATAACTGAAAACAATGCATGTAACATCCCATTAGTTTTCATGAAGTTTAAACACCAAATACACTCTCATACATTTAACAATCAATCAGTTTGATCTGTACTAATACACAAGTGAATTGGCCTGAGGCTTTGGCATGAGCCGACACCTGATCTGCCAGTGTCACAGTGCATTACAAATAATTCCTCCTACTTTAGAACAAATAGTTATGCTTGTGGTAGAAGCTCCAACGTTTGTGACAGCTAAAACTAGACCTGGACAAAGCATTAGAAAAATGTGCCAAGAGTAACAATAGGCCGTTCCCATCCCTCTCTATTTTTAAATTTTGTTATATAAGCACATTGAAGGGACCTTGCCAAGGGGAGTGGATTCTTCCTTTAGTTTTGTAACTATCAGAGACTGATGCAATCCAGCTATGTCTGTTCCTGGACAAGAAAGAAAGCTAATGGGGAAGTTCTAGTGGTGGAGCCAATTATATATTACATCTCCTTGCTGATAAGAAAACAAATCCTACTGAACCAAATGCTGCTCTCATTTATTCTGCGTTTACACAAATGTAAATCCATTAAGTCACTGGAGATATACTCTAAATCCAGGAGTAACTGAGAGCAGAATTTTTCCCCACGGTTTTGGATGAGTTAAAGAGAATTTGGCAAGAAAAAAAATAAACGGTTATAAATACAAATTCTAGTTCCTATTGAAGTTAACTAAAACTCCCACAGACTTCAGTGGGAGTCGGATGAAGCCAACGTTTTCATTAAAAATTTATTTTTTTAAAACCTGGTAATTACTGCATAATTGTCTGGAACAAACAGCTATTAAAAGATTATAGATGCTGAAAGAAAATTACAAAATATAATCTCTGCTACCAAAGAAAGTGAACTGTTAATGAATGAATTTTCTTTACTCTAAACTAAATTCTCTTCCGCAAATAATGAAACCCTTCAAGAAACAGCTAATGAAGAAATGCAACTGCAAAAGAATACATTTTTTCCCATCAAAGCATTAATACTTTTAGTTTTTCCTCTTGACTGAGCACAGAAGGTAAATCTCCACTAAGAAGAAAGAGTAAACTGGAAATGAGAAATTACATAGTTAGCCAACCATATCCAATTTCATACTATTTTTCTGTACAGTAGCAATTCAGTGCCCCTTAAATTAATGCGCCAAAGTTAATTTAGGACAGCCTGTAGCATTACTTCTGTCTGAGTCATGCTGAAGCCTTCTCTTCTATAAGCTAAGAAGTTTAAGAATCCAGAAACTGCTGGATATGCACCACAAATTGAATAGCCAAATTACTCAATTAAAATTGTAAGTGTATCATTTTGTCATCTGGCAATGCTGTCAGCCACTTTGTGGTAAAGATCCCATGAGGGAGACCACTCTAAAATATAGGTTGCAAATGGATCTCATTGTAACAAGCCCCAGAAATCCGTTTTGTGGTCTCACTAATTCACAGAACTGAACCAGCAACTGGTTTTGTGAGTACATATTCTCCCACCCAGCTTTTACGAGGAGCCTACAGTCTGAAAGGCGGTAATCTGGACTATCTTTGTATGTTTATTAGTATTTGTTTATTTTTTGTGAGCACCCAGAAGTGATCTGAGTATTTGGGGGGGGGGGGGGGGGGGGAGCGGAAGAGAACATAAAGGCAACCTGATTCTCCACTTTCTTGCAACTGATACACTCATATACATCTCTGACAAGTGAGTGTCAAATGCTACCAGATTAGAATGGTGACCCTTCACACCTTCTTTGCACTGTTCTTTCATAGGTGTAATAGGGTATAATGGTCTTTTAAGAGTAGAGGGGACCAGATGACCCCATTCCTAGGGTGACCATATTTCCCTAAACTGAAAACAGGACACCAGGTGGCTCGGATCAGCCCTGCCAACTGTCACTGGCCATCTGAGCCAGTCCCATCGAGCGCTGCCAGCCACCTGAGCCCCACTGTGCAGGGCTGTCAGCCTAAGCCAAAAAAGTTGTGACGTCCGGGGCAGAGCTTAAAAGGGGGGACTGTCCCAGCCAAAACGGAATATATGGTAACCCTACCTATTCCAGGAAGCTGGAACAAATAAATGCCAAGGAAATGGCCTTGTAATGGAGGAGAGGAAGTGGACCTGGGGGATTGGTAGTTGGATGGGGAAAAAATACCCAGACACTGGTAGGAGAAGGAAGCTAGACCCAGACAGCTGAGCTCCAGATAGAAATGGCTAAAAAGTAGAAACCCGGTATGCTGGCAGGAGAAGAGCTCCATGTAGGTGGTAGAAGAGCAAGAGATAAAAGTGTGAACTCTTGGGTTGCAAAAATGAACTTTACTTCTGAGACATTAAGGTCTATGTGGAACTGTCTGAGGTCACTAAATCAGCCCAAGTGGAGTGTGGTACTACTCATAACAGAGACAATGTGGAGCTCATGAAGCGAAGAGAGAGAGTAAAGGAACGGTGCTGTGAGGGGACCTCTGGCCACAAAAGGACGCTCAGTAAGTGGTAACCCTGTTACACCATAAATGACCAACTAAGGTGCAAGTTAGTGTAGAATCAGGCTCTCCATCCCAACTGCAGAGCGCTTACAGAATAAATTCAGAAGTCATACATGGGAGGAGAGTAGTACAAATAAAATAGGGCTAAAAAAGAAGTAGTAGACCAAGGGTTTACAATAATAAGATAATAAAGTTGGTCAGGGCTTGATCCAAAGCCCATTGAAATCAATTGACTTCAATGAGCTTTAGGTCATGCCCCTGTAGCACATGTTGCTCTTTTGATGCTAAATAATATTGGACAGAATCATGGCTACACTTCAGTAACAAATCACTAACAGAAATTTTTCTATAGAGTAAAATGTACTCTCAGTCTTTCAATTCACAGGCTTTACTGTTAATTTTTATCCAATCTACTTTAAAAAAAAATACACCATCCTTAATATTCCAGTATCACAAAACTGGTTATGGTGCCCACTCGTGAATTAAAAAGATTAAAGGAAAAAACTGCTTATTTACCATCTTTAGCATGGAAATGGATTCACAAAAGGTTCTTTGATACCACCTCTGCAGGTCTTAAATTCACAAAGTATTTCCTAGAACCCACCCCCACCCCCCAAACAAGCTATAAAAACTCCAGGGGAGTTAAAAATATTTACCGGAGCTCCACTCTGTAAAGCTCCATCTGAATTTAAGACCTGCACCTGTGTCATGTCACTTTCGGGGTGAGATCATGGTCATCTTAACTCCCACCGGGGTGGAGGCAACTGTATCCATGGGACTCTTAAAACTGACGATCATACCGTCCAACCATTTGGACCACTTTTTTCTTGGCCTTATAGATCATTTCAATGTAACTGCTATGTGGGCCTCAGATATCGACTCCTCCCTGATGTCCTATTGACTTGAACTGAATTGAATGTTCTAACCTTTCCTTTCTGATGCAGGCCTGTCACCTGATCATAGCTATCTGTGCCCTTGTCACCTCTAATCTGGACTATTGTAATGAACTCTGCTTAGGACTATCCCCGAAGGAGACCCAGATGCTCCAGCACGTATTTAATGTTTATACTTTCATAGCATACAAGTACTCCAGTCAGGATAAGAACTTCAGTGAGCTCGGTGCTGTACAAATAGAATGTGGCCCCTGTCCCAAATAGTTTATGTGTAAGTAGTGTCAACAGAATACTGACACCTACCTATTAAACAGAGCAGCTGATGTGAATATACAACACCCGTACTACACAGCAAGTCCTAACACAAGTCACAGTGTTGATCTATAAAGTCCTGAACAGCCTGCTTTCTCAGAGATCACCTATTTTCCTATGCTCCACTAGTCGCAAACTGTCAGAAAACACCTGGTGTCTATCCCCCAAGTCTAATCACCATGTGATGTGTGAGAGAGAATTCTTGGCCACCGCTCTGGTAGTTGCTTCCTCAATGCAGTCTGGCAGTTCCCATGTTTGGAGATTTTGAGGGTGCAGTACAACACTCGTTTGCTTGTGCTATCCCCTTGTTTAATTTGAGTCAAGGCAGAGGATATTGATGATAGTCTAGGACTGGTAAAGTTGAGGGAAGTTTATTTGGCACCCATTTTTGACAACAATCGTTCATTTTAATCTTCCTAATATGCCCTGATATAATAATGGGTGCCATAGAAATAAAAAAAATAGTAAATCAATTAAATTATATTTGCTCCTATCTAATAATCCATAAACCTGTTAAGTCCTCACATGGATTAATCTAGAATTCAAAGCCATTCTTGAGCTCCTTACAATCTTTGTTTCCTGTGAGTTCCAGCTAAATTCAATACAAACTCTCCAGAGCTAATCAGGACATTCATCAAATTGGACTATTGCAAGGGAAAAAACAAAAAATACCTGAGTAACACTATTTTTATGGTACATTTAACAAATGTTGTATTGCAATTTAGCTTCTGCAAAAGAAATAACATCCCCAGTGGTAGAAAAAAAGAATTCATTATGACTTGTGCTGTTCCCATCAAACCCAAATGATTCTGTAATATTATTTCAAAAATATCACTGTTTGTATTTATTGCAAAAGTGCAGCATTTTAAAATTCAGTGCCTCAGACCATTTGCTGTCCAAAGGGAGAGCGAGATTTCCAGATTGAAAATTTTCAGACCAAGTATACTAATAATTTGATTCTATAGTCTGTCATTTGCAACCTACAACAAAATCAACGCTTTCCTCTCCTAGGCTCCAATTCAGGAAAGTACTTAAGCACACATTTCAGTCCATCCCTATTCAGGAGAGCACTTAAGTATGTACTTAAATCTAGCTGACTTCCCAATGGGCCCTAGTGAATGGCGAGATCAAACACCTGGATGAGGAAAAACTGGCTTAAGTTAAATCTCAACAAGACAAAGGTTAGGCTTGTAGCTAGAAAGAAACATCTGAAGAGTTTGCTACAGTGGCACATCCCTATCAAGTACATATGTCAACGATATATGTCCAAAGAGCATCAAAGCAGTCCACAATGTCAATCTTATTAATACTTGATATGTACCACAAAACGGAAGACGTCAGACCTGAGAAAGACGTAAATCATGCTGATGGTTGGCTTTTCACATTAAAGTCAGGAGAAGTTAAGAAATGTATTCTAGTTTTAATCTTCTTCTCTTTTTGTACACATCTCAAGTTGATATCTAGATTGCTACCATCGATTTTCAGCCAACTGACTGCTGCGTCAAAGTGTGGCAGCCCACCCTCCAATCTTCTGATTGTGCCACCAGGTGTCTGACCGTCTGCATCGCTACTCCGCAGCCACACTGGGAAGCTGGAGCTCAGCCAAATTTCTCTTATTGTGGCAACCACTCTGGCCTACTTAACCTCGCGTTCTAAGTGACCTTAATTTTAATAATACTTCAAACTTTCATTAATTACTAAAAAGGATAAAACAATCTAATACATAGTAAGCTGCTGCCAAATAGAAAGAGTAAACGTTCAGATCAGACTCATAAAAATCTCGTCTTGAAACTATTCCACTGTAAAAACAGAGCCTCTGCAGATTTACCAGGTAAGAATTAATGAAGGGAAATTCACAAATGTATAAAGAGAAGATTGCTACTATTTAAAATAAGCTAAAATGCCCACCAACAGAATACAAGATGATATTCATAAGAGAAGAGATCAGTATAGAAGACAAACTTGGACAGTCCTGAATACAGTAAGTCTCTACTGGCTGTTCTTTAGAACACAGATGAATATGCACAATGAACCATCACCAGTCATAAATTATTAAAGTAATTTATATTACAGTAGTGTTCAAAGGCTTCTATCAGGACTGGGGCCCCACTGAGCTGAGCACTGTCAATTGTCTTAGATTTCATCACTGCATACTTTAGTCGTATGAGTATTCCCTTTTAAAAAAAACACACACACACACCACACACCATCTAATTCTACTTTCCTATGTATTGCTCTGGATTATTCCACTGTTTGGTCTCCAACTTCTGCGCATAAATGAGCATTAGTTGAGCCCTAAGTTTATGCCTACCTGCCCGCATATACAACTAAAGCTCAATTCAGAAGCCATGCTACATTTGGAAGACATTATGGCCCCAATTCGCCATTGCACAGAACCTTGCATTATTCTTTAAATCTATGCAAAATGAGCATAAGATGCTCCCAATTGGTATAAATGAAACTACAAACGATTTAAGACAGTGAAGAATCATGCCCCATATTGTTTTTGTTTGCTAATTAAAATCAAGTTTTCAGTTTTTCTCACTGAGCACTCTTAAAATATCTTCGAGATGTAACTATTTGAGAAACTAATTTCTTATTGTGATCATGAAGAGTCATTTATAATGTAATTTTGATTTGTGACAATACACTGCAAGATGGAATTTCAAAAGCACACAAGTTACTAGGAGCACAAATCTCATTAGATACCAATTGGACCTGTGATCCTAAAATCACTGGGGTGCTTTGAAAAATCTCACCCTACAAGCATAAAGCATGTGGTCCTTGTTCCATATTTATAAGCATTGTTTGTCATCCCATACTATGTGGCTGTAAAAATAGAAATAATTGTTGTTCGCTTTAAGGAGAAAATAAGTATGTGACAAGACACTGGAGCTCCAGCAACAATTTGAAGTTGCAAGTCCATTGTAAACCCTCATATTCAGGATTTAAATTTCTTAGCCCTTTGGCAAGGCATTAGGTTGAAACTAGGGTTCTCAATTAATTGCAGTTAACTCACGTGATTAACTCCAAAAAATTAATCACGATTAATCACACTGTTAAACAATAGAATACCAATTGAAATTTATTAAAAAATTTAGGATGTTTTTCTACATTTTCAAATATATTGATTTCTATTACAACACAGAATGCATTGTGTATAGTGCTCACTTTATATTATTATTGATTAAAAATATTTGCACTGTAAAAATGATAAAAGTATTTTTCAATTCACCTCCTACAAGTATTGTAGCTCAATCTCTTTATTGTGAAAGTAACTTACAAATGTAGATTTATTTTGTTACATAACTGCACTCAAAAACAATGTAAAACTTTAGCGCCTACAAGTCCACTCAGTCCTACTTCTTGATCAGCCAATCACTAAGACAAAACAAATTAGTTTACATTTATGGGAGATACTCCTGCCCGCTTCTTATTTACAATGTTACCTGAAAGTGAGAATAGGTGTTCGCATGGCACTTTTGTAGCCAGCGTTGCAAGGTATTTACGTGACAGATATGCTAAACTTTCGTATGCCCCTTCATGCTTCGGCCACCATTCCAGAGGACATGCTTCCATGCTGATGATGCTTGTTAAAAAAAATAATGCATTAATTAAATTTGTGACTGAACTCCTTGGGGGAGAATTGTATGTCTCCTGTTCTGTTTTACCTGCATTCTACCATATATTTCATGTTACAGCAGTGTCAGATGATGACCCAGCACATAGAATCATAGGACTGGAAGGGATCTCCAGAAGGTCAGCTAGTCCAGTCCCCTGCACTCATGGCAGCACTAAGTATTATCTAGACTATCCTTGACAGGTGTTTGTCTAACCTGCTCTTAAAAATCTCCAATAATGGAGATTCCACAACCACCCTAGGCAATTTATTCCAGTGCTTAACCACCCTGACAGTTAGGAAGCTTTTTCCTGATGTCCAACCTTGCTGCCATTTAAGCCCATTGCTTCTTGTCCTATCCTCAGTGGTCAAGAAAAACAATTTTTCTCCCTCCTCCTTGTAACAATCTTTTTATGTACTTGTTCATTTTAAGAACACTTTCACAGCAGATTTGTCAAAATGCAAAGAAGGTACAAATGTGAGATTTCTAAAAATAGCTACAGCACTCAATCCAAGGTTTAAGAATCGGAAGGCCGTTCAAAATCTGAGAGGGACAAGGTGTGGAGCATGCTTTCAGAAGTCTTAAAAGAGCAACACTCAGATGCGGAAACTACAGAACCCAAACCACCAAAAGAGAAAATGAACCTTCTGCTGGTGGCATCCGACTAGAGGACGAAAATGAACATGCATCGGTTCGCTTTGCTTTGGATTGTTATCGAGCAGAACCAGTCTTCAGCATGGACACATGTCCTCTGGAATGGTGGGTGAAGCATGAAGGGATATATGAATCTTTAGCGTATCTGGCACGTAAAGATCTTGCGATGCCGGCTACAACAGTGCCATGCGAACATCTGTTCTCACTTTCAGGTGATTTTATAAACAAGAAGTAGACAGCATTAACTCCTGCAAATTGTAACCAAACTTGCTTGTCTGGGCGATTGGCTGAAGTAGGACTGAGTGGACGTGTAGGCTCTAGAGTTTTACATTGTTTTAGTTTTGAATGCAAGGTTTTTTTACATAATTCTACATTTGAAAGTTCAACTTTCATGA
The DNA here is from genome assembly GCF_015237465.2 of Chelonia mydas. Taxonomy (NCBI): domain Eukaryota; kingdom Metazoa; phylum Chordata; order Testudines; family Cheloniidae; genus Chelonia; species Chelonia mydas. The sequence continues at coordinate 36,196,253 of NC_057849.1, forward strand.
TAAAGAGATTGCACTACAGTACTTGTATGAGGTGAGTTGAAAAATACTATTTCTTTTGTTTTTTTACGGTGCAAATATTTGTAACCAAAACTAAATATAAAGTGAGCACTGTACACTTTGTATTGTGTTGTAATTGAAATCAATATATTTGAAAATTGAGAAAACATCCAAAAATATTTAAATAAATGGTATTCTATTATTAACAGTGCAATTAATCGCGGTTAATTTTTTTAATTGCTTGATAGCCCTAGTTGAAACTCAGCAGACCATTTGTCAGCTCAGATACAGGTTTTATTATTTCTTTGGCAATAGTGACCTGACCAGGTTAAAGATGTTTGATGCATATAATATAAGCAGGACTCAGTTTCACACTTTTGCATGGCTCTCAAACCTTAGTTTTAAAGCCAGAGTGCCTAACACTTGGTCCTTGGGATGACAATCGAACATGTGGATCTACCAAACTACCAGAGAATAAAAGGGTCGATTGAGGAGGATAAGGTTATCACAGGGAAGTTAAATAAATTTCTGTATTGAGAAGTTACTTGCCACAGATACATTGTCAGAGACTAAAGGAGCAAAAGAGGAGATGCTGGAACAAACTGGATGATTAACAACAATACCAGGCCCACTTAGTATTCAGGCAAGTGTTCTGAAACTGGCTGAGTTGCGACCAAAAATAGGCAATGTCTCGTTGCAATCAGCTAAAAAACCACAGGAAAATGGCAAGTTTGTACTTTTCTTCTTTTCTTTTTTAAGTGTGGGGGGGTTAGGGTTGACCCTGTGAATTTCAGGCTGTAGACCTTCTCAGTACCAGCTAAATTGATTGAAACAATAATTAAAGATGGAGTTAAAACCCACCAAGAGGAACGTGAGATAATAGGGACCACCTAGCACTGCTTTTCTAGAGGAAAGTTGTGCTTCTCCAATGAACTGGAATTCTTTGAGTGTTTCCAAAACAAACAAAAAACCCGAAAAAACAAACAAAACCCCAGTGAATAAAGGATAACTGGAAAAATCAAATTTAGACTTTCAGAAAACCTTTGACAAAGTCCCTCCAAGGGGCTGTTAAAGAAACTTAGCCATAGGGTAAGAGCTAATGTTCTGTCATGGTTTAGAAACTGATTAAGAAACAAAGCAAAGAACAGGAGAGAAATTTTTTTTCTATGTTGAAATACTGACCACACAATAGGGTGCTCAAGAACTGGTGTTTAATATATTTGGTAACGAGCTAGAAACAGAGTGAAAAATAAGGTGGGAAATTCTGCAGATGATTATTACACAGGTATGGTGAGGCACCCCCATGGGAAATGATCAAAAAAATTTATTTTAGAGTGAATGAAAGAGAGGATCTGTCAGAAGCTAACACAGTAGTAGTGGTACAAAGTAGGTAAATTAGGTTCTCCCATTAATCCTGTCTCATAATGCAAGAGCAACGACGGGGCACCCCTAGATATTTTTCATGTGGTATGCCCAGCTTTAACTTGTGGTACCACTCAGGTTTGGCCCAGCTGCTCCTCTGTCATGACAGAGGGTCCACCAGGCCAAATGTCAATGAACGACATTGCAACGTAGCATGCCAGGTCATAATGCCGCTCCCTTTGGGGGCCTCTCATACAGGGAGCCCAGGGCAAAACTGTCCCTTTTGTCATGCACACCATTGCTGGTGGTGCGGCATGTGTGCAGCTGCAGGCACTACCAAACAAGGGGGGGAAATCAATTGAAGTGAAAGTTAACAAGTTCAGAGATGAGAAAAATAACTATCTTTTTCCTCCCCTTTTTTACCCAATGCAGAATTGCAGAATTTCCATAAGGTACAAAAGCCAAACATTGAATACGATTCATAAAAGGGTTAGCCATGTATCTGGATAATGAGAACCTCCAGAGTTACATAAGGGATAAAACCCTCATGCTTCGCAGCACTAGATGAGGAGTGGGAAGAAACTTTCCCAATGGCCAAGTTAGTTCATAGTTTGCCTTATATCTTCCTCTGAAGCATCTGGTCCTGGCCAGTGAACAAATCAGGATGCTGGATTTGTTTGCCCAGTAGTCTGGTACAGTAAAAATTCCTATCTAAACTGCCCCCCTACCCCCCGCCCACACAGATTGGTTTTTGCCCTTGAACAAACAGTCAATGCAAGCTTTGAGGACAGGAAAACAAGCACTTTGCCCAGGATGTCCCAGTAACAGAGGATAAATCAGACCCCCTCAGGTCAGAGAAGAATCATTGACTTTAGCCTCAGAAGGAATTTGTGTCCTAAACAGACTTTTAAACCATCCCTATCATTCCACACAGACATTCCAACTCGGGCAGAAGCACTGAGACTACCATAGCAGGTACCAGCAAAACCACAGGCCCAAAAGAGGAGATTGTTAAGTATCTTTGGAGAATAAGATTAAAAATGAAATCATCCAGTTGAGGTATAAATCTATAAAACATTTTCAGAGTCTCTGCGGGATTGTTTTTATATATATCCCATTCCACGTGGAAAGTTTTTTTTCCTCATCGATGTGAAATGAATGCATGGAAATGAACAGTTACACTGTGACCCACTTTTATTATATAATAAATAGATTTGTAAAGAACTTCCACTGGCCTGAGCCAACACCATCATGCATTTTAGAGTTATGTCCTGATTTGAAGGAATCTCAATGAAACATTTGAAAAGCATTTGTTTAGAAGAGGATCTATCTAAATTACCTGCAGGGCTGGTAGCACTGCCACTTAAGAGTGCCCAATATTTCCCATCATAAGACCCTTTTCTGAGTTGCTTATTATTTTACTAAATTTTAACCATTTACGCTGAAATTTTCCATGCTTGGTGTCTGACTCAGGCTGAAGTTGCATGAAAAACTTCAGCCAACAAACAGTTAAGTTGTTTTCAGGAACAAGACTAGGAAAAATGTTTTGCCCATATTAAAAAATTCTGGTGACTTTGTCTTTGGGAAACTCTGGCACCCCCAGGCCTTGGAGCAAGGACTTGAAATTTTCCAGGAAGTGATTGTTGCTGTCCTTGTGAAAAATCCACACAAATTTGCCCACAGCATAAGTCTTTGAAAAAGTGCAGTTTGCACATGCTCAATAAAGACTTCAGATTTTAACTGCAAAATTCTCCAAAGGTTCCATGCACACTGGGCATGCTCCGGCCCTGCGAATAGCAGGACTTTCCCTGTAACTGTGGCCCAGTTGTTGTAGAAGTTGGAAGGTGTGTAGTTAAATGAGGCAGGTCTGCCGGAAGAGAAAGGGCGGTCTCATAGTTAAAGCAGTTGACTGTTGCCCTGGAAAACTGGATTCTATCCCTGCATCTGTCATAGGGTTCCCTATATGATGTTCTTAGTCAAGTCATTTAAACTATACTTTTTGAAGTTGGTCACTAGTTATGCATTCTTAATTTTCTGGGTGCCTGACTTGAGAACCTGGGTTCTGATTTGCAGAAGTGCTAAGCGCTCATGGCTGCAACTGAAGTCAATGGGAGCTGTGCTTTGAACACATGAAATATTTTATAATGCTCAGTACTTTAAAAAAAAAAAAAAAGCAGCAGCAGCAGCCCTGGGCATCTCAAGTTGGGCGCCCAAAATTAGTAGGTACTTTTTAATCTTAATCTCTGTGTTTCAATTCTCTATGTGAAAAAATGAAATTAATTCCCCCTCGTTTCATATGGATGCTGTAAAAATAAACTACTATTTATAAAGCACTTAAATGCTACAATGATGAGCATCATTAATTTCCTCATGGGCTTTTCTATAATTCTGTCTTCCGAGAAACGTTTGAATACATTCACCACAAGAAATAAGGCCTAGGGCCAAACATTACACAGTGAGGAGAAAACAAATATTCAATAGGTGCTCATTAACTCAGCACCATCCGTCCTTTACACTGAATGCGGCCGAGGTGGAAAAAAAAATAGTACGTGATCATGTCTATAAAGATTGTACCAAAATGCATAGGCACAAAGACGCTAAGTAAAGAGGCAACAGGCTACCTTAATTATGTCATTTCCTAGCTTTTGAATGCTTGATTTTGCAACCTTAATATACGGTTTTTTTGCATTTGTCGTACCATATTGTCATGGGGCACACAGATCACTAACTGTGGTATGTAACCTATCATTTAAATCAGCTTCTGTACCAGATCACTGGAGGATAGGTAATGTGATGCCAATTTTATTAAGACGACTCTAGAGGCGATCCCAGCAATTGCAGGCTGGTAAGCCAAACTTCAGTACTGGGCAAACTGTTGAAATTATAGTAAAGAACAGAATTTTCAGACACTTAGATGAACATGATTTGTTGGGGAAGAATCAACATGGCTTTTGTAAAGGGAAATCATGCCTCACCAATCTACTAGAATTCTTAGAGGGCGTCAACAAGCACGTGGACAAGGGTGATCCAGTGGATATAGTGTTCTTAGATTTTCAGAAAAGCTTTGACAAGGTCCATCACCAAAGACTTTTAAGCAAAGTAAGCTGCCATGGATCAGTAACTAGTTAAAAAGTAGGAAACAAAGGGTAGGAATATATGGTCAGTTTTCACAGTGAAGAGACGTAAATAGTGGTGTCCCTGAGGGGTCTGTACTGGGACCAGTACTGTTCAATATATTCATAAATGATCTGGAAAGGGGGTAAACAATGAGGTGGTAAAATTTTCAGATCACATGAAACTACTCAAGCTAGTTAAGTCCAAAGCAGATTGCAAAGACCGACAAAGGGATCTCACAAAACTGGGTGACTGGGCAAGAAAATGGCAAATGAAATTCATTGTTGATAAATGCAAAAGTAATGCACTTTGGAAAACAATCTCAAATATACATATAAATTGATGGAGTCTAAATTAGTTACCACCACTCAAGAAAGATCTTGGAGTCATTGTGGATAGTTCTCTGAAAACATCCACTCAATGTGCAGCGGCAGTCAAAAAATATCAAACAGAATTTTGGGAATCATTAAGAAAGGGATAGATAAAAAGACAGAAAATATCGTATTGCTGCTGCATAAATCCATGGTACGCCTACATCTTGAGTAGTGTGTGCAGATGTGGTCACCCCATCTAATAATAAAAAAAAAAAAAAAAAAAAGAGAGATAATGGAATTGGAAAAGGTTCAGAAAAGGGAACAAAAATGATTAGAGGTATGGAACAGCTTCCATATGAGGAGAGGTTAATAAGATTGGGACTTTTCAGCTTGGAAAAGAGACAAAGAAGAGGGGATATGATAGAGGTCTATAAAATCATGACTGGTCTGGAGAAGTTAAATAAGGAAGTGTTATTTACTCCTTCTCATAACACAAGAACTAGGGGTCACCAAAGGAAATGAATAGACAGCAGGTTTAAAACAAACAAAAGGAATTATTTCTTCACACAATGCATAGTCAACCTGTGGCACTCTTTGCTGGAGGATTCTGTGAAGGCCAAGACTATAACAGGGTTCAAAGAAGAATTAGATAATTTCCTGGAGGATAGGTCCAGCATTGGCTATTAGCCAGGATGGTCAGGGATGGTGACCCTAGCCTCTGTTTGCCAAAAGCTGGGAATGAGCGACAGGATGGATCACTTGATGATTACCTGTTCTGTTCACTCCCTCTAAAACATCTGAATATGGCCACTGTCGGAAGACAGGATACTGGGCTAGATGGCCTTTGATCTGACCCACTACGGCCTTTCTTGTATTCTTATGCTGTCTGAGCCACTAAAGAGTTAATAGAGAAACTGACTGCTAAGCTGTTGTGGGGCCACCAGGGATAAAAAGGCTGCAAGTCAGAAGGGCAAGGTCTCTACCAGAGAGGGTGAGGAGCCACTGAGAGCAGGAGACTTCAGCAACATACTGGTTAGAAGATGCAGAGGAAACCAGATCATCCAGGAGAAAGAATCACATACCATGATTTTGGGAAATAGCCTTCAGGAGAGGGGGTTAGGCAGCAGTCCAGGGAAGCAGTAATGAATTGGGAGAAACTGGTTCTAATTGCTTCAGACAGTGTCCCTGGATTGGAGCCCAGAGGAGTGGATGGATTCACATACAACCCCAACAACAGGGTTAGTAAGCCTGTAGAGAAGAGAAGTCTCAACCCCAAGACAGCTGACTCTTCACTAAAGGTTAATGGCCCCCCTCTCTCACGAGAATCTGTACTGCACAGAGAGGGGAGAGACCATTGAACAACCTGGCGGGAGAGATGGAGTCATAGCAAAGAACTACCAAGCACTGGACTAAATGGTCACTGGACAAAACTAAGGGCAAGTCTGCCTCAGTTTCCCCTTACATCCCACTCACCTAAAGGGAGCACCAGGAGTTAAAAGCAACCGCTGAAACATTCTGGTTTTTCTTCCCTTATTCTGTTTAACGAAGGTATAGGACAGCAAACACGATCTTTGTTAATCTTCTGCATTGAAACTCATAGTGCCAAATTCTTTGCTGGCATAACTCCAAAGAAATCAAATGCTCATTTCTTGTGAGATTAGCGGCCATTTTTTGAGTTTAGATATGTGTCCAGGAAAATACTCAGCGCAAAAAAAAAAAGTGTCTATAATGAGAAAAATCCATTCTACATTGTTGGCCACATCCTCGGCTGGTGTAAATTGCTGCAGCTCTACTGACATCAATGGATTTATGTAGAGCTATACCAGTTTATACCACCTGAGAATTTGGCCTTGTGCATTGAATTTCTTCTTCAAACCTCACAGCAGGGCTCTAATTTTAATCACAGAAATGCTGAATTTGAATGAAGTCCATGAAATCTTGGATATGGCTGTAAAAACATATTTGATTAGGCCCTCAAACCATGTGGTGTTGCAACCTGGTGTATGCGGTCACAGTGCCACTCAGATCTGGCCCATCCACCCCTCCATCTCCATTCACAGACCTAACCTAAGTGGTGCTGTGAACCCAGGTGCCAGGTCGCAATGCCTGGAGTGGGTAGCCAGGCTTAGCCCTGTGGGACAAGAGCCGTGGCTGGGGAGGGGGCAGTGAATGCATGATGAGCTCTCTCTCCAACCTTCCCTACACACCCCAGCCTCACCTTTCAGCACCCCCACTATACTCTTGAGTATGTGGATATAGTGAAAAGTACATTTGGTGGCCTTTCTAAGATTTGCGTCTTCCCTGCACCTGTGCCATGAAATTCATTAAAATTCCTATGCCAAAATTGTAGCCCTACTCATAAGGGCTTAAGGAAAATGAAGTTAACCTTGTCTCTTGCCACTACCCTACAGCCTTTGAAACTTTAAACTCCACCCAGAAGCCACCAGATAGCCACAGCAGAACAGAAAAGCAATGGTCACAACCGCACAGCAAGATAACCCGTAACAACTGGGCCACCACTTTCTTTACTTGCGTCAGCTTCTGAGTGGATTTAATGCATTGACCCATACAGAATGTGTTCAGGAGCCTGATCCAGAGGTGATAAAGGCATTGATTGCAGTAATGAGGAATATGAAAGAAAAGGCTAAAAGCTCCTGACTAGGTGCAGCTGGGGACAAGTCACCACTGCTACTTAATTATCTAAAAGCAGCTGGGAGTGTAACAAGCCTCCCAAATGGAGTATTCAAACAACAAAATGATCAGCAAACCCTTCATCAAAGGGAAAGAAAAATATCTCTGCCTTAATTTTGAGTTGCTTACTTCAAACTATTATTCTCACCTCAGTCTGGTCTGGACTGAGCTCAAACGATGGATTCACATCGATGCCCCAGGCACTGATAAAGAAACTAGTTCAATTCTGAACAGAATAAGCTCAACTGTTCAGGACAGCCACTGCTGCCATTGCCACAGCTGCAAATCTTTGCCAAACCAATCTGTTTGGATACTGGAAATGGGGACTCTGGGTAATGTAGTTGCAAAGAGGATTTTTGTTCAAAGCAACTAGTATTTGTTCTGCAGCATATTTCTACACCTACCTTAGGAAGCATACTGGTTTTTGTTATGTGTTCATTAAGCCACAGGCACCTGCTGTGAAACGTGAACACTCTTCCCATTAGTCAGTTACCAAATGGCTTAGCTGATGGCGCATGAGCTTCAGAATTCCTCCTGTGCAAGCTGACACAGGCCATACACATTGCAGTGGCAAGAGTTTCAGATTTCAGACTATGTTTACCAATTCAAATGCTCTTGAATGAACATACTGGTACAATAAAGGTAAAAGGCCAGGACCTGTATGAGGATATACAGTCAGTACCCAAACCAACCTCAGTTGAAATCAGTGACAAAACTCTCCTAATTCAACAGGTCTTGGATCAGGCCCTTAGTCATTAGTAAGGCTGTAAACAAAACCCAGGAGTCTAGTTCAAAGCACTGAACTACAACTCCTCTGACAAGAGTCAAATATATGAGGAGACTTTGCTCGTGTCAAGGATGTTCAATGGGCTCTTATGTTGATTCTCACTCTTAAAATACAAAATAGCACAAAATTTAAGCCTGCAATTGACTGGAAAAGTAACAGCTATCTAACGAGATAGGGAGACAGATAACAGATCAGCTTTTCCATTCGAGCCACTAAGTGCTTAACAAATGACATACTTTAGGGGCAGCTTTCATCAGAAGGAGCTTGCTCCAGATCACATATTGTCAAATGCACAAATTCAGCACTCATATTGTATAATCATTGCTGGATTTAAGATTTTTTTTTCTCCTCGCTTCCTAGCCAGGAAGATCCGGAGGTGCCAGGGTTGATCCCACGGCTGACAGTCCAACCCAGGGACATTGGCGTTACAAGTATAGAGTCCTGCCAAACACAGAGGTTCACTGACAAGTTAACTGTGCTGTGTTTGCACTATTAAGGAACAATTAATTCAAGGGCATACGCACATATAATGATTCATGCGTGTAAAGCTATTGGCAACCAGAAAAGGAATCAACAAAAGTCAATAAATAAAGATGACTAAACAAGGACAGGGCCAGAAGATTCAGCTTTGAAGAGAATGAGAACTGAAAAAAGTAGATACACATATGAAAATACACACACACACGAGAGAGACACTCCTCCATATGAGAAAAACTGAAAAATACTCTACTATTTCACTGTGATCAAGAAAAAAAAAAAGACCCCAATTAATCTATGATGGGCCTGCATGTGACAACATGCAACCAGAATAAATTTTTATTAAACTGCTTTAGAACTATATATTTTTAAAAATACATCCAAGTGTAGAACCATTAAGCCTGGAGGGGACTAATATTAGGATCATCTAGTTGTTCCTCCTGCTCCCCCGCCCAAAATCTCTCTAAAGAGACATATGTTTAACATTTGCAATTAAGTGTTTGCTCAGTTTGTAATAATTTTTTGAATGTTCTCCAAAATCTAGGAGCATGAACATCTTCTAGAAGGCACAGCTTGTGACAGAATTGTCAAACAGATTACGAGTGATAGGACAAGAAAACAATTATCACCAAGCTCAGATTAAAGAATTTCGGAGCTCTGTGAGCTATGGAAATTGGGTCCCTGCAACCTTCCCTAACCTCAGCTTCTGCTCCAGCTGCTACTAGCCCTCCACTGCAATCACAGTCTGCTGAGCTCTTACATAGTGGCTGCTCAGCAAAGTGCTCCATACATACCAACTCCAACAAACGCCACAATACCCCTCTCCCCACCCCACATGTACCTCTGAATGTCCCTCCACCAGCCCTACTTGTCCTGACAGCCAGCACAAATATCCCAAAAGCTGACATACATCCAGCTCATCACAGCCACCAACAGCTCAGTCCCACCAGCCTCAGCCCCACTCACCCCACATCCCAGCCTCCAAAATCCACCAATTGACCCCAACACCTCACTCCACAGTACCCCCCAGCACTCCTCACTCACCCCATAGCCCACCAACAACTTGCCCGCTGCTCCTCATCCACCACCCCTGGGATCTTCCTGGCCTCTCACTGGTACCCTCTCCCCACCCCCCAGGCTCAGCACTCCGCTCCAATCCTGGCTGCCCAGTTCCTTTCACTCCCATAGTCCACCCCACACTTATAAGGCCTCACGCTGCTCAGGCTTGACCCAGTTGCCCTCATGATGGAGGGGAGGGAAGGCCAAATTTGAGTGCTCTGGTACATGGGGTCATAGTGCCACTCTTTTTGGGTGGAGAGGGGTTTCTGGTGGTCGGGGGGGGGGCCTCTGAGATGGGTACCTGTACAAGTGTATTGAGTGCACATCAGTTCATCTGGGCCTGGTTACCACATGAGCATCATCTGCCTCTACAGAGCTGCATAAATATATGCAGAGCAACAAGAACAGAATATGAATTCATAAAAATTCTGACCTATGATTTTGAGTAAGATGTTTAAAAAAAAAGTCTAAAAGGATACTAAAAATAGTTGTACAATACAAGTTTATACACAAAAAAAGCCAATGAGGAGTTTTAGCCTGAAACCAAAAAGAAGTTACTTACTATAAGAACAATGAAGATGGGATGCAGAGATAAGACGACAGAGGGCAACGTAAGGCATATGGAAAGACATGGAAAAACATGTCACCATAGGAACCATTTTGCAGAAGTGTGTAGGAGTAAAAGAGTGCAAGTGGTACAAGAATTTAGTTACAAAAAACTCCAAAGAGTAATATGACGTACATCCTACCACAGCTGAAGGGCAGCTGAATGTGTATGATGCCGGATATGTGACTGAATCACTATTAGAAAGAAAGCATGGTTTGGCTCCAAGCAGTGACAGAGGCACAACGAAATAGGCCATCATTACAGTAGAAGATTTTTAAAGCAATCCAGAGGAATACATCATGAGACAAACAAAGTCAACTTCTGCACATGGAAGAATCCAACTAGGAATCAAAGGCAAGGTGTGTTATCATGGAAAGATGAAAACAAAAAAGTTATGTATGTGTTTCATCTCAGCAGTATTTTTATAGACAAACATGCTAACACTAATATTAAAGGGCTTGATTCTGCTCTCAGTTACATTTATGTAAGCCAGAGTAACTCCTCTGAAGTCAGCAATTATTGGAATTGTAAAACCAGTATAAAATCAGAATCAAGTCCACAGACTAAGTGTGAACTAGATTAATTAGTTCATGTAGATGGAGATTTATTTATTTGTTAAGATGGGCCTTAAAGCAAACCAAAGACCCAAACACCTTGAATTTGAAAGTTGAATTCCATATCCAACCCTGGATCCCAACTTCACAATGTGCAGATCTTTCTTTAATGGATTAAACCAAAAACCTTGGATGTGAATTTCCCTGAACTTTGGGGATTCAAAATTTGGATTAAACTTCTATAGTTCAGATCCATTTCTACTCCTATTTTTATATTTATATATATATGTATTTAGAAGTGTAGCACACAGACAGCCATAGCAACAATGCAATAGGTTACACTTAGACCAAAGCATGATATTCTTAGGAAGATAAAGACATACAGATTTATAAGCTGAGGTTTACTGTAATTGCAAAGGTTTGCATTTTTCACTAATTGTAAAGTAAAGGGTTACTTACAAGACAATACAGACTATTCATAGATTTAGAGATAAGGCCAGAAGGAACCACTGTGATCATCTATTCTGACCTCCTACATAACACATGGGACTTTCCTGAAATAAATCCTGTTTGAACTAGAGCATCTCCTTTAAAAAAACATCCAATCTTGATTTTAAAGATAGCCAGAGATGGACAATCCACCACAACCTCTGGTAAATTGTTCCAATGGTTATTTACTCTCATTGTTAAAAATCTGCACCTTTCTTCCAGTCCAAATTTAGAAAATGTTGGCATGAGCAGCCACAGGATCCAAGTGGTTGATGCCAGAGATCTCCTGACTCTGTTGCCAGCCCAACCCTTGCACTCTGTGATGCCTCATCTTCATCATCTCTCATTGAGTTTCCCCCTCTAATCAGAAGCATCTTGTTCAAAACAGCTGAAAACACAAGTGCTATGACCTCACTCAAAGTTTGTGATCACAGATGACTGAAACAAAGCCTGCATTAGAAAAAATATAAGAATTTCTGAGCCAAAAAGGCAATTCTGTCCCATGTACAAATCAATCTAGGCGGAGAATGAATACCAGCTATCGTGAGGTATGCAACACACATTAAATTGTTTTCATATATGCAATAATTGAGGATAAAATCGTTATTGCTTATTTCAGATGTTTATGGCTTCTTAGCAACATGGATACACAATATTAGAGACAACCGTGAAGAATTGAGAAGTACAGCAGTTTCAGAGTTGCTGAATGATATAAAGGTGATTGAGAATCTAATGGAAATATACTACAGAATTCAAAAGAGTAAGCCACAAAGCACTAATATGAAGACTGTATAGATTCAATGGATTAGGGTTATGTAGCAGGGAGGATGTAAGATCTAGTGGCCTGAACATAGTGCTGTGATTCTCCTGTGTACTAATTTTAGCTCGGCTATTTACTTTCTCCATGTTCTGTGAGCAAATCACTTAATTAAACCAAGTCGCAGAGATTATGTGCAAATGGGATTAACATCTATCTACCTGATAGGAATGATCTGAAAATTAATCAATGTCTGTAATGCACTCTGTTCATATAATATTTGCAATTTATAGTACACTTTATATTTTTTTTTCCAAACAGGAGAAATTAGTCTCCCACCTGATAGGAAGAGCTCAGTAATGTAATTCAAACTCCAGTCCAGAGAAGGTAAAATTGTTAGTTTCAAGATTTCCTTCTTAATAAGAGAAACATACTGACATTAGTGAAACATTAAACACAGTTCAGGCCACAGTGACTTTCATGGAAAAGAAGCTGAATGTTTTGACTCACAGGAAGCGAGAAGGGCGGGAGAGAAATCCAGTTGTAATGATACAATTTTAGCTGAGATTACCAAGAATTACATGATGCCTTGAAAACAAACTGATGACCTGGAAAACAGGCTCAATTTAAAATAAATAAATAAATAAAATAAAAATATCCAGGCTGGTAGAGCTGCTGATGGTAGGAACAAGGGAGAGGTACAACTATATTTTTGGAAATGGATTTCAAACATTACAGGGCAAAATTCTGCTATCAGTCACACCAGGTAACAAATCCTTTTATTAAGCCAACTCTCCTCTCAAATGGATTTAAATCAGGAGTAACTCCATTGAAATTACACAGATATAAAAAGCATAACAAAAATGTCAGAATCAGACCCACTGACTTTGTCAGATTGAAGTCAACATGATTGGCACTCTACAATACAACATGCTGTGTCTTCATATCAGGCAATCAAACATCAAATTGTGCTGTGTTTCTAGGTTGTGCAAATCTCTGTGTAAGGAAGAGAGTTCTGAAGCTGAAAGTCTGTGGGTGAAATCTAGTGCCATGAAAGTCAATGGAAAAAAACCTCCCAATGGCTTCAACGGAGCCAGGATTCTACCCCTTAAATCCATTATTATAATGTCTATTGTGGCTACACATAGGTGCCCCAGTCATGGACCACAACCCCAGACAGAGCAAAAGGACTGTTCCTGCCCCAAAAAGAGAGTAAAGTCCATATTTAATTTCTTATATTTCAAGCATCTGGTGATGAGCTTGGAGAAGTTGGGAGGTTGTTTGAAGACCAGAAGAGGGGGTTCAGGAAAGTTGTCACCTACCACTCCACACTGGACCCATATGGGGTATCATCAACCACCCACCCATACTTGTTGGGGACCTCATCCTGAAAGAAATCTTTCCTGGCCCACAGACCAGGCTACTCCAACTCAAAGCAGCACCAGACCCTGCCAGAACAGATGTAAACCTGCATAAATATCTCTATTGCTACACTGATCAACACCCCCTACAACATACCCTTCAAGATCCATGGATCCTACACATGCCTATCACAACATGTGGCGTACCTCATCCAGTGCACTAAATGCCCCAATAGCAACTACGTGGGTAAACCAGACAAATCACTCCGCTATCGAGTGAGCTCACACAGGAAAATGATAAAAGACAAAAACACCCCATCACCTGTGGGTGAATACCTTTCACAAAGCGCTCGCTCTATAGCTGACCTATCAGTCCTCATCCTCAGAGGAAACTTGCACAACTCTTTCAGAAGATGAGCCTGGGAGCTTAAATTCATAACTCTGCTAGACACTAAAAATCATGGTCTTAATAAAGACACTGGATTTATGGCTTATTACAACAATCTGTAACCCACTAACCCCTGCTTTTGGCCTTTGACTACAGGGCTGTTAACTGGCCACTTCACCTTGAATAGCTCCTTAGAATACGTACTAACTATTTATGCTAAACAATCTGTTCCATCTTGTATTGAGCTGCGACACTGAGTACATTTTTCCCAAACTCAAAAGATTGCTCTGTGTAGCTCAAAAGCTTGTCTCGCTCACTAACAGAAGTTGGTCTGTAATAAATATAAAGGGAAGGGTAAACCCCTTTGAAATCTCTCCTGGCCAGGGGAAAGCTCCTCTCACCTGTAAAGGGTTAAGAAGCTAAAGGTAACCTCGCTGGCACCTGACCAAAATGACCAATGCGGAGACAAGATACTTTCAAAAGCCGGGAGGAGGGAGAGAAACAAAGGGTCTGTGTGTCTGTCTATATTCTGTCTTTGCCGGGGATAGAACAGGAATGGAGTCTTAGAACTTTTAGTAAGTAATCTAGCTAGGTACGTGTTAGATTATGATTTCTTTAAATGGCTGAGAAAAGAACTGTGCTGAATAGAATAACTATTTCTGTCTGTGTATCTTTTTTGTAACTTAAGGTTTTGAATAGAGGGATTCTCTGTGTTTTGAATCTAATTACCCTGTAAGGTATCTACCATCCTGATTTTACAGGGGGGATTTCTTTATTTCTATTTACTTCTATTTTTATTAAAAGTCTTCTTGTAAGAAAACTGAATGCTTTTTCATTGTTCTCAGATCCAAGGGTTTGGGTCTGTGGTCACCTATGCAAATTGGTGAGGCTTTTTATCCAACATTTCCCAGGAAAGGGGGGGTGCAAGTGTTGGGAGGATTGTTCATTGTTCTTAAGATCCAAGGGTCTGGGTCTGTAGTCACCTAGGCAAATGGGTGAGGCTTTTTACCAAACCTTGTCCAGGAGGTGGGGTGCAAGGTTTTGGGAAGTATTTTGGGGGGAAAGACGTGTCCAAACAGCTCTTCCCCAGTAACCAGTATTAGTTTGGTGGTGGTAGCGGCCAATCCAAGGACAAAGGGTGGAATATTTTGTACCTTGGGGAAGTTTTGACCTAAGCTGGTAAAGATAAGCTTAGGAGGTTTTTCATGCAGGTCCCCACATCTGTACCCTAGAGTTCAGAGTGGGGGAGGAACCTTGACATGGTCCAACAGAAAAAATATTACCTCATCCACCTTGTCTCTCTAGGAAAAATATATAACAGTTCCAATGGCTAAAATACCTAAAAATTCCCACACCTTGGAAATCTAGACTGGGTAGCGTAGCAGATCAAGGGCTAAATTGTCATAAGGCCAAAAGACAGATTCTGCCTCAGTGCCTGTAGTTTTGCACATCAAATCAGCAGCATTCCCCAAAAATAAAAATAAAATGCAAGCACATAACATCAAACTCCTTAGTGTGTGCCTTCAGAAGCCATTTGTGACCATAAAGCCTGATTCTTGCTTGCACAAAACTTGCAGATGCAAATTTAGAGGCTGATTCTGAAAACCTGGTTTAAGGAATCTGCTTTTCATTTCAAGGATATCGGGTTCCAATCCCGTTATGTGCTTTTATACAGATAGCTATTAACTTTCTTCAATCAATAAAATTATGGATTGAAAATGTCATTCTGACACCTCTGCTACTGAGGACTCGGCACAAGTCAGAGTAGGAGAATCAGGCCCTTAGGGAAAAAAAAAAGAGGTTATCTGATCTAACACATTCAGGTTAGAAAACAAGCTGTACCTTTAATCTGAAAGCTGCACAAAGCAGCACTGGTCAGAAAAACGAGATTGAGGGCTTTTGTTTTCAATCAAACTTTTCCAGCAATGTCTAAAATATTTTGACTATTAAGTTTTTATTTCTGGGTTTTTTGTGCTGTCAAATTAACTGACCACATCTATTTAAAAAAATTTACAATTGGGGGTATTAGACTCATCTCACAGATGGGAAAACTAAGGCACAGAAAACTTAAGTGCCTTGCCAAAGGTCACAGAACAAAAGAGACTATGGTTTCAGAAGGGGCTTACTCATGGTTCCATTCTGATTTATATATGCTGCTGTGGCTTCATTGTCTTTCTTTAAGACTATAGCTGCATGACTTGTCTAACATCACACTATAAGTCTGCTGCAGAGCCAGAGTCAGAATGTAGGTGTCACAAGAAATGAGAAGTTGCTCCACTCTCTAGATCCTAGGACCGAAGCAATTGCTGGGTTAGCATTCAGAGGTACAGGATTCACCCATAGCTATACCTATCTTAACCTGAATGCACCTACAGTGGTTACATTTCTCTGTATAGAGCTAGTTTATACCAAACTCTTCAAGTTCAAATGCTATTTTGCAATATTGTTTTTTATATCCTCTCCAGTGGGTAAACATTGGAGACTTTAAAATAATATGAATCCCACTGGGTTTTAATTGTTAAGTTTTTCTTAAATGTTCTGCCAGGGCCTTTCACTGAAAAGGCATTCTGTTGTCCCAACGGACTTGAATTCAAGGTCTTTGTTGATCTGGATTTGTGAGAAAGAACAATTTATGATTTGAGCTACGATAAGGATATCAGGACTGCAGCCTGGCCTAATGCCAATACACAGCATAGGTTCTCATGTGATGATGTATTTATCCAACAATTTCATACCAAAATAAAGAAAATATTGTTTGTTAAAACTCTACATTGGTACATTGGCCAAACATCTATTTGCTTGAATTCCAGCAACATGTTAATACTATAGCTTGCCTAGGTTATGAAATAGTCCATTAATAAACTATTAATTAACTAAAGACTACAAAATATAAGATGATGCCAGTCAGTTCATAACTGAATGGCACTACATTACATCCAACTTTGGGGCAACTTCAATGATTTCAGTGGTATGCTCCATAAGTGGGCCAGTTTGTGGTTGACAGTCCACATGGGAGAGAAGAGAGGGTGTGACTTTCATAGTCCAAGGCCCTAATCCTGCAATTCACAATCGATGCATGGATTGCTGCTCCCACATGGAGCTCCTCTGGACTAATAGCAGGCCAGCTGCAGGTTGTAAGTTACAGAATCAGTGCCCAGGTGAGGAGCTCCAGCACTAAGCTAACCCAACTATTCTAAAGGGGTTAGCTCATCCCTCTGCAGTTCACGTTCAAAGGATGACAGAGCTTCCACTCCATGTATGTTGCCCCTCAGGACATTTGTCATAAATATAAAGGGAAGGGTAAACCCCTTTAAAATCCCTCCTGGCCAGAGGAAAAATCCTCTCACCTGTAAAGGGTTAAGAAGCTAAAGGTAACCTCGCTGGCATCTGACCAAAATGACCAATGAGGAGACAAGATACTTTCAAAAGCTGGGAGGAGGGAGAAAAACAAAGGGTCTGTGGCTGTCTGTATGCTGCTTTTGCCAGGGATAGAACAGGAATGGAGTCTTAGAACTTTTAGTAAGTAATCTAGCTAGGTATATGTTAGATTATGATTTCTTTAAATGGCTGAGAAAAGAACTGCGCTGAATAGAATGACTATTCCTGTCTGTGTGTCTTTTTTGTAACTTAAGGTTTTGCCTAGAGGGATTCTCTATGTTTTGAATCTAATTACCCTGTAAGGTATCTACCATCGTGATTTTACAGAGGTGATTCCTTTACTCCTATTTACTTCTCTTTCTATTAAAAGTCTTCTTGTAGGAAAACTGAATGCTTTTTCATTGTTCTCAGATCCAAGGGTTTGGGTCTGTGGTCACCTATGCAAATTGGTGAGGATTTTTACCAAACCTTTCCCAGGAAGTGGGGTGCAAGGGTTGGGAGGATTTGGGGGGGAAAGACGTGTCCAAACTACGTTTCCCAGTAAACCCAGTTAGAGTTTGGTGGTGGCAGTGGATATTCCAAGGGCAAAGGATAAAATTAATTTGTACCTTGGGGAAGTTTTAACCTAAGCTGGTAAAAGTAAGCTTAGGAGGTTTTCATGCAGGTCCCCACATCTGTACCTTAGAGTTCAGAATGGGGGAGGAACCATGACAACATTTTAAGAGGCTTTATATAAAAGTTATTTTTCCATGTGAACACTGGAAACAATGTTTGTTCATTCCATGGTTTAGATTGGTAAATGAATTACCCTAGAGGGGAATAGCTAGCTCCCCTTGCCTCCTAATATATACTGCCTCATTGATTTACACATGATTCGAGTCACATCTTATGCATTTTGTTTTACAAGGAAATTGTATTCTAAATTGAATACATCTGACCCAAGAGACTTGTATTCTCAGAAATAAGAGAGTCTGGAAATGTTTTTAGATCCCTTATTAATAATACTACCCATTAGAAGCATTAGAGAACATTGCCAGCCAATAAATAAAATTGGTACAAACCAACTTCAGATACAATTAACTCATTTGTTAGATAGTGATGGAACTTCCAGTGTAATGTTAGACTTGAATGGCACCTCCTGAAAGGTCTAGTGCTCTGAACAAACAACAAAATTACTCAGAGCTAATATCTTTCATTTATAAAACATTTTTTAAACCAAAAGGATCTCAAAGGGCTTCACAAGTTTTTTTCATATATGAAATAAGGCTGTATCTAGACTGACAGATCAAGACGCAGGAATTGCTTCATCCACAATTGAAATACAACCATCTCCAAGGTGTAGCGTGGCAAATATGCTTAACAGCACACAGCAAGACTACACATAAGAATGGCCATACTGGAGAAGACCAAAGGTCCATCTAGCCCAGTATCCTGTCTTCCGACAGTGGACAATGCCAGGTGCCCCAAAGGGAATGAACCGAACAGGTAATCGTCAAGTGATCCATCCCCTGTCGCCCATTTCCAGCTTCTGGCAAACAGAGGCTAAGGTCACCATCCCTGACCATCCTGGCTAATAGCCATTGCTGGATCTATCGTCCAGGAATTTATCTAGTTCTTTTTTTAACTCTGTTATAGTCTTGGCCTTCACAACATCCTCTGGCAAAGAGTTCCACAGGTTGACAGTGCATTGTTTGAAGAAATACTTCCTTTGGTTTCAGAGTAGCAGCCATATTAGTCTGTATCCACAAAAAGAAAAGGAGTACTTGTGGCACCTTAGAGACTAACAAATTTATTTGAGCATAAGCTTTCGTGAGCTACATGCATCCATCGAGCGAGCACCCCCAGAGTTGGAGCCTATGGCTGGAATGACAGCAGCATTATACTGTTCATGTCATGGGGTAGGTTTCTGTATCTCCTTGCACCTAGTCTAGTCACATACACCTGTGCAAAGCAAGTGAGAAGTGGGCATAAAATGCGAGCACATTAGAATTTTTCACTCTTTTACCCAAGTGCAAGGCTGGAGAATCAGACCTGTGGCTTACAGTGCAGCGCTTCAGTTATTCAACAAGCTGCTACAAGAAAGTACATTGTTCAGATGAAGCTACGTTCTTATTCAAACCTCATTTTATCCCCTGGATGAAATCCTGACCCCCAGTTAAGTAAATGGCCCAATTCTTTACCTGTGATGATCTGTGTTAGGTAAGAATTGGTGCATGAATAACTAGCTACTGTGCTTGCATATGTGTAAGGTCTAGTCAGGATATCGCTGAATCTTGTTTGGTTAAATACATTCTATGTAAAATTTGTCACTCGTCTGATATAGCTTCTTAGTTCCACCCAGCTCTCTAATTTAAGAAAACATATCTATAGAATAACGGAACCTCAATAAGTGAGGCCTAACAATTAATTATAAACTCTTCAAAGGGAGATATTGCTGAACAAACCCACAACATTTACTCTCAGTCTTATTGCTGCTAAAGGAGCTCTAAATCAATATGCCTCAAGTCAGGGCCGGCTCTAGACACCAGCAAAACAAGCAGGTGCTTGGGCAGCACATTTCTCGGGGTTGCATTCCGGTGCCAGCCATGCCACCCCTAGAAATGTGCCCCCGCTGCCCCAGCTCGCCTCCCTTCCACCTGCTCCCCTGAGAGCGCTGCCGCCGCCCCAACTCCCCCGCCCCCCCCAGGCTTGCCACGCGCGAGGCAAGCCTGGGAGGGAGGTGAAGCGGAGCACTCTGGGGAGGCATCGGTGGTTGAGCGGAGGCGAGCTGGGGCGGGGAGCAGTTCCTCTACCCCCCCCCCCATTACTTCCTGCACTCCCACCCCACACCCTCACTCACCTCCGCTCCGCCTGCTCCCCTGAATGCACGGCCTCTCCCTCGCCTGAGAGGGAAGGGGGGGAGAAGCAGAGCAGCGGCATATTCAGGGGAGCAGGCGGAGCGGAGGTGAGCTAGGGCAGGGGGTGGGGGGGGGAGGGGAGCCACAGGAAGCAATGCGGGGGTGAAAAAGCGGCACGCCCGGGGGAAAGAGGCGTAGTTGGGGTGGAGCCAGGGGGGCATGAAAAAGAAAGCGGGGGCGGCCAAAAATTTTTTTTGCTTGGGGCAGCAAAAATCCTAGAGCCGGCCCTGCCCCAAGTATATGTGTGAACAGCTTCAGCATAGCAGTCCTGCTCAGTACAGTAGCTAAGGTAGTATATGAAACAAGGATTAATACACATGGGTCTTTACAACAGTGAAAATGCAAAGGTTGATGAAATTATAAGAGGGGGGAAAATCTCCATTAATCTTTTTTCAGAGTAACAGCCGTGTTAGTCTGTATTCGCAAAAAGAAAAGGAGTACTTGGGGCACCTTAGAGACTAACCAATTTATTTGAGGATAAGCTTTCATGAGCTACAGCTCACTTCATCGGATGCATCCGATGAAGTGAGCTGTAGCTCACGAAAGCTTATCCTCAAATAAATTGGTTAGTCTCTAAGGTGCCACAAGTACTCCTTTTCTTTTTATTAATCTTTTTGTTTCCAGTGTTTGTATCCATGATTCATGGAATATTTCTCTTCAAGCAGGCACGCCTTGCACCTAATAAATTACCCACTGATCAGAGAACACTTCATCCAAGAGTTTAAAAACAAACAATCAACAAAAATGATCAAAATCTGACTTCTCAGAAGTTTCATTTCAGTAGTGGCAACTAACAAGCAATTGTAGATGCACTAAAAATGAACTGTTTAACAACACTGCAGCATCTTATAAAATTAAATATATTTTTGCCTAACATGTGATCCTTCTGCTTTCCCAGTCATGCAAAAGCCCCATTTGGACACTAATCTCCAACTTCATTGTGCTATATCTGACAATTCGTTCTCTGCTTTGGCTGCTAGCTATTACTGACATTGGTCTCAGTTCTGCATAACTGATCTTTATTGAAAGGAGTGGTCCCATTCAGAGCATCTCTATTCAGAAGAATTCTCCTGAATCAGAGGCTACAGAAGGACTATTCATGTAAGCACTGTAAATGTTTGCAGTATCATACCCATTGATTACACTGCCCATGTTGCATTTTAAATGAATGAAAAAACAGATGCTTTGTACCACAGAGGTCTGAAGCATCAACAGTTTAAGATAATTCTCTGCCAATAAAAATCAAGATCGAGGAAACATCAGTTTCACTAGAACCGATTGTTTCAGCTGTTAAATGAACTGAAGACCCTCCTATAGGGCAGGATTGACCTTTAGGCACGGCCAGGACTAATGCGTCCCTGCAGGACATCATCCCAGGATATGCAAGTTTCAGAAAGAAAGAACTGAAGACAATTGTTAATTTTAAAATATTAAAAACCCAATGATTTGATCCTGCAAACACTCAGGCATACTGTGACAGAGTGGGATATGTCTGTATCAAATTTTGCATTCAGTTGTACTGTGTGTCTGCACAAGTCTGGCTTGCCCAAGGTGAGTCTATTGTGCTGCATTCCAGACAGCTGCCCTGCCAAGCTAAGGTGTTTGGAGCCTCCCTGAAGGACGATCAATCCCCGAGATCCATCAAGAGCAAACTGGGGCGGGGAGGCGCTATCACCCTTGGATGACTCAACTACTGACCCACCCCCATGGAATAACAAGTTCTTCTACAGAGGCAAACATGACGGGGATAGGGCAAGGGCTTCTGAGTGTGAGCACATGACTCAGACTCAGTTGCCTTTAAGGAGTGAAGTTCTGCTCTGTGCAAGGGAGAGAGGGGGCTGACCAAAAACACATGTAGGAGAGGACTAATCCCCAGCCTGAAACACCAACAAACTCACAGAGTGCAAGGGTAAGATTATGTAACTCACACCTCCTGGGTGTGGTGCTCTGTTCCATTTAGTGGCACCGAGAGCACTTACAGAGAGATTAATGAATCTGTTCTACAGCCTTAGCTGAGAGCCATGTGGCTTTTAGCTCATGCAGTAGATGTTAATACACTAAGCTCCAGAGATCCCAGGTTCGATCCCACCCGTTGATGGGTCTGTCAGTCTTACAATTAGACATAGGGAGGATGCTTCTCAGGACTTGTTTTTAAAGATGTTTAACTTTCAAGTGTTTCCAGAGTAAAGTCACTGTGGCTAAGAAATTCCTTTGCTAAGCCTGTGCTCCTTGCTTTCCTGCCACATTGACCCCAAAGGGGTTCAACTACAAGCCCAGAGCACCCATAGCCCATGTAGAGTTCTGGGGAAACATGTAAGTGACTGGGGGGCTTAGGAGGTCTCCAGCACTGATTTTGGGAGCCAGAATAGCTGAGTGGCAGCACCTCATATCCCAAAAAAGGGCATCACACAAGAGGTCTGAGCCCAGTAGCGTGTCCTAAAGGCCCCAGAGCTAGAAACAGTGACTAGACACTACCCACACCCAATTAGCTTGGAAGCACATGGACACAGCAACTGGATCCACTGGTGACAATCCAGTGAGTGACTGGGATAGTTTGTAACACGAATAACTTTATATATAAGCAGCCCCACTTACGCAAGTGTTCACAGGATCAGGCCCTGAGCAATGGTGAGCCATACCAGACCAACAGTTTTTGATCAGAGCATCCCACTACATTCAGTGGGGAGTGCAGCTAGACAACTGAGGGATAGTAAAAATAGTAGCATTTAATAGAACATCAGCAAAAGGAATCAACGATAACTAGGCAGAGAGGCAGCTGGGAATAATTCATGTATGTGTCTAATATTCATAATTTGAAATTAACACGATCCAGACCAATCATCACGATTGACCACTTAGCTTGTATGTTTTGTTCTTTTCCCCATACCATCTGTCTGTTCAGACTATAAAGCAGTTTGAAGCAGAGAACGGGTCTTCCTACATGTTGTACAGACATACAGCACTTTTTGAGTAATGAGGCTATTTAAACGAGTTACAAGAAATTCCTTTGTATGCAATTATTTATTAACAAAAAGAGAACCTAAAACTTTTCAGGTAATACTTATTCACATTAGTGCTTGCAAAATCCAGCCTTTAGACTATACATTTTGCCACATGAAGGTATTTCATGCTCTGTTTACAATACAAAGATGGGCTTAGACTAGTTAGAAAATTCTGAATGATGTTACAGTACAGCTGTTTTAACAGTGTGTTATTTTGGTACAAGAGAAAAGCACTCAGACAATGTTTCAGGCAAACAAACTTGTGAAGCTGTAACATTTATTTTAAATGTTAACTACAATTTTGCATTTTTATTGACTACCCCGGTATATTTTAACGCACATTGGGTTGCTTAATTTCATTTTCTTGTCAAATGTGCAGCATAGAATACAGCTTTAATGTCAAAAGCACAATTTCACTAAACTGAAGTTCCACGTACAATGCTATAGTAGGGCAGAAGAAGGACAAAGAAAGACACAGATCACACACACCATGATTGTGACAAGCCAGGAAAAACCTAAGATAGAATTCAAAGCTACAAACAAAACATTTCATATGTTTTAAAAACACCACCACATTTTTAAGTAGGAACATCATCTTGTGAGGAGAAACTGACTACCCGGTATAATGGATTGAGAGGGCTGGATCAGAATTGGCTCTATGCAGATGGAGCACAGATTTTGAGATGAAATGAAATGTAGACAGCTTTGGCCAAAAAAAAAAAAAAAAAAAAAGCAGGGGGGAGGGTGCGGGGGAAGAAGGGAGGGCTGGAGAATTCAGTACAGCAAAGTACACCAACCGAATTCAATCTAAGATGCTAGGTAAAATGACTGTATGGACATAAATGTAACAATGTACAAAATAACACATACTGAAAACTCAAGAAAGTAGTTTGTACCCATGTTGCCCAATGGAGGAGCTGGCTGACGATTCTGAAAGGGAGCTGTCAGCTGGGCAGAACAGGGGCTCATTATAGAGGCCTAAAAATCCCTTCCCAATCAGAGGTAGGGGTGTAGTTAAACATTTGTGACATTACAACCATCAGCTCACATTCTGGGCAAGACTCTGACCCCTTAACCCAACAGGGCCCTTTTGATGCTGCAGATATTACTGCCAAATAATCATGGGGGAGACATCAAGGTCAGAATACATAGAGATGCTGGAGGAAGGAATTCGCTCCCCCATCCTTTGAGACTGTGCAGGTCCTGATGGCTGAACAACCAGTCTGCATTCCCTACCGTGCTGCTTGATTATCCTGAGGACTGGTCATGTTAGCATGGAGTAAGGGGCAAGCAAGATTTGCCCCAATAGGACTATTCATGTGTGAGGGCATCTTGTTTGATTAAGGGTTCTAGGACGGGACTTGCACTGCACAAAATAACATACCACTCATTTTTTAATCAGTGCTACAAATACGACAATGGGACAAACTTTTTGCAAACATCATCACTTCGTAACCCTACTGACCTAAATCAGGCATAAACTTCCACTGACATACTGCAGGATCAGTCCCTTTGTTTCATTTAAAATATGCAAGGACTTTTTAAATGACACAAGTAAAACAAGTACTGCATTCTCCTAATTAATGTGATATTAACAGTAATATCCAGGTCTGATGAGCTTACATTGATTATAATGTTATAAGACCAAACCCTGAGATCTCTTCTATTTTTATTCAGCCAAAGTCCAAATGATTTGACTGAGAGTATTGCCTGCTTAAAGACCTCAGAATTCAGCCCATAAATAGTAATTTTGCAGTTGAAAAACAAATATAAAAGCATTTTGTATTACCTCTTTTCCCTCATTTATCTGTATTATTTATATTTGAGCATTAATAGAAAACAATATGTTAGTCACTATTTATTGTTAATTTGCTAGTATTTTATCAACATTTTCCACAGTGGAACTGTAAGTACTACAACCTCTAGTGCTACAGTGACTAAAGAAAAGAGGCTTAAAATGTCAGTCAAATTAACTCACAGGGAAAAGACAGAACATCCTTTAAACTTAAAGTCATAGTTTGTTGACTAGTAAATGAATTTTGGGGAGAAAAATGTAGATAAAAATATGAAAAGCTAGGTTTGAAATATTCTTTCATCCCTCCAAGCTAAAAGATACATACAGCAATATATTCTCTAGCATTTTTAGCACTCCTTTGGGGGATTGCAGGCCTCATTCTGCTAGCAGACTATGCACAGAACTCCCATTCACCTTAGGATTCCATGCTCAAGGCATTTGTATACCAGTCATCACGTCTGACCCTAAATTGCAGAAAGCAAACTAAATGTCAGATTTTGCCCCCTTTCCTCACACACCAGTGGGACTGCTCACAGAGCAAGTTAATACTTAGTGTAAGGCTGGCAATGTACATGATCAATTTAAAGGAAATAGGATACTGCACCTACTCACCATAAATAAATGGCCTCCTCCTGCGCACCCTCTCATGGCAGCCCTGCAAGTAGCCTCTCACGTCAGTTTCCCTCTTGGGTAAACCAAAAGGCTACACTGCAGCCTTTACTTAAACAATACCCTTTCTGGGCCCCAGTTTATTTCAAAAACTTTATGCAGATAGGCTCTAGCAAAGTCCTGTGTCACCCAAGGACATACAGTCCTTTTTCTCACCACACTACAGTGTTTTCTGCCACGGGCTCCTTCTCTGTCCTCTTCCATTGTCTACGAGGACTGCCACCCCAACCCTTCCATCTGGGGTGCAACCCCACCCTCCCCAGTAGGAATTCCCACAGCCTCTCTGCTGGGAGCCTCTCTCACTGCTCCTAGGGCTCCAGTTCTCCAGCAAGGAGATGCCAGCAGGTAACCCTTCTGCTGTTCCCCTGCTTACTACCCTCTCTGTCCCTTGGCTCTAACTTAGGGCCAGCAGGCATCTCCCTCTGCTGCTGCTCCTCCTGCCTTCAACCCTCTGGCCCTGGCTCCAGGGACACCAGACAGCAAAATCCATTTTTCTGCTCTCCTGGCTTCAGTGAATCCCAGGAATTACTTTCTATACCTAGCAACTCTCATCTCCTACCTGGCTCAGTCTGCTCTGACTCCTGACTGACCTCTGATAGCCCACAGAGGCTACCTATCCCTTTTAATTGGCCCAATTGGGGGCACCTGGACAGGAACAGGAGCCCAGGTTCATACTTCCACCCATTTCAAAAGGAAAAAAAAAAAACAAGACCCTGCCAGCCTCTCTCAAAGGCAGGCCCCTTTTCTCTCTCTTTCTTTCCCCTGTAATGTGCCCAGCTACAACACATCTTACACAAATCATTCCTTATAAAATCATGCACAAATTCAACAGGTCACAGAATGTTCCCCACATTCCCTCCAGGTACTCAAAACAGCCCCTAAAGAAAAACGAGTCTCCACTTCTCTCAGGCTTCATGATGCAGCTAGTCTCCACTCCACTGGGCCTTCAGTTCCCTCCTCGACATGAGAGGGGATCACAGCACCCTCCCAACTGCACCACTGCAAACAGCACTCCTCGTTGCCAGAAATCACTCAACAATACCCTGCTTCTGTTTCCCCCTTTTTGGGATCCTTTAAAAACTCACAGTTCAAAAGGGGTTCAAACAATCCTCAGAAGGGGTCCCACTTATTTAGTCCTTGGATATGTACTAGCCCTCTAGGTTCCCGGCTGTTCACTGTCTATCTCCTGATTAACCCAAAATAACACAAACCTCAATCCCAGCTAGCCTGTACAGTTCCTCCCCTGCTTGGACAGGGTCTCTCCCAGACCACCCTACCTGGAGAGCTTTCTTGCACTCTCTCCTCCTCCTTCAGCTTTTTTTCCCCCTGCTAACTTAGGGCCCTGCAGGTACCTTCTTGATCCCTGCAGCATTCACAGCCCTAGCTGTAAGTGCTTGGGCATGTTCTCTTTACTGCAACTTCTTGCTCTTTTAGTCCTGGGAACACCTGATTCAACTCTGGCTCGTCCTGTAACAGGGCTGGCTTAGCCCCGTGGTCTACAGCTCATGGGCCAAGCCACCCGCTTACACATCTGTTGATGTCCCAGTACTACAAATAGGAGACTCATGTAGAATAACACCTTATTCCTTAAACAGTCCCACTAACCAATGGAGTAATGCACTACTCATGTTCTGATACCCTTATTCACTATTAGTACCTTACTCCTTGACTAGTTCCATTCAGATCAAGTGGATTGAAATCAGTGGGACTACTCAAGTAGTAAGGGAGTACTCATGATGAGTAAAGATCTTATAACTTGGCCCGACATAAGTAAGGATGGTAGAATTAGGCTCAAAGTGTTACCTGGCTTAAGTTACCAGTAAGTGGTCAAACTGTGATACCCCTAGTCCTCTTGAGTGATATTTCACTCTGCAAAGTCTGGCCCTAGGCAAAAGTCAATATCTCAATGCTCAAAGAAGGAGCTGAATAATGTTTTTTGTTTTACTGAATATTCTACCAAAAGATTTGGCTGAACTGTATGGTGCAAGTGTGGCAGGCAGCTAGGATGATCTTGTTAGCACTGCCGGCTGTTCTAGAATGATACTCTGTTGTGTATATCACGCTCAATGAACCTTTATATGATTATTTGACACCATGGGGAAAACAGGAAACAGAGCAAGAAAATAACTTATTTTTAAACACTGTTTATGGGTTTGTCAGCATTGTTCCCACGCGCTCAGAGCTCTCCGTAGTCATTCCCATCACCCCGAACAGCTCCGAAAGCATTGCCAGCACCTCTGCTGCTGTGAACTCAACCAGCAAACCTCTCAGATGTTTCTCTCATTTTGGTTTACAAACATTCTGAGCAATTTTATCCCCATATTCCCAGGAGCGGATGCCAGAAACACGATGTTCAAGACAAAGAACAGAATGCTGCCCAGTGTGTGGATTTGAAGCCTTCACAAGCTGAGTGAAAAATGGAAGCAGTGCCTCACTGAGATAATAAAGGAAACTTGAAGCCCTTTTTAATTGTATGTTTCGCATTCTTCTAAGAGATTATGGCATATGTCTGTGTGAACTGTAAACACAGCCATAAGTCTGCTCAGAGTCCATCTTGTTCTCTAAGTACAGTATTTTTTATAGTATAATATTTTCTTCTTTGTAACCTCTTCCTTATTTATAAAGGCTTCTACAAAGTTTCACGTTCTGTTTCTTCCATCATCAAGTATTCCCTTTAACATTTGCCAGACCCTGATATTTTTCCCCTGGGGTATTCAATGGAGCTGAAATAAACATTTATTGGTTGTTCTTTTCATTTTTCCTGGCACAACACAGCTCTGGGAGTAGGGGAATCAAGTCATTCCTTTCCCCTGTCTTCCACCATACCCAAGTGCAGGGTTAGTGGGGGCAGAAAGTCCACGCAGAGGGGAGTTGTAGTCATGGAAAGAACCCAGAAATCTGCTCTGTCAAGGACCCAGTACCAGCCTTTGCCCACACTCACGCTTTCTCCATTGGCTGTCTTTGCAGAAACAGAACAAACAATTGAAGGTCCCACAGAAATAGTACAATATTTTAAATTCTGATTTCTCTGTAACAGTGGAATATTTAAAACATAGTTCATTTATAATCTATTGGACATTCCTCATCAAATTATTATAATAGTATAATAGATCAAACATGGGGCTTAAACTAATGAGAGTCCCTTCACATAAAGACATTGGACTTTAGTGGTACTCATGTCATCCCTTCCCATCCTGTCCCAAACAGAAATAGTTAATTCAATATGCACCCAAAATTGCCCTGATTTTGTAGGGGAACCCCAACTGGCCTGGGGAAGAGAAGGGAAATCTGTTTCTTACCAGCCTTTCCATTCTTCTCCACGCCCTGATGCCTGATTTTGTGTGAACATGTTGCTCATACCACACCCATAAGAGAAAGACCTCAAGGTTAAAAATCCATGTTCTGACTCTCTCTGACTGATACCATACTTATTGGAGAATTATACTTATTGGAGAATTACTGACAGACAGGTTATAAACAATTGTTCGTTATTTAAAAACACCCTTTAAAACATGTTGAAGGCTCAGACATTTTGGTGTTTATACTTTTTAATTTATGATTTGTTGGAAATGGTTGATTGTGAAGGATTCTTTGCAGCTTTTTAATTTGGGGATGAATTTTTAAACATTTAGAAACAAAATTCTGTTCCCATGACAAGATCCTTTTGGTCCATCTTGAGACAGAATGGACATTTTTACCAAGTATCAATTCAACCTCTGAATAATGAGGCTTTAAATGCAAATGCTGATAAATCGCATTGTCAGACTCTGGCTTGCCTTACTCATGCACAGAATCCATCAGAGTCAATAGGAGTACTCATGTGAATATGTTACAGGAATGATGTAGTGTCTCTTGGTGAAATTCTATGATCACTGTTATGCAGGAGGTCAGACTAGTTGATCATGATGATCCCTTCTGGATTTAACATCTATGAATATATGAATAAGGCAAACAGGATTTAGCCTCTACATTATAAACTCATCTAAAAGAAATACAGAGAGAAAAGGAACTAGGATATAGAAATAATATAGGGCCAGATTCAGATGCCTGAATAGTAGTACTATCATTGAAATCAATGTGGAACAAGTTGCTATCCAATGTGAAAAGCAGGGTCAGAATCCAGCCCTTAGTATGTAACAAATGGACTAGCTGGAGTATGAAATGCATGAAGAGCACCAGGAGAAAGAAAACACACTAGCCAATTAACCGCACCATGATTCAAATGATATTTACTTTTGTTCTTTCACCTAAGATTACATTTCAAACCTATCCATCCTCTTCCACGAAGGCAAAGTGCCCGCTGTTTGTTCTGTGCTCTCATAAAGATGAGTGAGTTGATTCAGTTCTGCACAAATGCAAGAGGAGGAAGAGGGGGAGGATAAAATGTCAGGAATATCTGAAATGCTTGTTTTGGCTCTGTTGAAAAATAAATTTAATTCTCATTTCAGATATATTTATTCTCGGTTACCATTTCTGAAACCCAAATCTCAACCCCTAAAAAAACACAATATGGAATATTAATATATGGGCTTTACCAATTTGACTTCCTTTAGCCCTAAGGTCATTGAATTTCTGTTATGGTTGTATGAACACAAACATATGTAGTGTCGTAGAATCATAGAATCATAGAATATCAGGGTTGGAAGGGACCTCAGGAGGTCATCTAGTCCAACCCCCTGCTCAAAGCAGGGCCAATCCCCAATCAAATCATCCCAAGGACCCTTCCATTTGCATTACACAGGGTCCTAGTTGCAGCTTGTAGGACTATACATGGGGAAAGGTATGGTCCTAGACAAAATGTTAATGAGACACATTTATAAAAGAAAGAGAAGAATCCTCAGGAAAGCATAATAGAAGGCAATGAAATATTAATCAAAAAATTATCTTATTTCCCCTAAATATGGGTGAAATTCACCCCTGGGCAGAGAGCCTGCACAAGGCCCTATGCATCATTTAAATTCCACTTAAGCCATTGTTCTGCGTCTTACATGGTTCATAAGGCCCTGGGGTAGGTCATTAGGCTGGGCTGTGTTTCATTCTATGTCAAAACCAAGATATGTAAGAGCAGCAGTGGAGTAATTTCATTATAGCAAATCTATGGGGTTGCCAAAACAGTCTGATTGGCCGGTCATCCCCCTTGAAGGTTTTAGAATATTGGTTGTACAGTGCATTACCCAAGAGAAACAGTGGTATAAAAATGAAGATCTGACTAAATAGTGGCTAAGAACTCTACAGACATTCATTCCTCTGTCATATAGGATAATTAATTAATTAATGTAATTAAATAATAAAAAGAATCAACTATCCAGAAGCAAAAACTCCTAGCTTCCCCAGTAGGCATCTGACTGTGAAACACCAATATATAATAAAACCCTGATTAGAAATCCTAGCATAGATGGTTTCTCCCTGTGACTGGGGATCCAGTGTTATTGACATTGTCAGACATTGCCCTCTGAAGATTCAGAGGAAAGGAGAAGGGTAATGTCACACATCTATAATAATACTCACAGACTGTAGGATGTGACCCAGTCAAACGTGTTCACATCAGACAGGCTGCCTTTCAGCTTTAATTGGAGTTGCCTTTGCTATTTAAAGGGTAATGGAAACAAAGTGTCTAAGCATTAACAAGTCAGGACAAAAAGCAGGAGCCCTTTATCTGTGCAAATCACTACAGGTTCTCTTA
Organism: Chelonia mydas; assembly: GCF_015237465.2. Classification (NCBI taxonomy): domain Eukaryota; kingdom Metazoa; phylum Chordata; order Testudines; family Cheloniidae; genus Chelonia; species Chelonia mydas. The sequence goes on from NC_057849.1 coordinate 36,227,634, forward strand.
TTCATTTATGTTATTAATAAATAATTTGTACTGTGATAACACCCAAAATGAGCTAGGTGCTACACAACTATATGACAGTTTCTGCTCCTAGATCTGCAACATTTACAATACTTTACTTCAATTATAGTGTTACAACTAAAAAAAAATAGCAACAATAGGTAAGAGCCATGTTGGGTTACCTGTGGGCAGACTGGTATCCCGGCTGGAACACCAAGCCAATGACACATCACTAATGCAACCTGTGCCTCGCACAGGATCCAGTTTCATGAGTGATTTCAGGACTTCTGCACTCTGCATCAGTGGAGATTAAGCATGTTGTACCAGTGAAAAGGCAGTCACAGTAGCCAAAAGGAAATGTACAATGTATATGGAGTGTTTATGTCAGCAATTACATTATATCCCACAAGGCCTAGTTTAGGAGGTACAATTTGAGGGACCGTGTCAGCCAATCCAAGACCAGCAGTTTTCTCACGGATTTGCCCTCCTGACCTAAAAAGGACCACAATAGGGCTGATTTTCAGTTCCTGTGCTTGAAGTAAAATTAGGTGGTGAGAGGACAAAGCCATATGTTTTAGCTATTCGGGAGCCAGCCCAGGCCCCAGCATAAGATACAACCGTCTTAGGTTGCTCTAAGTTATGCTCTGCCAGGGACTGGGAGCAGGGTCAGCATAGAGCCCTAATGCTTGCTCTACACCTATACGGGAGACCCTCCAATGAGTGGGTATTCTCAAGGGGCTCTTTCCACCCCCTGAAAGACCCCTTTATGCTGCCAGAGAGGTATAAAATGGACTTAGTGTAACTAGGAATCAGGCTCAATAGCAGTAACCAGAATAGGAGAGAGCAGGAGAATGGTGACTTAAAAGGGCTGGTTAAATATTTCTCCTTTTTTGCATGAGGAAGGGAGGAGGATCATACAAAGGAAAATATTTCTTTGCTCTTGACATCATAACTATTCACAGGAGTGGACTGTGGTGTCATAAGCAGCACAACAGATCCTGTATTAACATGAGAAAAGAGGAGGTGAAGATAACATTGATCTGTAATAATTAGCTATTGAAGAAGGAATGAGGAGGGGGAAAAATCCTGAAAATCCAGCTGAGCTGCATTTGAATAATGTGTTCTTGTAACATGACAGTAAATTGAAACTCATCTTTTAATGTTTCCAACCATGGTGAGTATAAATCATTAACCCATACAAAAGCTTTCAGTCACTTAGAGGAAGATGGACATTTGTCTTTGGTACTGATTTCCCTGGCATAAAAAGAAAAATGAATCATAAGAGGATAGATTGGACCATAGGAGTCGAAGTGGTTGATGAATGCTTGACTCAATAAAATAATTTCCAAACATCTTCTGCAGCTTTAGATTAAGAGAAGAGGGGGTGGGTCCGGGGGAAGGAACATTTTATCATTGGCTTGATATACGTTTCTTCAGCTCTGTCACTGAGAACAGGAAAGCCAAGTGACCCTGTTATTGCTCTGTCTGGGGAAGAAGTATTAAAAATGCTGAGATGTCCCCACAGCATGGTTAAAGTTCTCTGAAGCACAGCTATTAGTGAGATAAAAAAGTCATGGCATCTATGGTTTCACATAACCCACCACAACCTGTAGTAGCTGCCAAGCCAGCCAGTCCAATTCATTCTGAAAATCATCAGAGCCCAAACATGTTTTGACAAGCGAACATGAGGGATATTAGAGGAAGCAGAAAACAAAATTTGATTTTGAGAGTTCCAGAAGCCTGCAAAGGCAATGGAAGCGTAGTATCCAGTGCTGACTAACTGTGAATAAAACAGCTCTGGGAAGGATTAGAGCTTGTAGACCACATGTGACAGAAGTCCTTGCATGAGGCTGACTTTTAGGCCACTCCATTTGAATTTTATTAGATGAGGGGGAGGGGAGAGATTAAGGATCAAACACAACAAAATTCAAGATCATGTTGTGATAGATTTTAAAATTACTCTGCTAACGTCAGGCATTCTTTCATACATTTTGCTCAAAATATTTTTTAAAAATGCCTTTTTAATTAAGCTAGAAAAGAAATGTCCTTCATGGATGAAAAAGTTATTATTTCATATCACAACATTTATTTAAGTATAAGTAAATGAAGGCAAACGAAGAAAAGTAGCACTCCTGAAATAATCAGTAGGCTGCTCTTTTAATATGCACAACTAATCAGCACTGTATGTGGCAACCCAATGAGGCTACATGAAATGTCTGGCCAACATGTTGCACTGCATAACCTGAGAGAACTTGTCCACAATGTTTCAAAAATAGATGACTAAATCGGTATTTAGGGCTGGACTCAGTACCCACGGTAGTCAATGGAAAGATTCCTTTTGAATTCCATAGCCTTTGGATCAAATCTCCTTGGCCGTTAAAGTCAACTGACACTGTTCATCGCTCAGTGCTTCAGAAAGTCTGGTCACCTATTTATGTGCCTAACCATGAGCTTAGTAGCCTAAATTTGAGCTCTTATTTTTGCAAAAGTCAGCCCTAGAGGTTTTTTTAAATTCAGCACACAGGGCCAGATCCTGAGCTGGGGATTAGCCCAATTTACCCAGTTTACCCAGTACCATCGTTTCTAACAGCTGAAGATCTGGCCCAAATGAGCAGAGCTCTGTAGGAACTGCAATTTCAATGCTGTGGGAAATTCCACGATTTCAAAGATTGTTCCAAATTAAAACAAAATGTCAACTTCTGATGTTCCCATGAAAGCAAATTTTTAAATAAATAAATAAATAAATAATTTTGGGTCTATTTTTACTTTTAAAATGTTTGTATCATATAGTATAATTAATAGTATAAAATAAAATAAATTTTCTAATGAAAAATCTAAATGTTCCATTCCAAAAATGTCAAAATAGAATGTTTCAACTTTTTTTCAAAACAATATTTCACTGAAATTGACATGTTCCCAAGGAAAGTTTTTGATTTTGAGGAAACGGCATTTTCCAACAGACAAACATTCAGTCAGAAAATCTTCAAGCAGCTCTGGTAATGAGCTTTCAGGTCCCAGGTCTGTTCCTAAAAGTTCTCTATCTGAGTGAAACTGTACGCAGTGCTACATAAACTCCTTGGTCAGTAGGTGTCTTTCTATAGACTGGTTTATTTTGGAGATTGGGAAAAGGCTGTCAGCATGAGAAAGAGCAGGAAAGCAGCACGTTTGCAATGAACACAGCTGCACAGTATCTGGCCGTGAATCAAATAAGGACAATTTCTGTTATGATTCACTTAGAATTAGTTCCTTCCCAAGACAGTAGTATTGTCTTCTTTGGCATACTTCACTGCACTGTTCTGAAAGCATGCTAAAGGCCATAGTTTCAAAAGGGCACACACAAAAAATTGTGCCTATAGATTTTGCTGTGTTGATCCACATGCATGGATCTGTCAGTGCCTGATTAGATGACAGCAAGAGCCAGCTACCTATCCAGGATTGGCCTTCCCACCACTGACCCCAGAGATCCACATGTGGGGAGGAGGTAAACCATGGGATGGAATGGGGAAGAGAATTATGCATCACATTCCCAACAATCCCATAGGGTGAAATAAGCTAATGGTCTCACTCCAATTCCAAGGAGAAAGACGTCAACATCACAAATAGGCCTGTCTCGGTATCCACAGAAAGACTAAATGTGCAAGGAGACAACTACCCTAGAGTTTTCACTCTGAACTGGTTGAAGCATATTGAACAGGCAGAATGAGGAGCTTGCACTGCCTACCCTGTGCTTATTCTATGTACCAAGTTTTGTTTCCATGACTTTCATAAGCAAATATTTTGCAGTCTTTACTGTACAAGACAGTGGGGAAATTCCTAAACCACGACCACTTTTCCTGGGAAGATGAAATGTGGCCTTGATGGAGGTAAAGGAGAAGATTTTCAAAGGCACAAAGAGTAGTTAGGAAGCACTGACTTTTGATGGAAGTTGTTTACCTAATTTGCCTTTGTGCCTTTAAAGTCTCCACCTACATTTTTGAGGAGGAAGTTAAGAGCATTTTGAGGAGCTTGAGGTCAGTGAAACAACAGGACAAAACGATTACTAATCTTTCTGTAACTGTTGTTCTTTGAGATGTGTTGCTCTTGTTCATTCCACACTAAGTGTCTGTGCATCGCGTATCCATTGGGCCAGTTCTAGCATCCCCTAGAGCCAGATGCTTATGCACCAATATAAGGGATATCGCTGTCCCGCACCCTCTCAGTTCCTTCTTGCTGACCAACTCTGAGAAAGGTGGGTAATAGAATGGACATGAGCAACACATCTTGAAGAACAACAGTTACGGAAAGGTTAATAACCGTTTTTTCATCTTTGAGTGCTTGCTCATGTCCATGCCATGCTAGGTGACTCACAAGCAGTACCCAAGGAGGTGGGCTCAGAGTTCACGGACATGCAGACTGCAACACTGCTCTCCCAAACCTGGCATCATCTCAAGCCTGTTGGCTGATGGCATAGTGGGGTGAGAAAGTATGAACCGAGGACCAAGCCACAGCCCTGAAGATGTCTTGGATTGGAACCTGCACGAGGAATGCTGCTGAAGAGGCCTGAGTGGTTAGGATGGCTGATGGCAGGACATTTGCCTGCTCATAGCAAATTTCAATACAGGCAGTTATCCAGGATGAGCTCCTCTGGGCTGGAAGGCCCTTCATCCTTTCTGCTACAAAGAGTTGCATGGATCTGCAAAAGGGTTTAGTCCTCAATACAGAAGGCAAGGGCATGCCTGACATACAATGTGTAAAGCCGCCACTCTTCTGAGTTCTTGAGAGACTTCAGAAAGACGACTGGCAGGGAAATGGCCTGGTTTCTGTGGAACTGTGAAATCACCCTTGGCAGGAAGGCTTGGTTGAAGTTGGACCTTGTCCTAAAACATCACCATGTACGGTGGCTTTGAATAAGGGACATGATTTCAGAGACCCTTCTGGCTGAGGTGATTGTGACCAGGAAGGTTATTTTCCAAGGGAGAAGCAGTAGAGGACATGATGCTAGCAGCTCAAAAGGAGGACCTGTGAGCCTCAAAAGAACCAGATTTAAGTCCCACAGGGGGATTGGCTCGTGGACCTGAGGATAAAGTCTCTTCAGTCTTTTAAGAAAGCAGATTGTCATTTTGTGAGAGAACACTGACCTGCCATTCACCAGTGGGTGGAAGGCCCAGGTCGAGGATGGACTGATGGCCCCCCTTGGCTTAGGGATTAGGAAGTATAGGGAATAAAACCCCTTCCCTCTCAAGTTTTGACATACCTCCTCCACAGCTCCCACCCATAGGAGGCAAGGAGCTGCTTGTGAAGAGGGACAGGGATGGGAGGGCAAGAGGAGTGGATGAAAATTGAAGTGTGTAACAGTCAGTCCAAAAATAAAGGGAAGACAGGATCTGAAGTGGGAACTGGCATAATGCCCTTGGGAGCACCTTCAAAAGGCCTGGTTGGGCCCACCAGAGTACTTGTGTGACCCCAGCTGGGAGGTTGAGGTGGATGGAAGCAGTTGATGGCTCTTGTAACTTCTCCCCTTTCTCTTATAGAGGTTCTGTCTTGGAAGCAGAGCCGAGAAGTGTGGTGGCTGTTGAGACCTGAAATGCTTCCTTGAAGTAGATGGAGCATAGAGATCCAGGGACCTGAGGGTATCCCTTGAATCCTTCAGGCCACGTAGTCTCATGTGCATCTGCTTCAAAATAAGCGAGGAACCTTCGAAAGGGAGGTCCTGGATTGACTGCTGGACCTCGTCAGAGTCCCAAGGACAGCAGCCAAGAGCATCATCTGATGGTGACAGCAGAGGCCATTGTCCTGGCCGCCACATCTGCAGCATCCAGTGCCTCCTGGAGAGAGGCTCTGGCAATATTCTTTCCCTCTTCCAAAAGGGCTGAGAATTCATGCCTTGAGTTCTGGGACATAGAGTCCTTAGATTTGGACAAGGAATCCCATAAATTGTAGTCGTATCTCCCCAGTAAGATTTGTTGGTTTGAGGTGCGTAGTTGTAGACTACCTGTCAAATAAATTTTCCTCCCAAACTGATAAAGTTTCTTTGCATCCTTCTGTTTGGGGTAGCACTCGAGTGGCCCTGTCTGTCCCTTTCATTAGAGGGACCCTGGAGGGGGGTGAGAATATAGATACTCATACCCACTGGCTGGCACATAATATTTCTTCTCTGCCCTCTTTGATGTCATGGGCAGAGAAGATGGGGTCTGTCACAGGGTGCTGACTGGACCCATTACTGCCTCATTAAGGCCACCTTAGATGAAGCTGCTGCAGCCAGAATGTCAATGAGGCTGTGGGATGATTCCTTGAGCTCCTCAATCTTTAGCCCCAGGTTAGCTGCTAGCCACTTTAGAAGCTCTCGATGAGCTCTAAAGTCATCCTGTGGTAGTGAGCTACTCAGCCCCGAAACAGCCTCATCCGGGGAGGAGGAGGAAGAGGCCTGTACTGGAGGAGGGGCTTCTTCCTCTTCTTCTGCCTCCGTAGGGGCCATATCCTGTAAATTGGTACCGGGGTTGGTACCAGAGACAGGGTCCAGTGCTGATCGTGGTGGAGTGGGAACCAGCCTCTCGGAAGTGACCAAGTATGTGAGCCAGTACTGGGGGAAAACCCCAAGGGTTCCAGAATTACCACTGCATAGGCCACTGTCCTCCTGGTCAGGTACAAGTGGGGGGACCTGCAGTGAGGCCCAGCAGTGTGTAGTGGCTCTTAGGTTGAATGTAGAGTTCCGTGTCTGATTCAGATGAAGAGTCCTCTCTAGGAAACCACGGGGGAGTGGTACCTCTTGCTGCCTCTGATCAGTGCTGAGGGTCCGGTGACTGGTGGCGGACCGGGGACAACCTCGCAGAGGACAGAAGAGCTAGCTTGCATCTAGAAGGTACTGGAGGGCCCAGTGCCAGGAAGGAGCTGAAAGCACCATGCTCTCTCCTGCTCCGTGGGACCAGGAGCAACAGCAAGTCTCTGGCCACTGCAAATGCCTTCAGGGTTGAAGGCACCGCAATTCTGCTGGTGACGCGATGACTTCCCAGCATCAGCAGAGGGACCCGCACCAGACAACGATCTTGGCAAAATCTACAGTGCCACCATGTGACCGGGGGTGAAGGAGTGACCCAACACAGGTAGCACTCCATTGCCGTCCCCTTGCTTGCCTTTCTTCAGAACCAGCGAGTGCCCTCTGTCGCTGTGCTGCTTTTTGTGCTTCTTCCTCGACACTGGAGATGGAGAGCAGTGCCAGGATGCATGCAGTGCTGGAGGAGTGCTTCACACCGAGGCCGAAGTGTGAAACCGGTCTAAGAGCGGCTTCAGTTAGGACAGCCTGAAGTCTGATTGCTCTGTCCTTCTTTGTGCAAGGCTTAAAGTCCTGACAAATTTGGTAGCTGTCTTTCACGTGAGATTCTCCCGGATACATCAAACAGCTGGAGTCTGGGTCCCTCACAGGCATAGGTTTGCCACAGGAGGTACAAGATTTGAAGTCTGGGGATTGGGGCATGCCCAGCCCCAGGGGCGAAGACAGCCCCTTAATGATAAGGGGGTACTACCTACACTAATACTATTTATAATATATACACTGTAATTAAACTATAGACTAAACGACCAGAGCACCTTGCCGAAGGAAGCACCTTGCCGAAGGAAGAGGAGACGTTCCAAAAACTGTCACGGGCGGAAAGAAGGAACTCCAAGGGTGTGGGACTGGCGGTGCCCCTTACACCAGTGCATAAGCACACAGCTCCCGGGGGCACTAGAGCCAGCCCAACCGATAGAAAAATCTCTGGCAACAGTTTGGCACACACAAACCTAGCGTGGAATGGACATGAGCAAGCACTCGAAAAAAGAACAGGTAATATCCTTTGAAGAGCTCTTCAGGAAAGGAATAGCAGATAAATGCAGGAAATGCAACATAACTTTTAAAATAACAATTAGTTTTGGAGATTATAATTTTACTTTTATTCTAAAAGGATGACAACAGAACTCCTAAGAAGTTCCCATCTGAGCATCAGTGACACCAAAAAAAGAGTAAAACACTTGGATTAGCGTGACCTAATCAGCATGGTTTCTATGAGGAAAATCAGGTTTTTCCAACTTTTTAGAGTGCTTTGAAAAAGTCAATAAAATATTACCTAAAAGTGAACCCATGTGACCAATTTCCCAATAAGAAACTAGTTAAAAACACAGGGTGAGGAGACATGTCCTGGCATCACTTAAAAAATAATTAATCTACATTTCATCTTCCCATGAAAAGTGCTCATGGTATAAGAATTTCCCCACTTTGTTCTATGCCTTTTACTGATACACTTACTCACTTTGAATAATGCCTTACTCCATGAGTAGTTCCATTGACTTCTGTAGAACTATTCATGAAGTAAGGTGCTATTCAACATGAGTAAGGGCATATCAATCTGGCTCTAAGATTTTTAATAAATGGCTGCCCTCAAAGTGGAGAGAAGGCAGTAGATAGCGAGATACCTGAGGGAGTGTTATTTGGGACCTTTGCTATTTAGGGGATTTATTATTGATATGGAAAAATTAGACAGCGTGTAGATGAAGTTTGCTAGTTACATAAAATTCCTTCACTAAGTAAAAAGCACTACGAATTTTGAGAAATTACAGAATATTTGTACAAGAAATAGAACAACAGGGTCTTAATCCTGACTGGGATCTCTGGGCACTACCACAATAATGGGACTTGATTAATAAAGAATTAAAGAAGAGTTATGTTATAAATGCAAATCAACATGGATTTATGGAAAATAGATCCTGTCAAACTCACTTGATGTATTTTTTGATGAGATTACCAGTTTAGTTAACAAGGGTCATCGTATTGATGTAATACGCTTAGACTTCTGTAAGACATTTGACTTGGTACCACATGACATTTTGATTACAAAACTATAAAGATATATAATTAACATGGCACACATTAAATGGATTAAAAACTGGCTAACTGATAGGTCTCAATATGTCACTGTAAACAGGGAATTGTCATCTCGTGGGTGTATTTGCAGTGGGCTCCTGTAGGGATTGCTTCTTGACCTTTGTCAAGGCAAACTTCCCACTCTGGCACTTGGTGTGCAGAAGGTGGGTCCCGCAAGGATTCTAAAAATTAATACTAGCCACTGCAGGCTTACATTAAACTCCCAAGGTTACAGCTTTTTTCTGACCTTGGATTGGTAGATGCTGCCACAACCCAAGTACAGAACCCCTTTGAGAGCTCAGGAAGGCGCACTTGGAATTCCTTCCTGTGGGGTGCCCTCAAGCACTTTCACCCCCGCCCCCCCCAGGGAAGAGCTGAGAAAGAAAAAAAAGGAAATCGGCTTTTTCCTTGCCACCAGCTAATTAAACAACATGTGCACAAACCCCTTAAGACATAAAAATGCAATTCTGTTCTTAAAAAAGGTAAATTTTATTTAAAAAAACTAAAGAAGAAAATACATTTGGGAACTCAGGCTATTGCTAGATTTAAAAGAGCAACTACAAGGACTAACCACCAAGAATAGCTTCCTTGAGGTCCAGTTTAAAGGTTACAAGCAAAACAAAAGCACCTGGGATTAGCACAGAGGAATCCACAAGCCATAAAGAAATAAACCTAATCACGTCTTCCTAGACACTTCCTGTTCTACTTGCATATCTGGGATTTCAGATGAGTAGTTCCTAGGTATGATACTGATGATTTTTCATACCTGGCCCAAGCTTCTCACAGCATAACTGCTGCCCTGTCAGCCTCTCCCCGGGAGAACAGACAGACAGACAGACAAAAGGGGAGTTGTTTTTCAATTTTAAAAAGTTCTAGCCTTCCCATTGGCTCTTTTGGCCAGGTGCCCACTCACTTCCTTTTACTTATGCATAGCAGTGAGACTTTTTAACTCTTACAGGTAGAGCAATTAGAGAACATATTTTATAGCTACTGGCTGGCTGGGTGTTCATAAAAGGGAGCTACTCCGCGCCCCCCCCCCCTTCATTTATCACAACCTCATACTGAAGAAAACATAATATCATCACTGATAAAGTTTGCAGATGACACAAAAATTGGAATGGTAAAGAACGAAGATGACAGGTCACTCATCAGAGCAAGCCAACCATTTGTGTATTAATGTATACATCTAGGAACAAGGAATACAGGCCTTACTTACAGGATGGGGATCTCTATCCTAGAAAGCAGTGACTCTGAAAAAGATTTGGGAATCATGGTGGATAATCAGCTGAACATGTGCTCCCAGGGTGATTCTATGGCAAAAGAGCTTATACAATCCTGGGATGCATACAAAGGAAAATCTCGAGCAGGAGTACGGAGGTCATTTTACCTCTATTTTGGCTCTGGTGTGACTGCTGTTGTTCAGACTACTGTGTCTAGTTCAGATGCCACATTTCAAGGAGATAAATAGTAGAGTTGAAAGAAGAGCCACAAGAATGATTAAAGAATTAGAAAGCATTCCTCATAACAAGAGACTCGGGGAGCTCAATCTGTTAAGCTTAACAAAGAGAAGGTTAAGAGATGATGCGATTACAGTCTGTAGGTATTCACATGAGGGAAAATATTTAATAATGGGCTCTCCAATCTAGCAGAGAAAGGTATAACATGATCCAATGGCTGGAAATTGAAGCTAGACAAATTCAGTCTGGAAATAAGGCATACATTTTTAACAGTGAAAGTAATCAACCATTGGAACAATTTATGAAGGGTTGTTGTAGATTCTCCAGCACTAACAATTTTTAAACCAAGATTAAATGTTTCTCTAAACAATATGATAGAGGAATTATTTTGGGAAATTCTATGGCCTGTGTTATACAGGAGGTCAGACTAGATTATCACAATGGTCTTTTCTGGCCTTGGAATCTATGAATATAAATAACAGTGGGGATTTAGACACATCGGGTTATTGGTGACCTTGAAGGCAGATTAGATTGAACTTGGACAAATATAAAGTGTTCACATAAGTAAAAATAATCTAATCAACTCAAAAACAATTGGTCATATAGAAAAATCTATATTTTCTGGATCAGATCAATTAAAAGACTGCTGTCATCATCGATATCTCAGTGATGATGTTGAACAAGTATGTATTAAAAAAAGAGACTGAAATTATACAGAACATATTATTATAGATGTGATCACAGACCCTCATCTGAATTATTATAGGATCCTATTACACCTCTTTGTGGATTAGCATGTACAAATTTGGGCCCAGATTCTGCACATACTTATGCACATGCTTAACTGTAAACATGAGAGTAATCCCATTAAAGTCAATTAAACTACTCACATGCTTAAAGGTAAGCAAGTACTTACACTTTTGCAGAACAGAAGTCTTGGTTACTCCACCTCCCCACACAAAAAGTACAGCAGAGATTGAAAATATTGCAAAACATACAGAAAAATATTTAGTAGCGTGGCGGGCTTTTCACATGACAAAGGATTGAAAATACTATGAAGAGGGCCCTATCAAATTCAGGGTCCATTTTGGTCAATTTCACAGTCATTGGATTTTTAAAATCGTAAATTTCATGATTGAGCTATTTAAATCTGAAATTTCATGGTGTTCTAATTGTAGGGGTCCTGACAGCTGCTGCTCTCCGGCTGCCCAGCTCTGAAGGCAGAACAGAAATAAAGGTGGCAATACACAGCCTTCCTAAAATAACCTTGTTACCCCCTTGCAACTCCATTTTGGGTCAGGACCCAGGGCCGTCCTTACCCATAGGCAAAGTAGGCAGCTGCGTACAGCACCTGCTCCAGCTCTTGCCCAGGGCCCCCGCCCCTGCTCTGCCCCAGCCCCACCCCCGCTCCCCTGAGGAGGGCAGCAGGGCCGGGCCTGCAGTCACCGGCAGTGGGAGTGCAGTAACCTGGCCCCAGCCGTGCCACTGGTCTCCCCTGTGAAATAGTATAGTGTAAAAGCACACAAAAGACCAGATGTCACGGGGGGAGACCAGTTTTCATGGTCCGTGATGCGTTTTTCATGGCCATTAATTTGGTAGGGCCCTAACTATGAATATTGTCAAAAAGTTTGACTGCAAGCAAGTTTTCGATTGTACAGCCTTTGAGGCAGGGACAATTTTTTGTTCTGTGTTTGTACAATGCTCAGCACAAAGGAATCCTGGTCCATGACTGTGGTTACTAGGTGCTACCACAACACAAACAAACAAAAAAACAACCAAGCAAACAAGTAGGATGTGGTGATAGTGTGTTTTCTATTTGTGTCTAAGTGCAAAGCTCAATTTTAGGCACTGTAGAAATAACAATCCTGTCCCTTCACATAAAAACAAAGGGAAAAGATTAAATCAAAGAGCAGAACATTGAGAAGAAAAAATAGAAAATACTATTTTTACACAGCATGTAGTCAACAAACAGAATGGAAATGCTGCACTTGGATTGTTGAAAGGACTGGATTGTTTTGTTTTCCATTGGTAACATTTGCATTTAAGTAACATGAGAGAATGATATGGCAATGATGGAAAATCAAATACCACAGGTCGGTAAGCCCCTCTCTCATGTACAGTTTTGAACAATTTGCTACTTGCATTATGCCAAAAATGGTAGTTCATGGGAAGGGGTGTGTGACATTCTATACCTTGGGTTGGGGGGAGGCATCCTGTAACTCCCATATGGTTATCCTGTAACCCCCATATGCCTCATTTATATATAATTGTGATATTGAATATAAAGCAGGCCGTGTGAGGTATCAGGGGAAAGGTTATAATCTGCTGAAAGTCATTTTTCTATCTAAATATGTATATCATTAATGCATATTGTGACAAAGTTCCTCCTCTACTTTGGTGGGTATTGCGCTTATTGGCGGATTTGCTCACCTTGGAGCTTCACGGCAGCCCTCAGTTTGGCCGTTTTTGTGAATCCACAGTCCAGGTCAACTCCTCCTGTGGCTGACCAGGAGTTGGGAGGTTTGGGGACAACCCGGGCCAGCCCTCTACTCCAGGTTCCAGCCCAGGGCCCTGTGGAATGCAGCTGTCTAGAATGCCTCCTGGAACGGCTGTGCGACAGCTACAACTCCCTGGGCTACTTCCCCATGGCCTCCTCCCAACACCTTCTTTATCCTCACCATAGGACCTTCCTCCTGGTGTCTGATAATGCTTGTACTCCTCAATCTTCCAACAGTATGTGTTCTCACTCTCAGCTCCTAGCGCCTCTTGCTCCCAGCTCCTTACACGTGCACCACAATCTGAAGTGAGCTCCTTTTTAAAACCCAGGTGCCCTGATTAGCCTGCCTTAATTGATTCTAGCAGCTTCTTGATTGGCTGCAGGTGTTCTAATCAGCCTGTCTGTCTTAATTGTCTCCAGAAGGTTCCTGATTGTTCTGGAACCTTCCCTGTTACCTTACCCTGGAAAAGGGACCTACTTAGCCTGGGGCTAATATATCTGCCTTCTATTACTCTCCCGTAGCCATCTGGCCCGACCCTGTCACAATATGAAGTTATGAGAATGTGTTTTATGATTGTCACTAAAATACGCTGTGGGTTTGGGAAGCGCCCAGAAACTAGCTCTCCAGAGACAATGCCAAGGAAAGTAGTCAACACCTGGGCGAGTATCAAACAAACGTTAACAGTCATAGTCCAGCAAGGGAGCTACAACTCAGTGAACCACCTGCATAAGACCACATCGGGGGGATTGCTCAACCTTGCCTGGGGACTCAGCAATGCCCACCTGACATGCCTGGACTTGTGTTCTCCAAGCATATGAGACTGAGCGTATAAAACCAAACACAGGGGGCCCATGTTAGCCTCTCTTTCCCCCACCTACACTGAAACTAGCAACAAGGACACTCAGAGAATACTGAAGCTTCCAACAGAGGTGACTGGCCAGGTTTCAAGGGTAAAGCCTGTGTACTATGAACTGCAATATCCAGTGGAGAGAGAAAACCTGCTTAATCTAGATGTTGCCCAATCTAATAGGGTTGAGAGTTTAGACTGTGTGCTTATATTTTATTTTATTTTGGTAACTAACTTTGACGTTTTGTCCATCACTAAAATTTTATCTTAAAATCTTAAAATCTATTTTAAAATCTACCTGGAGAGTTAAGGAGGCACAGTGATCCCACGGTCCCAGGCTGCATGCCAGGCATCCCGTTACATACTCTTCTTGAGATATTTCTAAAATAGTACTTGTAGTCTAACCCTTGTAAATATCCTTATACATGATCCCACAATTTAGCATATGGCTTAATTTATTACACGGATATCTCTACCAGGTATACAGTATGTATGTGTGTGAAGGATATGTATTAATGCTACTTTTTATATAAATAATACTTTTCAAAAATTAAATGAATCACCATAAAGTCTTTAAATCATTTTGAAACAGCTATCTAAACTTAAGGAACAGTACAAGGATAATTTAAAAAGTAAGCAAAGTCTGGATTTCAAATATCGTAGCTGTTTTCCCTATCATTTATAATCACTTAAAATCTATCTTTTGTAGTCATAGAATCATAGAAGATTTGGGTTGGAAGAGACTTCAGGAGGTCATCTAGTCCAACCCGCTGCTCAAAGCAGGACCAACCCCAACTAAATCATCCCAGCCAGGGCTTTGTCAATAAACTTCTTTTACTGTTTATGTTTGTGACATTGCACTCCATATGGTTTTATGAAAATATGCTAATGAGTGTGAATATAATGTAACTGGAATATGCTTCATGCAAAAGGTCTCTTGTAAAGTATCATTACAAAGCTTATAATCTACTGAGTGTGGTCATCCTATTTCAGGGGTGGGCAAACTATGGGCCGGGGGCTGCATCTGGCCCTTCACACGTTTTAATCTGGCCCTCAAGCTCCTGCCAGGGAGTGGGGTCCAGGGCTTGCCCCATTCCACATGTGCTATGGCTCCACATGGCTTCCAGAAGAAGAAGCATGTCCCTCCTCCAGCTCCTACACATAGGGGCAGACAGGGGGATCTGTGCACTGCCCCCGCTGCTCCCATTGGCCACACTTCAAACCCCTCCTGCCCTCTGAACCGCTCAGTCCCACCCTCCTACACCCCACACCCCCCGCTGGAGCCCTCACCCCCCTGACCCGCACCCCAAACCCCAATTTCATGAGCATTCATGGCCCGCCAAATAATTTCCATTCCCAGATGTGGCCCTCAGACCAAAAAGTTTGCCTGCCCCCGTTCTATTTGTATAATTGTATCATTCTTATAACTGAAACAAGAAATATGAAATATAACTCTGAGGTCCTATTGTAATTATGCAAAGTGTGGGCCATTAATGGTGGTTTAGAATCTTGATGGCTCCCATCAATTAGGACAATTGGTTGTAAATGGCTCTGTTTACTTGCAAGCCATCCTGTAAGTCAAGCCAGGAAGAATGAAGGCTTGGGGTCTCACAGGACATGTGACCATGTCACAGGGTACTGGAATCCATCTTAAACCTGGTGCTTTTCCATTTAGAAGGAAGGCTGGGAGGGGTGCCAACGCTATATCACGGGATGGAACAGAACAAAGGAGGCTGCAGTCATGAGAAATTCCCTAGCTACCACCTGAGCTGCAACAAGGACTATACCAGGGGAAAGGATTGGGCCCAGACTAGAAAGGAGTCTGGTCTGTGAAAGAAGCTTATTGGAACATCTCTGAGGATAAAATTTACCTGTATTCAGTTTCTTAACTGTATTAGGCTTAGACTTGAGTGTTTTTATTTTTATTTTATTTTTCTTGGTAACTTACTTTGTTCTGTCTGTTATTATTTGGAACCACTCAAATCCACCCTGATATTTGCTGGGAGAGCAATACAGTGGTGCACAGACAATCCAGGAAGTTTTTGGAAAGTGTAGGGGACAATTTCCTGGTGCAAGTGCTGGAGGAACCAAGTAGGGGCAGAGCTCTTCTTGACCTGCTACTCACAAACCGGGAAGAATTAGTAGGGGAAGCAAAAGTGGATGGGAACCTGGGAGGCAGTGACCATGAGATGGTCGAGTTCAGGATCCTCACACAAGGAAGAAACGAGAGCAGCAGAATACGGACCCTGGACTTCAGAAAAGCAGAATTGACAACCTCAGGGAACTGATGAGCAGGATCCCCTGGGAGAATAACATGAGGGGGAAAGGAGTCCAGGAGACCTGGCTGTATTTTAAAGAATCATTATTGAGGTTACAGGGACAAACCATCCCGAGGTGTAGAAAGAATAGTAAATGTGGCAGGCAACGAGCTTGGCTTAACAGTGAAATCCTTGCTGATCTTAAACACAAAAAAGAAGCTTACAAGAAGTGGAAGACTGGACAAATGACCAGGGAAGAATACAAAAATATTGCTCAGGCATGCAGGAGTGAAATCAGGAAGGCCAAATCACACCTGGAGTTGCAGCTAGCAAGAGTTGTTAAGAGTAACAAGAAGGGTTTCTTCAGGTATGTTAGCAACAAGAAGAAAGTCAAGGAAAGTGTGGGCCCCTTACTGAATGAGGGAGGCAACTTAGTGACAGAGGACGTGGAAAAAGCTAATGTACTCAATGCTTTTTTTCCTTCTGTCTTCACAAACGAGGTCAGCTCCCAGACTACTGCACTGGGCAGCACAGCATGGGGAGGAGGTGACCAGCCCTCTGTGGAGAAAGAAGTGGTTCAGGACTATTTAGAAAAGCTGGACGAGCACAAGTCCATGGGGCCGGATGCGCTGCATCCGAGAGCGCTAAAGGAGTTGGCAGATGTGATTGCAGAGCCATTGTCCATTATATTTGAAAACTCATGGCGATCGGGGGAGGTCCCGGACAACTGGAAAAAGGCTAATGTAGTGCCCATCTTTTAAAAAGGGAAGAAGGAGGATCCTGGGAACTACAGGCCAGTCAGCCTCACCTCAGTCCCTGGAAAAATCATGCAGCTGGTCCTCAAGGAATCAATTCTGAAGCACTTAGAGGAAAGGAATGTGATCAGGAACAGTCAGCATGGATTCACCAAGGGCAAGTCATGCCTGACTAATCTAATTGCTTTCTATGATGAGATAACTGGCTCTGTGGATGAGGGGGAAGCAGTGGACGTGTTGTTCCTTGATTTTAGCAAAGCTTTTGACACTGTCTCCCACAGTATTCTTGTCAGCAATTTAAAGAAGTATGGGCTGGATGAATGGACTATAAGGTAGATGGAAAGCTGGCTAGATTGTCGGGCTCAACGGGTAGTGATCAATGGCTCCATGTCTAGTTGGCAGCCGGTATCAAGTGGAGTGCCCCAAGGGTCGGTCCTCGGGCCGGTTTTGTTCAATATCTTCATTAATGATCTGGAGGATGGTGTGGATTGCACCCTCGGCAAGTTTGCAGACGACACTAAACTGGGAGGAGAGGTAGATACACTGGAGGGTAGGGATAGGATACAGAGGGACCTAGACAAATTAGAGAATTGGGCCAAAAGAAATCTGGTGAGGTTAAACAAGGACAAGTGCAGAGTCCTGCACTTAGGACGGAAGAATCCCATGCACTGCTACAGACTAGGGACCGAATGGCTAGGCAGCAGTTCTGCAGAAAAGGACCTAGGGGTTACAGTGGATGAGAAGCTGGATATGAGTCAACAGTGTGCCCTTGTTACCAAGAAGGCCAATGGCATTTTGGGATGTTTAAGTAGGGGCATTGCCAGCAGATCGAGGGATGTGATCGTTCCCCTCTATTCGACATTTGTGTATCCAGTTTTAGGCCCCACACTACAAGAAGGATGTGGAAAAATTGGAAAACTTCCAGCAGAGGGCAACAAAAATGATTAAGGGACTGGAACACACGACTTATGAGGAGAGGCTAAGGGAACTGGGATTGTTTAGTCTGCGGAAGAGAAAAACGAGGGGGGATTTGATAGCTGCTTTCAACTACCTGAAAGCGGGTTCCAAAGAGGATGGATCTAGACTGTTCTCAGTGGTAGCAGATGACAGAACGATGAGTAATGGTCTCAAGTTGCAGTGAGGGGGAGGTTTAGGTTGGATATGAGGAAAAACTTTTTCACTAGGAGGGTGGTGAAGCATTGGAATGCGTTACCTAGGGAGGTGGTGAAATCTCGTTCCTTAGAAGTTTTTAAGGTCAGGCTTGACAAAGCCCTGGCTGGATGATTTAGTTGGGGATTGGTCCTGCTTCGAGCAGGGGGTTGGACTAGATGACCTCCTGATGACCTTCCAACCCTGATATTCTATGATTCTATGAAATCCTACTTTTTATACTTTTTATACTTAATAAAATCACTTCTGCTTATTAATTAACCCAGAGTAAGTAATTAATACCTTTAGGAGCAAACAGCTGTGCGTCTCTCTCTGTCAGTGTTATAGAGGGTGGACCATTTATGAGTTTACCCTGTATAAGCTTTATACAGAGTAAAATGGATTTATTTGGGGTTTTGATCCCATTGGGAGCTGGGTGTCTGGGTGCTAGAGACAGGAGCACTTGCTAAGCCGTTTTCAGTTAAGTCTGCAGCTTTGAGGGCGCGTGTTAGACTCTGGGTCTGTGTTGCAGCAGATTAGTGTATTTGGTTCAACAAGGCAGGGTTCTGAAGGCCCAAACTGGCAGAGAAAATGGGCTCAGCCCACAAAACAGAACAATCACCTAACTCAGTGACTCGTTACCTTTTTAATGCCCTCATGTTACAACAGGAAGAAATATCGGTATCCCCCTTTCCAGCTAGCCTATGAGGAATTACTGGAGTACTGCTTCCAGTTTTGATGTCCACACTTTAAAAAGGATGATTACAAATTGGAAAGGGTCCAGAAAAGAGCTACAGGAACAATTTGAGGTCTGGCAAACCTGTCTTATAGCAAGTTACGAATGGTGAACAAACCTCAATATTGATGCAAAATTATTATAAACTTCCTTTTTATATTAAGTTGTTATGTACTTGTTTGCACTTTAATTGAATATTACAATATAGCCACAAGTATGTTATAGCCACAAGTATGTTATAGCCAGGAAGCTTGAAATTATAATAATACCTCTATATGTTTGAAGTTGGTTATGTTATAAATGTTCACAGTGGTTAGAAAAATTCCAGGAGGTTTTCACATCTGTCCCCAACAACAAGCAAATGTCAGGAAGATAACCTCTCCTTATCCATAAGCCACATTTAAAAAGAATGTTATATGAATTCAGAACAGCTGCAGTTTAAATTTCACCTCGCCTTATCATTCATACTATTTTCCTTTCTGATAGGTTTAAAAGATATATTGGATACTGAAATTTATGCTTTGTACATAATATCTGATAGAAGTTTAATTGATATAACAAACATTGTAACTCTAATGTCAAATCAACCTAATATCCTTCTAAGGAGTTTGGGTCAAGAGTAGGGTTGCCAACCCTCCAGGATTTTCCTGGAGTCTCTAGGAATTAAAGATTCATTTTTAATTAAAGATTATGTCGTGTGATGAAACCTCCAAGAGTACGTCCTACCAAAATTGGCAACCCGAATCAAGAGACCATCCCCTAAGAGTGTCTTATTTAGACCAGAACAGCTCCATTTGCACAAGATTCAAGTTTGATAATCCTTATCCTCAAGAAGACAAACCACGTAAAACATATATGTTTTAGGAATAGCCCCAGTTGTGAAAAGGAATGTAGGGTGTGTTGTCAGAGTAATAAATCTGGGTAAACCCACACAAAGAATTTGAGAAATATCCTTGTTGAAATGAAATTTATAATTACTCTAAAACTTCATTCAAAAAAACAATGAGGAAAAATGTGTGTAGCTGGAAATGTTTGAACCTTTTCTTTATTTCTTAAATACTGAGTCATAGAATACCAGGGTTGGAAGGGACCTCAGGAGATCATCTAGTCCAACCCCCTGCTCAAAGCAGGACCAATCCCCAATTTTTGCCCCAGATCCTAAATGCCCCCTTCAAGGATTGAACTCATAACCCTGGGTTTAGCAGGGCAATGCTCAAACCACTGAGCTAACACCTTTGTAAATGCACACTTGCAAATATGTCAACTAATATAAAGCTCCTACTATCATTATTATGTTTGCAGTGTTGTAGCCATGTGATCCCAGGATATTAGAGAGACAAGGTGGGTGAGGTAATACCTTTATTGGACCCACTTCTGTTGGTGAAAGAGTTAAGCTTTCGAGCTACAAAGCTCTTCTTCAGGTCTGGGAAAGGTACTCAAGAGTGTCACAGCTAAATACAAGATGGAACAGATTGTTTAGTTCTGTTAGTTTAGGATTTATCTACACTGGAACTTCATCGGCAAAACTTTTGTCGTTTAGGGGTG
This sequence comes from Chelonia mydas, assembly GCF_015237465.2. NCBI lineage: Eukaryota > Metazoa > Chordata > Testudines > Cheloniidae > Chelonia > Chelonia mydas. The sequence continues at coordinate 36,247,748 of NC_057849.1, forward strand.
TTAAAAAAAACACACACACCCCCAAACAACAAAAAGTTTTACTGATGAAAAGCATTGGTGTGAACAGCACTTGGTTGGCAGGAGCACTCTCCTGCCGACAACGCTGCTGCCACTCGCTGGAGGTGGCATATTTTTGTCAGCACGAGAGCTCTCTCCTGCCGACAAAGAGCAGTTACACTGCATGCCTTTTAGTGGCACAACTGTAAAAGCTGCACAGTGCAGACAAAGCCTTAGTTTAAGAGATATGCTAAGGGGCCATTCAAGGGGAAGTGGCTCATTAACACTCCTGCAGTGCTACCCACAACACCCCACACAACACACCTTTCAAGATCCATGGGTCCTATACATGCCTGTCACAACATGTGGTGTACCTCACTCAGTGCACTAAATGCCCCAACAACAACTATGTGGGTGAAACGAGACAGTCACGACACTATCGAATGAACTCACACAGAAAAATGGTAAAACAAGAAAGCCATATTACCCATGGGTGAGCACTTTTCCCAGAGTGATCACTCCATATCTGACCTATCAGTCGTCATCCTCAAAGGGAACCTGTACAACACTTTCAAAAGATGAGTCTCGGAATTTATATTCTTAACTTCACTAGACACTAAAAATAATGGCCTTAATAAAGAGACTGTTGTAATGAGCCATAAATCCAATCTGTAACCCATTAAGAACATGTCTATACTACAATCTTAAGTCGACCTATGTTAGGTCGACTTATAGCCACGGCAGTAATTACTGCGTGGACTGATGTCCAGACTACCCTCCTTCTGTCGGTGATGCATGTCCTCACAAGGAGCACTTCCACCGACTGAAGAGGGCTCTCAGCTCTGCACAGCTCCCCTCCAGGAGCCCAACTGCCCCCTGGGCTTCTCACCTTCCCACACCCAGCCAGGAGTGGTGGGAAAGCCACCCGGGGCTTCTCACTTTGGGCAGGGAGATCTGCGCTTGGAGTCCAGTCGACTGCTGTGCTCCCGGTGGGGTGTGAGGAGCCAGGATCCTGCGGGGGCAGCAGGGCTCCCCACTGGGAGCAGAGAGCCAGAGGGCAGCCCAAGCCAGGAGACCCCACAGCAGCCCAGCTCGGGAACTGGGAGCCAGTTTTCTTGTCAATTTCACAGCTCCAGCCAACAGCCAATGTAAGGAACGTGGTGTCTACACAGACACTGCTTTGCCCTAATTACACCGACATAAGCCCTACGCCATCGTAAGTGCCTAAATGGAAGCTGAGCTCATTTGAAAATCTGGCCACTTGTAGCCACCACACTATCTCCACGTCCTGGGAGTGTTAAACTACCTAAGAACACCTGCTACCACTCACCACAAAAGGTAAACAAACATTCTTTGGGTTGGGGCTTGTTTTATGATAGGACAGCATCAGAGCTTCCTTTATTAAGACTGGCATAAAGGGTATTGGGCATCATTTATTGTAGTGGTGAATTACTACAGATTTCCCATATCTCTGCAGCATGAGAGACATGGAGAGGAGTATGTTTTCAAATTGTTGTGTAGGATTTACAAAGTAGATGGGAATCCTACAGCTAAACCCTTCAGATAACATATCAAAACTGCATTCCCTGGAGAACAATGACATTCAATGGTGTCATTTTCAGTATTATTAAAATAAAATTGGAATTAAATTAATGATTAGACCTAGGCATTACATCAAACGAAGGCATTGAGAATTTCACCACTGTTTTAGTACACAACACTGTGACCGAGAATTTTCTGACTGGCATTTAAAATATCTGCAATAACTCCACATGCAGAGTTTATAAATAATGTAGGATGAAATTTATCCCAATCCAGAGAGCACCACTTACATCCCACTTAAGCCTTATTTTGGGGGGTTAAGTGAGCTTTCAGTAGTGCATAGTCCTTGAGCTGTTCCACTCTAAATAAATGAGCCCTTCTCATACACACACATCCCATTCTAAATTAATGCTCTTACCTTATCTTTATTTTCAGAGCCAGAAGCCTCAAGTTTGGTCCGAATCACAAACGGTGTTGATAATCTCAGAAGGACTCGTTCAAATGTGGCACTGACCTTCGGGGAAACTATCTCAAAGCAGTCCTGGAATTTCAATGTTTTGTGAGTATCACATTTGAGCTGCTTCCTAAGGCCTTCCCCAAGCTGGAGCACCAGCATGTTTGGATCAAACATCAGATGGAAGGGGAAAGCTCTGCAGAAGGTGCTGATGCTTATCCTCAGGTCTGAGGGAGACTGCGATGATCCGAGTGGAAGTGCTTTTGTGATATTTGCATTTTCACGTTCTTTGATAATAAAAGTAAGACAGCTGCAATTACCTGGGTTTGACCCCTCTGAGTACAGTTTATCATTCGTGACTTGTTCCACATCCACTTCCAAATGGTAGATCTTCTTTGCTGCTGCCTTTATCATTCCCATCATTGCAAATCCAACAATATGATGAGGGTGAAAGTAGTGGAGCATGAGGTTGCCTTCGGGGAGCTCTTTGCATCTGAAAGAAGGGGATTCCAGAGTGGCCAGTCTTCCAAATGAAGTTCTAATGTGCTCCAGCAGAGCATCAAAGCCATTGAAGAAGTCCTGCAATGTGCCACCTACAGCGCGAAGAACTCTTTCATTCTCATCAAAGCAGATATTGAAGAATTCCTCCCCAAATTTTTCTTGCATCTCCTCAAACTTCAGACCTACAGGGCAATGGTAAATATATGTCAACAGTGTGGTGGGGTTGTTGTTGTGCAACATTTTTCCTTTTTAATCTGCGTTTGTTTTGGGCTTCCCCCCAGCCACCAGATTATGATTTCTCCCTTATTCTAAAAGTTTCTTCATGAAGGATACCTGCTAGTGGGACTCCCATTTCCCTAGGGCAAAAGCTACCAGATTTCATTTGGTCTCTGTGGGTGACCCGAAGATGTCTGCATCACATTCTGGGCTGCTTTTTTTTTTTCCTGACCATCTTCCTTCCTCACTCCCCAGTCCCATGTCCCGCTATCAGCCACAGTTTGTGATTCATGCACTTTTACCTTTTCTCATTCCGGTTAGAGCCCAAAGACTACACTTTCCTCATGCTTTATATCTCACACACTACCACATTATCTGACCACCCTTTGCAATGAGGATGACTAGACAGAACTTCCTTCAGAATCTTTTAGTACCACCTTTGAATTGGACAGTGGGATCACTACAGAGTAACACAATAGTTCTCCTTCCCCCTCATTGTCTTTGCAACAGTCCCAGTCCCCACTGAGTCAAAGACTGGGACTGGAAATCAAACCTAGGACTTCCACAGAACAATGCAAAACCCACAACTAGCCACTCAAATATACCTCTTCTGGCTGCATTTACTCTGCAACCATGAAGTAAGACAGTCTCAGAGACTGAAATACTTTTCCTACACTGACCACTAGGGATTGCTAAAGAATAAGATGAAATAACCCCTTTCTCTGAATTGCTTGAAATTGAGAACATAGCTCGTGCAATGCTTCCAGGCTTAGCCACCTGGAAAAGCGTTTTTGCGGCAGAGGGTGAAGGGGCTAATGAGTCATCCACCGCTAATGTACTAGATCTTTCCATGTTCCCATCACAGAAACTCAAAAGGCTTTCATTTCTGAAAAGTGATGATACCAAACATTGCATGCAGGCAGTAAAATATCGCAGCAATAAAAAGATCCCAGACTAACAATGTACATCAATTGCTGCTTTGGTTTGCTAGTAACTATCTTAAAGGCAACTTTAGAAAATTCCATTTTAAGGTGACGACTAAACATTTTCATATCTCTACTATTTTCTAGGAATGCTCTTTTAAGCATTATTTGCATTTAATCAGTATATCAAACGCTGGAGTTACAATGTGCATAGCATATGTGTGTCCAGTTGCTAGATCTGGTAGGATAATTTTCATGTGAATTATTAGAATATATACCCAGTGTAAGAGTGTGCAGCAAAAATAAATTCAACAAACAAAAAAATTTCCTCCAGTGCATCATTTTTATTAAATGTAACACATACTAGTTAAATCCATGGCAGCTGGTTCTAATTATTCCAATAGAAATGAAGGACATAGTCATTTATTTCCTAAGGGTACAAATCAGATCTTCATTATAATACATATTCAACATGTCCTATGCTATCTTCAGTAAAATACCAGTGGATCTCTGAAGACCATTACATCATTTGTTTGGATAGCTCATAGGCTTCTGAACTTGGAAGAACCAATTAAAATAGTTTCATGCCCAGAGACATGAGAATAGCAGAAGTTATTAATCTATTGTTTGCAGAACAAAACTTTGATAATAATCTCAAAGAAGTATTTGAGTAAGCACATGGCTATAATTACAACAACTAGAGCCCCGGAAATTACTGATTTTTCAGTTTGCTGGAAATTCTGAAAATTAAACAAAAAAATCATTTTAGATTCACCCAAAATTGAAGTTTTTCAAAATTTTCAGCAAATCAAAAAGTTCAAAAAAAAAAAAAAAAAGTATTGTGGGTCAAACAAAATGTTATGTTTGACTCAGAGTGAAACTGTTTTTATTTCAGATTTTTAAAAAAAATAACTGAAGGGAATATAGAAACAAATTCTTTTAAAAAGATAAAAAATGAAATGTTTCATTTTAAAAATGTTAAAAGGAAACATTTCAACTTTTTCAGCTTTTTTTTTTGTCCTACAAAAACAATTTGGCAGAAACCAATACACATTTATGAAACATTTTGGTGTTGCCAAAGAAAGTTTCAAACAAAAAATTTTGCCCAGTTCTACTGATGTTTGGTATTTACACAGCACCCTTCATCCAAACTGATTTACAAACTATACGTAGTGATCTTTTTGCCCACATCTGGGATGTGACATGAGTTTAAAAGCTCTTAATATGGCACATCAGCTCAAGACAGAACATAAAGAAAAATAACTTATGCAGGAAAATTAACAGGATACATTTAGGTAGGTAGCAGAATATAATTATTCATATTGGCATTTGGCCAGAATACCCGGGTTGAAAGCCCTACTCTTCCAAAAAATATCATGGGACCTTTTATAACCACAAGTGGTCAGAACTGTGGTTTTATGGATAATCCAAAAGAGAGTACCTCAGTAGTACAATGCCTCCTAGTAGAGGAAAGGGTGTCAGTTACTGAATCACCACCATTACTTTTGCACAGGTCTCTAACATCTTCCAGCCAAGTACCAACCCCAACCAATGCGGGTTATTTTATGAAATTAGGTTCAGTGATATGGCCACAGGATATGCCATTACCTTTTTAAACATTTTAGGCGTTAATCCGTGGAGTTACACCTGCTCCACTGGAGTAACATAGCAGTGAATCAGACATAGAAAAACAGAAGTGGCCAAACTGGATCAGATCAGTGGTTTTTCTAATCCAGAATTTTGTCTGACAATGCCCATGACCAGATGCTTTACAGAAGGGTGAAAGAGTAGCAGCCGTCTTAGTCTGTATCCACAAAAAGAAAAGGAGGACTTGTGGCACCCTAGAGACTAACAAATTTATTTGAACATAAGCTTTTGTGAGCTACAGCTCACTTCAGCTGTAGCTCATGAAAGCTTATGCTCAAATAAATTTGTTAGTCTCTAAGGTGCCACAAGTCCTCCTTTTCGTTTTTTTGAAGGGTGAAAGAAACCCTGAAGTAGGCAGGTATGGAATATCCCACCCATAGAGAAAGTTTCTTCCTAATCCCCATGAATTAGAAACTGATTTATGCCCTGAAGCATGAGGGTTTATATCTTGTTCAATTTTTTATTACTATTTTTTTTTTACAATTTACTATTGTAATGCAGAGAAACAAGGTGGGTGAGGTAATATTTTTTATTGGACCAACTTCTATTGGTGAAAGACAAGCTTCTGAGCTACACAGAGCTCTTCTTTAGGTAACACAAATTGTATTGTAATTCTGGATGTTCCCATTATCAAAAAACAATCATCATCCCATTTTCAGTCATACTAAGCTCTTAGCCTTTGTGATATCTGGTGGCATGGAGTTCCACAGGCTATTTGTGCCTTGTATGATTAAGTATTTTCTTTTAGAACTTTTAACTCTACCACTTTTCTATTTCGCTGAACATCCCCTTGCTCTTGCAATCCACCTACCATCTCTATAAAGTTCATTTTTTTGTTTCTCTTTACCTCATCCCCTCTTATTAATTTCCTATATAAAGAGTCTTAGTTATTTTCACTCTCTCTCAATTGGAATTTTTTCCCCAGCCTGTTAAATCTGTTTAGGTATAAAAAAAGGAAACACTAGCACCATTGTTAGAAGCACAGAAATTGCCATACCAGATCAAATCAATGGTCCATCTGCCAAGGCATTCTGTCTCAACAGTGGCTAGTACCAGATGCTTGAGAGAAACTGTATCATCTAATGACCAATTATGCAATAACAAGCTCTGGGGGAAGCTTCTCCCTAGCTGCAACAATTAGTGGTTGGCTGCTATCCCGCAATAAGAGGATAGTAGTAAGTCTGTGGATATTTTATTATTAATATAAAAGACTGATTTAATAAATATTCCTCCTAAACATTTTTTTCAGCATCAAGTTGCAATATTTTGAGAATCCTACAAGTTAATTGTATGTTATATCAACAAGTATCTACATAATTCGTTGCCATTCAATTAAACTAAGTATCTCCCATTCTTTTTCTTCTATTTTGAGAATCTTTTCTCTCTCTTCTCATAGTCTTTCTGTGATTGTTCATTTTTACCATCTTTCGCTGATCCTTTTACATTTCTACTACAATATTTTTGCAGGGGAATGTCCAAAATTGAATACAGTGTTTGAGGTATGAGCATACCATCTATTTATATAAAGTCATTTATCAGATCTTCAGTGTTATTCTCTGTCCCTTTCTTAACATAATCTAACATAAAAGAAATCCCATCATACAAGCTCTTCAGAATCAATGAGAAGGTGAAAGATGGGATCAAAACAACAAAATACCCTTGGATTCAGCTACGGATCATATCGAAGCAACTATAATCCATCCAATTATTCCTGTAGAGTGAACCAAGGAGACAACAGCAGCCAATAGTACATTGGTATATATTAACACATACTATCTGGGATAGCCCTTAAGAGAATTGTAGTGTCATCTAGTGAATGGTACAGGTGAGATACAATTTGCAGTTCTAACATTCATATCATGAACAAAAGACTAGGTTCTGATCCCCTGGGTGTAGCAAAAGTTTCCTTAATGAAGTACATTTACAGTAAATATTTAGTCTCCCCTTCATAACAACTCTCTTTTGCTTTTATCTGATGGTGGTTTAGGCAGAAGTTGAAGATTCCAGGACACCATTTAAAAACAATAGGAAAAACTAATATTTGAACCAACATTCACTCTCTCAATAAAACAGATTCCGATGGGTGTAGGACACACCTGAGTGCGTATTAGCTGATCAATTGGCCTCTAAATGACAGTATGACCTATATCTAATTAATCTGTTAAGTACTTTGGCATAACTTGAGTATAAAGAGAAATTCTGTATCAAATGGAGGAAGCTGGACAATAGTTTTTAAATGGTCATTTTTATTGGTTGCATATAACCATAGTAAAATCATTTTATATCTTTACATACAGCTTTGGCACAGCTGTAAAACTGTACTACAACTTACTTTGTAGAGCTATATATATATATATATATATATATATATATATATATATATATATATATATATATATATATATATATATATATATATATCTAGATACCTTGTACAATTTAATAATTTACATAAATAGAAAAGGTTCGTTAAAAAGTTTTACCCACATGTGCTTACCTGTAATATTTGCTTTACCTGTGTTTATAATGAAAATAATATTTTTTCTAATAATGTTTAAAATGTAGTTCTACTCTAACAAGTGACTAAAAATAACATCATGATCACTGCCTCTCAATGAGTTCCAGGCTACAAGCAAAAAGATTTTCCCCACACCACACACTACCAGCTCTGGAAACTCAACCTGATAGCCTAGAAATAAACTGTTATTTTCTTCCCACACATTTTCAGTAACAGAGGTTCTGCAAGCCAGAGCAGGCCCCCTGCAACACCAGAGCAACTCCACTATCTTCAGTGTATGCTGTCATTCACATATGGGGAAGCCTATTGCTTAAATAGGTCTGCACACGTGTAACTGACTGGAACTTGAGAACAGTGTGTTGATAATGCTCAGACATGAATAGAATCCAGTTCATTCCCTTTCAGCTATGTTGCCTCTGCAGGGCAAATAGGAATAAGCAAACAAACTTATTTTTGTCATTTCAGTAAGCAAATATGTCTCTAAATACATAAAGAGAATTCATCTGCTGGCTTAAGAGTTACCAGTTTTTAGTGCAGAAGCATACTTTACTGACATCCCAAAAGGCTTCTCCTGTTTCCTCGAATATATAAACTGTCTTGTATTTTATTTACTGACCTTTGACAAGTTGTTATGTATATCACAATCTTTAACTACTCTTAACTATTGGCAGTTTCTCCTCTTTTTAATAATACACAGTACTACAGCATCCAGTGGGGCTTGTAATTCAAGTGTGTCTATTATTCTTTTCAGCGTAGCAGCCGTGTTAGTCTGTATCCACAAAAAGAAAAGGAGGATTTGTGGCACCTTAGAGACTAACCAATTTATTTGAGCGTAAGCTTCCGTGAGCTACAGCTCACTTCATCAGATGCATGTAGTGGAAAACAAGTACTCCTTTTATTAGTCTTTTAATTACCAAGACATTTTTATATATCAACTCCGATTCCATTGCTCCAGTTTGTTCAATTTACTATTGCTATTATTAAATGCTTATATTATAGTAGCACCTAGAGTCTCTGATTTGGATTGGGGTTCCAGTAGGCACTGGTAAGTATCAGTAAACACAGAATTACCTTGAAGCGTTTGCAGTCTGAGATCAATTGTTATACCCATATGCACATTTCTGATATAGAGTTGCTAATTTCAGCAATTACATTAATTCAGTAATTATATAAATAATTTTGTTTATTTTACTTATATATTGTCAGTGTGGTGCATCATCTGCACAATTATGGGAGCTCTGTACAGAATCTGAATGCAGGAGCAAGCCCCATCTGTTTCTAAAACACATTGATTTTGACACACCTCTACCATTTGATATCTGTTTCCCTTTAGACCGTTTGCAACATTTTTTTAACAATTTTAACTCAGTTAGGATTTGCTTCCTGGGGTGCATCCAGATCTTAGCACAAGGAAGATGATGCTGAAGGCATATATACTGTTTTGAGCGCATGAAGTTATTCACTTAAAATTGACTGATCAGTCCATTATTTATCTTTCTCTCACATTACAAAAACAAGGGGATACTCAACAAAATTAAAAGACAGTAAATTTAGAACAAATGGGAAATAGTATTTACAATGTATCAAATTTGCATGTCACAGAGGAGTCATTGACTCATGCTGTGGACTTTTTTTAAGAACATAATTACAGTGGATTTTTAGTTGCTTATTTTTTTTTAAAGATAAACAGAATTGTTGCCAGTACAAATTATTTCCAGGTCTTTTGTTTGAGGCTGTTTATTGATCATTCATATAGTGCAGATAGCTTCTAGCAAGATCAGGTGCTTATACAGCATGTCTAGTGTAGATCATTGGCCCTCAACCTTTCCAGACTACTGTGCCCTTTCAGGAGTCTGATTTGTCTTGAGCATCCTCAAGTTTCACCTCACTTAGAAACTACTTGCTTACAAAATCAGACATAAAAATACAAAATGTCCCAGTACACTGTTACTGAAAAATTGCTGACTTTCTCATTTTTACCACATAATTATGAAATAAATCAATTGGAATAAAAATATTGTACTTGCTTTTCAGAGTATAGTATATAGAGCAGTATAAACAAGTCACTGTCAGTATGAAATTTTAGTTTATACTGATCTCGCTAGTGCTTTTTATGTAGCCTGTTGTCCAATGAGGCTAATACCTAGATGAGTTGATGTACTTCCTAGAAGACTTCTGAGTGTCCCCCAGGGGTACATGTACTCCTGGTTGAGAACTAGTGGTTAGATGTTACACAGTGTAAATAAGCAGTGATGTTTTCAAAGATGCAAATGTAAGTGAGGTGCCCAACTTCCATTAAAAGCCAACAGGATCTGGTCACCTGTCATTTCTCTCTCAATAAAGGCTGCACAAAAATACTTTTTTACTTGTCAAGTATTCACATTTGAAAATAGATTTTTGCAAATGTTCATTAATTAGATCCAGGGTTAAATTTCATCACTTCCAGCAGCCAACACAACTATTAATGGTGGCGTTTAGCAAAGTTGCAAACATGTTCCAAGAAAAATATTGTCAACTTCCAATGCAAAAATATGATTTCTGTTTGCAGAAACTGCCTTTCATTTTTGCAAAGAACAGAAGAGACAGTGAAAACTTTCCCTCTTTCGCAAAACCCGTAACAACTGTGTGATGGGAGAGGAGGGAAGTTGTTCTTCACCATGTTTGTACACAATGAGAATATTTTTGCATAACTTTCTATACAGATTGTGTTAGGGCATGAGAAATAAAGTGAAGTGTAACAGTTCAGAAATTTTTACAAGAGTGCTAGTCAAATAAGAGAACTAGGTACTTCCCCATTATATAACACATGCCTTCAGCACAGTCTTCTTGGAATGTTTCCCCAGTGACCATCTTTTTGTTCTGTGTTTGTACAGCACCTAGCACAATGGGCTACTGCTCCATGACTAGAGCTTCTAGGTGTTACGGTCATACAAATAACAAATAATACTAATAATCACCTCTGAGAAAAACATGGCAGCAGAGTACAGCGTGTTCTCAGTAGCAAGACCATGCTTCTGAAATTCACTTCCCCAGGTAGAAGTTTGAGCCTCAGTGTGGTCACCTTTAGAGCACAGAGTAAAACAAGCTCTTGGTCCACATTTTCCAATAGCTACCAATTTAAATTCCTGCTATCCCCTTCTCTGATTCTCTCAGGTTAGAAAGTTCAGTGCTGTCGTGAGTCATACAGTGCATTGCCATATTTTGGAGATATGTTTGGTCTTAATCTAAGCCATGTAAAATTTATTTGTATTAAAGTATTGGCTAGCAGTCCCAGATAAGACCTGGGCCTTGTTCCACTGGGTGCTCTAGGAAAAATAGTATGAGAAAGTCCTGCCTCAAGGACCATAGACAGGACAGACAGGTGTTACAGGGTAAAGGTTAAAGAAAGGAAGTATTATCCCCATTTTACAGATAGGGAATTGAGACACAGAGATTCAGTGACATGACACGTAACACCCACAAGACAGATTTACATCAAGATTAGCCAGCCAGGTGTTGATGGGCCATTAAGGAGAATCAACTCTTCCAGTGCCCCTCCTGAGGATGCCTCAGATAGCATATGGCCAAGGAGGCCCAGTGACTCAGCAGGGCACGTAGAACATGTGATGCATAGCTCCATGTTTGAGCCAGTATTTTTCCATGCACATGGACGGGGGGTATAAATTGGAGACGGTCACATCACCTTCTTGCCTCATGCCTCCCCCACACCTCTGGACTGTGATTTCTAAACCTTTAGTTTTTAGTTTACTAAAGGATTGGCTACCTGCATGAGTTTTGGGTGAGATCCTGAAGTATGTTTTGGTGAGTGGCTGGTTCTTTGGAGCTGGAAGAACCTAATGTGAAATTAATTTGGGTGTAAATGGCCTTTCATCATAAAGTCTGGTTTGCCTGTATGGCACATGAGGGGCTAGAGGCCCTGAAGGGGACAGCCTGTGGCTTCATAATAACTAGTATAGTATTTTGAAAGCACACATTTGTTACTGACTTGGTGAAATCTTATGATCAATCTTATACCACCAGTTTGGGGTATACGCCCTGACCTGAGATTATCTCTTAGCCATGTCCCATACCAGGCAGAGTGATGCCTTTATGACTCTGGTGTGACACAGAAGTAAAACAACTGATGTCAATGGAGTTGCCTCAGTGTAAAATCAGTGAGGGCGAGAGGAGAATTGGGTCCTTTTATTGAGATTGACTGCTTTACACTGTTAGTGACAGCTTACTAAGGGAAAAATTCCAGTATTCATACAGTATAAATTACACACACAAAGCTGAACGCATATCTTATCAAACATCACTGTTCTGTGAATAGTGTAAATACCAAGACAACAAAGTGAGGCATTTGTCCACTATCTCCCAGGTCTACTAATGATCTCAGTGTTCGCTGTGTTTTGTCAAGGAACACAGAATGAGAATTTGAGAGTCAGTGGGTCAGGAGCGGTGAATCATACTGAAGTATTCACAAGTAAGATAGAATAGGTACCTTTAAGAAACGGCTTTGTTCCATTACTACAAATGGAAGCCAAAGTTCCAGGGTCTTCTGTATCAAATCTGGATGTAAGGACTGAAGTCAAAACGATAACCTAGATATAATTGTCCATGCAACCCACGCTAGCAAATATTGACCTCTAGCATAAACAGGCACAACCCCTGGGTTGCATGAAGTAAAACAGAGTGCCAGATGGGTAATCTTTATTATAAATTAAATAAAATGAGAGCAGAATTTGAATTAACATTTGTTTAAATACCATCACACCACTCAAGTCTTCTGTCTCAACAATGTCATAATAAGATCAATTGTACTGATTACACACCTCAGTGCTTATTTCCCATTTGTATAAAGCAGTCTCTCATTATTCCCTATTCATCCAGGAAAATAACTGTCACATATAGAACTGAGAACTAATTAAGCAGCCTTCATTAACAGTTTGGCTGTTGTGACACAAAGTAAGTCTTAAATGCTGATATTCCTTCCTAAATTCATGCCATTGGATGAGGAGAAGGAAGTAAGTGTTTATTAATAATTACCTTTAGAATTTACCTTAAATTTAAAATTTCTTGTCCTAAACTCAACTTCAAATTTAAAAAAAAAAAAAAAAAAAAAAAATGATTTCCTAATAGTAACTTCCTCCCACCTTATTTAATAATTGGTTTTTTTTTAAATGTACCTGTTACTCAGACCAGCATAGTTCCCTGAAGAAAACAGATATTTAGGTCCCATGATCTGCTCAGTAGAGATCCCTGCATCCGCTGCAGCTCCTGGGCCCTCACTATTAGATTGTGTTTCATGATCAAGGCCTTAGACATTATTTTAAGAACACACACAAGTATTCATAACCAATTTTAAACGCACACATAGACTTGATAGACCATGAAAGCTGTAGTTTCATAGTGAAAATAAGTACAGAGTTTTTAGTCTGGCCTCTTACAATATTATTATGTATTTATAATATTATAAAGAGAGATTCCTCTGCATGAGTCAAGAAGATATGTACAATGGATGATTTTGAAGGGTAAGGATTCAACTATTTAACAATAAAAGCAAAAAAAAAAATCACTTTACATAATACTGCATTGTATATTTTTGTGATGTCATTAATTCTGAAAAATCCTAGAGCACTTCTGGCCCAGTTCTACAAGGTGCTGAGTGCCTGCTCTTAACTCCTGCTGAAGTTAATGAGAAGAGGGCACTCAGAACCTCTCAGCAGGCACTCAGCACCTTGCCTGGTAAGGGTCCTAATGAAGAGGAAGCACGTCGACCATCAGTAAAATGCAGCCATCTCTTAGATGGAACATATCCGCTATTTTACAGTGCACACCAACCCTCTATAACAGTTTGAGGCAGAAGAGGAAGACAAATGGTTACTCCAACTGCAAGAGGGATTTTAGTTAAGCAGAATGTAATAACCCAGACTGGAATGCAGCTAGAATACTAGAGTTGATACCAGTTCTCTTGAAAAGAGGGTAATGAGATCTTTAATTATCACACAAGGTCAGGACTTCATCCTTGGGATGAGAAATCTCCAGCCGCCTAATCTCCTGAAAATGGACCCTGTTCAGGCTTTTGTTCATTACCAAGCGAAAGGGAAACTATTAAGTGCTGAGAATGCCACTGGTTATGCCCCTTACCCTCATCTCCTGCAGCACCTTGGGATTTCCTTGGAGGACTCTCAAACAGTACTAGCAAGGCCCAAGAGTTCTTAGATTACAAGACTTCATAGAAAATATAGCCCCAGGTACCATAAGTGCAGTACTGAAAATTCAAAAATCATCTAATGCTAGTAAGATGCTTTAAAGAAATAATAATAATGAATAATACTTAGCACTAATAGTATTTTCTATGCATAGATCAGTAACAGTGCAATTTCAAGGTGGTTAAATAACTCATATGCAAATTCACTGCAAGACAAATTTCAGAGCAAATTTATCATTGATTTCTATATCCTGTATATATAAACACAAGGGTTTATAATGTCAGCTGTGATATTACCGTGACTAAAAATCAGTAGTAAGTTTTACTTGTAGCAATGATAAATAATATTTAGCACTTTACATCTTCAAAGCGCTATGTTAAATTTAGCGAATTAACCGGTGGCCTGTAAAGGTTTCTCCAAAACAATAAAAATGAAAAGTTTTATTGAAGAAAAAGGGTTAAATGCCCCATTTTAAATTAAAGTTCTTAGAAAAAAGTTCTCTGCTTTTTTTTCTTTCCATGTGGATTTATATCAGCTTTCACAGACTGAGAATTGATAAAACCTTACTGATGCTCCAGAGAAGAGCAGGAACAGAGGCTATGTCTATGCATGGGTAGGAGCCAGCATAACCAAGCTATCTTTAATCTAGCTAGCTCAGGTCCCAGAACAGGGAGACCATGGCAGCGCAAGCCTCAGCATAGGCTATACAAGCCAGCCCAGAACTCAAAGCAATCACTCAGAGGGCTGGCCTTGTGAGACTAAACCTAACTTGGACACATCAACACAAGCTGCAATCACACCCCATGACTGCAGTCTAGATGTAACCTAAAGACGTAGTAGAAGAATGTGTAAGTATGTAGGGCCAGCTGCCTCTATTTGAACCCATAATCTGAAACTGCACTAACTTCTTACATAAATTTCACTTTAAAATTCTGTATACAGCTCATCAATGTTACTAAATGAAGGGTTCACATCTGACTTTAGCAACATGCAGAAAACAGGTTAGTCTAGGCCAAATTCCAGCTCAAGCTAGGTTCTCCTTGCAGTTTCAGTTTGGTATGGTAACGCTCTTCATTTCCTGTCCTGTTGTGCAGTGCTGCTGTGTTCTCTTAAGTTGTTGCATATGTCAACCCAGAGGTGGCTGCACTTCAGTGGTGGATAATATCTTCTTCACGTTTATACAAATTTGTCATATTTGGGATCCTTCAGCATGAAGAGGGCAATATAAATTAAGGGCATGGCTACACTTGCAGATGTAGAGCACTTTGAGTTAAAACAGGCTTCGTAGAGCGCAGTAAGGAAAGCGCTGCAGTCTGTCCACACCGACAGCTTCAAGCACACTGGCATGGCCACATTTGCAGCACTTGCAGTGGCATTGGGCACGGTGCATTATGGGCAGCTATCCCAGCATGCAAGTGACTGCAATGTGCTTTTCAAATAGGGGGTGGGGGGAGTGTGACAGGGAGTGTTTTGTGTGGATGTCGGGGGAGAGAGAGAATGGGTTTTTTGGGGGCTGAGAGCATGTCAGCATGCTGTCTTGTAAGTTCAGACAGCAGCAGACCCCCCACCCCCCCGCCGCCTCTCTCTCTCACACACAGCATTCCACAGTAATGGTTGCTTTGTTTCGGAGCAGATAAGCAGCTGGCTGTCAGAAATGGAGCTTTCAAAGGGCATTTCTGCATTCCTGCAGCAATTCCAAAACAATGACAAGAGTGGCCACTTGACTTAAGGGCAGTGGTGAGCTGGAGCCGGTTCACACCGGTTCGCGCAAAACGGTTGTTAAATTTTGAAGCTTGTTTAGAACCAGTTGTTAAAGGGGTGGGCAAACTCCGGACCGCAGGTCACATGCAGCCCACGGGATTGTCCTGTCTGTCCCGCCTGAGCTCTCAGCTGGGGAGGCTCCCCTCTGAATTTGTACTCACCTGGCGGCACTCCGAGCCTTCGGCGGCACTTCGACGATGGGTCCTTCACTCGCTCCGGGCCTTCGGTGGCACTTCAGCGGCGAGTCCTTCAGTACCGACGAAGACCCAGAGCGACTGAAGGATGTGTCGCTGAAGTGCCGCCCGGAGCGACTGAAGGAACCGGTTCTTCAGCTTCTGGCAGCTCATCACTGCTTAAGGGGATTATGGGACGTTTCCGGAGGCTGATCAGAGCGCAGTACTGCAACACCTCGTCCACACTGGCACCGGGGAGCTCCAGCAGGGGCGCAGCAAACGTTATTCCACTCGCCGAAGTGGAGTACCAGCTGCGCTGTAGCCGTGGAGTCAGAGCGCTCTACGTGCCTTGCCAGTGTGGACGGGTAGTGAGCTGGTGTGCGCAGGGCTCCTTCATTGCGCTGTAACTCGCAAGTGTAGCCAAGCCCTAAGAGACTCATGATTCAGCAGGCTACGTTCTGCTAAAACATGGTTTCTCCAGACCCCGAATCAGTATGGCTAACAGAATCCTCATGCATCTGCTGTTTTGTAGCAAATACTTAAACACCTCCTGATGTACCTCTGAGGGCAAATGCATTTTTTTTTTCAATTATACCTCAGCAATCCCAAATGAATTTGGGCCCCAAGCCTTTGAAATTCCAATACTCAGTGACATCAAAGTGGAAGGCACAGTGAACGCCCAGTGAAAAAAGCAAAATGGATTATTTCAGACAAGTAAAATATGCCTGGAAAAGGAGATAACCTGACACCAACAACCCAATGAGATGATGCTGACTACAGTCTAAGCTGCCCCGGATGGAACAGGAAAGACCTTCATTCATGATTAATGATGGGCCTCTCAAAAAAAGCCAACCCTCCAAACAAAGCAAATGAGTCATATTACAAAAAGTAAGTACCGAGTATATTAGCTGTACACTGGAGAATTCCTGAGACATCTTCAGCTTCATCGTTGCCAGAGCAGTCTGTATAGGAGCATCTGTTCGATATATTGTGAAAGTTCTTTTCTGCATCCCTGTAACTAGGGGAAAAAATACACAGTTTCTATACATCTGCTTAACTTATGTAATAAATGTGTCGGGAGACTAACAGTTGATTATTAATGTGCTTTCAAAAGCACATCCTTATTTTGTCTTTAACTATCTATAACATAGGGCTTAATCCTTTTCCCATTCAGACCAATGGCAAAACTCATGTTTATTTTAATGGAGCAGAATCAAGCCTGTAATATCTGGCAAAAATACACACACACATCACTTTATTAATATCAGCAATAGCAGCCAGTGTTGGGAACTGGGGCAAACATCTGAAAAGTACTAATAATAGTGAGCACTTTCTGTAATGAGAATAAAGGCATGGGGGGACGGACACCAAAGGGCTAAGTAGTGGGCAAATCTCTCTTCCTTTACATGTCATCCCAATTGGGGTGCTTTTCTTAGTAATTGTACATTAAACCTAAAGATTGTTGTAATAAGCCATAAATCCAGTGTCTTTCTTAACACCATAATTTTTAGTGTCTAGCAAAATTATGAATTTAAGCTCCCAGGTTCATCTTTTGAAGGTGTTGTGCAGGTTTCCTTTGAGGACAAGGACTGAGAGTGATCATTTTGTGAAAAGTGTTCGCTCATGGGTGATATGGTATTTTTGTCTTTTATCATTATTCTGTGTGAGTTCATTCGATAGTGTAGTGATAGAGTTCATCCACATAGTTGTTATTGGGGCATAAAAATCCTGGTCTTAATAAAGACACTCTATTTATGGCTTATTACAACATTCTGCAATCCACTAACCTCCCTTTTTTTGTCCTATAGCTGCAGAGGTGTTAAAGGGCCACTTCACCTTGAATGGTCCCTTAAAATATGTGATAACTCCTTATGCTAAACAATCTATTCCACCTCCTATTTAGCTGTGACACTCAAAATGCTGCATGCTGTAACACTTCAGTGAAGACACTACCAACCCGGATAGGAGGGGTTGTTCCAACGGCATAGTAATCCACCTCCCCGAGAGGTGGTGGATAGGTCGATGGAAGGATTCTCCTGTCGACCTAGTACTGTCTACACTGGGGGTTAAACTAGTTGGGTGGGAGGGATAGCTCAGTGGTTTGAGCATTGGCCTGCTAAACCCAGGGTAGTGAGTTCAATCCTTGAGGGGGCCATCTAGGGATATGGGGCAAAAATTGGGGATTGGTCCTGCTTTGAGCAGGGGGTTGGACTAGATGACCTCCTGAGGTCCCTTCCAACCCTGATATTCTATGATTCTATGAACTGAATCACTCAGGGGTGTGGATTTTCACACCCCTGACTGATGTAGTTATTCCAACCTAATTTCCTGGTGTAGACCAGTCCTTACTATCGTCCCCAAACCTGAAGAACAACTCTGTGCAGCTTAAAAGCTTGTTTCTTTCACCAACAGAAGTTGGTCCAAATTTGTCTCTCTAATATCCTGGGACCAAAAGGGCTACAACACTGCAAACCACAAATATTAATCAAGCCACTTAAGAAAACCAAAGGATAGCTAAATAAGTTTATCTTCCATTTCACTAACAAAATTTGGGCATGGATTTTGGGTCTGATCTTACTAAATACTGAGCCCTCTTGGGTGAAGAGAGTGCTCCCTACCTCCCAGCAGGCCCAAAGGCTCTCATCCTCTAGGACAATATAAACAAGTCATTGTCTGTATGAAATGGTAGTTTGTACAAACTTTGCTAGTGCTTTTTATGTTGCCTGTTGTAAACTAGGCAAATATCTAGATGAGTTGATCTGCCCCTTGAAAGATCTCTGTGTACCCCCAGGTTGAGAACCACTGCTCTAGGATGTTGAGCACATCCTGGGAAGTTCTGAGCTCCTTCATCTGCCAATGAAGTCAAAGGGAGCTGCTTGACACCTTGGAAGATAAGATCATAGAACTGTTTGATCAAAACCAGAGGGAGTCAGTGCCAGAGGCAGGACTGGAATGAAGGAGTTCCTGGCTCCCAGCCCTGAGTTCAAGCTACTAGACTCTCTCTCTTCCTCCCTCCCCTCTCTCTAGTCCATAGCCCTGATTCTCCATCGCTTGCATCTTGTAGTCATTTACACTCATGTGCAAAGTTCTACTATTCTAATTTTGTTAGAACCTATTATACACAGACTATACCAAGTGCAGAGCAGCAGAGAATCAGGCCCCAGGAATTCACTCTGTCAGAGAGCAAGTTTGGCTCTTTATGCTGATGTGAGTATTGTGTTTTACACACTAAAGTGTATCAGGGAGATCCAGCAGGCTTATACATGCAAAACTCCCACTAGTAACAGTAAGAACTGCAGGAACAGGCCCTATATTATACTTAGAAGAGAGGCAGATATTGGATTAGCAAGAGGATATAGAGAGTTGTGAAAGTGAAGCAAAACATAGCTTAAGTAGCAGGCGTAGCACCAGGAGTGACAAGCCTTTAGAGCGTGAGAAAAGCTGCCTTATTTTCGTCTCCATTAAAAACAAATAGTTCTGAGTCACTAGTGACCATGAATTAAAAGCTACATTGTTATAATAAATATGCTGTTCTTAAAGCACTGTAGTTCCCCCTCCCCCCCCCCACCCCCCAAGATCTACTACTGAGAGACTTCAAAGCAATCCCTTCAAGTGACAAAAAAAATAATCTTGCCAGAAGGCTTCCCCCTGCCTACCCATATCTGCTCCATAATAGATGTCATAACTACCAGCAAAGAGATACACTTCATCCCCGCAGCAATGGCACTCTCTCTATCCTCGGGGCGCACGCTAGATGTGCTAGCATTCTATCCTGCTATGTAGTATTTGTAGAGTCGTGTGAATTTTGACAAAATGTACAAGAACAATTCCCTCCAGCGTACGAAGTTTCAGAACTGTGGCATGGATTTTAAATATACCTTTGACCCAACCGGAGTAATAAAAGAAAGAGCTGCCATTACAGCTGCGTAATTAAATACGGTCAAGGACACTATTCTACGTTTGACAGAGTTGTTTAATTGATACAGTCTTGCAGGCATCGTATTCCTGCTCTATTAGGAATGGTATCTGTGACAATAACAACACTTGGGATGGTAGGGGATAGACAGAAAACAAAAGGGTAGCAATAATTGATTGAATGGTTAACATTATCTTGTCATAGTTACCCTGTCCTCCCTCCCCCTCACCTGTTCGTTTGTCTCAGCCAGCTGTCAGAACTTGTCTTTTAGGCCCCTATCTGGCAAATGCCTATGCAAGTGAGTAACTCCACATGACTATTCATGTACTTAAAGCTACTCACATATGTAACTGTTTGCAGGATCTGGGCCTTAGACTGTAAGCTTTTTACAATATGCCTGTCCAGCACCCAGCACAATGGGGCATGGTCTGACTGAAAAAAACATTAACAATAATTAATCTGTTATGCCATTTTTGCTGACTGTGTCAAGAGCACATTCTGAAAAATCTCATACTTTAACAAAAAGGCTCCCCAACACGGATATAAATTGTACAACTGCTCTTCTGTGGACTCAGTCCTGCTCCCATTGACTTGAATGAAAGCAGGATTGGGCGTAGTTATTTCACTGCAGCAGGAGAGATGAAGAATAGCACATACAAGAAAGTATAATATTTATCATTACTGAAGAACGTGCCTAAGTATTTGTGAACAAATTCAGAAAAGTTGGTTACCCAAGCCAATGACTTAGAAGGCAGAAAGATATTAATTCAACAGCTATCACTTATCTTTTATTCACCCTTCTAATAACTACTGTAGTCTCTTTTACTTACCCAATAACTTGATGCTCATAATACCGCAGTGTCCTTTGGAGAGTCTGCCGTATGGTCTGAGGCTACAGAACAACAATAAAAAACAACAAAATAATAATAAACAACCATTATCAGCAAATCAGCAGCAGCACAATGTCTGAATAAGTGACTACTGATTTATCCCTTAATATACTATTTGTTTTTCCAATTCTACACATTTTCATCTTACACCTGCCACGTTCCCAGCAGTGATGGATAGGTACTATCCCAGAAGGACTACTAAGCTGTTCTTATATTGCAAATACATCAATATTTCATGACTCTTTTCCTTATACTTTATTTCACTATTTAAACAGCAATTAATGGTACGACCTGGCACAGCTTCTGTTGCCTGTAAGGCAACAGAAACACAACTAGGTAGACAAAGAAGGCCCTCGCTTTATTATGAGTTTCCACAGAATATCACCTGTCAATAATCTCATCATTTTAAAATAAACTTTAAGAGCTATTCAATAACACGTTATTACATCAAGATGCAACGAACCAGCTTTTTCTTGGGACAATATCGTATGCTCAATTTCCATCAGCAGGGAAGGGAATTATCTTTTCCAAATCTGAGACATGGTAGTAGAAACTCACAGAAAAAAAAATATTTTAACAAAATAAAGTAAACATCTATTAAGGCCCAGTTCTCTGACATGTTGTGAACCTTCAGCTCTCTGAACTCAATAGGAGTGAAGGGTACTCACCACCTGCAGAATCAGGCGCTTAAAAGGGCAAATTATGAGGCGTTTCAGGCATTTTTGTGCTATAAATGTAATAAGGGCTCCCCACACGGTCTCTTATTATGAAGTGCTCTCAACTACAGAGAAGTGCTTCTTGGTATTGCCCAAATAAGTCATGAGAGCATTTTATCTTCCCAGAAAGTGACTGGCATTTATCAAATACCAGACGAGGTCCCGGAAGACTGGAAAAAGGCTAATGTAGTGCCCATCTTTAAAAAAGGGAAGGAGGATGATCCTGGGAACTACAGGCCAGTCAGCCTCACCTCAGTCCCTGGAAAAATCATGCAGCAGGTCCTCAAGGAATCAATTCTGAAGCACTTAGAGGAAAGGAAAGTGATCAGGAACAGTCAGCATGAATTCACCAAGGGCAAGTCATGCCTGAGTAATCTAATTGCCTTCTATGACGAGATAACTGGCTCTGTGGATGAGGGGAAAGCAGTGGACGTGTTGTTCCTGGACTTTAGCAAAGCTTTTGACACGGTCTCCCACAGTATTCTTGCCAGCAAGTTAAAGAAGTATGGACTGGATGAATGGACTATAAGGTGGATAGAAAGCTGGCTAGATTGTCAGGCTCAATGGGTAGTGATCAATGGTTCCATGTCTAGTTGGCAGCCGGTATCAAGTGGAGCACCCCAAGGGTCGGTCCTCGGGCCAGTTTTGTTCAATATCTTCATTAATGATCTGGAGGATAGCGTGGATTGCACCCTCAGCAAGTTTGCAGGTGACACTAAACGGGGAGGAGAGGTAGATACACTGGAGGGTAGGGATAGGATACAGAGGGACCTAGACAAATTAGAGCATTGGGCCAAAAGAAATCTGATGAGGTTCAACAAGGACAAGTGCAGAGTCCTGCACTTAGGATGGAAGAATCCCATGCACCGCTACAGACTAGGGACCAAATGGCTCGGCAGCAGTTCTGCAGAAAAGGACCTAGGGGTTACAGTGGACAAGAAGCTGTATATGAGTCAATAGTGTGCCCTTGTTGCCAAGATGGCCAATGGCATTTTGGGATGTATAAGTAGGGGCATTGCCAGCAGATCGAGGGACGTGATCGTTCCCCTCTATTCGACACTGGTGAGGCCTCATCTGGAGTACTGTGTCCAGTTTTGGGCCCCACACTACAAGAAGGATGTGGAAAAATTGGAAAACGTCCAGAGGAGGGCAACAAAAATGATTAGGGGACTGGAACACATGACTTATGAGGAGAGGCTGAGGGAACTGGGATTGTTTAGTCTGTGGAAGGGAAGAATGAGGGGAGATTTGATAGCTGCTTTCAACTACCTGAGAGGGGGTTCCAAAGAGGATGAATCTAGACTGTTCTCAGTGGTAGCAGATGACAGAACGAGGAGTAATGATCTCAAGTTGCAGTGGGGAGGTTTTGGTTGGATACTAGGAAAAACTTTTTCACTAGGAGGGTGATGAAGCACTGGAATGCGTTACCTAGGGAGGTGGTGGAATCTCCTTCCTTAGAAGTTTTTAAGGTCAGGCTTGACAAAGCCCTGGCTGGGATGATTTAGTTGGGGATTGGTCCTGCTTTGAGCAGGGGGTTGGACTAGATGACCTCCTGAGGTCCCTTCCAACCCTGATATTCTCAGATTCTATGATTATTAAGCAAATATATTTTAAGGTTCCCACCTGTCCACCTTCTCCTGTCAGTTTAGCAGAGCCCATATTCAGTGTTCCCAATTCTGATACACAAGATTCCCTGTTGTCTCAGTGTCATGCAGGATCACAGGATAACCAAAGTCAGACAGGATCAGAATCATACAAACTTGACCCTTTGGGAAATTTGAGACCAGTATTTCCCTGCTTTTTGGAACAATTTCCAGCTGCCTTGGAAAGCAGTGGTAGAAACGCTTTTTAATTAGATGTGTTTCATTCCAGAACCAAGGGCAGCCTTGCGGCCCCATATTTTGTTGGCCCTATACAAATTCAGCAGCTCTGGAGCTGGCCTTATCTTCCACTTCTGCCAGTGGGTTTGGAGAGGAAGGCAGCTCCCTGCCTTTAAATAAATAATAAAATAAATAAAAAAGGAGCCAAACTGTAATATAACCCTCTCCCCACACCAGCTCTTTGGGGCCCACAGAATGTAAGAGGAGCCCACACAATTTGCAGAAGAGCTTTTTAAGAAAAAAAAAACAAAAAAAACAGGAAACAACAAGAATTTGTCTGTGCCTCTGAACTTCAATCTGTAGAAATGCATGTACTTGTAAAATAAAGTAGGAAAAACAGTTCAACCTTCTAAAGAGATTTTTATTCTACATCAGGTAATTACATCTCCTCTCAGCAGGAGTTAAATTTACTCTCTCGGAAAACTAGAGAAGCTCTTCAAATGTGCTCTTGCAAATCCTACAGAAGCTCCATACAAATGAGACAATCACACTTGCAAGAACCAGTCTCCTCCCACTTGGTACAAGAGGTGTTGAAGTCCTAAGGGCCCAATGCAGCTTTGAAATGTACTTTGGCAGCTGCTGCCACACAGAAAATTCAGCAGGTTTCCTCTGCTCTGCAGCCACACAGACTAATCCGTGGCAGGGTGAGGGATATATTTTCCCACTCTGGCAGCCATGATGCAGAAATGGATATAAGAAAAGAGGCCCAAACAGTTGCCCTCTCTACACTCCAGCTCCCCTAACCTTCTCCACACACTCCCATACCAGCTGCTCCCAGTATGATGCACACACACTCTACAAACTTGTCCCCTCCGCCCCGCATCTTCTCTGGAGTGAGATGGGAACGCAGCCTGACAGCAGCTTCCACTTGTTAAACTGCAGTTCTGGTTTCTTAAACTGCATCTAGTCCAGAGGTGTGGGAGGCAGCATGCTGGGGAGACTGGGCTGCAAGAGCAGAGAGCAAGCAGCAGAGCTCCTGGCCCTGCTTTCTCCCATTAAAAGGTTGCATACCTCAGACTCTTAGCTCCACCCCTATGGAATGCCTGTGGTCCTCCCCTTCCTGAGGGATAAAAGACACACTCCTCACCTAGGCTGACATCAAGATTTGGTCCTACAAGCAGGCTCCCAATCCTACGCTCTGTTCACCAGTGCACACTGCATGGTTTCCTGTAGGGTCTAACCCTGCAAGAATGTTCTGCACATTTTAGCCATCATCACTGTAGGCCAAATTATATGCCTAAATTACTGACAGCATGTTATAACAATGCTCAAGCCACTTATCAACGAATCTCAGAAATCAGGGATGGAAAAGATCTGGATATAGGATTATGATATTGTTTGTAAACATAGCCTTATATAACGTGTTCATCTGTCATATGAATGGTAAAGCTCAAGGGTCAAATTCTCACTTCATTCAGCCAGATTACAATTGAAAAGTGTAACCAGTTTGTAATTGTGCAAGGATAGCTAAGGGTAGAACGTGAACCTGATGATTTATTGTTCAGATAGTAACTAAATAGCATGCAATATGCAAAGTCATATTTACAAAGAATAAGGTAAAATACTTCAAATAAAGGTTTTCTATATTCACTGGAAATATCTATTGGTTTGTGCTAGAGATCTACAAACTACTCAAAGAATAAAAATCTGTTAGTGTTATTCACCCCTATATTTATGAAAATGTCCATGATTTTAAACCTTGAAATGCCCATTAAAATCAATAGAGTCACACAGTTAAATCCCCAAATTCTGAAAATGTTTAAATGAACTGGACATTTTATATTTCAACTGAAGTCATCAGGAAAAACACAATTAGTTTTCTGAAGTGGTAATAGGAAAAGAAATTATCA
Source organism: Chelonia mydas (assembly GCF_015237465.2). Lineage (NCBI taxonomy): Eukaryota > Metazoa > Chordata > Testudines > Cheloniidae > Chelonia > Chelonia mydas. The sequence goes on from NC_057849.1 coordinate 36,272,926, forward strand.
AAAGAAGTACAAGTTAATTTAACAAAACAATCCAACATAAATTATCTTCTAAATTAATCCCTTGTGTAAAACTAATCCTTACATGAGCACGCGCACACACATACACACATCAAAGCATGCATTCAAAATAAATGAAATAAACCAGATAGATAAAAGAATACATATGGATCCATGTGAGATATATTTAGCGCACAAATGAGAAATGACCACTAATGACTTGATTGCTTCTGAATTACCATTTAAATACAAATCCCCCCCATGTAGTCTCAGTTGGATATGACTGATAACACCATTATGAAGTAGGTAAGTATTGTGAGAATTAATTAAACTAACAAATGCTAAGTATCATATTATTATTCACTTCCTGATTTATTTATTACACCATGTTGCTATGCTCTGTTAACAAGCTGCTGTTTCACTTCAGAGGCAGCTGCATTTCACGTCTGGGCAATGTGATTCTAACATGGATCTGACTGTGCCCACTCACACAAGAGTAAGCAATGGAAGGAGAGGGGGTAAGGAACACCCTCATTGTGCCCATGTGCAAAAGCCATCCACAATGGCAGCTTCAGCGCTAGTGCCATCCGTTTTATATTTTCCAAAGGGGACAGAGGGGGTGGAACTCCTCTACCTTCTGCACTTGCCAGCAGAGCTGCCTGGACACGGAATATACTGCACCATCTCCAAGAAGCTCAATCCACCTGAGCTCTCTGGAGCTCCAGGAAGCACTGCATCTGTCGAAGGTAAAGTGCAGCTTGTACCTATCTATGGGGCAATGCACCTCTTCTCTGCCCCTAATACAATCTTTGCCTTAAAGGCGCAATAGAACCAGATATTTATTAGAGAAGTGCTAAAGCTCATTGGAATCCTTTGAAATGGAAGATGATTATAATTATTTTATATGTGTGTAGAATGTCCCTAAGCCTCTAACTGCCAGATGCTGGGACTGGATGACAGAGGATGGATCATTTGATGATTGCCCTGTTCTGTTCATTCCCTTTGAAGCATCTGGCATTGGCCACTGTAAAAGGACAGGATACTGGGCTAGATGGACTATGGCTCTGATCCAGTATGGCTGTTCTTATGTTCTATAATATTATTAACTATTCACCAGTAATTCGCTCACATTTATTATATAATCAAAACAAAATCATTAGTGTACAGTTAAGTTTTCTACATGCATTCAAATTAGGACCTTCACCAAAAAAAATAAATACACACAGAACTTGCCACACTGGATTCAGACCTAAGGTCCATCTAGTTCAGTGTCCTGTGTGACAGGAGCCAACAAGGGATGCTTCTGAGGAAGGTGTAAGAACCATGCAGCAGGCAGATATGGGGTAATCTGCCCCCCACAGTAGGTCTCACCCTAATCTAGATAGTTGGAGATTTTCTCAAGCCCTGAAGCATGAGGTCCAACATTCCTTTCAAAGCTTTTGTTGGCATTAACTATTATAATTCTGAATATTCTTGTTATCCATATCATAGAATCATAGAAGAGTAGGGTTGGAAGAGACCTCAGGAGGTCATCTAGTCCAACCCCCTGAACATGTCCTAGCTCTTTTAGAATCTTGTACTTCTTAGTTTCAACTTCCTGTGGCAATGATTTCCACAGTTTAATCACATGTTGGGTGGAAAAATATTTTCTTTTATCAGTTTTGAATTTGCCACTTTTTTTGTTCTTGTGTTATGAGGCAAGGAGAACTGAAGCTCACAATCTACCTAATCTAGACCATTCACTATTGTATATACTTTTATCATGTCTCTCCTTATTCATCTCTTTTCTGAGGTAAACAACCCTCATCTTTTCAATCTCTCTTCATAGGAGAGTTTTTTCCAGGCTCTATCATTTTTGTTGAACCTCTCTGAACCCCTTTTAGTTCTGCAATATCCTTTTTTGAGATGGAGCAATCAGTACTGCACAGTATTCCAGAGGAGGCCACATCCAGGACTGGATTAATCTATCACTGGGCCCTAGGCAAGTATACACTTCTGGGCCTCTATCTTGTTGGAGAAGGAAGCAGTTTCTCTACCCAGTGCCATTCTCTCTCCTTGGCTCTGTTAGGAATGGCAAAGTGAGTCTCAGCAGTGCATGAGACCTGTTCTGCCCACTCATCCACTCGTGTGGATTTGCCCACGAAGTGAAAGAATTTAATTCACTTGACTGAGCAGCACTGCAACCTGGTGCATGGGGTCACAATGCTGCTCACTAAGTGAGTGAAGTTCTCTCAGTTTACATGCAAATCCATAATTAAATTCATAAATTTCACCCCACCCACCAAATTTGGGCCCTAGGCATGTATCTGATTTTCCTGTGTGTTAATCCAACCCTGGACATCACGGATTTACATCAGCCAACAGGCAGTCTGCGGGCCAAAACCGGACCCCCACACGCTTTTGAACAGACTCCAAAATCTTTTTATTTACTTATTATCATTGGGTTTTTTTTTTTATTATTATTTTCTCTGGAGTCTGGACCTTGACAAAAAATTGACTATTATAATATTCTCCATAGCACTCACCATCCCATTTCTCATGCATCCTAAGATCACACACTAACACTAGGAAAGAAGTAGAGTTAGGAATTCTAGAGGATGGTAACAGATGAAAACATAAAAACATAAGAATGAGCATACTGGGTCAGACCAAAGGACCATCCAGCCCAGTATCCTGTCTGCCAACAGTGGCCAATGCAAGGAGGGAGTGAACCTAACAGGTAATAATCAAGTGATCTCTCTCCAGCCATCCATCTCCACCCTCTGACAAACAGAGGCTAGGGACACCATTCCTTTCCCATCCTGCCTAATAGCCATTAATGGACCTAACCTCCATGAATTTATCTAGTTCTCTTTTAAACCCTGTTATAGTCCTAGCCTTCACAACCTCCTTAAGCAAGGAGTTCCACAAGTTGACTATGTGCTATGTGAAGAAGACCTTCCTTTTATTTGTTTTAAACCTGCTGCCCTTTAATTTCATTTGGTGGCCCATAGTTCTTATATTATGGGAACAAGTAAATAACTTTTCCTTATTCACTTTCTCCACACCACTCATGATTTTATAGACCTCTATCATATCCCCCCTAATCTATTCTTTTCCAAGCTGAAAAGTCCTAGCCTCTTTAATCTCTCCTCATATAGGACCCGTTCCAAATCCCTAATCATTTTAGTTGCCCTTCTCTGAACCTTTTCAAATGTCAGTATATCTTTTTTGAGATGAGGAGACTACATCTGTATGCAGTATTCAAGATATGGGCGTACCATGGATTTATATAAGGGCAGTAAGATGTTCTCCGTCTTATTCTCTATCCCTTTTTTAATGATTCCTAACAGCCCATTTGCTTTTTTGACTGCCACTGCACACTGCGTGGACGTCTTCAGAGAACTATCCATGATGACTCCAAGATCTCTTTCCTGATTAGTTGTAGCTAAATTAGCCCCCCGCATCATATTGTATGTATAGTTGGGGTTATTTTTTCCAAATGTGCAATACTTTACATTTATCCACATTAAATTTCATTTGCCATTTTGTTGCCCAATCACTTAGTTTTGAGAGATCTTTTTGAAGTTCTTCTCAGTCTGCTTTGGTCTTGACTATCTTGAGCAGTTTAGTCAGCAAACTTTGCCCCCTCACTGTTTACCACTTTCTCCAGCTCATTTATGAATAAGTTGAATAGGATTGGTCCTACGACTGACCCTTGGAGAACACCACTAGTTGCCGCTCTCCATTCTGAAAATTTACCATGTATTCTTACCCTTTGTTCCCTGTCTTTTAACCAGTTCTCAGTCCATGAAAGGGTCTTCCCTCTTATCTCATGACAACTTAATTTACATAGGAGCCTTTGGTGAGGGACCTTGTCAAAGGCTTTCTGGAAATCTAAATACACTATGTCCACTGGATCCCCCCTTGTGCACTACTTTGTTGACCCCCTCAAAGAACTCCAATAGATTAGTAAGACATGATCTCTCATTACAGAAACCATGTTGACTTTTGCGCAACAATTTATATTCTTCTATGTGTCTGACAATGTTATTCTTTACTATTGTTTCAACTAATTTGCCCGGTACTGACGTTCGACTTAGAGGGGAGCAGCCTTCAGCCCAGAGAATCTTAGTAGAGCTCCTGGACAGGGCCAGCCTTAAGGAAAACAGTGCCCTGGGCAAGCTTTCTTTGGCGCCTTTTAAGTACTACTCCCTGAGCAGCAGGTGGCGGCTCAGCAGGCAAAGCAGCAGCTGGTGGAGCGGGAGTGGTGCTGCTAGGAGGATGAAGAGGGGATGCATGTGATTGCCTGGCTCCTGCCCCACAGCCGCTTTATCCCCTTACCGCGTCTCCCAGGTGGGCATGGCCCTTCTGCAACCTCGTAACCACAGTGCGCACACATACCCTAACCATGGCACCCTAGGTAGTCGCCCACCCATAAGGCCAGCCCTGCTCCAGGAGGGTTTCCTGACCCTCTAAAGTCCTTAATAATTTCTCCTTGTAGATATTAAGTGGCTTCTGCTAAGCCACTGAAGCCCTTCAGCAGTTCCACTGTCATGCATTTAAAAACTTAAGCTCTTAAAAATGTAAGCGCATGAAAGTTAAGCACTGAAGAGCATAATGGGCTCAGCTAGAAACCACTTTGCTTCTATCACAATTTTTTTAAAGGAATTCAGTCAAGTCAGGGGGTCCCCCTAGACTTCTGTACCTTGAGGTGTTGCAAAGCTGCCTCCTAAACAAATCAGTTCTGCACATTGCAAAGCCAAGCCATCAGAGAGCTTGACCAATTTAGTGCTTCACTGTTTTACGTGCATGAAACTTTTAGTGCTGAATCACTCAATTGGCTGATGTTTACATAAACTGACAGCTTTGCTGCTGGTGATCTGGTTTTAAGGAGGAATGCTTCTTTTTTATTTCATGTTTCAAAATAAATTTTCTTCAAATCTCTGTGCACAAGAGATTAGAGATTTGTAAATGACTGTCAGTTGGTTGGTTTGGCAACTGGTCTCTTTCTGAGTGAAAAGTGGCTGAAAAGTCATTCTCACTTCTAGTGAATTCTATAGTATTTATCCTGTAGTTCTGAAACTTCCCCAGATCATTCTCTTCATACCAGTAGTTTGTTCCTATTAAAAGCTGTAAGGGTGAGGCAAACTAGCAATGAGGCCATGTCAAGGTTCTTTCCCCACTCTGAACTCTAGGGTACAGATGTGGGGACCTGCATGAAAACCTCCTAAGCTTACTTTTACCAGCTTAGGTGAAAACTTCCCCAAGGTACAAATTATTTTACCCTTTGCCCTTGGACTTCCACTGCCACCACCAAACTTTATCTGGGTTTATTGGGAAAATGTTGTTTGGAAACGTCTTTCCCCCCCAAAATCCTCCCAACCCTTGCACCCCACTTCCGGGGAAGGTTTGGTAAAAATCCTCATCAATTTGCATAGGTGACTACAGACCCAAACCCTTGGATCTTAGAACAATGAAAAAAGCATTCCATTCTTGAAAAGAAACATTTTAATAGAAGAAACAGTAAAAAGAATCCCCTCTGTAAAATCAGGATGGTAAATACCTTACAGGGTAATTAGATTCAAAACATAGAGAATCCCTCTAGGCAAAACCTTAAGTTACAAAAAAGACACAGACAGGAATATTCATTCTATTCAGCACAGCTATTTTCTCAGCCATTTAAAGAAATCATAATCTAACACATACCTAGCTGGATTACTTACTAAGTTCTAAGACTCCATTCCTGTTCTGTCCCCAGCAAAAGCATCGCACAGACAGACACAAACCCTTTGCTTTTCTCCCTCCTCCCAGCTTTTGAAAGTATCTTGTCTACTCATTGGTCATTTTGGTCAGGTGCCAGCGAGGTTACCTTTAGCTTCTTAACCCTTTACAGGTGAGAGGATTTTTCCTCTGGCCAGGAGGGATTTTAAAGGATTATTTAAGGAAATTTAAAAGGGATTTTCCCTTTATATTTATGACAGCAACCTTCAACTCTAAGCACTTAACCACATTCCAGAACTACCAGGGAGTTGCGAGAAAAGCTGGGTGAGTCACTGAATCTAGGGGGCCTGCAGAAAGCAGGGAAAGACAGAGGCTCTGATCTAAGACATGCAAGCACTTTTAGCAGCTGGTGGCACTGCAGTGGCCTAATATAAGGGGAATCCTTCTCCAGTAGATATGATAAAGTTAAGTAGAGCAGAGCAGCCTTCCTACACATCCTAGCACCAGGAGGAGAATGGACAGAGAGGACACAGGGAGCCAAGGAAAGGGCAGAGATGTGGGGCTGGATCCCAGTATTGCCAGTCTCAAACATTTGAAAAATCATGAGGGTTTTTTTTTTAAAGTAAATAAAATACATTTGGGTGTGTCTTTTTTAAAAAAAAAATATTTGCCTTCTGCCTCCTGACCCCTTAGGGTGCAATCAGTTCACATTCCCAAGCTTTTCTCTGCAACCACAAGGGCCAGAAACTTGCATTTAAAAAGGGTAAGCCAAGAGTCTCATGCAATCTCTTTATTCTAGCAGCAGGGACTCTAGGGAAAACCCCCATCACAGAAGACCTACAATAAAAAAGCCCAGAAGAGCATTCAGCTGGGGAATGAAGCAGCGGGGTTAGCAATGTGGAACCAGCACTGCCTGCAGTCTAGTCCCAATGAAGAGGCTGGCTGGGGAGCCAGGATAGGGAAATTTACAGGGAAGTAAAACAAGCTGCCCAGGACCATGCAGAGAGTCAGTAGCAGAGCCAGGTTTAACACTCAGAGCTAGCTGATATCTACCCCATTCTCATTCTTCCAGACCACACAGCCTTCTAGCCAAAGTCCCTTGTTGTGCACTTTATGTGTAAACTGTTGTGAGCACACACACACACACACAAAGTAAAGAAAAACTATTTTTCTTTAATAAGTAACAAACTCTTTGGAATGCACGAATACTTTACCTTGGCTATTATAGCGTGAGCTCTTTGAAAAAAATAAAATATGGAAAAAATAAATAATATTAATTTGCATCCATACAGCTGCCTTTCAACTAGAAGAACCGCAGACCTTCAGAATGGAAATTGCCTATTATATCATCTAGTCTAACTTCCTGACAATCAAGGATAAATATCCCAGGGTGCTATATATTATAATACATGCAGGGAGGAATCACTTTACTCCACTTTTAATTTCAGCCACATATGGGTTGGAAAAAGAGATTCTATTCTGTGCTGCGGAAGGAACACATTCTCCAAGTGAAAATAGAATACATAATCTATTTGTCATTCTAACTGTTCATCTTTTAAAGTAACAGGTTAAAAATGAAGGGATTCCCTTCCCCAGGAATTCCTTATGTTCAGAACATAATTTATACCAAATTTTCAGAGTGGAAATGATTTCAGTTTTATACGCTATGCTGCAGAGTAACTTGTCCCCTTTGAGGGCTACAGATAAACTGCACCTCCCTTAACTTGGAAAGTTAGTTTTGTAGTTTGCAAGCAGGTCCCCGTAGAAAGAATTTTAATCATAATTGACTAGAATGACTTATTTTAGTCAAAGCACAGTTTAACAGCACTTACCAGTAAGAGTGGGGTGGGGGCTTTATTCTCTGCAAACATTGTAAGATCCACAAAGAGCTTATTGACATTGTGTCATTGTGAAGTAAGATAGCTCTGCTCTCCAGCAACCACAATGGAAAATAACGTAGGCCTCATCTATGAGGGAATTTGCCCTAGTTTAGTTACAGCTATTATGGCATATCCAAAGTGTAGACAGGCAAGACTGCTATACACTTATGTATGAGCTCAAACTAGATGATCATAATGATCCCTTCTATTTTATAACTGTGATTTTCTGCAGTGCAACTTGACATTGAGAAGAGCTGAACCAGTGCAAACCATTTATTGCAGTTTTGCCTGCCTACATTAGGGGGCCGTACTGGTGAGGCTATCCTGGTGTTTGGTCACCCATGGCTGAAATCCCCTGAACAGGCAAGGCCTCATTTCTGTCTGAATCCTCAAGTAGAGTCAGAGCACGCTGGAGATTAGAATCTGTTCGACTCCTATTCTCTGCTTCAAGAGACAAAATTTTTTCAGTGGTTACAAGATATTCAGGATTTCAGCCTGAATATATGAAAACTTTAGGAGGATAATTATCCCAGAATTTCATGAAACTGTATTTTTTATCCCAAGCAGAAAGTCATGGAACATTCTTCTTGCTTGTGCCCCGTACAGTAGCTATTATTATAACTGGTCTAAGGATTATGTTTGCAATATTGGCACCAAAGGTTCAAATCTCTGCAAGGGTAATACAATCCTTCACTCCTCAGAAGCAGATAATGAGTTTTATACATGGATGAAGATTCTTTGCATGAGATCTTAAACCCCCAAGATTTTCCCATGATGATTTTCATATTAGTAAGGGTTTGCTTAAATTCCTGAGGGCAAAGCCTCGTCTAGATGCATGTCTAAATTCCAATGAACTAACAGCAGTTACTCTACACACCTGTAGGGGAATGAGTCTATACCCCTTAGGTGGACACATTGTATTTTACTTTCAAATCTGTGACGAATTATTTTCTTCTTATTTTAATTCTATTTTCAGTCCTATACTGGATACAAGTAAAGATAAAACTGGAGCAAATGTGAAAACTGTTGCAAAGAATTAGTGTCCTGTGGAATAATAAATTGTATTTTCTATACTATAAAACCTTATTTGACAGAGATAGAGTACAATTGTCTTTTATCAGAGCCCTCTTTAAAGGCAGAAAACTCTATGCTGAAAGTGAAGAACATATAATATCATTTCTAGTAATAATTAATCATAATTTAGGTCATCACCCAATGTAAAAATTAATCTTTTAAAATAAGGCATAGCAATAAATATGGCAGCATAATAGAATAGAATTTAAATTTGAGAGAGATGTACATGTGATTATGCCAGTTTCATGGAGGATAGGTCCATCAATGGCTATTAGTCAAGATGGTCACGGATGCAACACCATGCTCTGGGTGCCCCTAAGCCTCTGACTGCCAGAAGCTGGGAGTAGATGACAGGGGATAGATCACTCAATAATTACCCAGTTCTGTTCATTCCCTTTGAAGCATCTGGCATTGGCCACTGTCAGAAGACACCATGGTCTGACCCAGTATGGCCATTTGTACGTTCGGTTAATTTCCCACAAACCAGATCCTGTTGAAAAAGTGTGCAAATCCACTTACGCGCTGCATTTCTGGAATTTTTTGCCAACTCTTAGAAAATATGGACAAGTCCAATGAGAAAGGATCCTACTGATTTCAAGGACAGTTGGATCAGACCCTGAACAAACATCTTGGGGGGAGGGATAGCTCAGTGGTTTGAGCATTGGCCTGCTAAACCCAGGGTTGTGAGTCCAATCCTTGAGGGGGACATTTAGGGATCTGGGGCAAAAATTGGGGATCAGTCCTGCTTTGAGCAGGGGGTTGGACTAGATGACCTCCTGAGGTCCCTTCCAACCCTGATATTCTATGACTATCTCCTTTTTCAAATTTCTGGACACTTAAAGAACCATCCCACTGATTTCAGTTCAGATGGATAACTACAAAGGGAGTCTCTTCTGTCCATGAACGAGAGAGTTAGGTGCACAACTCCCATTAGAGTTAACAAAAGTTGCCTACAGCTTTGTAGGGACACGGATGAGGGTTGCAAGAGAGCAGAGCTAAGACAAGCCAAGGGCTGATGTGCATGCTGCCTTTGAGGCATCATTCAGTGATATGTAATATGTCGAAGGGAGCGGACTCTGCAGACTGAATTGCCAGCAAACACGGTGCCCAGGGCTTGTGTGTTGATCAGCTGAGTGTGGTTCTCAGTAAACATTATCTTTCACACTCAGCTGCTCAACACAACAAGCCCTGGGCACTGCATTCTTCCCAACCCTTCAGGACCTGCTGCTTTCAGCTGTGTCTGTGGCTGGGTGTCAAATAGCCTCTATTCTTACTTTCCCTATGTCCAGCTCTTCTGAACGCTTGTAAAGCAGTATTCCAGGGTGGCAACAGGAGTATATTGAAATGATAACAATGTTCCATGTGCACACTGTCAGCTTGGGCAGGATAGGCCTGATGACCACCTCTCTCTCATGCCACCTGGATGCTTTGCCCCCTCTGCACACTCCACTTTCCCCCTGCTCACAAAAGCTCACATCAGGGAGGATATAGAGATCTGCTCATGTTGCTTAGCACTGCATACTTTTCTCCAAACTATGTAGAAACCTCTCTGTGCAAGCGAGGCCCAATCTTCCTCTCAATTACTTCAATTAAAAGAATTGGGCCCATGATAAGCTAACTCTGAACACTTGGTTTTCAGACCACCATACTTTTCAACAGCCTGCACCAAAATACATATTCTAGGACATCTTTAGGACTTTAAGCCACAAGGGCCGTATTTTCACTTAACGTCAAGTTCACTTTACACCACTCTGGCAGGGTATAGGATCCTTAAAGAAGGAGTACATTACATTTAGAGCCACCTCAAGGCTCCTTTATATGAATAAAGTGGTTGTAGGGTGAATGAGAAATGTTTTCTAATAATCTGACCCAGACAGAATCCTCGAAAGGGAACTTTTTAAACAGGTATTTTAGAGGCGAGCTCAATCAGGTGATCTAAAAGTGCAAGAAATTGTTTCTTTTCAGTCCTTTGGAAGAAAAACTCCAGAATTGGACAAAGTAGGATGGATTGAATTACATTTTAGAACACTGAAAATAAGTGTAAAAAACAAATCTTTCTAACTTTTGCAGAAAGTGATACTTATGCAATGGCAGCCTTCAACTAGACAGCAACATCTCACAGACTACAAGTGATACAAAATTCAGTAGCCAATTCTCTGTATATCTTAGCACAAAATAGCTCATGTTGTTCACGAATGCATTTCTTTCCAGTTGCGTTTCATTTTCCTTTGGCAATTAAGTACTTTTCTACTCACTCTGTCTGTTACATATTTAACAAGAGTTGGCAAGAGCCAACAACTGCATTGTTTCGGAGGGACATAATAGTGTGTTATGCTTTCATCTCTTCTTTCATTCTGGTGCTCTGCATATCACAGCTTTTTCACACCAAGATGCAATAGATTCTCTCTCTCCTGCACCCTGGATGCTCTGTCTCTCATTCAGCACCTTTGCCCCTTGGATGCTCCTTCTCTGTCTGCTCCTCTTCTCCTTGGATGGTCCCTTGCACTCAGCTCTCATGCTCTATTTTTATATTCTTTGTAGCCTGTGCTACCTCCTGATCGAAACAGCATCACAACAGGGATTCCTCTGCATGCCACAGCAATACACACAAATATTCCTTTTCTCCATCAGTGAAAACTACAAAATAAATACTACTCTGCATCTGAACCGTTGCCATCTTGGCACTAACATGTGGAGCATAACACTAAGGCTAAATGCAAAAATTGAAAGATCTGTGGTGTCTTTCAACTTTGAAAGCATTTAATACAGGGGAGAAAAGTGCTGCAGAATTCACTCTGGAAATGATGACACTCAGTTGTTTCCCAATATATGTGATCCTTCAGATTTAACTGCCTGAATTAAATTGACATTGCCCTCCTCTCACCTGTTTTATATCAGTGTAACCCAATTAACTTCAGTATAAATACTCCTGATTTACAACAGTGTATGGGTGAAGAAAACTGGGTGTGAAGTATTAAACATAAGGGTGACTTGACAGACTGTAAGACCGGTACTCTGCTGAACACAGCACTACATCTGTAGTTGTGCTGTTATGTTATTATCACTGAAAAGACTTTCAACAAAAAAAAAAACAAATTCAAATCATAATATCTTGGACAGATTATTTCTAGAAGAGATTGGGCCTGATTCTCCTGTCACTTACATAGCATTTGTGCCACTGTGTCTTTATTAACTTTGTGGAGTTACTCCTGATTTCCACCAGTGTAAGTGAAATCAGAATCAGGCACCATAGATCTGGCACTACCATGCTTGGATGAAATTAAGAAAGGGAAATTTTAGGTAAAAAAATCCATCAGTAAGAGCTTTTGGACTAATCTCCTATGGAAACCAGTTGAAGACCAATTGCTTAGGACATTAAAACTAGACTGGACAAAACCTGCACAATCAGGAATGAATAAACCTGTAATGGCAGGAAGGTGAACTAGATGATTTAACAGGTCTTCCCCAACTCTAGATTATATGATTCTGTGTTTATTCTTCAAACTAATGCAATGATTAACTAAAATTAAGCTGTAAAATGGTAACTGTCTCTTACAGCATCCCACTATAGAAGGTAACAGTCAAAGCTGTGAAAATACAAATGCTAAAGTTATCAGCAATAGTAATACTAGATCTAAAAATACTATACTGAGCTACCTCAGAATATTTTAAATATTGGGTAAAACTTGCTCTAGTTATACTACCTGTATTGCTATTATATTAAATAATTTAATTGTTTTATAATAATGCAAGATAGGCCACCTGGGATGCCTTCTATTAATTTCAGCATTACAGGATCAGATTCCCCCTGGGGAGGGAAAAATCAATATACGAGAAAACTCTACACTGAAACTGCAAAACTGTTAACTATGTAACGCACTAAACTTTCCTTCTACCCAATCCAAGTCCTAATGAACAAAAAGAAGTACTGTACCTCACAAGCAAAGCATCTCAGTGCCTCAATAATATAATATTAGACAGGTAGATAATTTCCAATGCTGGATAACAGAATACAAGAAGGCTTAGTGATTGCCACATTATTCAACAGATATTATCTGATTATAGATGAACATACTAGTTGTTAAAATTAGAAATTGATACCTTAATACGTTAGAGTAATTTATGTCTCTAAGAACAAAATATTCAACTGCAGCTGGAAATTTTCTGATCCTTATATATATGGTTATGGGAGCTCACCATACACATGTTATATGGGAGAAAAAATATTTTACATATAACAACTTAACACTGGAAATGTTTGTGTCACTAATTTTACAGTCTTCCAAAGCAACAGAATTGTATATAGCAGGTTCTATCCAAATTCAAAATTAATGTTAACGGTCACAGTATTTTAACATTCTTCCTTAATTCTCAGATGTAGACATGTTTATTCAAGTAATCATCAACAAAGCATTTTTAAGAGACTGGGGTCTTCAAACTGCAACCATCTCAATGAATGCTAGAACTCAAGGCAAATCTGTCAGTCAAGTTGTTTTTACAACAGAAAGCTCAAAACTTTTTACCCCATTCAATAAGGAAAAAACCTACATGTGAAAGGAGTTCACATCTATTCGGGACAGGAAAAAATATGTACGGCAAGCACTATGTACATTTTGGGTGAAGCAGGAATGTCTTAGAAAAATATAATACACTATCAGCAATTAGTTACAATTATTAATCATAATTAGTACTTGTTTTTAAATAATTTATTTTAAAAATACCATAGGCTTACTATTTTGAACAGGCTTTTTGCAGGAAGGGAATTCAAGCTGAAACTACAAACATGACTAATAGGATAGCTGAGGGTATTTTTATCTTCCAGCCCAGTTATAAACATTTTATTTTGAATAGGAGTTCTTTAAACCTGGTTTAAGTTGCTTAAAATAAACAGACTAAAACTCCATGACAAGGAGGTACTGCAATTATGCTAAGTAATATGAAAATCTCTATGAACTATAACTGGAAGAAAGTTAAACATTTACCAACAAAAATAAATATTAATTTTAATCAAAATAACTAAATCATTGCTTATACCAAAAACAAGTTCAGTTTTTTTATTTAAAAACATTTTATTATGCACTAGTAAACACAGATGGTATGCAATTTTAATTATGATTCTATATTTGTTTGCTATTTATACTATGTAATAGTTCAAAGACACTGAATCTTTCCCAATCTCGGTTCATGCTACTTGGGAAATGCCCTATTTTTATGGCTAGTAAAACAGCTGCAGCTTAGCACATCTTAAAGGTAACATGGGTTGATTTTTCCATATCCCTTCCCGTACTAGAAAAGTATGAAAAAGGAAGATAAGCAACAGCCCATTTTAAATGATCTATGCTGAGTGGCTTGCACAGGTTAATAACTCCTCATTCTCCTCTCAGCCAAACTAGATTCCCAGCAGCAGCTCTTGGAGCGCTGGGCATTTTAAATAGGGGCTGTGCAGTAAGTAAATGAGATTCCCCCAGTGGCGCCAATTTGGGGGTGGGGGGGAGGGAAAGGTGCCACACACACACCCAAAAGGTTTTTGCACTTGCTTAAAGTTCCATAGGCCACTGAGCTAGGGGAGTCTACTCAATGGTCCTCTACTAAATGTAGGGATGCTTCTAAATCAGAACAACTGGTGCTGGAGTGGTCCAGAGCAGGGCACCAGCTGCGTGGTTGCCACACCAGTGAAATTTCACCCGGCTGGGCCACATTGCAGCGAGCGGCATTGCGATCTGGTGCAGGCGGTTGCAGTGCCACTGAAATTTGGCCTGGCTGCCCCTCCCTCCAGACAGTGGAGCAGCCAGGCCAAAAGTGTTGCGACCTGGTGCAAGAGAAGCCTCTTCGGTAGGGCAGACTCCACTCAAAGCCACACCGGCTCGTGCACTGTGTGGGGAAGAGAGACGGGAGACTCCCGGGGTGAGGACGACCCAGGTCCCTGCGAGAGGAGAGGGGGGACTGGGATTTCCCCCCTGCCAAGAAGTATCTGTATTGGGCCACTGCCCAAGAGCAGCATCCGAGGGTGCTCAAAAGGTCTGACAAGAAGTGGGCTAGACACGGTCTACAGCGGAAACACAGGCGAGGGGAGAGAGTGAGCGACTGCCGGGCCCCACCCCGTCCCGCAGACCCCTGCCCAGAGGGCAGGAGGGCTCCGCAAGTGGCTCCAGGAGCGGAAGAAAGCAGGGCGGCGCGTGCACAAAGGGGGCTGGGGACAAGGCACCTGAGCCCGCCCGGCTCGCGGCTGCGGGAAACCCAGCAGGGCTGCACAAGAGCGGGCGCTGCAGCCCGCGAGCATCGGCGCTCACCCCGCCTTCCCCGCGCCCGGCTGGCGCAGAGGGACCCGGGGGTCCGGGCAGTGAGGCCAGGGCAGAGCCCGGGAGGGTGGGGGTGTCGGGGAGAATGGCAGGGGGGGTTAGGTTCCCGCGCAGGGGCACTGGGGGGATACAGGTCGGGGCAGGGAGGAGGGGATGAGACAGGGCAGAGGGGGCCAGGCACAGTGGGGTATATGGACAGGACTGCGGGGGCACATCGAGGAGGATGCGGGGAGGCTGTAGGGGGCCGGCCAGAGGGGGGGGCTATAGGGGTAGATTCTGCGGGGGGGGGGGCGGGATATGAGCCAGAGGAGGGCTATAGGAGCAGGATGCTGATGCAGGGAGGATTATAGGGGTCCGGGCCAGGGGTGGGGGAAGGGAAACAGGGGTCGATTCTGGCTGGGGCTGTAGGGGAGGAGACACGAGTCCCGGCGGGGAAGCGTTGGGGGCTGGGGCGGGGGGGAGTGCTCCAGCCTGACTCCCTCACCAAGGGGCAGGCAGGAGATCTGCTGGGGGAGCCCCTCGCCCCCGGGCAGCCGCCAGCCCCGGGGAGCGACACGTCGCCTGCCCCCGCCCGGGCTACGTACTGTGGGAGCCGTCAGGCGGCTGATGCTCTCCCCGAGCGAGTCCAGGTTGACCCGTCTCCTGCGCGGAGCCCTCCTGGCGGCGGCGGCGGCGGCGAGCGGGTCCTGCGGCCCGGGCGGGCTCCGGCTGCCGTTCCAGCAGAGCCTGGACAGGGGGCATTCGCCCTCCTCCTCCGGGCTGGTCTCCAGGTAGTCCGAGCCCAGCGAGCTGAAGGACTCCGAGGAGATCTTCCGGCGGGCCATGCTGCTGCGGGCGCCGGGCGAGCATCAGATGTGCAGGGGCAGCGCGGCGGGGCTGCGGCGGGGACCCGGGGGGCGGCTCATGGCTGGAAGTTCATGCCCCTGCCCGGGTGCCCGCGGCCGCGGGGAGCGGGTCCGTGCTGCAGCCCCGGGCCCGGCTCCGCGCCTCCCGCGCCCTGGCCAGGGGGTGCCGCGGGCTCCGCCGGGCTGGGCGGTTTTAAAGCAGATGCCGCCGCAGCCGCCGCCGCCTCCTCGGCTCCTGCCTCCCTCCCGCGCCCCCGCCCCCCGGAACCACGTGGGGTTGGGAGGCTTCGCCTCGCCTGTCGCCGCAGCTCGGGAGCCGCCAGGGCACTTTCCCGGGACTTCTCCCGGGCACCCCCCGGAGAGAACTGCCGCCCACCCCCCTGGGCGTGCGATGGCCTGGGCTGTCAGTCCCGTCCCCCACCCCGGCGCGTCCGATGGCCCCCGGGCTGTCAGTCCCCTCCCGCCCCCGCATGCGATGGCCGCCGGGCTGTCAGCCCTCGCGCTCCTGGGCAGGGGGAGCCGGGGACTTGCCCCTGCCCCCGTGGCCTGCCTGCGGTGCCCAGCCGGAAGGAACTGCCCCTGCTCTGCCAGTGGCCCCCAGCGCCCATTGCACGGCCCCCAGCGCTTGGCTCGGGCTCCCCTCCCTGGGCGGACAATCCCCGGGTCTCCCAACTCCCCCCTCCAGACAGTGCCCTGGGCTGCATCCCTCCCATACACACACATCCCACGGGCTGGGCCCGGTTCTGAATCGGGACGGGATGGGGCGCCCTGCATCTGGATGGGCTTCCTCAGGTGTCTCGTCTGTCCCCCAAAGTTTCAGACTCCTCCTCTCCTCTTGCCCTTGATCAGGAGGCTAAGCCAGGCCAGGGCTCCCTTCTGCCCAGAGTAGAAGGAATTGCCCCCTGGCTGGCAGGAGCACAAACCAGCGGCTAAGGAGACGTGATGCTGGATCCCACTTTCGGACCTTATGATCTTCAATCCTTAACTCTGTCCTATGAACAAATGCACCAAACTGAGAAAAAGCTCGGGAATACAGAGCTGGGGCAATTGTTTCACCACTGACCCGCTGGGTATCCCACAAGGGCAAGACTTCTACAGTGCTGTTACTGCATTGATTGCAATGATTTTATCCCTGGTTTATATTGAGAATGACAGCGAAGAATCAGGCCCCATGTGCGTTGTGCTTGGTGTGAGCAGAGCAATTCTAATGAATCACAGCATCTCTTCCTCTACTTGTTTGGTCACCTGCCCTCCTGGGTGGCGTTTCATTGTTTTGATTTAAAGTGGTTAAATACTACTAACACACGGTGTACAGCTATGCCACAGATTTATCATAAAGATATAGTGAAAGCAAGTGCCTTCTGCAGCCATGGCAGGAAATAGTTTACATGCTGTAATAAACAAATTCAGTACATTTCAGAGAAGAGACTTACTAGAGGCTGCAAAAATTAGTTTAGTTTAGATCACACATCCAGCAATTGGGCATGTCAGTTTCTCCTGTCTTCTTATTTTGCCTTTCTTGGAAACTCTAGTTACAGTGTTTATTTACTTATTTTTCAAATGCTCTCCCCCCCCCCCCCCCCCCCCCCCGGCCCGCCGTCAGTACTGGACAGCTCCATTTCTTGTAAGTAAGATGTTTTCAGCTCTGCAACTATAATTACTGCTAAAGAAGCGGAATTCTGTTGTTACTTATCTTGCTAGTTGTTTGCTCCCAAAATAAGAACTTTTTGAATGTCATTCAGAAAGCTAAGAATTATGTAAAGACTTTAAAAAAATGTACTTTGTCATCAACTCTATTCAGTACAACAGTTCATTATGCCGCTTTTGTACTAGCATCACATCCACTAGCATCAATTATTTATCCAAGAAATCCCATGCAGAAATAAAATGCAGGCCACATAACACCATTCAAATGAACCCTTTTTTTAAAAAGTGCTAAACAGAGTTTTGAGGACACATGACACCTTTGAAGACAGTGAAAGGGAAGCTATCATCATTCCCCCCGCGCTCCAAGCCATGCATTCCCTTTAAAGAAAAGTTAAGCAATTCATGGCAATAGGGCTAACAATTTCGCAAATTTTGCCCAGGCAAAAAGGCTCTTTACAAATATGATGTTAATTTTATTATTTCATGCTACCAACGAATAAGGTAGATTCTTCCGTGTTTGGTTTATCTTTAATGTAATCAAAAATGTTTAGGATGTGTGGTTTTCAGAACTGTATTTTGCGGGCAGGTTTCCTACCTTTCTAGTTGGGTAATGATTAGATATTACTCTCTATATATCACATTCTCATCCTACCAAGTAACATTAAACCTCTGGATAGAGAAGTCCTGATCCAAAGCCCATTGAACAGATTGGAAGGAACAGAGCCATAGACGGCACACATCATAGCATAATGAGCCCAGGTGTCTGATTGGGACAGTGGGGAGAGAAGAAGGATGGGGAAAGGATTACAAAAAACCTGCTTTTAATCAGAATCTTTAAAGATGGGGAAATAGAAAGCGCCAGCCAGGGCATTCCTTTCAGTTTCATCACCAGGGTTTCCCCTGGCTTGACAAGTTTTCATTACAAAGGGTCTAGAAGAGTGGGTATGTGGTGGGAGAGGATATTTTCCCCCAGTGAAACTAGGGAATGGATCCCAGCCAGGCTTCACGTCTTGCACTTAGTGTGCGTTCCTGCCAGAGGCTCAAACTCGGATTAACCAGTGTGCACTCAGGCACTTGCACAGGGCCCCATCTCAGAGAGGCCCCCCAACCACCAAGAAAAAAAAAACAGTTGCAATGCTGTGAGCCCATGTACCAGGTCACAGTACTACCCATTCACATTTGGTCTGAGGATTGGTCCAATTACCTGCCTTGTGGGCAGGTGTCATGTGTGTGCATATGATGCTAGCAGTCCATGGTCCTCAGAGAGGTACACAGATGAGACCGTCAGGGACACAATAGAATGGTCCCACCACAATTTTAGCAGCCTCTGTGCTGTTGAGGAGGATGAAAGTCTCAGGGAAGGAGGACATCAAGCTGGAGCAGAAGGAAACAATCCCATAGTTGGGAACCTCCTTCCAGATCATGTCATGGCATCCTCTTGCATTGAGGGTACCCCTTCTGGCACAGGAACCCCAGTTACTAGGAAGAGCCAGGAAATAATAATGGGGGGTTCAGTTATTAGAAATCTAGATAGTTGGGTTTGTGATGCTCAGGAGAACCACATGGTAAATTGTCTGCCAGATGTGAAGGTTGCAGATCTCATGAGTCATCTAGACAGACTTATGTGTAGTACTGGAGAAGATTCAGTGGTGTGGTACATGTAGGTACCAGTGACATAGGGAAAGGCAGGGGAGAAGTCCTGGAGACCAAATTTAGGCTGCTAGGTGAGAAAATGAAGTCCAGAACCTCCATGCTAGCTTTCTCTGAAATGCTTCCATTTCCATCTGCAGGACCAGGGAGACAGGCAGAACTGCAGGGTCTCAATACATGGACAAGATGATAGTGCAGGAAAGAGGGTTTTAAGTTTATTAGGAACTGGGGAATCTTTTGGGAAAGGAGGAATGGGGGGGCTGCTGGAGAGGTCTGGGGGGCTGCTGCGGGGGACACTGCTCGGGGGTGCCCCGGGAGGCCACTGCTCTGGGGGGGGGGGCGGCTGGGACCAGTGGCATCAGCTGCCAGGGGCTGCTGAGCAGTGGCTGCTCGCACCACCCCCAGGACCACTGCTCAGGGGGTCCCCAGAACCACTGCAGGAGGTCTATAAAATCACAATAGTATGCAGAAAGTGAATAATGAGGTGTTATTTACCCTTTCACATGAAACAAGAACTAAGTGGCACCTGATAAATTAATAGGGAGCAGGTTTAGAACAAACAAAAGAAAGTACTTCTTTACAAATACAAAGTGAACCGTGGAACTCATTGCCATAGGGTGTTGTGAAGGCCAAAAGTATCACTGGGTTCAAAAAGAATTAAATGAGTGTATGGTGGATAGGTCCATCAATGGCTATTAGCCAAGATGATCAGGGATGCAACTCTATGCTCTGGGTGTCCCTAAACCTCCAACTTCCAGAAGCTGGGAGTAGATGACTGGCGATGAATCACTCGAAATTGCCCTGTTCTGTTCATTCCCTCTAAAGCATCTGGCACTGGCCAGTGTCAGAGAGAGGATACAGGTGAATGACCAGGAAGGTCCCAGGGTGGTGGGTGAGAGGCTGGGGGTGAGTTGTTTTTGGGTGCTGGGGTGAGTGGGGAATGTTGGGAGGCCAGGCTGTTGGGGGTTATGGCTAGTGGGGCTGAGGTGTTGCGGGCTGCATGTCAGGGTTGCAGGGATGTGCAGGGGCTGTCAGGATAAGTGGAGGCTTGAGGACAGTTGTTGGAGTATTTGTGGGATCTGTGTAGGGTGTGGTTGGTATGTATGAGACAGGCGCTTTGCTGAGCAGCTCCTGGGCAGAGCTCTAGTTTATGGAAGGTAGGTGTGTGTGGCCGGGGCAGGGGGGGGGGATTTCCATGGTGCACAGGACCCCCAAATTCTTTAATTTGGGTCTGCTGAGGCTTGAAATGATAAAAGGAATTGGGAATAACCAAACGGCCTGCATTGATTTCTTCTCTTTTAGTAAACATGATGCTTAGGATAGGAACAGGCTTTCTTTGCACAATCTTGTTTATTCCTTCAGCTACTGTAGAACAGGAGCTGCAGTTGCTTTGATAACAGGACTGAAAATTCTGTAGTTTAACACCTGAGCTCCTCTGAGCCTTCATGTCCTTGCCTTGCAGTACAGGCTGTGGTTCTAACTCCCCAGTGAATCACAACAGCTATTCCTTTGTATCCTAAAACCAAAGAACATCCAGAAGATAGCAGCTATTGCTTGTCATTCTTCCACAGAAGAGCCAGTGCGAAGCCAGTATACCAACACAAATAGAGACTTTAGGGCCTAATCCTATAAGATTTTGACTACCATTAACCCCCACTGGAACTGAGGTGACTCAGCAATGTAGTATCAGACACTTTCCACAGGGTTGGAAGGTTTTCTTTGGTTTTGAGAGGTAATCCAAAGCCAGGAACAAGCTGTATTCAGAGGTCTACTTCTTTCATTGATGCTTAAGGCTTGTCTTGAGCCCCTTCCTTTCCTTTTTATGGGCTAAATCCCACAGTCCCAAGTGAGGCAAATCTCCCAATGTTATTTATAACTAAGAACTGCAGTACTTAGCTCCAAAGTTCTAAATATATTTGTAAATAAGGTCATTACTACAGATAAACAAAATCATATTTAGGTGTCATCTGGTACCATATTAAATGTGCAGTGCTTTGTTAATGTGTATGATCTAAGATACACATTACCTTGCTGGTGGGGATTTTACATGTTATTCAGCACTGGAAAAATACAATATTAAAAACTTACTTATCTGTAAGACATACAATTGTAAATGACCATTTCCCCTTTTTCTATAAGGGTAAAGTCCAAAGCACCATTCCCCAACACAGATACTATCACCAAACTTCCTATGGCACCCCATGAACACTTTACAGTATTAAAAAAACATTCATATCTTCAATCCTTTTATGTTTAACATTGAGTACAGTTAAGCTGGGAAGTGAAAGACTGGTTTAACTCCTATCCTTAAGGTCAACACAGCTACCACTGGATCTACTTATGCACAGAAATTGCTCGTCTTAAGAATGTAAAACATGAATGCTTTCCTTGAGAGTTTAGATATTGTGCAAACTAAAGTTCAGCATGCAGAATAAAAAATGTGATAAGGACTTCAAGGCTGCTGTTGTTCCAGCTGATACAGCACACTGAGAAAACACAACTGCTAGCCAAAAAGTTAGCATTGCAACACTAACTTCTATTCTTCAAGAACAAAGACTGTGAATTTTGTATTAGTGGGATCAACACCTGTTTGTCCCAGCCAGAAACATGTCAGTGATCTGTCTAGTGCACGATAAACTCTGCTTTGGAATTCACAATGCCTATAAAATAGATTGAAGTGGATGGAGGGATTACCTGTTTCAGTATTAAATATCATCAAAAGATGGTATAATCTAGGAATTAGAAAGAGAAGATCGGGGCTACTAAGGTCCTGGAGTCCACTGAGGTGAGGCCATCAAGCCACTAAATCTTTGCTCAATCATTTGCTGCCCTTTTACTTCACCTGACTCAACTATAAACTGGCAAAAGCCAAATACCCATGATAGATGCTGCACATTTGAAAAAAATCTTTGAAAAATTTTCTTTGAAAAAAATACAGCACATTCAGACTTGGCAAACTATAAAATCTAAGTGAAAAAATGAAGCACTCAAAGCCTATAAAGCGAATGGTTGTTTTCTTTTTCCTTACACAGAGGGTCAGATTTACTGAACCTGATGCCAGGGGGGTAAATTAAATCCTCATGCACTAGCCAACTCCTCCTGTGCACTAGGGGATTTACCCTAGCATTGACACTGTCTTTTCTACTTCAGGGTACCTATAAAATCTCATCAGGAGCTCCATAAAAGCACTGAAAATGGAAGCTGCTAAGGGGGATGCTCTGACTTCTGAACACCACATCCCTCAGTCACTTTGGCCTCGTCATCTTCCCAGTCAGTTCTATCCACTATTTGTATTGAAGTGAGGAAGGGGCAACCACTTTGTGTGCTACTGCACCCCTATCCCTCCCTGACAGGCTTTCTGCCACTGGCGGTCTTCTTCAGGATCTTCACTGGCATAAAGTGGTCTTGGCCCAAAGAATCTACAATGGCATCTACAACTGAGTCCGAAGTCATTTTAGACATTTTGGTTTCAAAGATCCTTTTCAAAACTTCTGAAACAGCTCCCGGAATTTCTTACGCTGACAGAGATAGTTAGGCCCACTGCACCCATATCAAAAGCTGCAAAACCTGCATTCAGCTTTGAAAGAACATCTTTGGTCAAAAACAATGCTTGCACAGGGTTTTGGAAACCAAACCAAGACTTCTAAAGATTCTAAAATGACTATTGGTCTGTCTTGTCTCATGAGGGAAATCAGAGTTGGTGGTCTTGATGGGTTGTGTCCCCCACATCCTTCGGGGCATTGCAGCTCTTCAGAGTAGGGACACTGACTTTCTAGTTGTTCTGTAAGACTCCTAGCACACTTCATACTACTGTAAAAATAATGCATGCACTGTTAGTTCTTTCATTGATTTTCTGACAACTGATTGGCTGCTTTTATGAATAAGTTCTTTTAGTACTGGTTAATTTATACTTTTTAAAATCCCAACACCCTTATTTACTGAAGAAATTCCACTTAGTACCCTTTGAAGCACAGCGTATAATAATTAACAGATGTCTTTATGGTATGTGCCTTCTTTAGTATTAACTGATAGAGCAAGTTCTTTCCATAAATGTTGTAATTTTACTGGAGTCCATCCCTTCACTATTAATAAATTCAAGCTCTTTACTAGTGGTTTCCATATTTAAAATTCCTAAATCCAGAAGCAACGTTGCCCACATTAAAATGGACCAGTAGAGTTCTGTTGCTGATTTTTAGGTCAAATATTAACCCAGACAGGAATCTTATCTGCACAGTCTATCTTTCTCTTTTTAGTTACTTACAATAAGAAATCACTGAATGAACACTAGCTCCAGACAAGTCTACAAGGAAGCTCACACAACACATAAAGAGTGGGTATCTTTCCCTGGGAAATGCTTTTGCGCTCCATAATGCATAGGCTGACTAGTGAGAGAGTTGTGTCCAATTCTTTACTCCTTTGGAGCATAAAGAAGAAATAAAGATTTTGTTGCTAGATTGCTACAGTGAAAGAGAGAGACAGTGAAATGTGTACAGATGTATAGAGTAAAGAGCCATTGTGATAGTATCCAGAGCAGAGTGAAGGTGTGTCTATCTCTGTCCTGACTAGCATACATGGAGTCATTCGCTGACCATTGGGGTACAGAAGCAGTCAGTCCATAGTTTGCCTGTGAAAGAGAATGATAATCTATTAGGGCAGTGGTTCTCAAACTTTTTTTTCCACAGACCACTTGAAAATTGCTGAGGGTCTAGGTGGACCACTTAATGATCTTTCCAAATGTTGTTTGTACCATTAGCTAACTATTGTATCTCACTTTGGATAAAAGCGCTATATATATAAAAATAATTAATAATAATTAACTTTTTTTGTTCTACAAATAAAAACACACAACTTATATTTTCATTTCAGTAGTCTTACATTTCTAATGCGATGGATGTGCCCTCTCTTCCCCACCGCGGCAGCCCCCGAGCTGGGGCTGGGAAGGAGGGGGGTCTCTCCCCTGCCACAGCAGCCACTGAGCTGAGTCTGGGAAGGAGGGCTGTCTCTCCCCGGCAGCCACAGCCCTGGAGCTGGGGAAAGTCACCTCTTTCTCTGGCTGCCGCAGCCCTGCACATCCCAAATTCCCCCTCTTCTCATCCCACTGCCTCCTCCCACCTACCCCTTATATCCCCCAAGGCCACCACCTCACCTTACATGTGCGTCTTCTCCAGGGTCCAGGCAACTAATTAGTGGAGCCACGCCTGTGCGGTGGTCCGCAGACCACAGTTTGAGAACCTCTGTATTAGGGCTTGTCTACACTTAAAGTGCTACAGTGTGCCACTGTTGCACTTCAGTGTAGACATTACCTTTGCCAATGGGAGAGACTGTCCTGTCGGCGTAGGTAATCCACATCCCTGAGCTGCAGTAGTTAGGTCAATGGAAGACTTCTCCATTGACCTAGCACCGTCTTCACAGGAACTGAGGTCGGCTTAACTACGTTGCTCAGGGTTGTGGATTTTTCACATTACTGGGCGATGTAGTTATGCTGACTGAATTTTCTAGTGTAGACCAGGCCTTCGAAGAATTCTATTGTGCTTCTCCCCAGAAGTGGAGGCATTTTAGTGGTGGTTGAAGTGATTCTAATGTGGATTCTAAATGGCTTGTAAAGTGCTTTGGGATCCATCTATATAAATGCTACATAACGCAGTATAATGATGGTGAAACTGGAGTACAACTCTGCCCCAGGATCTTTTGCAGTCTGTGCCTTAAAGGCTAAATCTAGCCTTGCTCTGCTTAGATTTTCAATAAAAATGAAAAAGTTGTTGCCCCATAGAAAGGTTTCAATGTCTTGTTAGGTTTCAGGAATCCCAGCTATTCAGCTGCCTAAACCAGTTTCACTGTTCCTTGTGCAAAAAAAAAAAAAAAACCAAACCCAACCCAACCCAAAACAAAAACAAAGTGCTCTTTATGTTATGGAGCAATATCCTACAATATCAATAATACTTCAGGACTTAAGTTTCATCTTCAGCTCATTTAACCCTATGGCCTATTCAATGTGCTGTCCCTCCCTTTGTGCTTCCTCATTTCCTCCAGGGTGTCTTTAACCATCAAAAACTGAATCTCCATTTCACCTTACTTCTTAATAATACACATTGCTATTGTTTAATACATTATTGTATTGCTATATTAATGGAAATTCTTTTTCAATTGTTTGGTTTATGTGGTTTTTTGTTTGGGGGAAGGAGTACACATTTTAAATACAAACACTTCTGTAACTTGCAACATTGCCGCTACTGGTAGCTTTAATTTGAATCACACTGTCATAGTTTAACTCTTCCAAGATTTCTTGTATTCTCTGCAAAATGTCTCCACATTTCCTTAGGGAGGATAATTATGCTAGTGTAAATACCAATGGGAATAACTGATCGTTACCGCGCTATATGCCGGGCGTGCTTAAATAAGCATCTATGTTCATATTAAGGTAGAAAACAAAATTATATGGTTTTAGTTTTAGAATTCAGGTTTTGGATCCCAAAATAGAATCATAGAATCATGGAAATGTAAGGCTCGAAGGGACCTTGAAAGGTCAATCTTTTCTATGAAAAAATTAGTCCAATCCTAGCTTTATACAAAACTGCTATTTAATTCTCAAGTCCTCTTTCATATTAACACTTTTTATGCAGGAAGGCGTCACAAGTATGGGTCACTGTGAGGGAATCACGTGGGGATGGGTCACCACATGTCTGCCATAACATCACTATTACACTTTCATAGCACGTTCCACTGGAAGCTTTACAAAGCAATTTCCAAGCAATTACAAAGCAAATGCCTGTAAGGTGAATAAGCTTCAAACAAACAACTGAAGTTTCATGGTGGATTTAAAAGCACCATAGACCCAGTCCTGTAAGGAGCTAAGCAACCTCAAAGCCAATTGGAGTTGAGAGCACAGCACCTTGTATAGGAAGCTCTCAGGACTTGTCAGGATAAGGTCCAAAATGAGTCAGCCTCAAAAATCTTTCATGGGAGACAGTTCCACAGGCAAGGCACATACTGTTATGTTAGTACCTTGGCTGCTAGTAACAACATAAAAATAAAGTCTGGCTACCAACACCATTGACTAACATAAGGAATAGGGCTATCAGAAAACTAGCCTCTGTAGATTAATAAAGGAAAGAAGCAAGATTTTTTAAAGTGAGATACCACTAAAGGCCTGATCCATTAGGACCATGTTTTAGGACAACAAAATATAGCACTTGGGATTAATTTAAAAAGTCAGTAAGTTAGCCAGCTATACAAATATCCACCTTTAAGAGCCAAAGAAGGTCTCTTGAAAACTTGTTATGGTGGTGGGATTGTGTGGTCAAATGTTTGGTTCACAAACTAAGTAAAAAATTCAATACAAACTTTTCTTTTGCCTATCTAGAAAAGTCTTATGGCATAACACTTGCTTACATAGTACTTCTGCTGCAGTAGGATTCAACTGAAACCTAACTGCATAGGATGAAAAAAATATCACAAACATGAGAATTAGCTTCCAGAACAAATTAAAGTGCCAATACAGATTATATGATCTATGGTTTGAGTTACATACAGTACTATACATAACTAATCTGTGTTTAATACAAAGTGCCCAATCATAAGAGATTCATGCTTTCTATTTGTGTTACGAACTGAATACCTGTTATCTAAATTTATGTTTGGTATAGAATTTCAAAATCATTACACTGCTTTTCATTTCTCTGACATGGCTATCTCATTTCCCATCTAGTGATGACAGTTTACTACATTATATGACTCAACATGATGAGAGGCAAGGCATCTGAAACGTTAAAAAATGAATTTTTTTTATTGGAAAGAGATCAAAATGTAGCAGAAGGAATCTGAGGTACTGGGAAAGCATCCATGGTGTCTGTCAACTGATGAATGACACTATGGATTTTTCAAACTCCCTGAATTAGACTTTGTTCGGGTAGTTCAAAACACCTTGAATGCCTAGTGGATTTTGGTAGATAGACAATCATTAATGGTAACATGTCGATGACAGGAATGATTTAACATATAGCAGGTGTGAAAAAGCAATTATTTTTGTCTTGCCCAAATTCCAGAGTAACAGCTTGATATCTACCTGGGTTTAATGTGGGGTGGGAAGGGGGGGAAGTGACACCACAATAAGGCAAATTATGAGGATTCAAGCGAGGGGAGAAAAATTGTTCTCCCTATCATCTGGCTGAAAGTCAGAACCTCAGTTGTTCCTAAAGTTATTGCAATGCCAAGAAGCTACTAAATGGTGTTTTAAGAAATTCTTGGAGCAATTCGTTGAAGCAATTGTGAGTTCTCTATGGCTGGGATTGTCTGTATTGTTTGTTTGTTTGTACAGTACAGTACATAGAAAAATGGGGCCCTAATCCCTGTTTAGGGTCCTTAGGTGCTATAATAATAGTAGCAGAGAAACGACATCTCACCTTCAAATCTCACTTTATAGTCATAGGTGCTGGAATTAGGGGTGCTGGGGGTGCTGCCACACCCCCAGGCTTGCAGTGGTTTCCATTATATAAGGTCTTTACAGTTTGGTTCAATAGCTCTCAGCACCCCCACTATAAAAATTGTTTCATGCCCCTGCTTACAGCTGAAAGAGTCTGGTAAGAAATTTGGGCCCAAATTGTTAAATAATGAGGGTTTTTACAAACCTAATGTAAATAGTAATGTTATTTAACCCCGTTTTTAATGTAAGATTTTGTTTTTATTCATTTCATTAGGAGCTGGAACTAGAAAGTGAAAATGACTATAAATCAACAGGGAAACTGATCAATCTCTTTTCATGGCACAAGCTGTTAGACATGCAAAAAGTAAATAAATAACATCAATGGTGAAGACTAAATTAAATATGTATAATTATTTCAGTTTTAATAAACTGTGAAGACAGCTGAGGCGCTCGTCCACGCACAAGTGGGGAGCTCTATGTGTAGATTAGGGAATATAAAATCTCGCTCTATGTAAGTGCACTGTGGCAAAGTTAACATGGATGTAGGAACCTTAAGTTATGTACACATAATGCAAAGCTCTGCCACCATACGGGATAAATGGGGTGCTGACAGGAAGAATGGTCCTGTGGCAAAGACTCTAGCCTAGGATTTGGGAGACAGGGATTCAGCTGCCTGCTCTGCCACAGACTTCCTGTGTGACCTTAGGCAAATTACTTAGTCTCTGTGCCTTAGTTTCCCATCTGTAAAATAAGAATAATAGCACTTCCCTACCTCAGAAGGGTATTGTGGGGATAAATACATTAAAGAGGTATTCAGATACTCTGGTGATGGGGGCCATAAAAATATCATGGATAAAGATGGCGTCAGCCACAAATTAATTCCTAGAGCCAGCCTGCTGGAGTAGGAAGCCTGGAGCATGGTTGTGGTACTCAGTGCTGTTTGTTTTTAAGTGTCTTGCACTATTTGAAACACTTGGTGAGAATCCTGCCCTGCTGCTAGACAGATACAATGTGTGAAAGGGGACAACACAAAATAAGATGTGGAACATGATGATACAGTTGAAAAGCATATGGCTGTTGGTATAGACGATAGGTGAAGTCTTGGCCTCACTGAAGTCAATGGAAAAATCCCACTGACGTCAGTAGGGCTAGGACTTCACCCCATAAATCTGATCATGAAGGTAAGACTCCTCTTGGTATAACAAATGTCAAATTAAGGCCATTCTATTTAAGAAAACTTGATTTACAAAGGAGACTATTGAAGCAACTAAGCCAGTGAACCAAGGTGTCAAACACCTGGCCCATGGGCTAAATCTGACCCACTTGACGTATTTATGTCATGCACAGGGCATAATCAGATTCTGTAGAATCTAAGGTTTCATTTTAAAAAATAAGTTTCTAGACCTTATGATTTGCAAAGATAACCTTGAAAACTTGATCAGTGCACCCCCATAAGTGTAAACTCCCCTGCCCCCTCCCTCCCTTAACCTCACTGGAGGTTTGAATTCAAAGCCTAATGATATTTGAAATGTCACCATTAACTATTTAATTGCAGATGATTTTAGTAAATGGAATAGGGAAGGTCCGGGAGTGTAGCCTATATGGGGAAATCTAAGTATAGCTACGGTAGTGTGAGTGGTGGAACAGACTAGACACCCGAGTACGATCCTGAGACCGTAGGTTCGTGCTCGGGCAGCTAGTCCCTCCTGATGCTCACATTATCACAGCTACACTGCTATTTTTAGCACACTAGCTCTAATCCAGCTAGCATAGGTAGGTGTACTTGAGCTGGAAAGGAGACCTCCAGCTCCAACATAGACATACCTTGAGAATTGCTGCAGAGAAAGGGAGGAGGAGACAGAAAGGCAGGGAGAAAGTAGAGAGACAGGGAAAGAGGATGGGAAGAGATACAAAGGGTGGAAATAGCAGTGGTCCTAAATGTGAGCATATTTTTCCAGTGAGTGATGATGATGAATGCAAACAACAATGCAACAATAATAAATAATGAAAACCGAAAGCTTAGGTACTACATATAAAGGCTGGATTCTACCCTTTGTGCTGTGGATATCCCAGATTACACTAAAGAATGGATTTTAGCCTTCTCCACAGAATGAATTTATCACCCTGGTAGTAAATAAATCACAACACACATTTTCTAAATAATATAAAGTAACATTTATAGCCGTCTGATGCTAGAATAGAAATTAAGTATGAAGAAGAACATAAGAACGGCCATATTGGGTCAGACCAATGGTCCATCTAGTCCAGTATCCTGTCTTCCAACAGTGGCCAATGTGAGGTGCCCCAGAGGGAATGAACAGAACAGGTAATCATCAAGTGATCCATCCCATCACTCATACCCAGCTTCCGGCAAACAGAGGCTAGGGACAGGTGTCTTGTAAAGATACATTGGTATATTTTTAGTTATCTATAGTAAGTGTAGCGGGGTGGACACCCGCTCGGGCCCAGAGGGGTTTAAGATAGCCCTGGGAGAGGGCTGGAGCAGGGGAAGAGATGGGCTGATTGGCAGAGCAGCCGCAGTGGGGGCCATGCCCCAAACAGACCCAGTGGGCCTTATAAAAGCCAGGAGCAGAAGAGCACTCTCTCTCTAGCTTCTGAGGGGGAGGGACCTGGCTGTAGGGACCTAAGCAGAGTACCTAGATTGAAGCAGGGCTGGGGAAGGGCCTGAGGAGCTGGGTAGCTCCAGCCAGGAAAGCCCGGGACTGTGGCCTAGCATTAAGCCCAACAGGTACTGGGGTTGCAGGAGACAGCCCAAGGTTAGACAGAGGCAGCAGGTCCAAACCCAACCTTGCCTGTGATGAGTGGCTCATACTGCAGTCTGCCTTAGGGCATGAGGGCTAGCTGGTGACTGGCAGGAGTCTACGACTGAGGCGAGGTAGGGATAGTGGGTGGGGGGGGTTCCCCTGGGAGGGGGAGACCCCGAACTGTGGGGTACTGCCAGGAGGCAGCACCCAGTGAAAGGGGCACCGGGGTCCTGGGACGGACACGGGAGCCAGCAGCAAGGTGAGACACTGGCCTGAAGAGGGCGCTCCGAAGGTTGGTGAGCTAATTCCCTAAGACGACCAGAGGAGGTGCCGCCGGTGAGTCTGTGACCCGTGACAGTAAGACTTAACAATTCATCTGTATTGAGCTTGATATTCCTAGTGTAAATGCAGAGAAAGTGTAGCGGTTTATATACTGTAAAGAGAATAAGGCTTTGGGCAAGATTGTATTTTAAATTGCTACGTAGATCTAAATCAATTAAGTTCTGATAGACGTCACTATTCAAAAATATTCAGACTATTTATCTGGATTAAAATTTGACAAGCAAAATCAGAGTGCAGAGAGACTTGTGTATAGTTATCAGCAAATCATAAAAGCAGAAAAGCAACTTTTTCACATTCTATGTTAGTATTTTAATATTTAATAGTATTTTAATAAACTGGCAAGTGTTCAAATAGTGTTGGACCCACTATATGATAACTCTTCATTTTCCAGTCCGAGTTACTACTACTTAAAAGTATTACAGAGTTATCTCCAAACACTGGTACTTGGTAATGCCAACTCTTGCTGAATTCGAGTTTTGATTTGATGCCATTTGATGCTTCTGTATTTAATGCTAAATTTTTATACTGTACTTCAGAGGCAGCCAACCATGCCAGCCTGAGGGTCAAACATTATGTCAGAAAGATCAAGTTGTCATAGTCAGTTGCTGATTCTTTGTCCCATTCTGTTGCCTTTGAATCACCTGAGTGGAAACCACTTGCAAGCCCCTTCCTGGGTATTCCCCTGGCATAGAGGAGCTCTCAGTGGGCACAAAACCATGATAGCCAACTACTATGCCTCCCTCCCAGTAGCCCCTGCCACAGAGGGGCATGTCAGGGCAAGGTGGGTGAGTGCCTGGAGTGGGCTGCAATCCAGCTATCTGTGCCGGGGCCAGGGCAGAGAAGCAGGGGGCCAGCCCCAGTGGTTGGTTCTCAGTTCCTCCTCTTTTCCCACCGTGTGTGGCAGAGGGGAGAAATTATTTGCTACATGCTCAGGAAGAGCCAGATGAACTCCTAACCTACTCTGCCTGAGGCTTGTCCAACCTGGCCTTACCTCGCCTCCCTCCCCTACAGTGCAGCAAACTGCCAGCAGGGGAGCTGCTGAGCAGGTGCAGCTGGAAAGGTGCAGCTGCACTCCTCACTCATATCAGAGCTAGTCCTGGGGCTGCAGAGGGGGGAGGAGGTTGAGGAGGTGTGGCCCCCGACTGCTTCCCTGTAGTAACGAGGCTGATTCATATGCTTCTCTTCAAAAACTGCCCTGTGCAGCTTATGGAGCACATTACCAATTCATAATAAAATGAACATTTTCTTCTTCCCCCAGTCACTCCTGAGGGCCACACTGCAAGTGAAATGAGTTTACAAAGGGTATGCAAGGTCAGCTAAATTGGATGCTGCAATTACCTACAAAATCTGAGCAACATATACGTTTGCCCCCTGTCCTAATACTATTAATGAAGCAATCAAGACACATGTTCTGCAAGTTCAGAGGCTTGATTCTGCCAAGGCTTTCAGTTCAAATGAAACAGGCAAATAATCAAAGACAAGATACTGAAAGGTTTGTAGGCAACACACCCCGAGCTAGGACAAGACAAAATCTCACTGCAGGAACATGTGAGTGTGTGACAAATTACGGAAGATTAAATAAATAGAGAAGGGTAGCAAGTCTAAAGAACACAGAAGGAGTGAGAATCCACTAGAATCCTCATGTTATTACTAAGGTAAAAAGGATAGCCCTGTTTTGCCAAGATGGGGGCAGGAGAGGATCAGAAATAAAATGCAGGCATTGGTAGGTAGTAGTGATTTAACATCCACTACAGTTAAGGTGGGGGAAAAATACATTTGAGCTTTTCTTTGCTATTTATTTTTTCAATATAGTTTTTTATTATGTCTATTGCTCTCTGTTGTAACATGTAAGGATCCCAAACAAGGTCACGTACTAGGCCCTGTACAAACAAATAACACAAAGACAGTTTCTGTTCCAGAGTTTACAGTGTAGTGGTTAGGCAATACGCAACAGGGGCTTGAGCCAAAACCCAGTGAAATTAATGGAAAGATTCCCATTGATTTCAGTGGTTTTGGATCAGCCGCCAGATGTATAAAGGGATGAGTAGGTGCAGGAGGACAGGTAACAGTGGAGACAGGTGCATCTGTCAGAATGGTCTCAGAAGTAATCAGTCTGACCAGGCATCATTACAGAATCATAAAGAAGCAAAAAGAAAGACAAGCCCCTGTTTCTCTTTTTCTTTCAATGTGACACAATGAAGTTAATTAATTAAGAGTTAGTGTAAATTATTACTTTACATCCCTATAGCATGTGTATCCTGCTAAAAGATCCTAAATTGATTTACAGTCTCGGGGTTTGATTTTCAGAGGTACTGGGCTCCTACGGTTCTTCATTATTGTCTTCACTTGGAGCTGTGAGTGCTCAGGGCTTCTGAAAATAAAAAAATCAAACCCTAACTGCTCCATGCTTACACTCAGAAAAAATCCATCATGACAGTAATCCAGTGGGACTATTTGCTTGAATAAGGTGAAAATTTGTCCCTAATAAATATCACCTGTAAGGTGGAGCGAATAGCGACATGGACAGCCACAATTGCCTGCACAACAGCAAGCTAAGCAAATCCCCACACTTATGAAAAGTTCCATGGAATTGATCTTTAACGTTCATGCCTGGCAAATAAGACCTCAGTTTTCAAAGCCTTGGATAATAAAAGCTCACTGCACAGAATTCAATGGGCTTGATTCTCTCATTTATACTCGTGTCAATTAGGAGTAGCACCACTGATCTCAGTGGAGTTCTCATACAAACCCAGCAGGAGAGGAAAATCAGGCTCTATGTGTCCACCTCTGAAGGAAGAAGGACTGCGTTGAATCCTGTGGGATTAGATATTGTGGTGCCAGCCATCAAGGTTCCTTCCCCACTCTGAACTCTGGGGTACAGATGTGGGGACCCGCATGAAAGAGCCCCTAAGCTTATTTTTACCAGTTTAGGGTAAAAACTTTCCCAAGGCACAAACTTTGCCTTGTCCTTGAACAGTATGCTGCCACCACCAAGTGATTTAGACAAAGAACAGGGAGTTCCTATTGCCCCAAAATATCCCCCCGAGCCCTTACATCCCCTTTCTTGGGGAGGCTTGAGAATAAACAAGATGAGCACAAACCAGCCTTGGATTTTTAAGACCCAAAAAACCCAATGAGATTCTTAAAAATCAGAACTTTATTAGAAGAACAAAAAAAGATAAGAGAACAACTCTGTAAGATCAGAATGGAAGATAATCTTACAGGCAGTCAGGTTCAAAACATAGAGAATCCCTCTAGGCAAAACCTTAAGTTACAAAAAAGACACAAACAGGAATACACATTTCCTCCAGCACAGCAAATTTACAAGCCAAAACAAAGAAAACATAACACATTTTCTAGCTAGATTACTTACTAACTTTGCAGGAGTTGGAAGGCTTGCATCCTTGATCTGTTCCCAGCGAAGGTATCACACAGACAGACAAAAGCTCTTCCCCTCCGCTCCAGATTTGAAAATATCTTGTCCCCTCATTGGTCATTTTGGGTCAGGTGCCAGTGAGGTTACCTTAGCTTCTTAACCTTTTACAGGTGAAAAGATTTTGCCTCTGACCAGGGGGGATTTTATAGCACTGTATACAGAAAGGTGGTTACCCTTCCCTTTATATTTATGACACCAGGCTTTATAGGGATTTCAAAGATGAAATTCAATTTTAAACATTTTACCCAAGTAAAATCTTGTAGCAAAGGCAAAAGCTTAATCTTTCCCAGATGAGGTTTATCGTGGGAAATGTGTAACCAGGAGCTATTGTTCAACAGTGCCAGAATACTGCTGAGTTTTCACCCACGTCTCTGTCAGACAACACCTTTGTTACTATCCAGAAAATGGTGCTTGCTTGGACAAAGGAGAAATGTTCCAAAGTGCAAATATCGGAAAATGTGTGGAAATTTTTGGCTGTCAGCAAGCTAATTAATCAAACAAAAATGTAGATATTTTGTTGTTCAATACCTTTTTTAGTTAGTAATTTCACTGTCCATTGATTCTGACTCACAAACCCCCATCTGGCACACCAGAAGTTACCCTCAGCAGTTTGGCAGTCAGCATCCCATGTCCGTACCATTGTGATGGAGCACAGAATACCAACAGGTTTCAGAGTAACAGCCGTGTTAGTCTGTATTCGCAAAAAGAAAAGGAGTACTTGTGGCACCTTAGAGACTAACCAATTTATTTGAGCATAAGCTTTCGTGAGCTACAGCTCACTTCATCCGATGAAGTGAGCTGTAGCTCACGAAAGCTTATGCTCGGTGCCACAAGTACTCCTTTTCTTTTTGAGAATACCAACAATGAAACAAACACCTACAACAGATTGATATGGATTTTGCCTGCAGCAGTTAAAACACTGCTGCGCTGAGCATCTAGAAGTGGCACAGTGAATTGTAATGAAACTTCCTAGGACAGGGCAGGGATGCCAAGAATGTTTCTTCTTCCCTTTATACTTGGCTATTCTCTGTAAAGCAACTTTAACCTGTGTCTGGTTCTTGCCATATAATTCTCTAACTCAATCAATCAATCTACGCTCTAGTTAAACCAAGTTGTTAATGAGATAGGAAGTGATAAATTATTACTGTTAAAGGAATAGCCATTATCCTGTAGCTCAGCATGGTGCATTTAACTGATGCCATTCTTTTAAAAAGAATAGGCCAAATTAAAACAAAGTGCTCTCCCCCTGTATAGTGTACACAATTTTGTGTGAAAAGCAGCTAGATAACCTTTTGCAATTCATGGGTTTGTGCTGAGCATTTAAAATATTTGACAAAGTATAGTATCAAATCAGTGGCAAGCCAGCATACAGTTGTTACTATGCTGCAAAGCGTGGCCATTCAGAATGTCTTCATAGTGCCACAGATGAGGAGCTCTTCAACAGTATTTGGCACCAGAACAAGTTTTTGCACTAGGGCAGGAGGGATGCCTCCCTGGGAGAAAATGGTAGATTTGCTCCTCCAGTTCTGCTCCCCTCCCTCAATCCTCCGCTCCTCCTATTGCGTTAACTCCCGGGTTTCCCTTTCCTCAGTTTGATCCCCCAAATTCCCCTCTCAGAACTTCTCTGCAGTGAGACACTGCAGCTACCTGTGCCATCTGCCATCTCATCCTCTCCATTCCCTCACTGGATTGCCTATTCTGCCAGCGTGGGAGGCAAGCAGCAGTAGGAGGGGAGAAGGAGAGGGAGTCTGGCTGTGCTACCAACCCTCATAATGGCTAAAAGCACCCACTGGGCTTCAAACACCCACCCACAGGGGCCTTATCTCCAGGGAGGTGGGGGGGGAAATCAAATGAAGGAAGTCTCTATTGAGCAGTTCTGATTGCATCCAGTGGAGGACAGTGCTGCACATACACTGTGTTTAAGATATATTTAATTATTTAATGAATTGTGTTAAGTTACACACACACACACAGGACCAGATTCTGCTGACCCTTATGAGGGTGCTTG
Source organism: Chelonia mydas (assembly GCF_015237465.2). Lineage (NCBI taxonomy): Eukaryota > Metazoa > Chordata > Testudines > Cheloniidae > Chelonia > Chelonia mydas. The sequence goes on from NC_057849.1 coordinate 36,308,991, forward strand.
GATGGAGCCCTTCTCCCCTTGTGCAGCTTGAATAGGGGCCAGGCAGAATTGCATGCCTGGGGGAAAATACAGTTGCTGCTCCCTCACTACTGCCTGGGGATGGACAGCACTCAGGCAAGAGAAGGCAGGGGCATGGCTGGCCAGTGGGGAGTAAGCTGCAGCACACAAAGGGGATAGCAGCACTGAGGCGCACGGCCTCTGCCCTCCCAGGAGTTCCAAGGCGCCCCCTAGTGCTCCTGCCCTGTAGTAGTGCAGCTGTATGCTGTTCCCAATATCCATCACCACCAGCAGCCGGAGCCGCCGTAGGGGGGAGCTGGACCAGGGGTTGCCACATCAGCCATCCAGGGCTGCTTCCAACGCAGAGGATCGAGCTCACTGGGAACTTTTTGACAAAACAGCTTTTCCATCATCAAATGCGGATTTGTGAAAAACAAAGTTTTATACATAACGCGTACTGTGAATGTGTCATTGAGATGGGTTAGTCAGGCCCATGATGGAATTTGTGGTCAGAGAGAGAATGCCACTCGCCTCAGAATAGCCAATAGCCCAGGGGTTAGTGCTCACCTGGAATGTAAGAGATCCAGTTCAAACTCCTCCTCAGGTCAGCGCCCACGCCATTGGTCTTTCGGCTACTCAGAGAGGTGGGGTTTTTGGTGGGGGGGGGGTTTGGTGAAAACATTTGAAAGGATTGTTTCACTCTGATGTGAATTAGGCAAACATCATGAATGTTTTCATGGGACGGCAAAACCATTTTCTGCTCAGCTCTAGGTGAGAGACTGAGAGTCCCCTGAAAGGGCACATCACCACCCACAGCCACATCAGCAGGAGTCTGATCCAGCCTGTGGTGCAGGCCACTACCTCCACACCGATCAAGAGACAAAGATCTCTTAAAGGCCAACTGCATCCCCTGTACCATCAGGGGCAGGAGCAGAGACAATCTGTGCCTGCCAATAGCAGGGGAGAGGGAGTAGAGTGAGACCAGTTGGCCATGCTCAGTCCAAGCCAAGCAGCAAATGGGGGTGGGCATGTGATCCTGCATGTCCCCCCATGTGTCATCTCTGGGCCGGAGGAGACAGCTTTGGGGCTACCATACCATTGCTACTCTGGCCGAGTCCTGCTGGGTAAAAACTATTTCTGACCTGTTTTTATGTAATTCCCATCTTGTATTTGTAAAAGAACAGTTAAGCCTCCATATTGGACACCCTTCTTCTCAGAGGATTTGGTGCCCTTCCAGCCTTTTTCAAATCAAGGCAGGAAAGGCTAGGGCAGTTAAGTCATGTGACAGCCATAATCTGCCTAGTAACTGCAGGTGATTTCAGGGTGGCACACCTGTCACTCAGGGCTGTCCATCTGAGTGGCAGCCAGTGTCCCACAAGATCAGCCAAGCTGCTAGAAAAGCCCAAGAGGGATCAGGACTCACAGGGCTTTGGACTCTTGGTCCCATTAACACTCACTTGCATGCAATCACTACATCACATTAGCTGTGTGCATATGAGGTCAAGCAGAAACTGCAAAGACAAGCACAGAAGTCCTACCTGAGAGGAAAAAGACCTGCCCAGAAGGGAAGAAGACCTGTCCCGAGGACCTGTCCAGAGGGAGAAGAACACCTAGTTCCTGAGTTCCTGTCCAGCGTCCAGCACCCCTGATTATCACCATTGTCCCTGACAGTACCCTGAGTCCTTGTCATTGTGCTCCTGATATGGTATTGTAATACCCACTGTGGTTTTCCTCTGTTTTACACCAATAATTTAAGGGGCTTATGGGCTCTAAGCTTCACACTCTGGCATCTGCTAACAACTGAGTGTGTTTGCTTACTTTTTGTTGTCACCTGAAGGAGTTCTTGCCTAGCTTGTTCACTAGTTGCATAATAAATGTTCTCTGTGTTACACATTACTCTTCCTCTGTCTTAATATCTCACCCGATGATAGATGCGGGAGGGAGTAGTATTTGCAGACAAACCATCTTCTGATCTATGCAGACCATAGTTACATGTTTTGATCTAACATCCCAGCCTGCTCCACAGTCCCATAATGGGGCCTAAGGCCAGCGATGCCCTCACTCCACCACACTGCAAAGTTCCTGAGTGAGCTCATGAAGGTCCTTACCAGGGTGACTGGCACAATTTGCACCAGGCCATAAAGAAGCAGGAGATGATGTACTTTAAAATTGCTCCTTTTCCCTAGAGAGGGGCTGTGACGGGTTGGATCACAGAAACCCCCGGGGAGCTGCCACCTGATGTGCCAAAACTACTTCTGCCCCTGCTTTCCTGCCCAGTCAACTTAGGACTTCATTGCCCTGCCTGGTTTGAGCCAGATGCGCTAGCCTGCTGCAAACCCAGACCCAGGTCTGAACCACGTCCCCTAACAGCTGTAGGCTTATCTGAAAGCAGCTTACAGAAGCGTTCCTGTCCTAGACACTTAGATGCCCAACTTTCAATGGGGCCCAAACCCTGAATAAAAGCTTATACAGGGTAAACTCATAAATTGTTCGCCCTCTATAACACTGATAGAGATATGCACACCTGTTTGCCTTAATACATACTCTGGGTTAATTAATAAGAAAAATGTGATTTTATTAAATACAGAAAGTAGGATTTAAGTGGTTCCAAGTAGTAACAGACAGAACAAAGTGAATTCCCAAGCAAAATAAAATAAAACGCGCAAGTCTATGTCTAATAAAACTGAATACAGACAAAACCTCACCAGTTCCAGTAAGCTTCCTTTTACAGACTGATCTCCTTCTAGTCCAGGTCCAGCAATCTCTCACACCCCCTGTAGTTATTGCCCTTTGTTCCAATTTCTTTCTTGGGGGTGGAGAGGCTCTCTCTTTAGCCAGCTGAAGACAAAATGGAGGGGTCTCCCATCGGCTTAAATAGACTTTCTCTTGTGGGTGGAGACTCTTTCCTCTCGCCTATGCAAAGTCCAGATCCAAGATGGAGTTGTGGAGTCACCTGGGCAAGTCACATGTCCATGCATGACTTACCGTTCTTACAGGCAGAAGCAATTGCCCACATGGTATCTTGAATGTCTCCAGGAAGACTTCTTATGTGGATTGGAGCATTCCAAGATGTATTTTTCCTTAAGTGCTTCTCCATTTGGCACTTAACTTTGTGAATGCCTTTCTCCAGGAACTGACCAAATGCTCTACTACGGTTATTTAGAAATCAAGCAAGTACATGGCCAATATTCATAACTTCGAATACAAAAATGATACAATGCATACAAACAGGATTAATAGATTCAGTAGATCATAACCTTTACATAGATATGTTACATGGCATATGTAGCATCGAACATATTCCAGTTATGTCATGTATATCCATAAGCATATTTCCATAAAGCCTTGTGGGGAGCACCATCACAGGGGCTATTTTCAAGACCTAACCTGAGTAGCCCTTGCTTCAGCATTCATGAAAAACTGTTTAGGCAAATGCTCTGTTGCAGACATTGCTTTCCCCCACTGCGAGTATTTTCTGGCACTCACCCCTGACTCCTTCGTAAGTATGTTTGCGAAGTAGCCATGAAAGTGAACGCTCACTGTAATATTCAGTACTTGCTATCAATAACTGAAATATTATTGCATATTAAAATGCTTTCAGATACTTTAAAAATGGCCGTACGGAGATATCCTGCCATCCCATCTATTGTGCTGTGTGGTTCCCCAATTCGGGGGTGGAGAGAGGCAGGGTTTGATGGGGGGTATTTGCAGAGGATGAGTACTCTGTGCAACATACAACATATGGAGCCCAGTTCTGTGGGGAGTTCTATCCAGCTAGATAAAGGAATCCTGGTTTGACATCAATGAACAAATTCAGCAAATAAATACCATTAGGTTTGCATAAACCGTCTGTGAGAATTATTCTAAAAGCATAATGCTGATATTGCAATATCAGAAAAGAGATGCTTTCTCCCAAACCTCTTCTTTCACTTTTGACTGATCTATATTTATTCATGCTTTGTTTGTGTAAAGGTACCTGGAAATAAAGTAAATAAGTCCAATTTCAAATTCACCTCCAGACTCCAGCTAACCTTTTATTTCAGTTCAGTCAACTGATCAATGCCATGTGGCTAATGCAAAGCAAGTAGTCCTTATCACCAATTCATGCCATATCTCCAACATATCCTTTCTAAAAATAAAACAACATTCTGAATGCAGATATTGCCATGTGAAGTGGAATAATTATGTGATCTTTCTAGGTAAATTTCAAAACACGTATTGCCAGCTTATTTCTAAAATCCGTGACATGCCTTACTTTTAGAATCAATTTTATTCCCTCTAGTGAAACGAAGATTGTTATGCTGATAAGGATCTGCAACATCAAGAACAATAAACCTAATTAAATAATTCAAATTGCATAGATAGCTGTAAGCAACACCTTGGGCCCAATTCTCAACTCACATACACCAGGGTTAACCCAGAGTAATTCCATTAGAGTCAACTGAGTTTGCTGTTCTTGCCCCAGTATAGGGCCCCAGTCTTGCAACAAGTAATGTACATGGTTATCTTTAAGCATGCAAATAGTCCCATTGTCTTTAACGGGACTAATGTGTTCAAAGGTGAATAGTTGCATAAGTGGTTGCAGAACTGACTTCTACTGAACTAGTCATAAGCTCACAGTTAAATTCATGTTGCAGGGGTTAAAGTTAAATGATTTCAGAATCAGGGGCTACTAATCTGTCTCTTTTAAAACAACATTTTACACACACACATCCATACACACACACTTTGAAGGTTTTGTTTTCCTGAGTATTGGCAAGATAATAACTATAATAACATAAAAATACCAATATAATTACAGCATGAAATTGTACAGAGAACTGTAAGCTTTGGCTTGTCAAACTTTCTTACAGCCCTGCATGTTTTCTTAGTGCTAAATGTGAACTTAATTAGTAATCAGAGCTCGAGACCTTTCTTTGTAATGCTAAACCTCCAGCTCAAAATATTTTAATATCTTCCTCTTTTTTTTTGTTCCATCGTACTGCTAAATGAGGCATTGAAAATTCACCTTTATACTTGATAGAGCTTTTAAAATATATTCTGAGAAGGCTGTAATTATATAAATTCCAATTCATAAGTATTTAAACTATCTGGCAAAAACCCTAATTAATGATATTTTGACTAATAAAATATTGCAGAAGGTGTTGTATGATGTCCATGTGTAAATGGATTTACTGATAATTTAGGAGCAGTAAATCGCTTGCTGTAAGGAATAAGAGCTGTTTAGACACACAAAGGAGCTAACAGTGAGGAGACAGTAGTGTCTTGCTACTCAGCAGTTGTCCCTTTAGCCAATTGTGGGATTGGGTTGGTTCATCATGTGGGAGTGGGAGGGTCCACCATGTCCAGATCTCACCACTTCCATTTGAAGGCAGAGGCATCATGCCCCATAACAATGTCACTCCCCTCCTTTGCCCAGGTGGTGGTTGACCCATGGGAGATTTGAACATATGGAGCCACTTTCCATGGTGCTGCTGCCTACAAGGTGCAGGATTTTCTGAGTGGAAATCAAGGTGTGGACATGTGTAGAGGATAGTAATAAAGCTCTCAGTTGCATATCCTTTTTTGGGTCCTATTCAGGTACATGGGGACACCGCCAATGGCAGCTAAGCTAAGTCAGTAGGACTACTCACCTACTCAATGCTAGGTTTACACAATCGGGCTGCAGTGATTTAGCACAATTAAAACAAAACAATAACACGTTCTCAAAATAAAGATTCTGGGGAGAATTTTTTCCCCAGCCAGGCTTTGAAGCCCTGTATCACAAAACAAGGGTTGAATGGAACTACCTTCAGAACCTGTCAGCACAATGGGTCTGGTCACCAGCTTCAGGGAAAACTTGTGAGAGGAGCCTGGGGGAGTGGAGGGAGAACAGGGTTGTCTTGCAGAAGCTTTCTTGAATTGTTCCCTGGTGGGAGAAGCTTGGGACCATGAATTTTGCAGACGATACTAAACTGCTCAAGATAGTTAAGACCAAAGCAGACTGTGAAGAACTTCAAAAAGATCTCACAAAATTAAGTGATTGAGCAACAAAATGGCAAATGAAATTTAATGTGGATAAATGTAAAGTAATGCACATTGGAAAAAATAACCCCAACTATACATACAATATCATGGGGGCTAATTTAGCTACAACTAATCAGGAAAAAGATCTTGGAGTCATAGTGGATAGTTTTCTGAAGACGTCCATGCAGTGTGCAGCGGCAGCCAAAAAAGCAAAGAGGATGGTAGGAATCATTAAAAAAGGGATAGAGAATGAGATCGAGAATATCTTATTGCCCTTACATAAAACCATGGTACGCCCACATCCTGAATACTGCGTACAGATGCTGTCTCCTCATCTCAAAAAAGATATACTGGCATTTGAAAAGGTTCAGAGAAGGGCAACTAAAATGATTAGGGATTTGGAACAGGTCCCATATGAGGAGAGATTAAAGAGGCTAGGACTTTTCAGCTTGGAAAAGAGGAGACTAAGGGGGGATATAATAGAGGTCTATAAAACCATGAGTAATGTGGAGAAAGTGAATAAGGAAAAGTTATTTACTTGTTCCCATAATATAAGAACTAGGGGTCACCAAATGAAATTAATGGGTAGCAGGTTTAAAACAAATAAAAGGAAGTTCTTTTTCACACTGCGCACAGTCAACCTGTGGAACTCCTTGCCTGAGGAAGTTGTGAAGGCTAGGACTATAACAGGGTTTAAAAGAGAACTAGATAAACTAATGGAGGTTAAGTCCATTAATGGCTATTAGCTAGGATGGGTAAGGAATGGTGTCCCTACCCTCTGTTTGTCAGAGGATGGAGATGGATGTCTGGAGAGAGACCACTTGATCATTACCTGTTAGATTCACTCCCTTTGGGGCACCTGGCATTGGCCACTGTTGGCAGACAGGATACTGGGCTGGATGGACCATTGGTCTGACCCAGTATGGCCATTCTTATGTTATTTAAATGAACCTCAACCATTCCTGGGAGAGCAATAAAGGATCTTGTGATGAACACATCTGGTGTGTATAAGGAAATTCTATATCCAGTCCATGTCTGGTACAAGATGGAGCTCATGATTTTAGTTTATTGTTTATTTATTGTGTGATGTTATGATTAAATAACGTGTTATGTCATGTATAATTATTGTATGCTGGAGTTAAATTGTCAGATTATAGAAATATAAGATTGATCAGTAGTTAGAAGGGATAATTATGTATTAGGTTTCTATGTAATGAGGACTGAAATGCAAGACCAACAGGCTGAGGCCTGTAAGATTTTAGCTTAACCATCCTAGGCCATGGATTTAAGACATGCTTGGCATAAGTAAATGACCAAAGAATGAATTTATGCCACAAGATTATGGGAAAAGATGTACCAATGGGTGATATTGTGAAAAATCAACAATAAAAGTACGTTTTTGCTTACAAGATACCCGGTAGTCACATTTTTCTAACAGATGCCCTAACTGCAGGGTGCACTATGTGTGTAAATGCTAATGAGGTATAGTCATAAGAACGTAAGAATGGCCCTACTGGGTCAGACCAAGGGTCCATCTAGCCCAGTACCCTGTCTTCCGGCAGTGGCCAGTGCCAGGTGCCCCAGAGGGAATGAACAGAACAGGTAATCATCAAATGATCCATCCCCTGTCGCTCATTCCCAGCTTCTGGCAAACAGAGGCTAGGGAATGAGGCTAGTCAGAATCACATTATAAAAAGAGGGTGCCCAGATTAGGAAAATTGAGCTCCCTATGGGACATTCCAGCAGGAACCATCCCTCTACTGATGATCAGTCCATGAGAGACTCATCAGACCCTAACATTCTCTAGCAGGATGGGAGTATAACTATATTTGTAACTTTTGCATAGGCCTTTATAGAATTTCTGTATGCTTGAGTATTCATAACTTTGCTGGTAACTTTAATAAAACCTGTAAAACAGACTAGACCTTGTACTTGTAAATGTATGTGTGGTCACTATCCTTGCTCTAAAAAGAAAAGGAGTACTTGTGGCACCTTAGAGACTAACCAGTTTATTTGAGCATGAGCTTTCGTGAGCTACAGCTCACTTCATCGGATGCATCCGATGAAGTGAGCTGTAGCTCACGAAAGCTCATGCTCAAATAAACTGGTTAGTCTCTAAGGTGCCACAAGTACTCCTTTTCTTTTTACGAATACAGACTAACACGGCTGTTACTCTGAAACCTATCCTTGCTCTGTATGTGTTCCTAGAGACTCTAAATCTAATACAAGAAACAGAAGTGACTTTCATTCTGTTGAGCTTGGAACTGTAGCCACCAGAGTCAAATCCACTTTAAATAAAATAAAAGGCTACAAAGAGCATGACATGGTGTCAGGAGTAAACCCAGAACAGAAACAGAAGGAAAACAACAACAAATGTGGCAAACAGAAGAAACAAAGCAACAAAGGTAACAGGATCTCATCAACATGCCATTCTTCACTGCCCCAGAGAACTTCAGCTTTGACAAACCTTCCCAATGGACAGACTGGAAACAATATTTTGCAAGATTTTGAATTGCTAACAGAACTCCACAAAGAAACTGGAGATTTACAAGTATCTTCTTTAATTTATGCTATGGAGAAGCATATCTTTAAATCCTTTGACTTCACTGAAGACAGTCACAAAGATGACTGTGAAAGCATTCTGGCTATGTTTGTTGCTTACGTTACACCTCAAGGAAATGTGGTTTATGAAAGAATGTGTTTCCAGCAGAGAATTCAAGAACGAGGGGGAAATGTTGAATGTTTTATAAGAGCTCTGCATACGTTGGCTGAAAAATGTGATTCGGGGAATCCAAAACATGAAAATATCAGAGACAGGCGGGTTATTGGGTTAACAGATAAAAACCTCTCACACCAGCTACAAAAGGCAAGAACAACTTGAAAAAATAGAAAGCAGCTTAGAAACTATGAGAGACCTCTGAGTGTCAAAAGTCATTATCATAAAACCCCTGAGGCAAGGAGAGAGAATTCCCAGGCTGAGAGGGGCACATTCCAGTCTGTATGTACAAGGTGTGGAAAAAGTCAGATCCCAAGAGATGATCCATGTCGAGCCAGAGGTGCACAGTGTAATAAATGCATGAAATAAGAATATTCTGCAGCTGTTTGCCATACCAAAGCAGTCAAGGAGTTGATTAATATTACAGACAGACAATAAAGAGACATTGTTTTTGGAATCTATCACTTGTGATGACATAGAGCCTGCCTGGAGAGTGAAATTGAATATTCCTGGCAACACCTATCGATGTCATCTCAGAAGGAATTTAGAGTCACCTTCAATCCCTCCCAGAGCTGCAGTCACCTGACCCAGCTCTGACTAGCCCTGGAGGTATCCTGAACTGCCTGGGCCAGTTCACCACAGAAATAATTTACACTCTGAATGCACAGCTTTTCTCTTTGTATGTGATCAAAGCACCACAGATCAACAGCCTTCTCAGTTGCAGTGTGGCAGTCATGATGGGCCTACTGAAAAAGGTGGAAGTACTCAATGGAATATTTGGTGTTAGTGGACTTTTGAGAGTAGATCCATTACAAATAATCTTACAAGATAGTGCTGAACCATATAATGTACATACACCTCACAAGATTCCTATCCCATTACTTTATAAAGTGAAGACTGAGTTAAAGAGAATGGAGCTGATTGGCATAACTGAGAAAATCTCTGAGCCAACAGCATGGTGTGCCCCAGTGGTACCAGTTATAAAGAAAAATGGGAAAATACAAATCTATGTGGCTCTTAAAAGACTCAGTGAAGCAATTGTGAGAGAAAAATACATCCTCCCATTACTGGATGACTTTCTCCCCATAGTGAATGGAGCTACAGTATTCTCCAAGATGGATGTCTTCCACGGATTCTGACAAATTGCTTTAGCCAAAGAAAGTGCTAACCTGGCTACACTTGTCACACTCTCTGGGAGACTTTGCTTTTGAATATTACCTTTTGGGATTACCAGTGCACCTACATTTTCCCAAGAAAGATGGCAGAACTGTTAACAAATGGAGCTGTAATTTTCATGGACATTATTCTGATATATCTATCTTCAATGGAGGAATACAACAAAATCCTCAAGGAAGTCCTAAACCCAACCAGTCAGTCTGGACTGAAGCTAAACAAGGGAAAATGTGTTTTCCACCAACATCAAATTGAGTTTTTGGGAAAATGTAGTGGTGTGGTGGTCGTCCCTCCCGCTCTGGGTCGGAGGAAGCCACATCGCCTCATTACGCCATGGAGATTACTGCCTAGTATTAGGGGAATTAGCAAGTTAGGCATGAGTGTCCCGACTGGTCTAATGGGGCTGAGACCCCAAATAGGCAATTAGTTCCATCTCTTAGGCAGAAACAGGTTTTCCCAGGAGTCTATATGCCCTGGCCCTTAGGCTGGGACTGAGCAGCCAACAGTGTCTAGCCCAGAGGTGTGCAAACACGGCCTGCAGGCCACATCCAGCCCTCGGGACCATCCTGCCTGGCTCTTGAGCTCCTGGCCAGGGAGGCTAGCCCCCGGCCCCTCCCCTGCAGCCACGCATTGTTGTTATGCATTCAGGTCACGTAATTAGAAAGCCAATATGATTCAGACACTTAACAGATGGATAGGTACTGAATTCAAAGACAGTATGATAGTGTAAATATTGTAAATAGTAGGAATGTAGAACTTGAGGGGAGCACTAATGGAATGCTAAGCTGTATAATACTGTTTAGCCAGTAGGTGACGTTGCATGTAAAATATCTCATTTAAATCAACCTCAGCCATACCTGGCAGAGCATTAATAGATCTTATGGTGAACACATCTGGTGTGTACAAGCAAGCTCTGTAGCCAGGCCCTATCTGGTACAGGAGCATGACGCCTCTTTTGCGGGCAATTAAGTACCAGGCCATAGATCCAACCAAAGTTCAGCCTTATTGTCAGTGGTCTCATTAAGGACCCATCCATTGTCCCTGCCATCAAGCAGCTGTAGTGGTTACCTCCCAGAGGCAGGCAGGATCCTGCAGCTACCACTAGCCCCTTGCCAACAGCAGTCCATTTACTTGCTTCTTACCCAGCCTCCTTGTCCCAGCTCCCAGTAGGGTTGCCAATTTTGGTTGGATGTATCACATGAAGTTTCATCACATGACATAATCTTTAATTAAAGATTAATTTTTAATTCCCAGAGACTCCAGCACAATCCTGGAGGGTTGGCAACCCTAGCTCCAGGGCTGCTTGCTCTTAACCAACTTTGTAGGTGGGCAACAAATGCTGCCACTAGATCCAAAGATTGACCTCTCGTCTTGCTGACCTATAACCCTCTGAGTTATTCCTGTGGGAGCATGTCAATGTTCCTCAGACATAAGGCTTTCTTGGCATAAGGAGACAGCACTGCACTGATCTGCCCCTCTAGTGCCCCTTCCTCTGCACTGGACAGGCTTGTCCTTTATTTTGGTGCTCTGTTATCCAGCCCTCCAGCCAGGACACTTCCCTAGTCCTGTCTCTTTCTGGGGTGTCAAAAGTCCAACACAGTAAATTCCATTCAACTGTAAACAAAAAGGTCCTTCTGCCCTCCACAGGGCTACATCAAGGTCGCCAACTTCCCCCTCAGGACTTCCTTTACAGGAGCCTGCTTTGCTCCCTGTGATTGCTCTCCTTATAGGAAAGCCTGCCTCCTCTGCAGTCTCTCTGCTAACAAGCTCCCTCAACCTGCTTATAAAGTGCAAGTGTCCAATGGATCATCACCTATCTCCACCTCCACAGGCCCGAGATAATCAGTCACTCACACCACAGATGTGAAGCATGTCTCTAATTCCCTCCCCACTTCTCTAGCAGGTGATGGGGGGAACCCCACCACAGAAGGGAAGTAGTGCAGGATTCTGAGTGCTTTGTTTAGGTGGAGTATTTCATGTTCTTCCCTCTAGTGGCTAAAGGACTGGAAAAGGATTTAACTGCTGCTGCTACTACTGACTGATGATTTACAAACGTTTCCTCTAACGCTCATTGCCATAGTATCCAAATTGAGATGTAGAATGAAGATTTTCCATTAGCGTAAGTGATGGGACTGCTTTTTTGAACTCTCAAATGCCATTGGTCAAGTCTATCCCAGCAGAGACAGGTTCTTCACAAGGGACCTCCTGATACAAACTACGGAGCTGAAGTAGAAAGAAAAAGTAAAGGCTGGATGGAGAGTCTTGTAAAGTCTGAACAGTATCATGAAGAACAAGCACCTTCTCTGAGTACCCCACGTTCCAGTGTGCATTAGTGACAGTGATGGGAAGTAGAAGTTGTGGATTACAAACTGCTTTCTGTTGGGAGAACTTCCTGGTTCCTGCCAGGAAGTACCCTCTGCCCTCCCAGCAGAGAGTTTCACCACTGTCTGAAGCAGGGAGCGTGAGGCAAACAGAGAGGAGGCTGCTTGTCTCCAATCTGTTCTATGTTTCCTTACAGAATAAAACTTAGTTCTTGATGGTTTCTCTGAGTGGTTCTGGTCTGAGGTGAACACACACTGGCAGAGCACACTGAGGTACCTCAGGCCTAGTCCCCCAAAGTTGTGTAAAAAACCACAAGTCAGACTAACTCTAACTTGAACAGCCTCATACTGGGATAGTGAACAGGAGGGGGAGCTAAATCTGCTTAAAACGAAAAGTGTAACAGCAACCACTGAAGGCAGTGGATACTGATTCCTGCCATGGGTCTATTCTAGGAAGGGGTAGGTGAGGTTCTTTGGCCTGCAGAGTGCAGGAGGTCAGACTAGACGATCAGGATAGTTCCTTCTGGCCTTAAAGTCTATGAGACAGAAGTATAAGCTTTTGTAACTGTGATTTGTGTGGGCCAGGAAATAAATGCCATTGACTTCCCAGAATTCTGATGTGAAAAGAAAATGTAAACTGTCAAAAATAGAGATAATGAAGCCATCTGAATCCCCCTCTCTCTTTAAGGGAACCTGGCAGAAAACTAGAAGAGGTGGTTGCCCCACTTCTAAATTTTTCTGGAAGCAAGTGGTGTTGTGAACTCATGATTTTATAGAGAGACTCACAACAGTTGATGTTTTACTGAAAGACCCAGCTCCTGGAGACAAGTGATGACATGAGAATCCCAGCTTTCTTTAAAAAAATATAATAGTAAGTTTCTACATCTCATTTTTGTGGAGAAAAGCTTTTAAAATGTGAAGCAAGTGCACCCTAAAGTCTCACAAATTATTCTTTTTTAAAAAGCTATTTTAAGGCTATATCATGATGTTTGAACATTTGGGGTTGGCAATAGTGAGTATTACAAAGAAATTCATCAGCATCGAGTCAAATCCCAAAGGGATTCTTTGTAATTGTAAGGGATTCTCATTGTAAATTGAGCACCACTCAGATCAGTCTCAAGTTAGGTCCTTAAGATGGTCTGGCTAGATGTTCAGCCTATGTCCATGACTGATGATCTTATCATGCCATTCAAGCTTTTGGCGACCATGTGATTGAACCTGTGTAGCAGCATTCCTCTGGGATCAGTTCATTCACACTGTGAGGTTGTTTCTACTGAAATGGACCACCTGTGACAATCTGGACAATTGCCTTTGAAGCCAAAATGACCAAGTGTTCGTCTCTGCCACTAAGGTGAAAATGCCCAATGACTCCTTGCGGAAGGGCCATCCTGGTATTACAAAGAAAATAGAGAGAGTGAAACCCTCCACATTGCTGCAGATGGGGCAGGCCTGGAGGCATTGGAAATACACAGAACATTCCAGTGGGAGTGGAAAGGGGTCTGTAAAAAGCTAGACAGTCATTCAAAAGTGTCAGAATATTGTAACCCATGTAAGAATATCACTTGGGAAAGGTTCCATTTCTTTAAGAAACCAGCTGCCAGATTAGACCATTGACCATTATATTACTGATGTACATAATAGTAAGTGATGTGAATTTGAACAGTAAACAGATGGAATAGACATCGACTGAATAGCAATATAATTGATAACCAGGTTATGGTAAGGTTATGGAGAGAAATAGGTTTGATTCTGCAAAGAACAGTGGATATTGGCAGGGCTAGTGAAAACTGCATTTCCAAAATTAAAGGGAAAGAACAGAAGGTGAATGCTAATTGTTATATCATTCACATCAACTTCATATGTCACAATCACCATGAGCATCAGTCCTACAGGAGGACTAGAAGATGTCCAAAGAAAACCAAGGAAGACCTTGGCACTAGCTGTGGTATGTAGTGAAGTACAGACATTACATCATCACAAAGTATACCATCAGTAAGGAAATCAATGTAGGAAGTAGAGCTGATTGAAATTTTCTCATCTAAAAGATCTTCATTGAAAAATATGTTAAACAATATGAAAATATACCTGAAATTTCCATTTTTAGTTGAAAAGAAAAAATGAAAAAACTCTGTTTCAGTTTTCCCCTCTCCTTTCCTCACCTTTCCCAAAGGGTGGAAAGAAAAAAAGAAAGGGTTGAAACCTAAAATAATAGAAAATCAAAATATGAAAAATGTTCATTTTAATTACAATCAAAACAAGTTTATTTTCTTTTGACAAAAATTTCCATGGAAAATTTTGAATAAAATGAAATATTTCATAGAAAATACATATAATTTTGACTCATTCTAGCTAGAAGGTTTGCACAACAGAATTTGTACCCCAATGTTGTTTTTGTACTTAGTAACTAATGTACAAGCTGCCCAATCTGCAATATTTGCATGTGGGGCTTTTGAGTATATTGCAGCTAGCAGAACTCATTTGTAATTCATTGTTCAATATGTGGTGCACGTCTGTCTAGTCTAGTGGCTGGTCCACAGTGTATGGCTCTACTACAGCCATCAGCTAGAGGAGTTACTCCTTTAGCTCAAGTGGTAGAAGCAGATGCATTTAAATCTTGGAAGTTTATAGGACTACTCTCTGGAGGGAAGTTGCGCATGTGGTTAATTGATTGTAGGACTGGGGTATTATGTTATTGCAGAGCATAGACCAAAGTTCATTTTTCTATGTTAGAAACACTAAAAGTGTCTGATACAAACTTTTACTTTTGTCAGTCATAGGCCATACTGTGGCCAAGGTCATGATGCTGCAACTACATCTGTATGGGCAGGTTCCTGCCCTCAAAAGGCCTGATCCTGTGAGCATCCTTAAGTCCCTATTGTCATCTTCAATAAGTCTTAAGGACGTTCAGCACAATGCACAAACACTGCCCCATTGATTTCAATGGGGCTCCACATGAATTCCAGAGTCTGTTGACATAGAGGAGTTCGGATCAGGGCCTCATTGCAGTATTTAGACCACCAAAAATTACCAGGTAAAAGCTACAGACAGAAAACAAAACAGAACAGTGAAAAAATGGCTGTATCCGTAGCAGCAGAATTGAAATACTGCAAGTTAATGCATTAACCGGTGTTTGTTTGCTTTTAATTTATTTCTGACATTAGAGCAATGGGGTTTTGGTTTGGTTCTCATATTTAGAATCCAGGAGACATTCCCCACAAGATTAAAATAAATTTTAAGACAGAACAAAACTTGAGACGTCAACTGCTTTAGAGCATCCCTTTAATACAAAAAGGCACCGTTAAATGCTTTTTCCAGCTTACCGATAATAATGTTAAAGGGATAAAAGAACAGAGCCACAGCCCCCAGGAGAAGGTCGTACAGCATGTTTTCATGTTGAGCCAGGAGCAAATCACACAGATCTTTGCACCAATCAGTGGAAATTCCCACTTTAACCCTGACATACATAAATATACATAACAAATATCTTGTGGCAACATAGCACATCAGGAAGGAAAGAGAATTCATAAGAGACAAACTGAAGCACCAGAAAGTAAATTTAAAAACTGGATAACTCTCACTGGCTGTCTATTTACATTATGCAACCTGACAACTAGATTTTCCATTTTCCAGGATCTACATCACATTTTTCATTTCAGAACTCTGCTGTAAATTTAAAGAACCATCAGAAACTGAAGGGCAAGTGCCAGAATAGATATACAATTTCTACTCGTTTTATATCAGCAAAAGGATTTTTTTAAATTCAGTTTGTTATTTTGATTTTATAGTTTGTGACATATTAGGCTGAGTAGTTGAACTGAATGGAGCCGGTTTGGGTCTTTACTATTAATAAGGACCAGCACAGATGATCTAAAAACTGATACAAACTGGCTTCCTGCAGATCAGGAAGTGAGTGAGAATTATATATTTCCTAGTCTTTCTGTTTCACATTTTGCAGCTTCTCAGTCCATCTTTATAGCACTCCTACTTTATAACAAGAGATGATAATTGAGGGAGCATTTCCCTCTCTCTTTTGTCTACACATGTTCCCACTTTCAGCCATATAGCATGATTCAAGGTCCCTTATTTTTCTTTCCTTAAGGACCAATAAGCTTTACCAAATTAGAAAGAATGACAGACTGATGACATCTTATTCTCTATTCTTCCACTTTTAAAAATATTCCTTTTCAGGGAGAGGAATTTCTCAGTGTGATCACGATCAGGACAAGAAACATAAATGCAGCCAGGGTCTCTGGTACCATTAGAAGCCCTAGAAATGCCCACCTCTACTGAAGATTATTATGACTTTTGTAGTTTTAACATTTACAATTTTAGATATGTTTCCAAATTTCCCTAAAATAACCCATCCATAGCTTCTAGTGGAGATAGGAGAAGGCAGAGGAAGTCCAAGTGGTATAACATTAATTCATCATTAAGGGGAAGTAGTAATTTTGTAGGTGGCGTGCTGAACTAATGCATAGTGTTTGATGTTACAGTTCTGCACAAGATGCCATCTTTCACAGGAGATCAACTTGATGAGGTCCTGACCACTTTATAGTCATTAAAATTCTCAAGGCGCTTTCTGGAAGTGAGGGGGTATCAACTTCAGTGACATCTCCTGAGCATGGTGACTGCTACTCATAAAAAGATATCCAAAGTCAAGTCTTCTGTTCCTTGTAACTGGATGACCCATGCATTCACCACAGATTTTGCCGTGAGCTGAAGCTGACAAGATGAACAATGTATTGTATATTTTCCTTTTACTCTTTATATAGCAGAATGTAAAGGACCATGGTCGTCCTTCCCCATTAGTCTTGGCGGGGAGCCACGCCCCTCACTACCATGTGACTGCCCCACAAAGCTTAAGCGGGAATTAGCACTTTCAGTGCTCTTGCCCCCCTGGGCAGGGCAGAGCAACAAGCAGTCTGTGCGGCTCTCACGCTCTGAGAGGACAGAACACAAACAATCTGTGGGGCTCAGGCCTTCTGGCAGGGCTGAGCAGTAAGCCATCTAGGAGCTCAGGCCCTCAGGCTGGGTAGAGCAACAGTTTTAGGGCGGGGTCTGACCCTCAGGGTAGGACAGAACAATAGGCAGTTTTTGCTTGGCCTCTGAGCTCAGGCAGACGTCAGACAAATGCAGGCCTATAGGCCTAAGGTGGGTAGGTAACCACCCAAGGGGTGGGGCAGCCGCAGGGGGTAGGGGTCCTGGGCCCACTCTACTCCACCAGGTCCCAGCCCAGGGCGCTGAAAATGGCGGAGGGCTCCACCACTGGGTCAGCAGGGATCCCACTGAAACATGCTGGCCAGTATTTTGGCCACACAACCAGACTATTGTCTGGTGTCCCTGGGCTACTTCCTACGAGCCTGTTGAAATGTACCTCTGTCTCATGGGGGTCCTCCATCTCCCCTAGGTACATGGCCAGAGGCAGTACCAGTAGCTCCTCTGTGCTCCTGGCAGTCGGCCGACCCAGCAGTCCTTCTGGCTCTTTGGTGCTGTAGGGCTCATCCTCAGGAGTGGGGCTCAGCAGCAGGTGGGGACGCATCTGTCTCCTTTGCCATCTCCCCTCTAACTGAGCTGCAGGACCTGCCCTTTAAGCTTCCTGTCACACCCCTCTGCTTCCAGTGGGGCAGGAGTGGTTGGCCTACCTCCACCCACTGGGGCTGGATAGTGCTTCTACCCCATAAGTCTCAGCCTGGGGCCACAGAACCATGTCAAAAGAGGATTTACAAATATATATATAAAATAATTGTTAACAATCATTTATATATATAATTAAATGAAGTATGACTGAAAATAGTTCCTTTAGCCCACCACCTTCTGTTCCCAACGGCTATTCTGTGCTGTCTGGAACACGGAATTACATTCATACTTTTGTTCCCATGGAGAAGATCAGGAGGTGAATATTTAAAGAAAACAAGACTTCTGACTTCTTTGGCAGTACTTATTTTGGTTTCTCTGTGAAAAGAAGAAATCTATAGGGAGCATCAAAGGTTATTGGGGTGTTTGTCTGAAATAGCTCTTCTTGGGAAACAAGAAAAGAAAGCATATGTTGCATAAAAAAAAGGAAGGCTGCTGGGGAATATAACCCATTCCCATTTTGTTTACTCTTCCATGTATTTTATTTGTTTCAATTAGCCTACTTCTGTGCAAGGCTGAAGAAAGAGAATGTCTTGTTAAGAAGGAGCCATGGTATTCCAATGCTTTAAAATGAGGAAGGAATGTTTTTTGCTGGCTACCAATGGAACAGAGCATTCACTGTAGAGACTGCCAGCGAGGAAGGTGTAGGGGTGAATGCTGGCCAAACCTTCCTTCTGTGCAACCCAGAATGTGGGCAGCAATATGCAGGCCAGAGGGTACCATTTCAGTAAAAGCTGGTGGACTTAAATAGAGAAAAATGTGAGCTACATCAAACATACCTGTGGGTTCTTAGGGCACGTGATTGATCAGGAAGGGAGGAAGGCAGATCCAAAAAGAGCCAGAGCCATGGCTGAAAAGTCACCACCTAGAAATGTCTCAGAACTGAGACACTGTTCCTCAGCAGGATAAAGGTTTGGAGAAAACTCTTACCTATCCTGTCTGCTGTCTTCACAAGGCCAAGCTCTGTATCAGCAGCTTAAAACAAACTCTGTGGGTCTGGGATAAAGAACAGGAGTGAAAGACAGAAGGTAAAAGATCTAAAGAATCTACTGACCACATCTTCTGTATCTGAATTTTATGTTTCCAAGTCTACAGCACTTTCAGAAGATGCCAGATGTTCTCAGTGGAAGTGCCTGAAAGCTTATGGGTGCATGTGTTTTAGACAGCTTTCAGATGCCAAGATTAGAAGCATATTGTTCCAAATGATGTTTACAGTGCAGAGATCAGATACATTCAAATAAAGAAAGGATGTTTGGTGACATATGAACGTGCAAAAGGTTCGTAAGATTTTTGTAGGGTCAAATAATTTCAGGGTAATGACAGAACATAAGTCAGATAAAGACCTATACAAAGTGCCCCTCAGATGCAAGAACCTGCTCATGAATTAGATAAGATTTCAAAGTACTTCAGAGAAATGCCTCACCAACCTGATTGTCTTCTATGACGAGATAACTGTCTCTGTGGATATGGGAAAAGTGGTGGACATGATATATTTGACTTTAGCAAAGCTTTTGATAGGGTCTCCCACAATATTCTTGCCAGCAAGTTAAAAAAGTATGCATTGGATGAATGGACTATAAGGTGGATAGAAAACTGGCTAGATCATCGGGCTCAATGGGTAGTGATCAACAGCTCGATGTCTAGTTGGCAGCCTGTATCAAGCGGAGTGCCCCAGGGTTCAGTCCTGAGGCTGGTTTTGTTCAACATCTTCATTAATGATCTGGAACAAGGATCGGCAACCTTTGGCACACGACCCATCAGGGAAATCCGCTGGCGGGCTAGGACGGTTTGTTTACCTGCAGCATCTGCAGGTTTGGCCGATCGCAGCTCCCACTGGCCACGGTTCCAGGCCAATGGGTAATTAAGTAAATTTGCATCCTATGGATTGTTCATTACTATACGCTAAGGGATTTTTATGGCTTGTGATTGGTCATCAAAGTCACACAGTATTGTTTCTGCTCCTGAACTGAATTACACATTTTTTTAAAGCACAGAATGATGAATAGTGACAAATGGATATTAATAGCCAATCCTCTTGTTTGGATACAGTTTTTCTTGTTTACTTGTCAATATGTGTTTTGCTACATGGTGAAATTCTCTCCTATGCAGACAACCAGCGCAAGGCACTATGCACTACCTTAAGTGATGCCCGGTAGTGGTTTTCTACACAGGTGAATTTCACCCTTAAATAGTCAGTTGCTGAACATTTATGTAAACAAAAACCATTCACATGCAAATATCAGATAAAAGCAGGCTAGAATATGGCTGATACAAACAACTCTTTGGACACTGAACAAATGTTCATTAACAGTGCTTTTGCAGTGTTCCACAAGCATTATCTGTAGCAACAGCTTGGAAATCTGAAAGTGAAATCTGTATCCTTACCAAGGATAATTTTTTTTTTTTAACAAAAGTGCCTGAAAGTCAATAGAGCTGAGGGTCCTCAATCACTTATGGCCACATTTTCAAAAGTATTTAAGCACCAAAGGCCTTTCGAAAATTTTATCCCAAATCTATGTTTTCTCCATCTTGTAGAGTTTTACAGTTTGTCGGTCCTTATTTAAAAAAAAAGAGAAAAAAAGGTAATTTGCAATGGCTCTCCTTATCAATAGTTAGCATTAAAGAGACACTAGTACTGCCATATAGGGAGTCTATTTAAAATAGATTTTAAAAACGTTGGCCAAAATCTGCTTTTAACAAGCTTGACAATGTGTCTAACACACAAACACTCTTTTGTAGTGTGGCATGTCATAATTACTGTTCCTCTACATAATGGCAGATTTTAAGGACATTCCAGCTGACACCTAGAAATTTTAGTCTACACAGTAACAAGTCAACCCAACAGTTGCTTTATTATGCATAACAAGATGACCACTGATAAGCAAGATATTATCTTCAGTATTAATGAGTACTTTTCAATCGCTGCATATATTTTGGGGAGGGGAGGGGATATACACGAGGTAAACATTTTTATTTCTTTTTGTTTGGAACTCTCTTCACTTTTATTTAACTATAATAAATGTCTCTCTTACTGTGTGTGCTGAAGAAATTATCAGGTTTGGACAGCTGACAGCCCATAAATTGTAAGATTTGTATTTTTCAACCCCAAGGCATAGCAAAAAAGCTGAAGTGTCTGCCTTTGTTTTTGTCTTACAAACCATTATCAAATGAGCACAGACACTATCCATTAAAGACTACTGTTCTGTCTTGTGCCATGTTCTTTAAAAAACCAGTGTACTGCCTGAAAGGCAAACCAAATACCAAGAAAATCTGACTAAGTTTACTTTAAAGATGATATCCTTTGTTTTCTAAGAGGAGAATGAAGTGTAAACTTAACAGTAGCACTGGTCAAACATTTTTTTCCATCAGAAAATGCAGATTCATAGAATCATAGAATATCAGGGTTGGAAGGGACCTCAGGAGGTCATCTAGTCCAACCCCCTACTCAAAGCAGGACCGATCCCCAATTAAATCATCCCAGCCAGGGCTTTGTCAAGCCTGACCTTAAAAACTTCTAAGGAAGGACATTCCACCACCTCCCTAGGTAACTCATTCTAGTGTTTCACCACCCTCCTAGTGAAAAACATTTTCCTAATATCCAACCTAAATCTCCCCCACTGCAACTTGAGATCATTACTCCTTGTTCTGTCATCTGCTACCACTGAGAACAGTCTAGAGCCATCCTCTTTGGAACCCCCTTTCAGGTAGTTGAAAGCTGCTATCAAATCCCCCCTCATTCTTCTGTTCCCCAGTTCCCTCAGCCTCTCTTCATAACTCATGTGTTCCAGTCCCCTAATCATTTTTGTTGCCCTCCGCTGGACTCTTTCCAATTTTTCCACATCCTTCTTGTAGTGTGGGGCCCAAAACTGGACACAGTACTCCAGATGAGATTAAGTACTCCAGATTCATTGAAACCAAAACTTTTCAAGGAAACGCATCAATTTCAGCAAAACTTTCTCAGGCCCAGGATGGACTTTGTGGTCAAAACCAAAGAGAGAGAGAGAAAAAAAACACAGAATAGCCAGTCTCCTATATCCCAGGTGGGTGCCCTAATCGCTGGGTTATTGGCTATTCTGGGGCGGGGGGTGTGTGTGTGTGTAAATTTCAAGAAAGGTCTCTATTTCATTCCAATGAAAAACAAAACCAGATTCCAAAAACTCAATTTTTTTTCGCAAAACAGAATTCTTGTTTTCTGGCCAACCTTACTTACTAGCCACAGACCTCATGTTCATTGTGTTCGAAGGAGTCCGAGGCCTGGCCTACACATGATACTTGCAGTGCTTTAACTGAAAATTAATTACTAAACCAGTTTAGTTAAATCAATGCAAACCCCTTATGTGAACACCCTTACATCTGTTTACATCAGGCTTGTACAATTTAGCATAATGCAATAATTGATACAAGCCCAGTATTAACAGATGTAAGGGTATAAACATGGGGGTTTCCATTACTAAAATAATACATGTGATGTGTAGACAAGACCTTAGATGAATCTGAATTATGAACACAGCTAGAGATAAATGGTTTTAGAAGAGGTGGAAGGAAACAATGTTTTAATCCTTTAAATCAACTGTTCTTTCCATGGAATTGGCCTGGATAAAGAAAAGCAAATGCTCAATAGCACTCAAAATAAAATCCCTACCTTCCTGCCATACCTATCCAAGTCATAGTTATAATGACCATATATGCACATCTATTGAATAAGTAAAGCCTACTTTATATACTGTGGTCCACATATCTAGATAGTCTCTTCATTTTATTAAACTGAGAAGTCGCTCAGCATTCTTAAGTCTGAAACAATATCACCTCCCCATAAAATGTCTCATTCAATCATTCTAAAGCAAAGAGTGGAAGATTGAAATTTTTCTTTTCTTGCTAGCCTGGGTGTGACCTGCCTTTACAGCTGTATTAAATGTTGTTTACAAAACATGCCACAATGCACAATGGTTATTACACTTTAATGCATGAATGCCTGGATGCTGCATACCATTGGTCACTATTTGCTCATTCATATGTCCCTCCATTTACGCCTCTGGAGCAATCTTCCCTCAAGGTAATAATAAATAATGAAAACTCAACAAATACATTTCAAGCAGATCTGGGAAAAACCGTGGACCAAATTCTGCTCATTTGCCCCAATACTTCACTATTTACATTACATATTACTACATATTATACTGCCATACAATTTTTAAATAAAAGATTATAAATGGCCATAATTATTAATTATTCATTCTTTTATTTCTGCTCATAGATCTAGGATCAAATTCTCCTCTCATGTATGGATGCTCAATCGGGATCTTCTAAAGGGCTCAGAGACCTCTGACACATCTTCTGACATACCCACTTGGCTACTCGGTCTAGATTTGGGTTGGAAATATCTAGGGTAGGATGCAGTTATTGGAATTGGTAACTATGACATTACTGCTGACAAATTTTTCTAGTGCAGATATGCACCTATATTTTAGCATAAAGAACCAAATTTTCCCTTGTGATGTTCCTGGAAGACAGAAATTGCTATACTGGATCAGACGCAGGGGCCACCTAGTTCTGTGTCCTGTCCCTGACAGTGGCCCACTCGTCAATGGGATTTCCTCACACATATCTGTGGACAGAATCTGGCCTAATACCCTTGCTTTGAAATCTTTCAAATCTTTCCAAGAGAGAGGAAAATTTCAGGTTTTCCCAGAAGAAGACATTCTTCCCCCCAACTTTCCCAGTTTTCATTCTACATCAAGCAAAATCCTTTCTCCTTGTCAAGTCTGAATGTAGTTTGTATACATTTCTGCCCTACATTGTATACAGAATGGTTTTAAATTTCCTTTCTTCCACTAGAAGCAGGTTAGATGCACTGACATGAAATAGGCATTCCACCTTGCTGAAGTTACATAGTGCACACCATGTTATAGCATATAGCAATAAACCCCTTTTTACTCTATGGTATTTGCAGGTGTCCGCTATAAAACAGAACGTCTCATTAGAGTAATTAGATATTAAGTGTATTTGTATATCTTCTTTCTTAATTTTATGTAGCATATTCTAATTTTGATACAATAAACATTTATGGAGATATGCTAACACAAATCACATATCTAAACTGAGTAAAACTCATCTCCACCCTATAATATCTAGTACTTAAGTAATCAAAGTCTGTAATCAAAATGACGCTTTTGGTATGACCATCAGTCCTTACTCATAAGAACATAAGAATGGCTACACTGGGTCAGACCAAAGGTCCATCCAGCCCAGTATCCTGTCTGCCAACAGTGGCCAATGCCAGGTGCCCCAGAGGTAGTGAAACTATCAGGTAATGATCAAGGGATCTCTCTCCTGCCATTCATCTCCACCCTCTGACATACAGAGGCTAGGGATACCATTCCTTACCCATCCTGCCTAATAGCCATTAATGGACTTAACCTCCATGAATTTATCCAGTTCTCTTTTAAACCCTGTTACGGTCTTAACCTTCACAACCTCCTCAGACAAGGAGTTCCACAGGTTGACTGTGCGCAGAGTGAAACAGAACTTCCTTTTATTTGTTTTAAACCTGCTACCCATTAATTTCATTTGGTGACCCCTAGTTCTTATATTATGGGAACAAGTAAATAACTTTTCCTTATTCACTTTCTCCACATTACCCATGGTTTTATAGACCTCTATTATATCCCCCCTTAGTCTCCTCTTTTCCAAGCTGAAAAGTCCTAGCCTCTTTAATCTCTCCTCATATGGAACCCGTTCCAACCCCCTAATCATTTTAGTTGCCCTTCTCTGAACCTTTTCAAATGCCAGTATATCTTTTTTGAGATGAGGAGACAGCATCTGTACGCAGTAGTTAAGATGTGGGCGTACCATGGTTTTATATAAGGGCAATAAGATATTCTCGATCTCATTCTCTATCCCTTTTTAAATTATTCCTACCATCCTCTTTGCTTTTTTGACTACCGCTGCACACTGCACGGACGTCTTCAGAGAACTATCCATGATGACTCCAAGATTTTTCTCTTGATCAGTTGTAGCTAAATTAGCCCCCATGATATTGTATGTATAGTTGGGGTTATTTTTTTCCAATGTACATTACTTTACATTTATCCACATTAAATTTCATTTGCCATTTTGTTGCCCAATCACTTAGTTTTGTGAGATCTTTTTGAAGTTCTTCACAGTCTGCTTTGGTCTTAAGCATTTATGAATAAGTTGAATAGGATTGGTCCTAAGACTGACCCTTGGGGAACACCACTACTTACCCCTCTCCATTCTGAAAATTTACCATTTATTCCTACCCTTTGTTCCCTGTCTTTTAACCGGTTCTCAATCCATGAAAGGATCTTCCCTCTTATCCCATGACAACTTAATTTACGTAAGAGCCTTTGGTGAGGAACCTTGTCAAAGGCTTTCTGGAAATCTAAGTACATGGATCCCCCTTGTCCACATGTTTGTTGACCCCCTCAAAGAACTCTAATAGATTAGTAAGTCATGATCTCCCTTTACAGAAACCATGTTGACTTTTGCCCAACAATTTATGCTCTTCTGACAATTTTATTCTTTACTATTGTTTCAACTAATTTGCCTGGTATGACGTTAGACTTACCGGTCTGTAATTGCCAGGATCACCTCTAGAGCCCTTCTTAAATATTGGCATTACATTAGCTATCTTCCAGTCATTGGGTACGGTAGCTGATTTAAAGGACAGGTTATAAATCATAGTTAATAGTTCCACAATTCACGACCATCAAGATAAAAGTAACTGTGTAGATGTAGGAAGGAATCCAGGCTAAACCTACAGAATGGGGAACTGTATCCTGAACAGTGGTGACTCTGAAAAGAATTTGGGTTCAGATAGGGTGACCACATTCACCTAAAGTGAAAACAGAACACCGGGTAAGCGGCGGCACCTGCCGTTGCCGCTCACCAGTGCTTAATTTTTGCCGGGGTTTGCCAGCACTGAGCCACGGAACGTCTAGGCTTGGCAGTTCATAGCCTCTGGGCACCTGGAGAGCAGCTGCTGCTCTCGGGCTGCACAGCTCTGAAGGCAGCACCGCTGCCAGCAGCAGCACAGAAGTAAGGGTGGCAACACAATACCATGCCATACGCTGCTGCTGGTGGTGGTGCTGCCTGCAGAACTGGGCACCCAGCCAGCAGCTGCTGTTCTCTGGCCACTCCGCCATATGGGGCTGGCCCGAGCCATCTGGTGTTGCTGCTTGCCCAAGCTGATGTTATGAACATCACGATTTTTTTTGGCAAAACTGGACATTCGTCCTGTTTGCTCTTGCCTGAATGTTCCTCTGCACCCCCTTGAAGCGAGAGCAAATGGGACAAATGCCCAGTTTTGCCAAAAAAAATCATGTTGTCCTAGATAAAGCTTAAGAAGGGGACTGTCCCAGCCAAAATGGGACATGTGTGTGATGGGTTGTCACCCCTGAGGTGCAGCCTGGGAACCATGGGAACCTCTGTGCCCCAACCATTCAGCTCAGTTGGGCCTTCCCACACTGCTCTGCTGGTGATTTAGCCAGCCTCTCCAGGCCCTGTTATCAACCTACATGACAGCAGGCGGCACCACACACCTAACTGAGCTAACTGAGTGCTTTACCTAAGCCACTAAAGGACAAACAGGAGACAACAACCAATTTCCAAGCTCCGCAGCCTTGCACCCCACTGGAGTATAAACCTAGAATTATACTGCCTTGCACTGCAGAGGGATCTGTACAATACAAGCTCATTAATATAGTTCGCTTTCCCCTCAATGTGGGAAAGGTATGCACAAGAAGCCTGTGTTAAGCAAGCAGAGATTTTCCCAGACACTTCACTTAAAGACACACTGGTTAAGATAAAACCATAAAACAAGTTTATTAACTACAGAAAGATAGATTTTAAGTGATTATCACAGCAAACAGATCAAAGCAGATTACCTAGTAAATAAACAAAAACACAAACTAAGCCTATTATGCTGGCTAGATAGGATTTGAATTAGCAGTTTCTCACCCTGGCTGATGATACAAGCAGTCCAACAAGTTTCCATACACAGGCTAGATATCCCTTTAGCCTGGGACCAGCACTTCCCCCAGTTCAGGCTTTGTTCCTGAGGTGCGGGCACAGTGAACCGCGGCCAGTGGGAGCCGCGATCGGCCAAACCTGCGGCCGTGACAGGTAAACAAATCGGCCCGGCCCGCCAGGGGCTTTCCCTGAACAAGCGGCGTCCCAAGTTTGGGAAACGCTGGTCTATGATATACGGAGGTCAGATTAGATGATCTAATGGTCCCTTCTGGCTTTAAACACTATGGATCTATGCAAAGACAATTACTGTCCACAGGGATGCTTTCGTTATTAATTGGAGTCTCATCCTGGACCAGAGACCTTGACACAGTAAATTTGCAGTGGCACTCCTGGGCTGCAGAACATCTTCCCAGAGGAGATAGATAGGGCCCAGCCCTGACCATGTTCAGGTCTAACTGTATGACCTACCTCTTTGACAGGGCCTTCCCCTCGTAGCAGTACCCACAAATTTGGAAGTTAGGAAGTGTAAGAAAGGGAACACACACAAATATGCACACTGGAATAAGGGAGGATGATAAATTACTACAAATTTAGGGCACATTCAGTGCCATCTTTCATTGCTTTGTATCACTTAGATACTACATTGATTGGTGCCATAGATTAACCTCCATTATTTTATTTTGATTATTTGGAACCAACTCAAGATACCTTCAGAACCAGGCTCATTGCAGTTAACATTTCGCACTGTACCCACAACAAGATACCAATAGTCATGAAATATGGTACAACTGTATAAAAAAATGCAAGTGATCCTGATATGATATCTCCTAGTGATGCATCTTATTGCTTAGTTAGCAGACAGTACTAATTATTACAGTATTTACATCTATTTGTGCAGCCCGTTTTCTTGTGGTTTCCAGAAACACAATAAATATGTTCTTAAGACAAAAACTGACACTATTGCTCTAATTTGCCCTGCTGAGAAACACGCGTCAACACGCTAATACAATTGTGATGTCTGCATTGCACAAATGATAGCTGTTTAATGTCACTAACCATGGCTTTTATGCCTAGTTTGAACAAATACCTTTGCATCCGCAATGGCAGGTGGGAGTTGAAGTTATGTACATGCTTACTCCCAGGAGCATAGTTTCATCCCACACTGTGCTCGATAGAGGTTGGAAATATAGACAGCAGAATAAAGCATGCAATATATTGTATCTACCATCAGTTTGCAATGAAAAAAAGAGCATTTTGTTGTTGCTTAGAAAAATAACTCATTTATCCAGGTGATATCAGTCTCATTCCTTGCTAGCTGTACATCATCAAGAGAAGTTATGTTGTGTTATGTTATGTCACAGCCTGCTTTTGGGAACAGGGGCGGTGAGGAGCTCCCCAGCAGTGGGAGTTCTGAGGCAGCCAGAATGCCTCCCAGGGAGCACATTCTATTACACTTCAGCTATCATGCAGAATTGTGGGTCATCAGTGATGGGAGGAAGAAAAGGGACAGGATGCTTTTTATATGTCCAGATAGATATTGCTTTATAACTATGGTATTTAAATTTAAAACACCCCATAAAAAGTAAAGTAACTTGACTCACGAAAGTTCAGGTTACAAAGTACAGAAGGTTGCCCACTTTCCCAGCTACACCGAAGCTGAACCAGGGAGAATCCTACTGAGGCATGGGAAATTTCACAGTGTGCAATGAGCAGAAATAGTAACCATTTGTCCTAATCTTGCCTGTTTCCAACAGAGATTTCCAGAGCATGGTTTTGAAGTGTCTGGTTACAATACTCCACTAAACCCATTGGTTTTGGTATTGTTTTCATATTTTTATACCCATCTCTTTATATAGCGACTGCATTAGCAAAGGTGTAAAGTTTGTGCCTTGATAGGTGAATACTTCCCCTGGAACACCAACTAAAGAAAATAGTTGCATTGGTAAACAGCTGGTATAAGCCACTGACTTTTTATTTTCCTTAGTGGACATGCCATGTGATATGTAGTGGCAAAATCACAAAATGTCATAATGAGAATATTCTGGTAATTTGATCATCTCCATTCTAAGCATCTGACTACATCCAAAAAGGAGTTGAAGGAATCAGAAGGTACTTGCTCACTCTTCCAGATGAATGCTGTTACCTGGCCCTCTGTGCTGGTCTGACAACAGGCCAACATGTCCTGAAACATGTTTCCCCAGTAAAATGTTTGGCCAGTTCAGAAATATATGTTCTCTGTTATCCAGATGTCCAGCCCAAGAAATAGTATACAGATCTCTGAGAGAGCTATTGTCTCACTGCTGGATGCCCTCTCCTGGCTGGGCAGGGCATAGTAGGCTCTTGTTTTCAGGTGCCCCGTGCTGACAGCCACTACAACCCTATGGTGGTCTGCCTCTTCTTGTGACTCAGTCCATTGGCCAGGCCAGGTTTAGTCCCACCCCTCCTGGGATACACAAAGTATCCAATAAACTAAGCTTAATTAAACATAACTCTTCACCTATATCTGGGCTCTGCAGCGTTTTCCTCCTGCTTGTTGCCTGATCTTCAGATTATGTATTAAATTACATTGATTATTTAAGAATCCCCAGGTATCACTTTGAGGGTTGACAGGTGCTTGTCCCAAGATCAGGCCCAGTATTATTCAAATTATTATATAGTTGGGAACCCTGATGTGCACAGTTGCAACACTCACACTATAGAAACTCTTTTATAATTTACAAATATAGTTTATTTAGCACAGTCACAAACACCCCCAACTCAGTAAGGTAATTAGAGATACTACAGAATGTACATCTGCACATCCATATACTCACATCATCTCCCGTAGAACAACCTGAAATGTTAGCCATTGTCTTCTTCATCACCATCACCTTCCCCATTATCATCAGTGACCAACATTCTGGCACCTCCCAAGGACTAGATCTCTTTCTCCTACTGCCCGTAGGCTGGGATGCCACTTTTCTAATATGTTTCGCTGACGCCGTTATGTTCGATGCATATTAGGTAGGGGATTTTTCCCCTTTTCCTTATTTGTATTTCCTCACCTTACTGATGTTGGACTGTCTTTTTCCTAAAGGTTAGTATATCAATTATCTTAACTAATTATCATATACATCCATTTGTTACCATGGCCCTTTTGTGGTTAGGTATCACATTTGTTATTTCTGTCCTAACTGGTTATTTTGGTTCTTTTCAAGTTTCAAGTTGTGGTGTACCTGTTAAGTTTAAAAGGGAATGAACTTAGGAAAGCCCCTATGCCAGCCTGCTTTAACACATCCTCAATGTTAAAAGTCGCAGCCATATATGGAGCTCATCACCATCAATCTAGATGAAAGGGCCTAAACATATGTATGCTAACTTTGCCTTAGCTCACCATACAGGATTTGGCCTGCAGATCCCTTCTGTTACAGCCAGAATATACTCTAATATAAACCTATTATAATAAAACAAATAATCCAGCCTATAAGAAAATAAGAAACTTATAAGAAAAGATGTATAGGCAAGCAAGGAGGCTAGCCTTAAATGTACCTCATGTACCTGTTATGTCCATCAGTTCGTTGCCAGGACACTTCTGTGGTTGACTCATGTACCTGTTAGGGTGACCAGATGTCCTGATTTTATAGGGACAGTCCTGATATTTGAGGCTTTTTCTTATATAGAAGCCTATTACCCCCCACCCCCGTCCCGATTTTTCACACTTGCTGTCTGGTCACCCTAGTACCTGTGGTCAGAACTTCCCCTTAAACTCTATTTTCAGCTCCCCAGATACTTGGGGTTTTCCACTGGCCATTTATCTGTGCAAAGTTTATCTGTTCAAAGTTCATAGGTCTCAAGCCTTATGCTAACTTGTTCAAGCTAATGTCTTACAGGATACAGGCCTGTAGGTTTCTTTCATTACTGCTGAATATAATGCAAAGCAGAATATAATGCAAACCAGTAAATATAATAAAGGCAAGCTAGCCCACTGGGCTACAGTAGCAGTGAATATAATAAAGGCAAACTAGCCCACTGGGCTACATGCTCATGTGCAGAGCAACACCTTCCAAGGCTTTCTCCCTTGAGGTCTCGCTCCAAACTCAACAGTTCTTCTCCCCCTTGTGTCAGGGTGTTTCCACATCACCTTTTCCAGAGGAACCCAGGTCTTCCTTTTCCTCCGGGTCCCAGTCTAGGGACCGTAGGCCAAGCATCATAGGTCTATTCCCTAGATTTTGTCTGCATGGGGGAAAGCCTGTAGTAGCTGGTACACACTAGCTAATGTGTACTAGCTACTTGGCACTAACTCCCCAAGTGGACACTAATTGAAGTACT
This sequence comes from Chelonia mydas, assembly GCF_015237465.2. Taxonomy (NCBI): domain Eukaryota; kingdom Metazoa; phylum Chordata; order Testudines; family Cheloniidae; genus Chelonia; species Chelonia mydas. The sequence goes on from NC_057849.1 coordinate 36,340,137, forward strand.
AAAAATGCCTTTGGGCAGGTCTACGTGGCTTTGCAGTTCGGACTACAGGGATGTGAACTGCCATACTCACTAGCGTGATTCGCTGTATCTGCTCCATATAGACCTGATTAGAACGAACTAAAAGGTACCTAGATTGTGTTTGTGAACTAGTTTGCAAACTACTTTTTAGTTTGCGCTTGCAAGGTCTACATGGGGCAGTGTAGCACCGACTCACCGGCATGGCACCTCCTGCTGGTCAGTCCGGAAATTAGCTCAGTCCAGCCTCGGAGCACCTCCTGCTGGCCAGTATCTCCCTACCGATACCTGCTTCCTGGTCAATCTCCACCACTGTACTTCAGGCCCTGTGTCCCTCCCGGACCCTGGTGCCCCTTATCTTGAGGTGCTGCCCCACAGCAGCACCCCCACCCTCTCGGTCTCCCCCCCCCAGGGGTACCCCCTCCCCCATGCCCACCTTGCTTCAGTGGCTACTGCCAGTCATCATCTAGCCCCCTTTCTCTGGGGCAAATTGCAGTCTGTAATGGCCACTCATCATTGGCAAGGGGGTTGGACCTGCTGCCTTTCTAGCCCCAGCTGTCTCCCTGCAGCCCCTGTACCTCCTTAGGCCTTCCTGCCAGGCCTCAGCCTCGGAGGTAGCCAGGCCTGAGCTCCCCAGCTCAGCCTGCCCCTGCCCCAGCACTGCTCTGTCGAAGATACCCTGTCTCTCCCACACAGCTAGGTCCTTCTCGCTCCAGGGCTGAAGTGAGACTCACACAGCTCCTTACTCACAGCTCTCTTATCAGGGCCAGCCATGCCATAATTGAGTTGGCCATTCCTGTGCCAGCTACCCAGCCAGCCTCCCTCAGCTGCTTTCACTCCTTTTATCCCAGGAGCGGGGTAACCACTCCGCTACAGGCAGTTACAACACAGCATGCTAGTATGTGCTGCAGTTCACATCCCCATAGCCCTCACTAAGGAGCTGTGTAGACAAGCCCTTTTTACGTATCAGTTTAATGCGCATAGGAAGTGTGCTAAGCTAAACTTCCTGAGGACAATCACTGTACACAGTAAGTGTGTCCACATGGGGAGTTAGTGCAGAGTAGCTAGTGCATTTTAAGTTCACACCCAATTTACTGCACACTAGCTTCCCCATGTAGACAACCCCTCAGACACCTCGCTGCCTCCCTGGACTTCTTCCTACCATGACCTTACTTCATGCCTTTTCCCACAGCCCCTCCCTGGGATTATTGTATGTCTGCCTCTGTCTAGATCTTTCGTCCACTCTCTAGCCACCTGAGAGGAACTTCAGACTTCTTCCTCTCTCTCTACAGCCCCCTTCTCATCTGGCTTCTTCAGTTTTTGCTCCTCAACCAGCTTCTCCCCCAGCTGGGCTTCATCTTCAGTTGGGCCTGTCCCACCCTCCAGCCGTAACCAGATGCACCAATTGCTCGCTGTCTCCAGTTAACTCTTTCATTATCAATGTGGGACATATATCCCATCACCCTTGGGCATAACCAGCATTTTTCCTGTGAAGGAAAAGAGGATGCTGTTTTCCAGGGTAAACTAGTCATCTGGAGCTGGCGGGAGGGGCAGGTGGTGTCCCCTCAATGGGGCACTCAAAGACCTGTACACCCCATCTTAGTTCCCAGTTAAGGTTAGATAAAATCCCATAGCTCCAGCATGTACTGAACTGATCGGCTGCTGATAGATTATAATTATCATCAACTCTGCCGCATGTTTTTTTTTCATTTATCGTTGAAGAGTTCATCCACTGCCTTAGCTGAAGTAATAAGTGTGGGTGAGATAAGTCCTTTCTGAAGCAGCTCTTGCATGTTGAATACAGAAATGTGAACCTCGCCTGACACCATTCTGTTCACGCGAAGCCCCGTGTGTCAATATTTTTTTCATGCTCCTCAGTTCATGTCAGTCAAATCAGGCAACTGTACACACTACATATGTACTAGACTTTCCTTTGCTCATAGACAAAGGGGGACCTTTCATCATCAGAGAAGGTAGAGTGCTAGGGTACTGAGGAAATCAAAAAGCCAAAAGGTAACCTCCTCCTCAGCCAAGACTTTCCTAGGACACTCATTTGTCCCTTGTCTTTTAAAATGAATCCAGTGCTCATGTCAGGTAGAAGACACCCTCCATGTAAGCACTGCACAGGCAGCAACTCTGCAAACTTTGCTTCCCACTGACCCCACCAATATACAATAGCCCTGACCTGGACAAACCATGCTAGAGATGAAGGCGAATTTCCATCCCTGTGGCCATTCAGTCCCTGACCTCAGAGCTGAGATTGCCCTATTAGTGCCAATCGTGAGTGTGCTGTAAGCAGTGTGAGCATTGGCCACTAGGAACAGGACTGAAAGTTGCACTTATTTCACATTTTACATGCCACTGAGAGGCCATCACGTGGAAATTTCTTTCTGTCTCCACTGACCTGGATGAATCCAGTTCAAACTGATAAGCTATTGATAGAAGTGTCCATATGCTCATGCCAATACTTGGAGCAATTCAGTTCCCTTCTAGCCCTCATTTTTGGCCCAGACTTACTTCTGTTCTGTATAAATCTGTAGTCTAGCAGTTGTTTCATATTGTGATATGATTTTCCTCAATAGTGAAAATGTTGAGTCTTGTTACAGGTTATACAAACCTTTATGTCAAATTCTGCATAATTCCAAGCTTTCAGCTCTGCCATTTCTCTGCTGCTTTTCAGTGACATCCTTCCTTTTGGCCTTTGCCACACCTTTGAAAACAAGCATCTCACATTTGGCCTTAACAAATGTGCAGGCTCTGCGTGCATGGTAAGAAATATTTCTGTCCCAGAACTGCAGCATGCAAGAAAGCAAATATCATCAATAACTACAGAATCCCTGGGGAGATTTAAAAAACAGCATGAGCAATTTTGCCTGGAGAAATGTATTGGAGAGCTAAGAAGTTGTCTGAATAGTACATTATTTGAATGGTGCTTATGTCAAATGTCTAAATCCACCCAAGTCTTTCTCGGTTGGCACAGGAAGCAGCCACTGGGTCATCAGTACTGATTTGGAATGGCCTCTCTGCCTGTACTCCTCAATTGTGTGCTGAAGTTTCATGTAGTCCATTAAATCCCACAAAACACAATCCCTCTTTGCTGCTACATGTGCATTTGCTACCTTAGAGACAGAAACGATGCAGATACACTCATTCTTTCCATTTATTTGGAACAAACAATCTAGCTAGTTTTAAGATGAAGCATGAAATGTTTATTAATGGGATTATATGATGGGGTTGCCTACAATAGCAGGGGACTGGGCTGGACCATGGCGATCTCCTCCCATTCTGTGTTTCTCTGAAACAGCTGTGAGCTGCCATGATTGTCTTTTTCCATAGATTGAAAATATGCACACAGCACCCTATCTCATAAAGCTCAGACTCCTGCAAGAAGCAAAGCACCTTCAATTCCAAGGGCAGATATCCAGCTCCTCAAAAGGGATTTTTATATTGCATTGCACATAAAAAAGCCACTTATTCTCTTGCAGTCTTAAGGATTCGCTTTTCTACTACTGCGGATAACGTGTTCAAATAAGAGCTTTCTCCCGCATAACCCAGGTTCTCAGTCCTGAGCTGACCCCACAGTGAAATCACAAGCCTTTGTTTGTGACATTCTGCCTTGTAGCTTAGCTAGATGCAAGAATATACCATCTCCTCAGCAATAAGAAAAAGCAACCTATAGGAAAACTTAATAGGAGTTAAAAGTTTCTCTCCTTCAATAGAGAAGGAAAGAAAGATGCAACACATGGAATTCCCTTCAAAATGGCCATTACAGTTGGGCCTCTTTTTGGCTTTGCCCTAGAAAAGCATGCTGGGGGAAATGATCTTCTAAGAGGACTGCTGCACTGGGCAGAGTTAGTAGAGACCAGGAAGTTACCAGCGAAGGTGCTCTTGGGGAAAGGGACTGCTTTTGTGTTGCGTAAATCACCATTATGTCATAGAAGTAATATTGACGTCACAGGTTCTACACGTTTTCACCAGGGAATCAACCAGTGGGCTACAAAAGAAAAATGTCTTACTTCAAATCCAAATATAATATAACTATCACATGAGCCAGAAAAATTAGGAGCAAATGGTGTTCATAATTCATTCCCTTAATGTAACATACTGTACCCCTTAACATACTTCAGTCTCTTGTAAGTCAACCAACAAGGGGAAACCTCACAGCACAAACTGATTGCAGTTTAAAGGCATCAGGGGCCTGATAACTCACTTTTCGGTTTCAGCTGAGGGATGCACTTCGTAGGATCAGGCCCTAAGGAGAAATATTGGTTTGACAGAGAAAAGTCTATCAGCCCTGGGCATTTCAACACACACTAGAGTCCACCCTAGACATTTGGTGTGAAATCCCGGCCCCACTGAAATCAACAGAAGTTTTCCATTGACTTCAACAGAGCCATTGACTTCAAGGGAACTCCATAGGCTCCCTGCTCCAGAATGCATGTGAGATGCAGCTGCCAAAAGTCAAATCTTGTGTTGGAAAATCATGCTGTTCTGATGCTGGCTCATAGTTCCATCAAAGCTTTTAAATGCCAGCTCTGTCTAATCTGTCTTTAATTCACCCACCTCCATGATATGTGAGTACTGACAAAATTATGCAACTCACACCATCCGCCTGAAAGCCTGGCTTTGCCTGGCTTTCCTCACCCAAACACATGTGTGGATACTTTATCATCAACATTCAGGGAAGTGATGCCAGGCATCTCTTCAGGGCTGTTGCTATGTGAAAAAAGCAAAAAACTGGGTGGGACCTAGGGGTCTGATTCTCCAGTGCCTGGCACCTTGTGTTGTCATTTACACAAGTGGAAAATGGGTGTTGAATGCTACCCAATCAGAATGGTAGCATCTTATTTGGCACTCATCTGCGCAAGTATACATGACAACCTAGGAGCAAAACAGTCGGGTATCAGTCTGGGTATTTATATCACAGCCGACACCATGGTATCTAAGGCACAACAGCTGTGGAGCAGCCACCAAAGAAGTTCTTGCCCTGCTCTTTAGAACCAGCCCCAGTGACCCTAACGAAGGCAGCTGTCATGGCCAATCACAGAGAGAATGGCAAGTCCCTCAAGGTAGCAAATGCCTAGCTCACTGCGGGCTCGGAAGATCAAGACTTACAGTTGAATCTGGAATTGGACAGGGAGCCAGGTAGTATACAGAGCACCAATCTGTTTATCAGTCTCACATCAGTCTAGTTTAGCTAAGAGAAGGTTAAGGGGTGATTTGGTCATTGCCTGCAAGTATCTACCTGGGGAAGAGATTTCTGATCATAGACAGCTGTTTAATTTAGCAGGAAAAAGGCATAATGTGATCCAATCACTAGAGGCAGAAGCTAGATAAATTCAGAATAGAAATAAGATGCACATGCTTAAAGTGCAATGGGCAATTAACCGTTGGAACAACTTACATAGGGCTATAGTGGATTCTCCATCACTTGAAGTGTTTAAATCAAGAGTAGCTATCTTTCTAAAAGATATGCCATCATTCAAGCAGAAGTTAGGGGCTTAATGAAGAAATTAAAGGGTGGGGTTCTGGGGCCTATGTTATGTAGGAGGTCAGATTAGATGATCCTAATGGTCCCTTCTGGCCTTAAAATCTACGAATCTGAGGGATTTGCTCTTGTTGCCCTGTGTTGCTTAGTAGATAGGCTACTGTGTGTAGGCCTTGCTGGAGCCCTAGGCATAACTAAGAGCATGAACTAAAGTAGGCCTTGGCGGAATAGTAACACACTAGGTGTCATCTAACCAAGTAAGCACACTCCTGACAGGAGAGGATGGTAAAGAAACACCCACAGTTCTCAAGTAACTGCATAAATACATTCCTGGGAGGTGGTGCAGGGACACACAGACCTCTCATAAGGTCAGGAGGGAATGACAGCACAGTGGATGAGGATGTTTGTTCAGACTAGCAGGTACAAGGTACAGGATAATAATGAATAGTATATGGAATGCAATATTTAACTTTTGTATCAATGTACAAAAGGAGAAATCATAAGAGTGGCATCTTGATACTGGTCTAGGAGGCAGCATCATGTCACGTTGATTGAACTGGTACCTTGTAGCAGGTATACATGTGTTAGTGTACCTTTGGCTCCTTTTGGGCACGAAGACCGTGCTTTGTTGACAATAAGCCTGTCCGAGTGCCTTTGGCACCAAACTGAGCTGGTGGTCTTTCTTTATGAACAACATCGAGGCCTGCCGAATCGATACGCTGCACTCTCTGCTCGTGTGGCGAACCTGGGAGCTCCAAGAACAGCAGCATTCGCAGCAGTAACAACTCTGCAGCACCCCACAGCACTCACACCGCTCTGCACTGGATTGCACGGCTTTGTCCATTGTACTGGAAGGGCCTACCATTGCCTGCAACCCTGCTTGCACAGGAAAGTCTGACTAAACTATTGGCAGCCTTCACTCTTAGCCCTGACACCATTTGACATACCAGACATTCATTTCACATGCCAGCCAGTGCCAATTTTTGTGACTGGCTATTGTGTATTTGTTCTCAGATGAACATCTCCCCACTCCACCAAAGGCTAAGACATTTGTTTGTGATTAATAACCATATATATTCCCTCAGGCTTCCTCCCCCCCACCCCGCCTTTTTAATTTTACATTCTACTTACCAGCTGCTCTTGTTTGTAAAAAAGAAAAAAAATCCCCACTAATTCTCTTGAAAAACATTAGCACCATATGTCTGTTGGTTATCTGAGAGACTAATGAAAAATATGGTTAAAAGATTAGTCCAATCATGATAGCAAGATGGAAAGACTGAAAAGCAGAAAGAATGAATTGAACGTAAGACTGTTGTGTCATTGCTACATCCAATCTCTACAACACACAGACAGCCTCTCCTGTTTGAGCCTTGGCAGTATGCTAAAACAATACCCCATGCCATTTCTCTCTCCTCCCGCCCTGCTCCACTAATGCTTTTAGCAGCAACAGTGAAATCAGAAAGCTTTCTTGTCACATGCCATCTCTTTGCAGGGGTGGAACCTTTCTGATTGTCATCAGTTCTCCTATGGAGATTATTTCTCTCACTCTCTTTCAGGAAGATTGTCAGAGTTAACATGGACTTGAAATTAGAGGTACCTGTTATATAATGTGCTGATTGGAGAGAATTGTTTCTAGAGTGCTTGAAAATTTTCAGAGGGCTATTTGAAAGCATTTGTGGGGGTGCACTGCTCAAAATACAGCCTTGTGGTTTTTTTAATGCCTCTCACCCCATCTATCTTAAATGGAAGGGCCCTAAGAATGGAGTGTTTCAGCCCACTGGATAATCAGGTTTCCTTGGGACACAGTAATGCAAACAGTCTAACCTCTTTCGTTTCTCCAGTACCTTCGGTCATGCAGCCAGCCTCACTAGAGTATTTTTAAATTCAGTTCCCATCTTCACACCCTGATTGGAGAAGAAGAATATAAGCAGTAGAGAATGTGGCTTGCCTTAATGCCTCTGCACTTTCTCTAGAAGTATGACATCTCTTCTGATGTGCATCATCACCTCCAGCAGCATGCTATCCCCTGGTAGAATGAACGTGTCCAGCTTTCTCAGCCAACAGATTTCCTTCAGGCCCAGAAGCCACAGAGCACCTGACTGACACCTTTACAGCATAGAAATTCATTGGTTAGTGCAGCTCTGCAAATGGCTGTGCTGATAAATCGGGCAGCTAAACGTTTTATAGGGAACACTGTCTCTGGTGATGGCTGTTTTTATTTATTTTGTCTTCTTCCAGTTAGTGGCCTGACTGGCCAGTTAGTGGCTTGACCTGACCTGAGACTGCTTTGCACTGAGCCAGTCCCCAGTTGCAAGCTATAGCCAACTGAAGAGTCTATACAATAGCTGGAATTTGCCAGAAACAAAGACAAAGAAAACAAACCCTGGCCTGTCCTCTTCCCCTGCCACTCCCCTTGCAGCATTCAGTGTGGGAGGGGAAAGGTGTAGAAGTCACTACAGCAGTTTTGTATTATACAATATATACATTACATATTACATATATACAATATGTATTATACATTATACAATCCCTCTAAACTGAGACAGCCTTCCTGGAGTAGGCGAAGTGGGCTTAGGGCATCTAGCAGAGTGGCACTCAGCTGCCCTAATTCAGGGTAGAAACTGCATATTTTCCCCCTGATTTTACCCTTTTCCAGTTGTGCCATTTGATTTGCAAACAGCATTCTCTTCTCTGGGTTTGTTTGTTAGTTAACATTTGCAATATATGCAGCAGGGATGATCGTGCTTTGCATAGTTATTCATCCTGCTAAAATGGTGGCTGTGTTGGGAGGAGAAAGGCTCCTTCCGTGGGTGGTAGAACGATAGATTTTTTAAAGAAAGCTATTTAAAGAGGCCTTATCCTGTTCTCCCTTTTTGTGCCTGCAAATAATGATGGGGGCGGGGGGAACTAGCCCTGTGCCTGACAGTCGCAATCTGGAGTTCTGATGTCCATGACCTCTGCTGTTCCCACAAATAAATGTGCCTGCCATTACTTACAACGAGCAAACTGCAATTGCAAAAAGAGAGCCTGGGTTTTAAAAATCAGTCAGTTAATTAGACCTTTATGGACATTCTGGATGAGATGCTAAGCTACTTAATAGCCTTCTTTAAAACAGCCTCTTTTGTATGCTGAACCTTTCTGTGTTTCTAAAATAAAAAGGTACTACAACAGACAATATCTTCTTCAGTGAGACACACACTATCTGGGTGCATTTTCAAACAGTCAGCTCTCCAGGAAAATTGTTAACTTGTATGGTCAGGATGAAATTAGCAATGAAATGCACTGGGTGTACCAATCCATCAGAGAAATCTGAAATCAGTACCATGAAGAAAAGCCACTATTACCATGTGTCAACAGATTTATGGGGAGTGTGAAAATTAAGCTGGTGTAAGTGTAATTACTGAGTGGCTGTTCCTGTTTTCTTAAAATGTTCATTCAGATCAGTATGAACTGATCTGGGAGTGATATTACCCAACGGTGAGACACTGCATTTTTAGAGGCTACCAGACTCACGTTTAACATTTTATGTTTTTTTAAAAAAAAATCCTTCTTTTCATGTGGCAGAGATTATGAGTTAGTACAGATTTCTGTTCTGAGTCTGAAACAATTACAGGCATCCAAGCAAGACTGCAAGATGTTCCTATGACTCCATTTATAGAACACTGATAGAAACATGGCATCACTGTGTGAAATCATTCATCCTCTGTGCAACGATGAAGAGAGGGGCTGTTGGCATCCATGCTAATAGACTGGTCCTCAAACACATGCAGTGCGTTTCTAAAGTTACAGCTGATCACCTGAAATCCTCCCCTGCTTTTGTTTACAGAATAAATAAAACAACTTTTCATTTACTAGCAGCTGGCTCCCGAGGATGTCAAAAAATTTCATAAGCACCCATTCATTAAGGCCTCCCAAATAAGTTATGGTACACATGTATTATACTTGTTTGGCAGATAGGGAAACTGAGGCAAAAAGAGGTTGAGATAACTTGCCCAAGGTCACACATCAAGCCAATGTCAGAGCCAGATACAGAACCTAAGAGTCCTGATTCTCAGACAATTTTGCTAGACAATCTTCCTTCCCTAGGGAACAGCATATGCTTTTACACCTTAACTTCAATGCAATTTAATTGTCCGGACTTTCAGCCCAGCCCTTTTTTTTTGCATATCTAAGTATCTGATTGGTAAATTTAAATGATCTAATTTTTCCCTAAATGAAAATTTCAGGCACAAAAGGAGGACCAGGTTTTGAAAATCTGCTGCAGTCTCTCTATCTCCATCTCAGTAGTCATGGTTTAATATAATAAATGTCTATCCTTATATCCAAGGATCTCAAAGCACCATTAAAATGTAAAATAAGCCTCAGAATAACCCCAGAAGGTAGGTATCACCACCTCCAGTTTACAAACAGGGGAAGTAAAGCAGGAAGGCGTTGAGGAAATGAGAGAGAGACTAGGTTTTACATAGAGTCGCCATTTCATACCTGTGAATAATGAGTTTAGGTTCCAACAGTTTATCTTTCAATTCTTTCAATTATTTTTGTGCCCTGGGAATCAGTGACTTCGTCACCTAGAACCCAAAATGTTCCACAGATGGATTACACCATCAGTTCAGGTGTGATTTTTTTGACAAGAAAATTGAAGCAATGTTGAAAGAAAGAATAGAAGAGCAATTGATGCACAAATTAGTTGGTGTGTATCCCAATGCTTGATTGGGTGCCATCTAGACTTGTACCTGCTTATCTGTGAGATTTGCATAACTAATTTTTGGCATGCATGAATTAAATGTATAATTGTTGCATGATCACGTTGGCCTCTATCCTTAGAATTTAAGGTCAGAAGGAACCATTAGGTCATCTCAGCAAATTTGCGGATGATAGTAAACTAGGAGGAGTGGTAGATACGCTGGAGGGCAGGGATAGGATACAGAGGGACCTAGACAAATTGAAGGATTGGGCCAAAAGAAATCTGATGAGATTCAACAAGGACAAGTGCAGGGTCCTACACTTAGGACGGAAGAACCCAATGCACCGCTACAGACTAGGGACCGAATGGCTAGGCAGCAGTTCTGCGGAAAAGGACTTAGGGGTGACAGTGGACAAGGAGCTGGATATGAGTCAACAGTGTGCCCTTGTTGCCAAGAAGGCCAATGGCATTTTGGGATGTATAAGTAGGGGCATAGCCAGCAGATCGAGGGACGTGATCGTTCCCCTCTATTCGACATTGGTGAGGCCTCATCTGGAGTACTGTGTCCAGTTTTGGGCCCCGCACTACAAGAAGGATGTGGATAAATTGGAGAGAGTCCAGCGAAGGGCAACAAAATTGATTAGGGGTCTGGAACACTTGACTTATGAGGAGAGGCTGAGGGAACTGGGATTGTTTAGTCTGCAGAAGAGAAGAATGAGGGGGGATTTGATAGCTGCTTTCAACTACCTGAGAGGTGGTTCCAAAGAGGATGGTTCTAGACTATTCTCAGTGGTAGAAGAGGACAGGACAAGGAGTAATGGTCTTAAGTTGCAGTGGGGTAGGTTTAGGTTGGATATTAGGAAAAACTTTTTCACTAGGAGGGTGGTGAAACACTGGAATGCGTTACCTAGGGAGGTGGTGGAATCTCCTTCCTTAGAAGTTTTTAAGGTCAGGCTTGACAAAGCCCTGGCTGGGATGATTTAATTGGGGATTGGTCCTGCTTTGAGCAGGGGGTTGGACTAGATGACCTCCTGAGGTCCCTTCCAACCCTGATATTCTATGATTCTATGATCTAGTCTGACCTCCTGTATATCACAGGCCATTAAATTTCACCTAGTTACCCCTGTTTTAAGGTCAATAATTGGTGTTTGACTAAAGCATAACTTGTGTTTGGCTAAAAAGCAAATCTTCCAGAAAGGCATCCCAGCTTGATTTGAAGACATTAAGAAAAGGAGAACTCACCACTTCCCTTGCTAGTCTGTGCTAGTAGTTAATCACTAAAAGAAAAGGAGTACTTGTGGCACCTTAGCAACTAACCAATTTATTTGAGCATAAGCTTTCGTGAGCTACAGTATGCATCCAATGAAGTGAGCTGTAGCTCACGAAAGCTTATGCTCAAATAAACTGGTTAGTCTCTAAGGTGCCACAAGTACTCCTTTTCTTTTTGCGAATACGGACTAACACGGCTGTTACTCTGAAACTAGTTAATCACTGTCACTTTTAAAAATTTGTGCCTAATTTGTCATTTGAATTTGTCTGACTAATTCCAGACATTGGTTCTTGTTATGTATTTCTCTGCCAGATTAAAGAATCCTTTAGTATTATTCTCTCACAGCTCTGGTGTTCTCTGCCTGTGAAGGTACATGCTGCAATCAAGTCACCTTTCAGTCTTTTTACTGATAAACTGAACAGACTGAGCTCTTGAAGTCTCTCACTGCAAGGCTTTTCTCCTGCCCACAATATTTTTGGTGGTTCTTTTCTGCATCTTGTCCAATTTTTCAACATCCTTTCTAAAATACGGATACGAGAGCAGGATGCAGTATTCCACTATCAATCTCACCAATGTCATATACAGAAGTAAAATCACCTCCCTACTCAGTCTCCTACTTCCCCGTTTATATACCCAAGGATTGCATTAGGCCCTTTGCCACAGCATCGCACTGGGAGCTCATGGTGAGTTGCTTATTCTCTATGACCCCTAAATCCGTTTCAGTGTCACTGCTTTCTGGGATACAGATCCCCATTCTGGACATAATGCCTAGATATATAATTCTTCCGAGATGTATAATTTTGCATTTGTCTGTACTAAAAACACATTGTGTTTGAATGAGCCCCGCTTACCAAGTGATCCAGAGAGTGCTGTATGACTGCCCAGTCCCCATCATTATTTATCAATCTGTTTGTCATCCACCATTTTTATCAATAGTAACTTTATATTTACCTCCAGATCATTGATGAAAATGCTGAATACCATTGGGCTTCATACCACTCCCTGTGGTACCCCACTAGAAACATCTCCCTTTCGATTATGACAGATTTTTTTTAGATCTGTCAGTTAGTTCTTAATCCATTTAATATGCACTTTATTGATATTGTATAGCGCTAATTTTTAAATCAGAATGTCGTGGCATACCAAGTAAACCCCCTGACAAAAGTCTAAATATATTATATATTTGCATTCACCTTTATCTGCCAAATTTGTAATCTCAGCAAAGAATTAAATCAGGTTTCTTTGTCATGATGAATTGAACATTTACCCCTTAAAGGACGCTAGTCAGATGTGAATGATTTTACAGTCAGTCATTGGATGAATTAGTCCATAGTACAACGTTAGTACACAGACAGGGTATCTGGTGTACCCTTTGGGTCTTTTAGAGTACAAAAGGTGAATGGATTGCCAAACATTCATCCAAAACAGGCTGTGAAGTGCAGGGCTCTGCATTGATGTCTGAGCAGAGTTTGATTGATGTCAGGGATTTTTCTGCATGACCCACATAAGGGGACTGAGCAAACAACACTGAAGGAACGCTGTCGTGCAGTAACGCACCAGCAGTCATCTATCTGTGCAGCACGGCACTGGATGTGGGAGAGCTGCCTCACCATGATCTCATTGTACAATGGGTGGGATGCTGCTGCCCTAAAAGCTGCTGCTAAAGCTTGCTGTGGTTAAGGAGGTAGCTGGACCCTTCTGTGAATTTCGCTGAGGATGGTTAGGCTGCAGATGCCCTGTATCTAATATTAACACAGATCTCATTAGCTGACATTGTCACTTGGAACAGTCACACCAAAATCCAAGTCTCCCCCAGAACACTTCAGGGTTGATCCTGCACAGCACAGGTGCAAAGCATTGTGCATTTAAGTCCCAGGTAACGAATGAGGAGACAAGTAAGAGGCACAGGGGAAGCCAGTCCTACGTTATTAGAAGTACTGCTGAGCAGCCACAAGGTTATTCTTGGCTCCCAGGAAGGCCTACGGGATCACACAGGTAGGTGGCTCATTAGAACTAGGCAGATTGCTCTTAAACTCATTCGTCTTCAGTCCTTGCCTCTCAGACCTAACGTTCTAAACAGAGGAGACAAAGAGCGGGCGGGGGAACAGAGACATAGTGAGGTGAGGTGACCTGCCCATGGTTACGCAGTGGCAGAGCTGGGGATTTAAAAAAAAAAAAAAAAGTCTCCTGACTCCTAGGTTAGTGTCCTATCCATGAGACCAAATTACCTCCACATCAGCCAGTTAGACTGTAATTGTATTCTTGTAACCTTTCCCCTACCATTTTCATATTGAGAGGCTGTGTTTTATAAACCTCCCCTCCCCCGCACAAAAAAGCCAAGCTGTAGGAGCAATCAGCTGCTGGTAGGCTCCTGCAGTGCACTCGTGCCATAGTGTTTAGCAACCTGCACTGATGGTTTCATCTCTTGGTGCATCGCTTGGGTGGTTCGATGCGCTAAGCTTCATGCCTCACGATACACCCAAAATACACACAGTGCACCCCTTTATAGTGTCTTATCGCTGTATTCGTTTCTCTATGGCAACAGGCTCTCCCGAGGAAAAACCAAACCATTCCATCATGCTGAGATACTGCATGAAAGGCATACTGGTCTCCCAATAGAAATGGAATGAGCTATTTGTTTTGACGGACTACAATAAACCCATGTACAATCCAAAACATATGGGTCATAAACGGATGTATCTCGCCAGATGTATGAGGGGTATGCCCACCATTAACTGAAGGATCGTAACCTGGCTTTGAGAAGGGGCAGAAGACCCCTTTGCTCACTGAACACAGAGCTTTGCAATTCCTCTGCAATTAATGGTGACAGAAAGACCGTTGGTGCCCAATACCCAGGAGGAATTGTTAGAACACCTCTTTAGGTAACATTTGGTTGGTAATCCTGGCAGAATCACTGCTTGCAGGGCTATGTGTCATGTAAGTTGTCAGCATCAGTTCTATGCCTCACGCTATTAGAAAACAAAACCGGTTTCAAGTCTCAGGTTAGGTAGTACACATTGGTTGTTTGGGCAAGCTGGATTCTCCTCATTCAGAGCCCCCCATCCCCACTGGGAACATCATGGTAGGGGGAGGATCTCTTTGTACTGAGAAGTTATAGATTTGCTTTCTTCTTTCAAAGTCTTGTCCTGTCAGTTTAAACAGCCTGTATTTTAATCAGTGACAATTTGGCTCGTAAGTCACAAATAGCATCCAATAGTCACAGTCACTGCTGACAAATGAATTAGTCAACAAGGAGACAGCTGTGGGCACCAAATATTCGATCCACTTCTTTTCAAAATGCCAACTTGTGGGAGCAGAGACCGCAATCCAACAATACAGAGGGGCTTCTGCAGGTTAGGGTAATTTCCAAGGGTTTTATTCTCTCTTCATCCCCAGCAACAAATTTAAATCATTTGGAAAGGGATTCGAAGAGAATACTCACAAATAGGAAATGGTTTATGGCTGGGCGCCAGAATAAAGCTCTAAATCCATATTGAGGGGGTGGCTAGAGTAAGGCTCTAAATCCATATTGAGGCACTTACCCTTGAAGAGGCAGAATTGGCTAACAGATAGACCTCCACAGGAGATCTGAGTTCTACTACTCATTTATGGTTAGAGCCCTACCAAATTGCCAGCCATGAAAAACATGTCATGGACCGTGAAATCTGGTCTTTTGTGTGCTTTTACCCTATACTATACAGATTTCCTGGGGGAGACCAGCATTTCTCAAATTGGAGGTCTAGTCCCAAAAGGGAGTTGCGGGGGGGGGAATCACAAGATTATTTTAGGGGCGAGTCACGGGGCAGGACTCAACCCTGCAGCGCCGCCTGCTGGACTCTCAGGGAATTAGCTCTTCTAGTCTCCGGAGCACCCTCTGCAGGCCGGTGTCCTGCTTGCCCCCATGTCCCTCCCGGACCCCCGTGCCCCTCTTACCCAGGGAGCTATGCCCTGGCAGTACCCCCACAGTCTCTGGGTCTCCCCTCCCTGGGGAACCCCACCCACTATCCCCACCTCGCCTCAGTCTTTGGCTACTGACAGTCACCATTGAGCCCCCACACAATGGGGCGGACTGCAGTGTATAAGCCAATCATCCCAGGCAAGGGAAGTTTGGACCTGCTGCCTCTGCCTACCCGTGGGCTGCCCCCTGCAACCGCAGTACCTATCTTAGGCCATCTGCCAGGCCTGTAACCTGGGGTTTTTCCAGTCTGGAACCTCCCAGCTTCTCTGGCCTTCCCCAGCCCTGCTTCACCTTAGGTACCCAGGTATGCTTCCCCAGCAACCTCTAAAGGCAGAGAGAAACTCTGTTTGCTCCTGGCCCACTGCCCTCTTATAAGGGCCAGCTGAGCCCTGATTGGGGCATGGCCACAGCTGAGCCTGCTTCCCCCAGTCAGCCTGGGAACTGCTTGCTCCCAGCCACATCCCTCTCCTGGGCTGTTTTAAGCCCTTTAAGGCAGGAGTGGGTGACCACCCCGCTACAGGGTGTCACAGTATTGCCACCCTTACTTCTGCACTGGTGCCTTCAGAGCTGGGAGGCCAGAGAGTGACGGCGGCTGACTGAGGGCCCAGCTCTGCGGGCAGCAGCACAGAAGTAAGAGTGGCAATACCACACCATGCCATCCTTACTTCTGTGCTTCTGCTGGTGGCAGGTCCGCCTTCAGTGCTGGGCTCCCGGCCAGCAGCCGCCGCTCTCCAGCCGCCCAGCTCTGAAGGCAGCGCTGCCGCCAGCAGCTGCGCAGAAGTAAGGGTAGCAGTACCGCAACCGCCCCTACAATAACTTTGCAACCCCCCATAACTCCTTTGTGGGTCAGGCCCCCTAAAATATCATGACATTTCAGGTTTAAATAGCTGAAACCATGAAATTTACAATTTTTTAAATCCTATGACTGTGAAATTGACCAAAATGGACTGTGAATGTGGGAGAGGCCTATTTATGGTGCAACTTTGGGCAAATCACCTCACTTCTCTGTGTTTTTGTTTCTCTTCAGGGCAGGATTGTCTTTTACTATGCATTTATACTCTGCCCAGTGTAATGGGACCCCACTCTTAGGGCTACTAGGTGTTAGCAGATAAAAATAGTAATCAAAAATGGTCCAGTTTTTCATGGGTGCTGAGTTCCTGCAATTCCCATTGACTTCAGTGACCTCCACGTCTGAAAATTTTGGCACAAGCATTTAAAAGGGAAAATGATAAACCTGCTCCAGGTGTTCTTCATTAAAATCACAAATCCCTGAGGATCTAATAGGAAGAGAAATTCCATTGCCATCTCTCTTACAGACTCCTGTGGCACAAGCTAAAGGCTCAGTCCTAGGATGTACTAAGATCCAGATCTTCAAAGATAGCTAGGCTACCAACGTTTACTGATTTCAGTGGAAGCTAGGAGCCTAAACACCTTTGAGGATCTGAGCCTAAGTGCCCTGGCCTTCCACTCAAACTTTGAACCCAACCCTATCCCAAAAGACCCTCCCCCTGGGGTATTACTTCTGGGGCAGAGGTTGGCATGTGGCTGGAAGCAACGAGTGGCATGTGACTCCTCTAAGAACTCCCTGTGCCACCTTCCACCAATCAGAGAGGGTTTCAGCTCCATAGGTCCTCTCCAAGAGCAGGGTGGCCAATCAGTGCAAGTGCCCCTGCTGGTGTGACCCATCCAGAAGAGGGTCATGGTCATGTGTCCCTTATAAGAACTCCTCCCTGTGCCCTCTACCAGTTGCAGTGGATTCCAGCCCCATAGGACAACAGGAAGGGAAATGCTGAGAGGAAACAGGGCATCCTTCACTGCCCCCTGAGAACTAAGGAATTCATTTTAGCTTTCAGAGTAACAGCCATGTTAGTCTGTATTCGCAAAAAGAAAAGGAGTACTTGTGGCACCTTAGAGACTAACCAATTTATTTGAGCATGAGCTTTCGTGAGCTACAGCTCACTTCATCGGATGCATACTGTGGAAATTGCAGAAGACATTATATACACAGACACCATGAAACAATACCTCCTCCCACCCCACTCTCCTGCTGGTAATAGCTTATCTAAAGTGATCATCAAGTTGGGCCATTTCCAGCACAAATCCAGGTTTTCTCACCCTCCGCCCCCCCACAGACAAACTCACTCTCTTGCTGGTAATAGCCCATCCAAAGTGACCACTCTCTTCACAATGTGTATGATAATCAAGGTGGGCCATTTCCTGCAGAAATCCAGGTTCTCTCACCCCCTCACCACCCTCCAAAAACCACACACACAAACTCACTCTCTTGCTGGTAATAGCCTATCCAAAGTGACCACTCTCCTTACAACGTGCATGAAAATCAAGGTGGGCCATTTCCAGCACAAATACAGGTTTTCTCACCCCCCCCCTTTTTTTTTTTTTAGCTATTACCAGCAGGAGAGTGGGGTGGGAGGAGGTATTGTTTCATGGTGTCTGTGTATATAATGTCTTCTGCAATTTCCACAGTATGCATCTGATGAAGTGAGCTGTAGCTCACGAAAGCTCATGCTCAAATAAATTGGTTAGTCTCTAAGGTGCCAGAAGTACTCCTTTTCATTTTAGCTTTGAGGCTGCTCCATTGACTGCCAAGGAAGAGCTACATCAGTGACAGTTTGAGGAGGGGGAGCAGCTGAGGGGAGCCCTTTGGCCCAGCCGGTTATGGATATGCTGGAACCTGACAGTGAGACCCATGAGACCCTTCTTGTTGCCAAGAAGGCTAACAGCATTTTAGGCTGTATAAGTAGGAGCATTGCCAGCAGATTGAGGGACGTGATCATTCCCCTCTATTCAGCATTGGTGAGGCCTCATCTGGAGTACTGTATCCAGTTTTGGGCCCCATGCTACAAGAAGGATGTGGAAAAATTGGAAAGCGTCCAGCAGAGGACAACAAAAATGATTAGGGGGCTGGAGCACATGACTTATGAGGAGCTGCTGAGGGAACTGGGCTTATTTAGTCTGCAGAAGAGAAGAATGAGTGGGGATTTGATAGCTGTGTTCAACTACCTGAAAGGGGGTTCCAAAGAGGATGGATCTAGACTGTTCTCAGTGGTAGCAGATGACAGAACGAGGAGTAATGGTCTCAAGTTGCAGTGGGGAGGTTTAGGTTGGATATTAGGAGAAACTTTTTCACTAGGAGAGTGGTGAAGCACTGGAATGGGTTACCTAGGGAGGTGGTGGAATCTCCTTCCTTAGAGGTTTTTAAGGTCAGGCTTGACAAAGCCCTGGCTGGGATTATTTAGTTGGGGATTGGTCCTGCTCTGGGCAGGGGGTTGGACTAGATGACCTCCTGAGGAATGTTATAGGATTCTGTGATCGTGAGTCACACTGACAAGCATGATGCCCTTCCGACAGCTAAACTCATGGAGAAAGGTAACCAAGCCACCGCTGAGTTACTGTGGGATAAGGTGAATGAAGATATTGCTCAGGCAAATAGACTATAAAAAGTTCAGATTAAGGGATTGTAATGGGATAGGGACTGACCTGGGTTTGTGTAAATCTAAAGCAGGGGATGTACAGCGGTTTCTTTTCTGAAACTCTTTCGACAGCTTAATGATGTCTTTCTGGAAGATCCATCGTTCCTTAGCAGTGTTGCATCAGAGAGCAAAGATGAAATCGGCCCAACTTGTTTTTTGCTCAATACAGAGACAAATTATTCAAGAGGACACCAAGTGTGAAGAGGATGATGGCTATTGCATTTAAGGAAGGCACTTGGCACTGTGCCTGTGCCATATTGTGAGCATGAAAGAGTTACGTGATCTATTGTACACCTTTCTGTTTATGCTGTCCTTAGTCACTGTCTTAGGAAGAAGCTATCTGAAGACTGTGAGGGCTGTGTTAGAGATGTGCCAGGCCAGCAGCATCATGACTATGTGAATTGGACTTCAGAAGATGTCAACTGCAAGCTCTGGGCCCTGTGTGTTGACCTGTGTTTGGAAAGCTTATTAAATGCTGTTATTTCTATAGCTGTGCTTAACTCAAGGAAATTTAGCGCCAGTTGTGGCCTTGGTAAATGCTGGGCAAAGTGCTCAAGACACTAACGGTTTTTTAGAGAAAATTAGCAAACCAAAGGATACCCACTTATTGCATTATATTGACTACCTAATCCCCACAGAACAGAACCCTGTTCGGGAAAAAGACTATTTATTACAAATCTAAAAGGATTAAGTTGGAGAATGGAAAGGGGACAAACAACATATTTTGTAGCATAAAATATAATAAAACTTGGTATCTCTAAATAAAAATATCTTTTTAAAAGGTCATTGTGTCTATCTGTGTTTCTGTTACAAGGCCTGTGCAGGTCCTTAAATAAAACGGGGGTTTTGAAGGGTCCCCAAAGGAGCTTTCAGGGGGGTTGTATGTCTTTTAAATAAAATAACTTGTGAGACCTAGCTATTGTCTTAAAAAAAGACAGAGAGAGAGAGAGAGAGATACCTATTTTACAACAAGAAGTTGGAATATTTGAAGTAGAATTTGGTGAAAATAAAAACCCTGTGTTTAAATTAAAGCAAAAAAATCAGTATGTTTTATAGCTTTATCTTTCAAACCATGTGTTTGAGAACAATACAGCTGACTCAAATCCATTGATATAACTTGGAGTTCCTGATTTAATCAATCTCTTTCTGAAATTGCCTGGGTGAGTCTATTGCCTTCAGCATACGTGTAAGCAGACGCCACAGTTCCCTTAACATTATAACAGAGTAAGATGTTATGGTTTGCAAAAGGATTAGTAAACAATTTTTATAAATATTGAGATTTGGGCAATCAGGCTAGTGCCCAATTTAATTTAATTTAATTCAATTCCAATTTTTAAGAAGGTAAAATGAAAAGCAACGAGTGTCAAACCTCTGATAATTCAGGAAGTGGTGACAAGTTTAAAAATATTTTATTTTCAAAATTAAGTCTGTTCCTAATCTGTAATACACAAAAAGTGCCTGATCTCAAAAAGGGCAGAATGCCAAACAAAGTGTAAAACAATGAGGCCAGGGTCTCAATCACTAAAAATGCATAACATTGATATAAAATATTTGTAAAATAGTTACAGTGGTTGAGTGAGAAAACAGAAGAACCATGTACCAATATCCCTTTATCCTTTGCTGGAAAGTAAATTTCTGGAACCGTGCTTTTAATTGTCTGTTTTTAAAAAGGGGTGGGTTTTCTTTACTTAGGGTAGGTCTACACTACGAGGTTAAGTCGACCTAAGTTATGCAGCTCCAGCTACATAAATAACGTAGCTGGAGTTGACGTAGCTTAGGTCGACTTATTGCGGTGTCTATGGTGCTCTGGTTCTACTGGAGAAACTCTCCTGTCAACTTACCTTATGTTTCTCTTTCCAGTGGAATACCAGAATCAACAGGAAAGCGACTGGCGGTCAGTTTAGTGGATCTTCACTAGACCCACTAAATTGACCCCCTAGTGGATTGATTGCTGCAGCGTTGATCCACAGTAAGTGTAGACAAGCCCTTAGTTTTAATGCTTAAATTGTTATTTGTGGTTTAGAGGCATATACAATATGTCTTTTTTCTATGGGAAAATGTATGTTTATCCTCAGAAAAAAATGTACATAGGTGTGTGGTTTTAAACAATATTTTGTTGCAAACCATTTGATTTTGGGTGGTTTTTTAGTTACTGGGCTTTTTACTCTGTGAATAAATGTCTTTGTGTGTGTTTTAAAATGGGTTTTAAAAGTTGGTTTATGTATTTTAGCAGTATATAAAATACCTTTATCAAATGAAAAAAGAAGTTAGTGTTTCCCAGAAAAGGAGATATATAAAGTAGGGCTGTTTTTCTTTTCTCTCTGAGAGGCAAAATCATGTGTAGGCTGTTTGTGTGCTTTTGAAATTGGGAGTACAGTGAAACGTGTTAGTGCTAAAAATGTATTCTGTGGCTGGAGAAACACTTCTAGCAAAAGGAAACACCCCCCTCACCCCCCTGGAGAAATGGATTTTGTAAAATTGTCTTATAAGATTTTAAACATATTAAACACCCTAATTAATATTTTATTTTACAATTTTACAACACTGTTTCATAACTTTTGTAATAATGGATGGTCAAATCAAGAGATTCCTAGATCATGATATAAACAAGCTCAAAAGAAGAAAAAAAAGACATCTGAAAAGGAAAATTCTCCAGCCTGAACAGCTGACAGTCAGTTGAACCCTAGTAAACATATTTTAATTATTCCGTTGGTCATTTAACCAGTTTTGTTTTTAAGCAAATACATAGAGGAGGGTGGGTTTTGGTGAGAAGGAGAGATTATAGAGTCAAGGTTTTTTGTGAATATTGTAAAACATAAGAATATAAGAATGGCTGTCCTGGGTCAGATCAATTGTCAGAAGAACATTTTGTTCTTAAATAAGTTTTTAAATAACTCCTCACTTTACTGCTGATTAGGAGCCAGAGAAGTGGAATGCAATAAAGGGGGCGGTGTGATTTCTTTTTTAGCTTCTTGATAACTAGTGTGGGGAATCAGGAGCACAGTTTGTGACTGGTTGGTAAGTCTACTTCAATGTTTACCACTAGTTTTGGGAGTATCTGCTCTCCCTTTTGCAGCCTGCCCTGACCTTGGCATTTTCAGTGAGGGCTGCCCCAGGCCCTGTGCCACAGTTAGACCAGGCAACAACTGCATGAGAAACTGGGTTGGTCAGATCAAAAGGCGATCGTGATCAGCAATGTAGCAGTGTTTGAACATGTACAAGACAACATACAGGCAGTGATTTCTGTGGGGATAGGAGGGGTGGGGTTTTTAAAAAAAAAAAACAAAAACAGGGGACCTGGTGTATCCTGAAACTTCTTTCAGCCTGCTGAACACGGAGGATTATTATGGGGTTCTGGATGTGAAAAAGTTGCTTGGTGAGAGAAATTATTGTGAGTTTTGCCACACGCTGTACAGCCGGAGCCATGTTTGCAGCTTTTGGTGCTGCCTCTGCTTGAGCACGACACGTGCAGACAGTATGAGTGCACCGCTGAGATGCCCTAGCTGGAGTCTATAGTGCAGGCCCAAAGAGTGTTTAGACTGTCACATAGATTTGGCATCAAAAAATCCAAGATGAATGCCTGTCTAAAAGTTTATGTCATAAACCTCAGTCTTATGTGCTTTGGGGACATTAGAAAGCCTGACTCGTCCGAATTTTTTTTTTTTTAATGGTTTTGAATGTACGCAGGAGACAGGGTTGAATGTGCCCAATTACATTTTTTGCTATATGCCTACGGTGAAAAAAAATCTTGGGAATTTAAGAGGGAGGAGCATCTTTCTGCCTTTGTGAAGACTTTTATTGGCAAAAAGTTCTGGAACTGCACATCATTCCAAAGGTTATGATGCATATTTGTTGTTCGTTACTGACTGAAAAGATGCATGTAGAACTGATAACTCAGAGTGGTAAATTATGTTTGTGAAAGTTAAGGCCCCAGGCATTCGATGTATAGACTCTTTAAACTACTTGCCCACGAAGCTTAGCATTCTCCCATAGGCAATGGGATTTGAAGGTTGTAAAGGGTATTTCCCACATTTTTTTCAACACTTCAAAAAACAAAATTATGAGAGACCTATGTCAGGGTGGAGCACTTTGCACTGACAGCACAGTGCCTGGGGCGAGTGTAGGATTTCTAGACTGGTATCAGGACAGCCAATATAAGACATTTGACTTGCAGGGAGAGCTTGTATATTATTGTCAGCAGGATGTCAACATTTTGAGATAGGCCTGCACCCTGTACAGAGAAAAGATTATGAAAATGACAGGTGGGAGATACTGTAGAGAAAGGGTCAAATAAATTCATAGAGGTATAATTGTATATAGATCTTTTCCAGTACATAATTCTGGCAGCTGTCTGCAGGGCTATGTACAGGTTTATATTTTTACAGTCCAACACTGTAGCATTTCTGCCTCCAGAAAACAGTCACAGACCGAAACAGAGATATTTGACCCCGGCTATTCATTGGCTCTTGTCTCCCTCTCACAAATCAAATATTCAGATATAGCTTGCTTTTGTGGCACCTGTTATTGAAAAAGAATGCAGGACTCTATGATGAGGACAACTTCAAGTTTCTTTATTACACGACACAGCTCAAGACTGCGTATCTCAAAAGACGAGTGTATGTAGTTAGGACTTTCTAGGAGTAAGAGTGGAAGGTGATGATAGAAACTGATAGGGATCTTGCAGATTTCTTAAAGTCCAATTGCCTCAACCTCTAGTGCCTTAGGATGCTGATTTTGGGGGGGTGGACTGATGCTATTTGCCTGTATTACAAACCTTATCTTGGTGAAGAAATCCACTATTACGATTTTACCAGTCTTACCCTTTCATAAACAAAACCTGAGAATACCTTATCGGATACCCCAAAATCCTTCATGATAAATTTTGCTTGCTCACAAATTGTTTTGGAATTACAAAAGTTACAGTGCACCCCCCACAAGGCCTCTTTTTCCTCACTGTTACCTGTCAGAATGGGTGGCAAATTTATGTTCCTACTGTGGTTCACCTGTGTGGAAACTGAGCAGCAGGACAGAAGCAGCCACACTGATGAAGAGAGGGCCACTCTGGGGACTTGGTGCACTGTGAAATTGAATGTAGCTATAGCAAAGAGTACAGGGTATTGAAAATCTATGAGATCTGGTATTGTGAAAAAAAATCTGACAAACTATTTGAGTACATAAAATTACACCAGATCAGAAACAAGAGGCTTTGGGGGTATCCCAACTGGTGTGAGGATGAAGAAAAACAAAATAAGTACATTCATGATTTCTACCAGAAAGAAAGCATGCATTTACACCAACATGGGACCACAAAGTGCCACATTGGTAAACTGTTTTTAAATTCTGTCGGGTAAATTTGGGGCAAAGAGCAAACATACCCAATACCAGCATCACAAGAGACCCTGACAAATGCTTTCAGTCCCTATATTCCCCCCATTTATGAGGTTTCATCCTCCAAGTTTATCAATGATCAAATAGTCTGTGTGTTTTGGAAGTATGCAAAAGAATGTTATACAGTCTCTGACAATATGAACATCTTCATAGCCTGTTTCATCACCGCTTTTGGCCACTTAGAACTATACAAGCTGTTAGGTTGCAAGAACATTGCCTGTCCTATGACACAGACTTGTGATATTTGGAGACAGGAGGGAGACTGGAACCTCACAAGCAGGGCCGGCTCTACAGTTTTTGCCGCCCCAAGCAGTGAAAAAAACTGCGGCCGTGGACGGCAAAGGGGAGAAGCTGCCGCTAAATTGCTGCCTCTTTCTAACTGCCGCCCCGAGCACCTGCTGGGGCCTGGAGCCGGCCCTGCTCACAAGTGAGATCCTACATCACATCAAGGAGTTTGTGTTAACAGGTCCAAAAAAACATACAGGTACAAACTATCAGGAGGAAAGTTGTCTGTGAAAATCAAAGGGGTTACCCTGAATGCAGCAAACTATAAAAAGATCAATTTTGACAACTTGAAAGATCTAATCCTGGACTATAATGTAGACCCAGGGGAAAATACCCCTAAAAAGACAGAAGTGCAGCAGCTGCCTATCATAAGGAACAAAAATCAGTGGCAGATAGAGACAAAGATCCTTAAGAAAACACAGAAAATCATTTACAGCAAGAAAGTCAACATGGAAGGGTTTAAAAGCTCTTGAAAATGGACATGTGGTGGAAACACCCCTTTTCTGTAATTCTTGCAAGGTCTAGCAACTTTGGGGAAAGTTACTTTATAAAAAATATGTTGGATAATGCTGAGCGAATGTGGTCTGTTACGCATCATAATATTGTATGGTGTTACCATTGCTGGCAACCTTTGTATAAACAATTGCTTTGTAAATACCCTTTTATCAATTTTGTGGAGCAATTGCCCCATACTTTTGAAGGTGTCCAGTTGTTTCCTACCCACGTAAACACAAAGTACATGGTTCTGTTTAAAAACCCCAGGATAAATTGCAAATTGTACACTTGCTTGGCTAATGTACCCTGGCAAGGCCCAATTCTTTTTTAGAAGCTTTCAAGGATGCTACCAAGATATCTTATGGGTACCTGGTTGTGGATGTAAATGCTTCTACACTAGAAGCTTATAGATTAAGAACAGGGCTTTTCCCTCCAGAGCATCCAGACCTTCAGCTGGGTATAACAAGAGATGAATTATCAGCAGGCCCTTTTTTAACAACTGAGGCTGTGAACCGGAAACATATCTAGCTGTGTGAAAAGGAACCTGGCCCTTTTAAAATTACTTAGCAAATCACCCCCACAGCAAATCACAATCACGGTGCTGCATTCAGCCTCTGATCTTTTAGTAGTGGCCATCTCAGAAACAGCACTCAATACGTTAAAAGGAAACAGCCCTTTGACAGAATCAAGTGCCTGTGCTGAAAACAGACACAAATTTACAAGAGCTCTGTGTAATAAAAGGATCTCTCTTAAAAGAAACAAAACATCTGGTGAAACAGTGTTGGGGGAGGGGGTTATTGGACCTCTGTTAAGTTTTGCTGTCCCTCTTAGAATGAGGCTTTTGGCTAATCAATAATGGAGTATGCAGAAAAAGCGTACCTGGTGCCTAGCCATCAGCTGGAACAATTAAGGGCTCCCCCACCAGATGAAGATGACATCAGAACAACTGTAACTTGCTTACTGGAAGCTGAAATGAAGGCTATTTTCCAAAGGACTGATTTAGCGGAGTATGAAAAGGCTAATCTTTACGCTGCTGTGCTTTGAAGATACCGATCATATGTGAGGCAGCACGATGTGGATACAGGGAAAATAAGTCTGTTTCTACTGGAACAGGAATAGAGCAAGGCTGCCAAGCCCCCAGAAACACCAAAGAATTCTGATTCTGTTACGAGGTGGTGCTGGATAATGTGAATAAGAGTTCTAAGAAAAAATGCCATCGTTTTGCTAAATAAGCTGGGCCAGGATAAAAATATTTCTTCATGGAGTGATAAATGGGCTTTTGTGGTCAAAGGCTTAGTTGTTAATGGTTCTAACATGCTTGATTTAGGCAGGGCTGTCTGCTTTTCTAGCAGACCCACACACCTAAAAGTTGGGATGTGTTTATGAAGGCCACAGCAAGCTGAATGTACCATCGTCTGTCGCCAATAGAGACCTTTTGGAGCACCTGAAGGCCTGTAACAATTTGGAGTGCAATTCAGACCCATGAGAGGTTGTGTCACCATCTGCCCTTAGATTCTTAAAATGCTCTGCTGCTGTGGCACACACCCTGGATGCCAGCGGCCACGCGGGCAGGTCCTTGAACATCTGTGTGCTGTGGAGCCCTGTTTCAGCGCTCGGACCCCAGCAGCCTGCCTACAACACAATAGCCCCACCCTGGCCTCCGCCAGCCTGGGTTACTACATGCAGGGTGACCCCAACACACCCCCAGTCCAGAATTTCCCCAAAACAGTCTGCCAGGAAGTGTCCAGCCCCCTCCTGGACCACTCAGAGAAGTAAATATGGTTCGTTGCGCCTTTAAATTACTTTAAATGGAGTTAACAAGCCCTTCCATTCAAATGCAGCACCGGGCTGGTTTAGATGAAAAGTAAGAAAGTTATTAACAAAAAGACATAGGTTTTAAGGGAGTTCACATCCATCAGCTAAAGACAAAAATTATTATGAGCAAGTAAAAGTAAAATACACTTTCTAGTGAATAAGACTTAACAAGCTACTGACTTGATTCAAGGTCAATATCTTACCAGTCTTTCTTCTGTCTAGCCAGGACTGACTTTCTCTCAAATCAGGACTTCTCACATCTGGTATTTCTGTAGATTTCCCTTGTCTTCCTAGAGCAGACATGCTAAAATAGTTCTCTGTTTCCTCTTATATCTCTCAGACTTCACTGACCCTGATTCAAGAGGCAGGATGACCTCATGGTTTTCTTCCCTTTCTGTGGGCTTCCCATCCCCCTACTGATTTGTATGTAAATTGGGCTTCCATTGGTTTGATTCCACCATACTACCTCCCTTCCAATCTTGAAGAAAACCTGTTTTTCTCTTTGTTAGGTCACAGACTTCAATGCACAATATAATTGAATATCTATAATTCTTCGTGTAGTGTTAATGCATACATTTCCCAAGGATATTAATCAGTGTGTGATTAGCTTTCAGAAAAGATCTTACTTGATACATTTTAGTGTATACCATGAGTTGATTCATTTACTTTTATTTGAGGGTCAGACCCCGTCTTTATAATCCACTAACGCATTGATTCTCAGATAAAGTACTTTTGCTCCCCCTCTCGTGATAGTTGAGTTGTTACCGTCCCCCCTTTTTAGCTTGATGACTGTGTTTACCTTTTATGTAAATATACCTTCATGGACTCCTCCTGACAACCAGGCTGGTCATCCAAGCAAATTCACATTATCTAGGGCAGACTGGGCTTATATGTTTCTTGCCAAACACATTTTAAGAACATAATTCTAGCACATATCCATAGCTCTTCATACACACTTCATACATACAACATGCAAGAATATTAACTATCAGTGAGACATTAGTTTTCCAATGATATATTACATGCCACCTTTTGGGTATAAATCATGACAACAGTGTCCGAGGTGTAGTAAGTATTTCACTCCAGACAATTACAAGACCCCCATTCTGTTGCCTGTGGCTATTGCTGAGTGTTTTTGTTCATGCTGTGCAGGTATGGTTTTTCCATTAACACCACTCCCAGACACCCAGCAGATCCAAGGGCTTAACTAGCTCTATTGTAAAGTTCAAGCTGGTGTTTTGGGGGAAAAACCCAGAGCTGGCCTTGTGGGGCAAAGTCATGTAAAACCCCCATAGCTCATTTTTTCCTCTTTGCAGGAATATTTTTTTTCCCACATTTCAATGTCACAGAGTGGAGAAGCTTCTACTGAATGGTTCTTGGGCCACCCCAGCCATTTCACTTGTAGACACTTATCTCCCCTTTCCTTTCCCAGTTTGAACATTTTCAAGCCTCTAAATCCTGTCCTGTTTAGGGGTTTTTTTTGTAATTCTTCAGGGTAAAAAGATCCAGTAACTATCAGACCGCCTGAAATCTTTTAGTTGATTAGAGTCTCTGTCTCTTGTATACATTTTCATCCACTACAAATATTTCAACTGTAAACATTTGTTCATTAACCTCTTTAAAAACTCCTTTGGTTTCAGATAGTCTCACATGGTTGCCTTTTCTAAAAGGAATAATAACCTGGTTTATCTCAAAACTGTCTTCATAAACCATTTTCCATATCAGGAGCTCTGGTACATACAGTTCTGTGAAAGCTTTGATTGTAACTCTTTATAAATACTTGTATCGCATTGATGTAGTGAAAAGTTGTGGGATGTAAAATATCTCCACATCTTAGATCTTAAAGTTATGTTAAACTGCTCCACAGCCTCTACTTTGCCTTCATTATTAGTAACAAAATGGTGAATGTTATGTTACTTTAACAATTTGCTTAAAGGTTTGTTTAAAAATCCTTTTTCCTAATCACAACCTTTGCTGAAAATAGTTTTTAAAAACCTTGGATATTTCATCACCACCCATCTTGTCTTTTAGGCCTAGGGCCCAAGCATATTTAGATAGACATAGTATCACTGTTAAGATGTGTGTTTAAAACCCACTGTTGTGTTCAGAGATCTGCTGCATATTCCCCGAATCAGTTTCCCATTGTGCATCCACATCGGAAACAATGGTCTTGTTTCTTTTAAAAAATATTTGTGTGTCAGTTTGTGTGAAGTGTAAGCATCCTGGTCGGAAAGCCAAGCAGCTGCTTGACTTCTGTTGAAAATTTTATTGTGCTTTTTGCCTGCTTGGGGGCGGCCGGGGCGGGGCGGGAAGAGGATTCACCCCACCAAAACTCCCAGCTTCTCTGGGGGTGTAATATAATTTTCTTTAACAGCACCTTTGGGGTAGATATGACTGTTAGTTGTAGCATCTTCTACTGAAATGAGGAAGGAGAGGTGTGCTCCCCACACTGGCCCTGCAAGAGCTGAATGGTAGTTAGGCCATTCAGCTAATTGGGCTGTAAATAGGGGAACTTTAGGCTGGAGGCAGCTAATTAGAGAGAAGGTCACCTGCAAGGGACAGGCAAGACTTCTACAAAGGATAGGAGATTGGAAGCAGAGGCAGCAGGGAGGGGGCTGCAGGCACTCCCTGGGAGAAGGTAGGAGTGGGTGGAGGAAGGCAGGCTGCAGAGACAAGTTGCCTACAGTTACTCCCTTGGAGAAGGGAGTGAAGAACTTGGCAAACCCAGAGGAGTGGGGAAGGCAGGAGGTATGGAAATGCCTCTGGGAAAGGCAGCAAGGTAAAGGGAACAGACCTTGGCTGCTATGTAGAGGGTCGTTGACCCAGAACCCAAAGTAAAGGGAGGTCCCAGATTCCCCTGCCAGCCACTGAGGGAGTGGCACTGTAAGGGAATGTGATGCTGTATGATTGAATATGACCAATTATATCATTGATATTCCCACTGTTATACAATTGCAACAAATCTTGTACAAAGTATGTCATGTAAGATAGCAAATCATAACTTTTTCCTTTGACAAATGTGATTATCCTGCTTATATGCATGTATCATCTTTGTATCTGAAGTTATGAATATTGGCTATGTACTAGCATCGTACGCATGTTTTATTCCTGGGTAACACCCCCAGATAGAATTTAAATTAGGGCCAGACAACTATGTGTTGATGGCCCATTAAGGACCCTCAGCTCACAATTAAAGAAATGCATCCCTGAGAGTCATTAAAGCATGTACAGGCATGTGATATGCTCATAAAAAGAAAAGGAATACTTGTGGCACCTTAGAGACTAACAAATTTATTAGAGCATAAGCTTTCATGAGCTACAGCTACTACCGATGAAGTGAGCTGTAGCTCATGAAAGCTTATGCTCTAATAAATTTGTTAGTCTCTAAGGTGCCACAAGTACTCCTTTTCTTTTTACGGATACAGACTAACAAGGCTGCTACTCTGAAACCTGTTGATATGCTCATGTGACCCTAGACTCCATCTTAGGCCAGTAATTTTCCATGCACCTTGACTGTGAGCTTTGTTTGCAACACTAAAATTCCATGCAAATAGTGGAAGATATAAAAGGATCCCTGAGATATCTCCATTTTGTCTTAATTCCCTGCTACATTTGTCTGGACTGGATTTCTAACAAGGACTGATGACCCCCACTCTGTTTGGGTAATTTCCAGAGACTTTCACAACTCGTAGTTTATTCCATCACTGCTCTGATCCTGATCTATGAACACTTAGAAATCATTTGCATGTATATGATCTATTAACTATTTGTAACTCTCTTCTTTTTATAAAAAGAAAAGGAGTACTTGTGGCACCTTAGAGACTAACCAATTTATTTGAGCATAAGCTTTCGTGAGCTACAGCTTATGCTTATGCTCAAATAAATTGGTTAGTCTCTAAGGTGCCACAAGTACTCCTTTTCTTTTTGCGAATACAGACTAACACGGCTATTAACTCTGAAACCCTTCTTTTTATAATTCAACCTTTAGTTTTTAGTTACTAAGGATTGGTACCAGCATGATTATTGGGTAAAATCTGAGTTATATATTGACCTGGCTAAGCAGCTGATCTCTTGGAATTGGAAGGACCCTATCTCTGATTAAATTGGCTTTCTGTAACCAATTATCATAAGGTCCAAGGTCTGGGTGGCGAACCAAGGGCTGGAATGCCTAAGGAGACTCCATTTTTGGCTTTTTGTTAACCAGTGTAGTGATACAGAAATTCACTTTTGTTACTGGCTTGGTATAATCTGATGACAGAACAACAGTTTTGGGGTGAGTCTGCCCTATTTCTCAGCAGTCTGTCCTGAATTTGGCATCCTCAGCTGTGACCTACTGAGGCATGGTGACAGGCAGTGAAGCAGAAGAAGTTCCACTTAGAATATATCCCCATACTACACATCGCTGATTTCTCCTTCAAGGGGAAGCCAGCTTGCAAGCCCCCAGACATCTGCAATCACTTGACAGAGTGATGATAGCAGAAAGCTTTGCCCACAAGAACGGAAAGGGAAGCTGAGGTCTCAAGAAGAGCCTGGATTTTGCATAGCCATCTGGGGCAAAGCTCAGGTGTACAAGGCTCCATTGCCAGCCACATAACAGGACCCGAGAGAGAAAGCAGGAAGTTTTCTGAGAAGAGGCTAGCAGCTGAAGCACAGGCCAACCGGAAGAACATGCAGTAGGTAGCGGTAAGGAGCAGGGAGAGGAAGGGGTGAAGAGAAGTTGTCATTTTAGGGGGCAGAGTGTTGTGTCTTGTGCAGCCCCAAGTGCAGAATCATTGAAGTGTAGGGCTGGAAGGGACCATGAGATCCATCAAGTCAAGCCCCCAGCACTGTGGCAGGAACAAGTAACCTAGACCATCCCTGAGAGGTGTTTGTCCAACCAAATTCTGCAAGGACAGGGATTGCACAGCCTCCCTTAGTAACCTACTGTAGTTCTTAACTATCCTTATAACGAGGAAGATTTTCCTAATATCTAACCCAAAGCCCCCTTACTGCAGAGTAAGCTGATTATGATGCTGTTCTGATGATCTTGAGGCCCTACTGAGTGGGGATCCCACCAACGACAATGGACACCTTGTGAGCTCCAGGAACTACAGACTGAAGGAGCAGCTCCCTGAGAAGGGGGAACATGGAGGATGTGGGGCTGACCAAGAACCAGGACTTCAAGACCCAGCTGAACCCAGAGAGAAAAATCTATTGAGAAAGGGGATGAGATTCAGATAGGTGCAAGTTTACTCTATTACTGTACACCCTTCTTTTTTGTTTTCCTCGCAGGCTCCTGAAACTCCCTCTCCCCACCCTTCTCTAATTATCTGTATGGTGACCAGTGAGTTCTGCTGGGGTATCTTTGAGGATCACCCCTTGAATCCCTGCTGAGACACTCACCATGACAAGGAGGGGAAACAGGCAAGAGAAGACCCGTTTTCAGAACTGATCAAGACTCCATTCCAGAGCCTGTGAGACCCAGAAATGATAGGCCCATCTGCTAGATGAAAGACAAAGATCAAGAGGGAAGACAGAAGGACTGACAGGTGCACCAAGACATCCTGCATCTCCTCAAACACCCAGGCAGAAAAGCTTGAACACATCATGGAGCAAAGCACCAAAAGGGCAACACCCCAGGAACCACAACACTGCCATGATAGCAACACCTTCTTTGCAGGGCCATAACCCTCCTACCCCATCCTCAAGACACCAGCACTCCTTACAACAGTATCCCTTCTGCTCAACCCCAGGGGATAATAAGGATAACTGCTTTGACTACACCTACACAGACCTGTGATGCAGCTCAGTGTGGCCAACTAGCACTTCTTTTTTAGTAGTTTATTATTGCATTAAAAAGTTCTATTTTGTGAAAAACCATATTTATTTAATTTGTCTTTCAATCAGGAGACGCAACCCCCTCAATGAAATAGCTTCACGAAAAAACATTAATAAGTCAGTTAATTACTGTATGTGCAATAACACAAAGGGTATCTCTATATTGCAGTCATGGGGTAGGATTGCAGCTCAGACAGACAGTACAGCCACCCTGAGAGTAATCACCCAGGGTTCTGGGCATCACTGCCCCAGGACACAGGTTCCTAGATTAACGCTGTACCTCCAGTAGACCTATCTGAGCTACAATCACACCTCGTGATTACAATATAGACATACCCAAAGTAACACACTGTATGGCGATAGCACACTGTCGAAGCGTGCTCTTAAGACTTCCTCCATGCACATCTCATCTCCATGGGCTCTAGTTACTAGCCTTGTGTCAGGCTATTTTTTTATTTATTTATTTTGTGTAGGAGTGGGTGGGTGAAATTCTGTGGCCTGCGTTGTGCAGGAGGTCAGATTAGATGATCATAATGGTCCCTTCTGACCTAAATATCTATGAATCTATGAAAATCAGACGGACAGATAATCGCCCCCATGTCCTCACAGATCTTATGCAGAACACAACATACATCGACAGCAAAGGCAACCGAATGAGAACTCACTCTGCTGAAAGAGCGACGTGGATAGATTTTTCATTACCTTTCAGCTGGTAATGATTTCCAGTGCAGACAAGCCCTCACAAAAGCAGAAGAGGGAGAGCGCAAGAAAGGAATGAGGACAGGGAAGGGAGAGATAGGACAGCACTAGTGGCAGCCCAAAGGGAAGCAGATTTTCCTCACTCAGTGATGTTCAGCGTGACCGTAAGGGACTGAATAAGTAAAACTTTAATTTCTGTATGAAGGATGTGCTCTTCCCTCATTCGGTCACAGCTCCCATGCAAGCTGTACTGTGGATTGAGGGGAGTAAGAAGTCCTAACTGGACATCCCAGCCATAGACTGTACCTGAACATGGAATCCAGCCCGCTCCTCTGAATGACTTTGGCATGTTGTGACCTGGCGCACGGGGTAGGAGCACCACCCAGGTTTGGCCTGGCAACCCCTCCATCACAACAGGGAGGCAGAGCCAAATTTGAGTGAATGACATTGTGACCTGGCACACGGGGAGGCAGCATGACTCAGCAGCATGACGGTGAGGAGGGGGCATGGCCAGGCCAGCTTTGAGCAGGTAGTGTTGTGACTCGGTGCACAGGATGGCAGCATTGCATCCACATGCTCCAGGTCCCAACACCACTCACTCAGATTAGGTGTAAAGGACTGATGGGCCACGGGAGATCAGGCTGGGTGGGAAGAGCCAAATTCCTCCCTCCCCCCCATACATATAATTTAAATGGCACTCTGCAGTCCCTGGGTTGACATTTCTCATCTAGGTACCACATGGCTCCATGATAGCCAAGACTCTCTTGATCATTCATGTATTTATCCCACCATACCTCTGTGAGGGAGTGAAGTAGCCCCATTTTGCAGGTAGAGGAACTGAGGTACATACTCTTGGGGGAATTCTGCACCAAAAAATTAAAAATTTGGCTCACAATATTTTAAAATTCTGCAAATTTGTCAAAACAACATTACATAAATCGCACCAGTTTCAATTATTTTGGTAATTTATTTCAAAATACCGGGCAGCAAGTATGTCTGTAACAATAGGGACACACAAAAGTTATGAGAATATGAGTTTTAAAAAACAAAGAAAAAACTTAATTTTGCAAAGCATGCACAGCATTCAAAAGAAGCCCTGCCACAGATAAATCCAAAAAGAGGGGATGGGAACTAGGAAGTCATGTTGTTTACACTATTCTATCTCAGCTGTCAAAATTCCACTTATTTTTATTACTCCTATGATGAGCATAAGAAAAAGGCATAAGCTGCCTCCAGTTGTCCTTGAAGAAATAACTGCAAAGGAAATAGAGGAACAGATAATGTGTCTCAGATATGCAATACAAAGTTCAGTCCTATTTGTCCCCATATAGAAATAAAATCCTGTCACACAATGATTAGAATCCCTCCAGAGTCCAGCTGAGAAGATAAATAAGTGCACACAGATTAAATCAAAGAACAAAAGAGTTGCTTGTCCAACAACAGATGTGCTGATTCCGTCTCAGCAGTACAATACCAGCCGTGCGCCGATTGAGATCATGCTCCAGATAGCTAATTTACATGATTATCAAAATGGTTATAATCAGAATGACAGTAATTCATCCAGCAAAAGCCTCCTGGTTCTGGTATGGAAAAGTGCATGGCAATCAAAGTTCTTCACACATGGGGTGCCATATCAATATTATTATTGGTTTGCATCTGTATTACAGTAGCGCCTAGAAGCTCCAAAGCAAGATTTGGTCCCCATTCTGCTAGGTATTATATGCACATAGTAAGAAACATTCCCTGCCCCAAACAGCTTGCCAACTAAACTGAGAAGACAAACGGTGGGAGAGGAAAACAGAGGCAAAGAGAAGTGAAATGACTTGCCCCACATCACGCCGATGACAGAGTGGAGACCAGAATCCAGATCTCCTGATTCCCAGTTCAGGGCCTAGCCACGATGCTGCCTCTGAAGATAAAAGCGTATATACATTGGCACCGAGAGGGATGGGTGGGTTACAAATTCATAGGTAAGCATAAAAATAGATACACCAGAAAGAAAATCAACGTTCATCTTTCAGAGCATGCATATGCATCCATCTTTGTGTCTTCTGAGATGAAGCAATTGCACCTTTGTACTTTTATTATGTTGGTACCTAGGTCTCTCGACAACTAGAACTTTAACAAACTCAGAGAGCTGGTAGGTAAGGTCCTTGGGAAGAAAATCTAAGGGAAAAGGGAATTCAGGAGAGCTGGCAGTTTCTCAAGGAGACAGTATTAAAAGCACAACTGCCAACCATCCCAATGCAGAGGAAAGACAGGGAAAATATTAAGAAGCCAATACGGCTCCATCAGGAGCTCTTTAGTGACCTGAAAATCAAAAATAATCCTACAAAGTGTAAACATGGATGAACTGCTAAGGAGAAGTACAAGAGAATAGTACAAGATGTAGTGACAAAATCAGAAAGGCTAAGGCACAACATGAATTAAATCTAGCAAGGGACATAAAAGGCAGTAAGGAGAGGTTCTTTAAATACATTAGGAGCAAGAGAAGGGTCTGTCCTCTACTTAGTGGAGAAGGAGAGCTTAATACCATCAAGAAGACCAAGGTGTTGAATGCCTATTCTGTGTCAGATTTCAGTAAAAAGGTCAATGGTGACCAAATAATATTGTGTTGAGTAACAACAAAAGGGAAGGAACGTGCATCAAAATAGGCAAAGAACAAGTTAAAGAATATTTAGATAAGTTAGATGTATTCAAGTTGACAGGCCTGATAAAATTCATCCTAGTATACTTAAGGAATTAGCTGAAGCATCTTGGAACCGTTAGCAATTATCTTCGAGAGCTCATGACTAAGGCCCTACCAAATGTGTCACGGACCGGGAAATCTGGTCTTTTGTATACTTATGCTATATTATACAGATTTCGCTGGTCTCCTCTGTGTTTCTCAAATTGGTACCCAAAAGGGAGTTGCAGAGGGGGCTGCAAGGTTATTTGGCGGGGGGGTGGGTGGGATCGGGATTTGCCACCCTTACTTCTGTGCTGCCTTCATAGCTGGGTGGCCAGAGAGTGGTGGCTGCCGGCCAACGGCCCAGCTCTGCAGGCAGCAGCACAGAAGTAAGGGTGGCAACACCACACCAGGCCATCCTTACTTCTGCGCTGCTGCTGGCGGCGGCTCTGCCTTCAGAGCTGGGCTCCCGGCCAGCAGCCACTGCTCTCCAGTTGCCCAGGTCTGAAAGCAGCACCACCGCCTGCAGCAGTAAAGAGTAGCAGTACTGCAACCCACCCCACCTCCACACAATAACGTTGTGACCACCCCTTGCTCCTTTTTGGATCAGGCCCCTACAGTTACAACATTGTCAAATTTCAGATTTAGGTAGCTGAAATCATGAAATTTACTATTTTTAAAATCCTTGACAGTGAAATTGACAAAACTGGACCATTAATTTAGTAGGGCCCTACTCATGATGAATGGGAGAGGTCCCAGAGGGCTGGAGAAGGGCAAATATAGTACCTATATTTTTAAAAAGGGGAACAAAGCGGACCCATGGAATTATAGACCATCAGCCTAACTTTGATACCTGGAAAGATACTGGGTCAAATTATTAATCAATCAGTTTGTAAGCACCTAGAAGGTAAGAGCTACAGTGAATAGCTAGCATGGATTTGTCAAAGAAGCTATTCTGCCATCAGAAACAGGAAACCCAGAAGAAAGTGGAGAGACATTGCATAATGATAAATGACAATGACGTGGACTAAACAAAAAAAGGAGTGAGGTCAGACAAAGGCGATTGCATTCAGGTGCGTTTCTTGTGCTTTTTAAGAGAAAAAAGTGTTTAGGATTAAGAAATTCCTTGGTTGCGGCTTTACTGCCCTATTATCCCTGAAGGAGTTAACTAGAAAACCAGAGCTCCCACGGACAGGTGGTCTCTGAACAAGTCAGAGAAAACTGTCTGAGGTACTTGTTCCAGGGTCTAGGTGCCTGGACTCCATGGTCCTACTGCCCAAGAAGGATTTTAGACACAGGGAGTGCACTTGAGTGACCAGCAGGAGAGTGAGTTTGGGGGGGGGGGGGGGGGCGGAGGGTGAGAAAACCTGGATTTGTGCTGGAAATGGCCCAACTTGATTATCATACACATTGTAAGGAGAGTGATCACTTTAGATAAGCTATTACCAGCAGGAGAGTGGGGTGGGAGGAGGTACTGCTTCATGGTCTCTGTGTATATAATGTCTTCTGCAGTTTCCACAGTATGCATCTGATGAAGTGAGCTGTAGCTCACAAAAGCTTATGCTCAAATAGATTGGTTAGTCTCTGTGGTGCCTCAAGTACTCCTTTTCTTTTTTAGAGCTAGGAACAGCAACCCAGACTCTACTCAGACCGAAGGAGTTCAGCAGCATGTGGGACTCAGTAGCTGGATCCAACAGCAACAGACCAGTGTCTGTTCAGAGAGCCAGACTGGGCCCAGCTGTGACAGTGAGATTTTATCAATTTGATCCAGGACAGTGTTCTGCCCAGTTGTACCACTGAATAACTTTAATTGACTGTAATGAGAGTTAAAAGCATGAACTGCTGAGATAATTGGGTCCAGATGTTTTCCAGAAAAACAAAGGGCCCGATTCTGCCCGTTGCTCAGTGCCTTCAAGGCTCATGTACTCAGGGTGTCACAGTTAAACACAAGGTGGAGCAGATAGTTTAGCATGAGTAGTTAACATAAGGATACCATTCAAGGTGAAGCGGACTGTTAACATCCCTCCAGTCACAGGGCAGAAAGGAAGCGGGGGAGGGGGTTGTTAGTGGGTGTGACAGGGTGTGCATACCCTGCACTGGAGAAGAAAGGGTTAACCCCACACTATGGGTGGCGGAAGTCCCACCCCTCAGGTCGTGCTGGGCAGTTCCAACTGCAGCCTCAATATAAAAGGGATCAGCCCAGCTCATTCTGGGCTGAATGCCAGAGAGGAAGGACCTTCAGCTGAAGCCCACCACAGCCCTTGCCTGCAAGAGCCTGAGACCCTGCAAGCCAGGTTGGAGGCCTGGAGCCCAAGGAGCCCCAGAGGACCATCCACACTGAGGAGCTTGGAGACCCTGACACCCCCACAGACAGCAGTTTCTGGAACTACAGTATGCCAGGGAGACTAACCGTGGTGATATCACCACCCTGCCCCGCTCCAAAGGGGGATGGGGTGTGCATACACTGTGACAGTGAGTTACAGATTGTTGTAATAAACCATAAATACAGGGTCTTTGTTCAGTCTAGAAAAGTTATGAATTTCAGCTCCCAGACTCATCTTTTGAATGTACTGTGTGGGTTTCCTTTGAAGATGGAGGACTGATCAGTCAGATATGGAGTGATTGCTTTGTGAAAAGTGTTCATCCACAGATGATATGGAGTTTTTGTCTTTTATCATTTTCCTTAGCACAGTGATACTCTGGTTTCACCAACGTAATGATTATTGTGGCATTTATTGCATTGGATGAGGTATACCACATGTTGTGATAGGCCTGTTTAGGACCCATGGATCTTGAAAGGTGTGTTGTGGTGGGTAATGATCAGCGTAGACATGTCTACAGGTTTTGCATCTGTTTTTCTGGCAGGATCTGGTGCTGCTTTGCGTTGGTGTGTCCTGGTCTGTGGGGACCTTATTTCAGTTGATGAGCTTGGAGGGTTATCTGAAGGCCAGAAAAGGGGGTTTAGGAAAGATTTCTTTCAGGAAGAGGTCCATTGATTATGGGTTGTAGTTTGATGATACCCCATATAGGTTCCAGTTTGGGTAGTAGGTGACAACTAGGAGCATGCAGTTGGAGGGGGAGTTATTTCTGTACTGAAGCAGATTTGAGGAATTTGGATGGCCCATTCCATGATGGAATCTACATCTCTGGTGGAGCATCCTTGTTTGGTGTAGACAGTTTTCAGTGCAGTAAGGTGTATAGCCCAGACTTTCTCCTTGGAGCACATTCTGTGGTATCAGAACGCCTAGTTGTAGATAACAGATTTCTCAGTGTGTTTGGGGTGGTTACTGGATCTATGATGGTAGATATGGTTATCTGTGGGTTTCTGGTATATGTGGGTTGTCTGTCAGATCCCTTTATTGAAGCTGATGCTAGTGTGGGAGTATTCCAGAGAGTTTAATGGACAGATGGTGGTTGTTGAAGTTGTGGTGGAAGTCTGAGGGAGTTGAAGTCATCTGTCCAGAGGATGAAAATATCATCGTGTGTCAGGTATATCATTGGGTTCATGATGCATTTATCCAGACATTCTTCAAGGTGGCCCATGAAGCAGTTGACATATTAGGGAGCCATATTAGTAGCCATGATTTGGGCAAAACTCCATAACAATCCCCGCCCTGCCTTTCCTCTCCCTCCCTCCCTCCATGACTGGAGGGGTGTTATCAGGCCACTTCACAGTGAATAGGCCCTTGATGCATTAACTACATATGTGAAACAACCTGTTCCACCTTGTACTCAGTGTCACAGTTAAATACATTTCCAAGACCTGAAAAAGAGCTCTATATAAACTTTCAACTTGTCTCTCACCTATAGAAGTTGGCCCAATAAAAGATATTACCTCACTCACCTTGTCTCCACTATCCTGGAACCAACATGGTTACACCACCACAGGGGTGCATTATTGTTATGATTAAGTCACATGTTTCTTTTCTGTGTTTATCTGCATAAATCATAGAGCCGGGTTAAGTGAATGGGCCTATAATTATTAAACTCAAGCCTTACTTTCTATTTCCCTGTTAAAATAAAAGGGAACTGCACAGCTTTGGCAAGGCAGTTTAGCCTTGAGCAAAAACTGAAGTGGAAGACACTTGTGTACAGACAACAGTTAATGTCTTCTAAAGTCACTAAATACCTTTGCAAACCTCTGTTGGTTTTCACAATTCTAACAAGAACAGGATTCAAAGTATTGTAATACTCCTAACTAATTAGCCAGGTAATCTAAAAACTATCTTTCTTTTTAATCCACATTGATTCATTCAAGCTATTACCAGTAAAATAGGCACTCTTTAATTATATCCAAATAACTGGTTTAGAGTTAATTGCCTTAAGTTGTAAAACTGGAGAATGCAGAAGTGTCTATAGTAGGGTTTGTTTCGTATTTCCTTGACAATTTTGATACTGTGTAACAGGTTCCCCCTAGAATCTCTAGGAAGTATGTTATTGTATTTTTGTTTATACCTGTTGTCAGTTAGGTGGGTGTATGCTCCCTCCATATACTGTCCCAGCCCTGCTCAGATAGCTGGTTCAGAAGACCTTGATAGCACTACCCAGAAAGAATGACTATTGGCATAATTTGGTGACAGAGGCTCTTGGCCAGGTTTCTTGCCCCCAAGACACAGTACTAGCACCCTGGCTGTGTGGTTACAGGTACACTAACACAAGTCTGGGTTTTTTTTAAAAAAAATCTTAGTTGAGTTAACTAAGAAGAGTATTGGTTAAAAGTTTAT